>NC_143579.1:161180250-161816611 GCF_048544385.1 Mastigoproctus giganteus
TCATGGTCAGTGTCATAATTGTCATTTTGTTGAGAGTTCTTTAGGCTCTAAAAGTGGAAATTCATTTGTTTCCATCTCTGCTCCTTTTAGCCCTGAGGGTTTGTTTATCCCCCAGATTACCAGCTCCGTCATGTGGAGGCAGGAGCAGTGCCACCAGAGACCAAGTGGTTGTTGAAGTAAAGTAAGTAAACGGTTAGTAATGAATATAAAATTAGAAAAGGTGATAGCTTGCCGAGAGGTTGTGTGGACAGTGAATGCATTATGAGAAATACTGCCATGTTTGTAGTTTGATTTTCTGTCCGTAGTCTCTTTGGACGATTTGAGTCATGCTCTGAGACAGTGTTAACAGGTCTGGAGCCTGTGGCTATTGCGGTGGATAAGCATTCCAATCCATCACTGCTCCTTTTAGCCCTGGAGGAGGGAATTTCTTCTCCTAGGTTACCGGCCTCACCACATGGAGGCAGGAGCAGTGCCAACCAGAGATCAAGCAATCAGCAGAAGAGGAGAGCACTACGTTGCTAGCAATAGCAGTAACGTTTCAAGCAGGTTTAGCAGTAACATTGCTCAGCGAGGAAGGCAGTAAAGTAGTAAGCAGTGGGGGTTTATTAAAGCACTATTGAATCTTTTTCAACTATCACACTAATTGGAAATTTGCATCGCGTAAAGTAAAAAGTGATATAATATTTTTCAAATAGTGGTAACTGAAAAATGCATTAATCAAACTCGCATCATGTGACGCCTGGCTATAAATATTTAGACAAATGTGAAAAAAGGCCACATTAAGTATCAGAAAATGAAATAGGCTCCCTACTGCTAGTTTAAAGCTTTAAAAGTATCGAGTAAACGAAATGCTGATGGCATCCTTTCTCATTCGCAAGACAGTTGTGTGAAATTTTGCTTTCAGCCAGAGAGTGATTGTTTGAACAAAACTTCCATCTGGTGTTGTGGAAACGAATAGTTTTATTAAATTTAAGCAAGAATTAGACTAATCATTAGAGGAATGGACAGATGAGGCAGGTAATTTTGCATCATTTGCCATTACTAATACTAATTCATCCAATCTTTGTTGTTGTCTGTGATTTTATGATGCAAAAGCTACCTTCAGCCTGTTCAAGTTTTGCTTTTTCTGGTATGTTGTTACTGACGTTGGTTGCATGACATTGTTAAATGCAATCTGTAAGAGTTATTAAATTTAGGAAAAAAAAAAAAAAGAGCTCATTTATGTCTGATTGTTCTCAAAGGATAAGTTGAAAAGTTAATGGTTCATGTGCATATGATTTGAATACTGACTGGAGGCTATTTGGTATCATGAGCCAAGTTTTTGTTTTGGGAAAACTGAATGTTATATATCAATAGCACAGCATCTAAACTGTAAATATATGGAAGTTCTTTTCTCTTATGAAATAGATAAGCTTAAGTAGTACATTAGAATTTACTATTTTACAACATATTCCACAAACATTACCATTTTCAGTATCTATTTTAATTTCTGGTTCAGCAATAATCCAAATTTTTTCTTTAGAGCGAGCAGTACATATATTGTAGAGGTCTTGAGTAATATTCAATTCATTTCCAATGGCCATTTTCCAAACCTTTCCACGTACACTAGGAGGAAGTCCTTTCCACCAAAGTTCTTTAGCCTTCTTTGTGTCCTTCCTATATCAGCAGAAATGAAAAGGACAATTAAATATTAACAATTTAATAGTTACAATCTTCTATAAATCCATTATATATTAAAAATTTAAATATGATCTTTACAAATTGATAATTTTCTGATTTGGGTAGTGACAAGGCTGTGGTTGTTTTTTATGTTTACTTCTTTAGAGGAGGTGGTATAAATTAATAGCTTTAAGGAAGTTGAAAACATCTGTGAAGTCATCTGTATCATTCAAGAGGTCCATTAGGGTAAAGGTGTGATGTGTCCTATAAATATCTTTGAAGGCTTGTTTGCGTTCCTTTGCGCATGTAGGACAGTCTAATATGTGTTGAACTGATTGGATAGTGTCACAAGTCTGGCATCCTGGTGATCCTTCTGCTCGCAACAAAAAAAGAGTGCATAATATGGATATGCCCGATTCTGTTTCTTCTTTTCTCGACCTTCATGTGCTAGAAATCCAGTTTTCAATATTCGGCTTTATTTGGTATCATTTGTTTGCAGTTTGCTGATTCCAAGTTTCTTGCCATTGCAACTGGCAAGTACGCCATATTGCAGGCTTGTAATCGGAATACAGCACTGATATATCTTCTCCAATCTGTAGTATGGCTTCTTTTGTTGACTTCTCTGCTGCTTCATTTCTTGCAATCCCTGTATGTACTGGGATATATAGCAGAAAAGCGTATCATGTTCATTTCTGGTGCAGTCAGTTAGTATTTGTCATATTTGCCAACTAAGTGGATTTGGGATATATGGCCTAACGCAGCAGTTCAAGTAACTTGCTTTGACAGAATCTGATAGATTTGGAGTACTGAAAGTTAAGATTATGTTCTGCATGGGTGTAAGTTGCCGTCTTTTCTGATCATAATTCGTTTTGCATGAGACACATTTTGATCTTTTAGCTCCTGGACTATTTCTTCCTCACAAACGTTTAATAGATCCCATTCAGAGATCCCTCCCTCGGAAGAATTCAGTGTGTTGTGTGGGGTGACCTGAATCGGTATTCCACTTAAAGAAATTAGTTGTAATAGTAACTCAGAATGTCTTGAGTGAGATGTGTCTATTAGTAAATCTCCTAATTGAAGATGTTTGACCATTTTTGGTGAACCTGCAGCATTTTCTGAGCATCTCTGGATGATGAAAGGGAAGAACTCACTCACAGGTTGGGAGGACAAAGAATGTACTATGAGGAAAGCTGGAGATTCCAGCTTCCTTGTGTCCTTTTTAAGTCTCTTTAAAAGAGAGAAGTCATGGTCGGTGTCGTTGCCATGTTGAGAGCTCTTAGGCTCTAAACGTGCAAATACATCAGTTTCCATTTCAGCTCCATTTAGCCCCAAGGGATGGATTTCCCACCAAGTTACTGGCCCTGCCACATGGAAACAGGAGCTGTGCCACCAGTGACCAAGCGGTTATTGAAGTTAGTATTTGATATGAAGACTAATAAAAGAAAGGTGGATTCCCTTTCTGGGTTCTTACTTCTGACTTTGCAAGCAAAGAATCACTTGATGTGAACAAAAGAGGAGAAAATCACACGAGAAAAGAAATAAAACTATATTGTTTTCAAAGAGCACTCTATAAATCGCACGGAGAAAAATGCTTGGCACTCGGGGGCCTCAATGAGTTCTCCATGTCTGTCTGAGATCCCCTTAAAGGATGGTGTCCATTAAAGTCTCCTAATAAGCAGACTGGTGATGGCAATTGCAATACAAAGTTTTCTAGTTCATGAATCGTACATTGCTGATTGGGAGGAAGATATAGTGAAACGATCGTTATAGCAATGCCAATCATTACCCGAACCATAACTGCTTCTAAGGCAGTTTGAAGAGGATTTTTTTTAAAAGGACTCCTTGAGTCTATGAGTATGGCCACACTCCACCGTGAGCACCATTTGTCCTGTCTTGTCGAAACAGAATGTAATATTTAACTGACATGAACACTTGAGGTGTTAGATTTATTTTTTTTTTTTTGTAGGCATATGCCAACAGGATCATAATTGTCAAATAATTCATATATTTTCATCTACGTTGCTGCGAAAGCATCTGCAATTCCATTGAACTATTTTGGTGTTCATTGTGTAGGGGCGCCTACGTAGCCAGGTGGGCAGGAGCAGCAGTGCGTAGCACACACTTCTTGATTAGACCGGGGTTCAAGCCTGTGACCACAAAATACGGAGGATGCAAAAAGTTCAGGGAATGACCACCGCATATCCCCGGAGCAATATGGCCTTAGTTGCTAATGCTCCTAAAAACCAAATAATAACAATAGCAATAACATTGTGTAGGTTTTGAATTAGAAGTTTAATCTGTCTGTTTTTTAATGCTGTTCTGCTTGTGATGGTCAATTTTCATTTTGTCCTTTTTTGAAAAGGATGGATGTGTGTCCATGTTGTCTTCTGCATACAGATCTAGAATGGGTTTGTTATAAGTATTATTTTCTGCAATATTCATAGCTGTGTTATCAGATAATTTCTTGATAACATGAACTGAATTTTCCTTTTGATCTGACATAAGTGGATCTGATTTGGCAGTAGATGGTAACGAGATTGGGGTATCATTTGTCCTATCTGCTGTTTGGTGTTTTGCTGACTGTGATGCAGATGATAGCAATGATCGAGCCCATTCAGAAACTGACACTTTTGGTGGAACTGATGTATCCGTTTGCGTTGAAACTGTTTGGTATATTTTGGATGCTTCAGCATTTGTACTTTTAGGCGTGTTTTGCAGTAGGTTCTTTCTGGCTTCAGGGTACATGACCTTGTTCTCCACTTTGTATTTCTGTATTTTATTCTCCAGCTTCCATTGGTCACAGGATCTAGAAAATACTGAATGGTTGCCTTTGCAGTTTGGACAGCATGATGATTCGGCATTACAATTGGTATGAACATTTTCCTTTGATATGCAGTTTCAGCAAACTGAAATTTCAGCAAACTATCCAAAATCTCCTCTGCAGATAGATTGGGAATGCCCAAACTTCTGACACTTTTAGCATCGAATAGGATTGGGGATATAAGGATGGATGAAGCAGCTTAGGTATCCTGGTTTTACTGATGAAGGAAGGTTCGGTGTAGAAAAAGTAAGAATGATACTACGAGTAGGAACCAATTATCCATCTTTCTTTAGAATTATTCGTCTTGCTTCAGTAACATGTTGGTCTTGGAGTTCCTGAACAATCTTCCTCCACCTGGAAATGACTTCTTTGGAGCTATTAAGGGTAGCATGAGGAGATACCTTAGTAGGGACTCCAACAAACAATGTAACTTTGAGAAGAGCCTCAGAATGCTTACGGTTGGTGGTTTCAATTAATAGGTTGCCAGATATCAGTGTTCTTACCATTTTTGGTGATCTGGCTACACTTTCTAAACATTTTTATATATAAAAAGGAGACAAAGCACCCAATGCCTGATTAATCAGCGAATGCAGTATGAGGAAAGATGGATATTACATTTGAAGTACATCTGTTTTCATCCTCTTCTGGGTTTGATTGTCAGAATCATTTTGTTGCAAATCCTTAGAAGCAGGATTTACGGTCTTGAGAGGTG
This sequence comes from Mastigoproctus giganteus, assembly GCF_048544385.1. Classification (NCBI taxonomy): domain Eukaryota; kingdom Metazoa; phylum Arthropoda; class Arachnida; order Uropygi; family Thelyphonidae; genus Mastigoproctus; species Mastigoproctus giganteus. The sequence continues at coordinate 161,185,443 of NC_143579.1, forward strand.
GAACATTTTTGGTTTCAATATTCACTCCAACTTTTTCTTCTAGGTTTCTGGTTGGTTGGTTGGTTGGTTGAGAGAGTCGGAATATAAAATGAACCGTTGGTATTGGCATTTACTAATGTGATCCAAGCAATTCCATTGAACTATGCAGTATATATGCTGCATTCGGGGAGAATCTGCTGTGATATGGTGGTGTCCGGAAAGACTGCAGCAGATCCCATATTTGATTCCGACTTCAAGCCGTCTGTGTAAACTGGAGCGAAGTCAGAATGTTCAGCTCGGTGTGCTGAATAAAGTAGCAGGTAGACAGATGGAGTGTCCAACTTTCCCCAATTTCTAAGAGACAAGTCACATGATGGAACATGAGCATGCCACGGTGGAAGGGGATGCTTTGGTGTTTGGGCAAACTTGTGTACCTTGATCTTAAGTTCTTTGAGTAGCTCTTGGAGACGAATACCAAAAGGACGATTGGCAGTCTTAAGGGTGTTGTACAAATTTTCCCATTGTGGCTCAAAAACGAATGGCCACATAAGGTTTATTTTTAAACCTTACTACAACTGCTTACATTGAAGTGATAACGATGGTTCGTTTGCTTCAAAGTATAAGCTCTGGACAGCATATGTTCGATATGCTACAATACCTATAAGTATAAGCTCTGGACAGCATATGTTCGATATGCTACAATACCTATACAGAGACACTGAGGATGGACAGGATCCAACCATTGAAGTACACTGTCTCTGGCCGAATTGTATACCAGGGACCCGTAATCTAGTCTGGATCGTACAAGTGCACGGTAGATGCGTAGTAGGGTGCATCGATCCGTACCACAAGATGTAGAGGAAAGAGAGCGCAGAATATTCAGGCCTCTTGTGCACTTTGTGTGGAGTTGACGAATGTGATCCAGAAAGGTCAACTTTTTATCAAATACGAGTCCCAAGAATTTTGTGTCTGCCACAACTGGAATAGCATTTTGTCAGAGCCTTAAGTCAGGTTCAGGATGAAGATTACGCTTACAACAAAAGTGTACAACAAATGGTCTTCTGCGGTGAGAACCTGAATCCATTAGACAGTGCCCACGAATTTAGGCGATCAATGGCTTTTTGCAGTTGTCTTTCTATAACCCTCATGTTGCATTGTTGTTGTAGTTCGGTTTAACGACACAAGGGCTACTACGGCCAAATTGTGTCTCTTCATCGTTAATTGACAAAAGCGTATTGTTAGAGAGATTAAATTATATGCTTCTGTACAAACCAATATGTTTTAGATATAATAAAAGTTCTTCAATATTTGCTTCATTTCCTAAGATGCGAGATAAATCAGGTGATATATTCAATGTAGAGAGTGACTGAAATGCGTTTGATCGGATTGTTGAATGTAAGGGACAACCAACCAGGAAACGATGGACTGTAAAGTTGTGTTTGACAGGATGAACACTGCGTGGGCTTTCCCACAATAATAGGAAGAGATGAGTATGGTGAGTGTGTCCAATTCTGAGTCTTGCCAGTACCACTTCCTCTCGTCTATTTCTTCGGAAGCCAGACAGCCACAGCTTTGGATCTTCTTTTATCTGATAAAGTTTATTGTTAGTGTCACTTTTCCAAGTCTGTGACCATTTATCATAGCAGGCTTTGCGTATGACCGACTTAAAATCAGAGAAAGGAACCTGAGAATGTTGTGAGAGAGCGGGTTGGGGATGTTTAGCGGCAAAATCAGCACTTTCATTTCCCGGAATGCCTGAATGGCCAGGGATCCAGCAAAAACTGATTGACTGATTGGACACACTGCAAGCGAATAGCTGAGAATGAATCTGTTTCCATGTAGGGTGAGAAATGGAGGAATTCTTCCTTATTGCAGAGACAGCACTAAGAGAATCTGTGTAAATTATGGCAGATGAGATAGAAAGCTCAATTATCTTACTAAGCGCTAACTTAATGGCATATAATTCGGCTGTGAAGACGCTGCAAGCAAGCGGTAGTGTGGCTGAACTTGTAAACAAAGGAAAAACTGCCGCAGCACCTACCATACTCTCAGTTTTTGAACCATCCGTATAAATTTTACAGGCATGGTTGTCCGTAGCAGGAGCTGAATGTAACTGTCTGATATTGCAGGAAGGTATATTTTTCCCCCAATGGAGGAAGTATGTATCTTGAAAGACAGACACATATGTCCAAGGAGCAACAGGTGCAGTTGTGTATTGGAAAATTTCATTTAAATTGATATTCCAAGTCCGAACAAGCTCTTTGATCCTGAGAGAGGTGGGTCTATTTTCATTTGGTTTGCTCTCATAGAAGGCATCCCAACGAGTTGTTGTTGTTGTTGTATTTGGATTTTCTGGAACAAGGGCCTCTTGGGCCATATTGTGCCTGTTCGATATTTGCTTATCACTAATTTCTCATGTTATTGTGATCATAGGCTATTATAAAGATTTATCTGTTTCAAATAAGTAAACAGTTCCTCCAAATTTACATCATTGCCAAGAATCTGCAATAAGGTAATCGGTTCCTTCAAATGGGATAGGGATGTAAAGGTTGATTTTCTGGTAGTTGAAAGTTGGGGACATTCAATGAGAATATGATATATTGTCAACTGAGACTGGCACAACAAACACTGAGGAGGGTTCTCTCCCATAAGCAAATACAGATGAGTTGGATGTGAATGTCCAATGCGGAGCCTTGCTAGTTGTTGTTGTTATTGTTATTGTTATTTTTGGCGCAAGGGCTGCTTAGACCATATTGCGCCTATCAGTGATATGAAAGTTATCAATGGTGACTGTTATGGAAACAGTCAGAGACGATCATATAGTTTTATTCGTTTAAGAAAACAGAATAACTCCAAGGGATTAGCATCGTTGCCTATGATGTGAGAGAGTTTTAGAGGTTCTTTTAGATTTGGAAGGAAGCTGAATGAACATTGCCGAGCATGTTTGTGCAGAGTGCATTCAACAAGAATGTGCTTCATTGTTAGCTGACAGTTGCATTGAGAACACTGTGGAGGATCATTTCCTGTAAGGAGAAATAGGTGAGTAAACTGGCTGTGGCCGATTCGTGCTCTGGTTAAGATGACTTCTTCCTTTCTGTTAGTACGAAAACTAGAGGTCCATAACTGTGGTTCTGATTTTATTTCTAATAGCTTATTACCCGTTTGAGCTTGCCATAGAAGTGTCCATTGTTCCTTACATGTCCTTCGTATCATAGGTTTGTAATCAACATATGGAACACAAAAGCCTGAAGATAATGGGTTAGATGGATGTTTTGCAGCATGGTCTGCGCATTCGTTTCCTGGGATCCCAGTGTGACCTGGGATCCAGCAGAAGATGACTACTTGTTGGCGTTCCTGAATAAGAATCATCTTACTTCTTATGGTTTGTATTAAAGGATTGGTTGGTGAGGAGATGTTTTGTAGGGCTACTAGTGTACTCTGCGAGTCGGTATATATTATACTTTTTTTAATGGAGCAATGAATAATATTTTCTAGGGCAAGTTTAATGGCGAATAACTCAGCTGTATAACTGCTGCATTCAGTAGGCAGAGATACAGAGATGGTGTTAAAAGGGAAAACTGCTGCAGCACCTACTCCACTATCAGACTTTGATCCATCTGTGTATATTTTCATGAAATGCGGATAATTTTGTGTGTGAGAAGTATGAAGTTGTCGCACGTTAATATTTGCAAGGGAATCTTTTCCCCAGTTCAGGAAGTAATTGTCACAGGATGGATTAACCCAGGACCATGGGGGAACTGAAGTGTTTGGATCTTGGAGGACTTTTTCAAGGTGCACATTCCAGCTTTCAGATAGAGCCTGCAATCTGATGCCAGTAGGTTGGACTGCTCTGGGTTTATTTCTGTAGAACATTTTAAACTGTGGATCACTAAGTATTGGCCAAATTGGATGGGTAGGCATGCTTTGAATTTTAGCGGCATAATTCAAAAGTAACATCTTCCTTCTGAGGCAGAGTGGAATTTCATGGGCTTCGGCGTAGAGACTTTGTACTGGCGATGTTCTATAAGCACCTGTAGCAATCCTAAGGGCAGAATGTTGAACAGGAGCAAGCCGTACTAGCACACTCTCCCTAGCAGAGTCATACACCGGGGCTCCATAATCAAGACGAGATCTAATTAGAGTTCTATACAGGTGAAGTAAGGTGTAACGGTCAGCACCCCATGTTGTAGAAGAAAGAACTCTGAGAATGTTCATTTTTTTCTGGCAGGTTGTCCGGAGATATTTGATATGTTCTAAAAAATTAAGTTTCCTATCAAAAATTAGACCGAGGAGGCGAATGCTACTCATAACTGAGATAGGATGATTTGTTAGGTGTAGCTCTGGGTCAGGATGCATCCCTCGTTTGTTACAAAAGTGAATGGCACTCGATTTTTGATGAGATAGTCTGTAACCATTCTGTGTCATCCATAGTTCAATATTGTTTAGTGAGATTTGTAGTTGCCTTTCAATGAAGTTCATATTCGGCGAACTGCAGGAAACAGTCAGATCATCAGCATAGAGATATGAGTTCACAGTCTTGGGAATACATTTGGTAATATGATTTATTCTCAATGCAAATAAAGTAGCACTGAGAACTGAGCCCTGTGGTACTCCTTGCTCTTGTATATAGATTTGTGAGAAGACTTCTCTATAGCGAACTTGAAAAGATCTATACTGAAGGAAGTTTTGTATGTAGCATGGTAAGTGACCTCTCAGGTCAAGGGAATGAAGATCTTTTAAGATACCAAAACGCCAGGTGGTGTCAAAGGCCTTCTCTATGTCAAGGCAGACCATGACAAGATGTTCATTTCGTATAAATGCATTCCTGATATTTGTTTCAGCTTTAACCATAAGATCTAGGGATGAGCGATTTTTTCTGAAACCAAACTGGTTATCAGAGATTAGATGTTTTGAATCCAGATACCATGTTAATCGGCGGTGTATAATTTTTTCTAATGTTTTACTCAAACAACTGGTAAGAGAGATGGGTCTATAATTGTGAGGGATAGAATGATCTTTGCCTGGTTTGGGAATTGCCACTACATAGGAGTGATGCCAGCGAGTGGGGTATGAATGTTCAATGAATATACGGTTGTAAAAGGTCAGCAGCAATGACAGTGATTTATTGTCTAAGTGTTGAAGCATTATGTAATATAGTCCGTCTGGACCAGCAGCACTGTTCTTTGAGGAATATATAGCTTTTTGAAGTTCAATCATAGTAAGTGTCTGATTGTATGGTAGAGAAGCAGCGGTTTTGAAGTTAAGTTTTGATTTTTCGGCTGAGGCTTTGATCTTCTGAAATGACGGATCATACGAGTTCGAGGCAGACAACTGGGAGAATATTGTCCCTAGAGTATTCGCAATTTCTGCAGGACTAGAGAGCTCCTGTCCATTCCAGTTGAATATTGGCGAGGATAATGGAGGAAATTTGCCATTTAGCTGTCTTATTTTTTTCCATATTGTTCTTACATCAGTATTTTTATTTACTGAAGTCGCAAATCGGATCCAAGAGTTTTTTTTAGCTTCCTTTCTGATGTGTCGGGCTTTGGCTCTTAGTTTCTTATAATTTATAAGGTTGTTGGTAGTAGGGTATTTGCGAAATATATTCCACGCTCGGTTTTTTTCTTTTTTGGCATTCTTACATTCATCGTTCCACCAATAATTTATGGGTCTGTAGGTGACTGATTGTGATTGTGGGATGGCAATGGATGCAGCTGCTAGAATTTCTTTGGTGATATGATCAGTGGCTGTGTCAATTGGGAAGGATTCAATGATCTGTTTATCAAATGAAACATGAGAGGTATACTTGGCCCAATCTGCCTTGGTAAATTTCCATTTTATTTGGTTTTTTGCAGTTGAAGAGCGTGATGTTTGGATCTTACAGATTAATGGGTAGTGGTCACTGTTTAGTGGATCATCTAGAGCTGTCCACTCAATATTAGGAAAGAGGATCGGAGAGCATATTGATAGATCTATTGCAGACACTGTTCCTGTTGGGAGATGGATGTAAGTGGGTGAACCAGTATTTAGGATGGTTAAGTTTTGTCTGTCAATGAGCATTTCAATGAGTTGCCCTCGTCCATCTGCATTGGGAGAACCCCACAATGGATGGTGTCCATTGAAGTCGCCCAATAAACAGAAAGGGGTTGGCAACTGCATTATAAGATTTTCAAGTTCGTGAATAGTACACGGATGATTGGGTGGTAGATAGATCGAAACAAGAGTCAGAGTGATGCCAATTGCTATTCGGGTAGCAACGGCTTCTATAGAGGTTTGTAAAGAAATGCGTCTGCATGGGACTCGCGAATCTATGAGTATGGCTACTCCACCACGAGCATTATTTGCAATAGGTCTATCTTGTCTGAAAAGAGTATATTTTTTTATCAAAGGAGATACCTGAGGAGTCAGATATGTCTCCTGTAGGCAGATGCCCACTGGTTTATGCTGCTTAATTATGTCGTATATGTCATCAATGTTGCTCCTAAAGCCTCTACAATTCCATTGGACAACGTTGTTCATTATTTCAATTTAGATGAAGGAACTGAATCTGACTGCTTTTTGGAAGTCTGTTTGGCACGGTCAATTTTAATCCTTTCTCTTTTTGAGAAAACCGGTCTTTGGTCTATTTCATCCTCTGGATGGATCTCCAGAATGGTTTCGGTATCATCTTGATTGGAAATTTCATTAGTATCCATAAGGGAGGAGTCAAATGTCTGTTTTCGATTAGAATCTGCGTTATCTGCTTGGACGGATCTTACGGGATCTGCACCGGCAGAAGGTGGTATCGTGACTGGTGTATTGTTAGCTCTAGTAGAAATCTGTTGCTTTGAAGGTTGAGGTGCAGAACTGAGTAGGGAACGAGCCCATTCTGAAATAGAGGTATTTGGAGGTATTGATGTATCAGTCTGCACCGATACTGAATGAAACTTTTTAGCGGCTTCAGCATACGTGCGTCTAGGTGTGATTAGTTGTATTTGCTTTCTGGCTTCTGGGAATGAAACTTTCTTTTCTATTTTATATTTCTGAATTTTTTTCTCATATTTCCATTGTTCACAGTTTTTAGAAAAGGCTGGATGGTTACCTTTACAATTGGCGCAGAGTGGAGCCTGGGCTTTACAGTCAGCCTGGGAATGATCTTTTGAACCACAGTTAGGACATACGGGGTCTCCTCGACAGACTGTTTGTGAGTGTCCGAATTTCTGACACTTGTAACATCTTATTGGGTTCGGGATATATGGGCGAATGCGACAATGCAAATACCCTGCTTTTACGGATGAAGGTAAATTAGGTGAGCTGAATGTCAAAATTATGCTACGAGTTGGAAGGAGTTCTCCATCTTTTTTCATCATAATTCGTTTTGCCTGTGTGACTTTCTGGTCCTGCAGTTCCTGAACAATTTCTTCTTCTGATACATTCATCAGGTCCCATTCAGAAATAACACCTTTGGATGAATTAAGAGTGGCATGTGGGGACACTTTAACTGAAACTCCACCAAATGAGGTGAGTCTGAGTAGAGACTCAGAGTGTTTTGAGTTGGTGGTCTCAACAAGCAGGTCGCCAGATTTCAGTCGTCGTACCATTTTAGGGGAGCCAGCTACGCTCTCAAGACATTTTTGAATGAGGAATGGTGATAAACTACCCAACGATTGGTTAGTTAGCGAATGCAGAATCAGAAAACTTGGGTTTTCCATTCGGGGAGCATCCGTCCTCAGTCTCTTTGGATTGGATAAGTCATTATCGGGTATGTGCAAATCTAGTGTATTTGGATTTGCAGTCCTAATCGGTGGAAAATTGTCACAGTCCATGTTTTGCTCCTTTTGGCCCTGGGGGTTGGTTTTACCACCCAGATTTCCGGCCCCGCCACGGGGAGGCAGGAGCAGTGCCACAAGGTGACCAAGCGGCTAAGTTAGTTAGTTAGTACTATTAGAAATAAAAAACAGAAAGGTAACTTTCCTTTCTGGGCCTTTGCCTACTTCTTCTAGTGCAAAAGAGCTACACTAATTAATAAATAAAGAAAACGGTTGTTGAAACAAAATATAATCTATCACTTGAAGGCTCTTTAGAGATAACGCTTTGAGATACGCAAAGAAATCGCTTGGTCACGGAACGCTTGGCACCCGGGGCCAGCCTTGCTAGAATTACTTCTTGTCGCCTGCTTTTTCTAATACTAGATGTCCACAATTTTGGCTCTTTTTTTATCTGCAGCAGTTTATTATTTATTTGAGCTTTCCAGAGGTCAGACCATTGCTTCCTACATGATGTTTCAATGATGGATTTGTAGTCGGTGTAGGGCACTGTTTGTTGCCTGGAATTGCTTGAGTCAGGGTGTTTAGCGGCGGCGTCCGCTTGTTCATTACCTGGAATGGCTGCATGACCAGGTATCCAGCAGAAGGTAACCTTCTGGTTGGCTTTTTGACAGTAAAATAACTTGGACCGTATCTCTTTAAGAATCGGATGTGAGGGCGACATGGTAGTTTGAATGGCAGTGATTGCGCTTAAGGAGTCTGTGTATATCAGGGATTGCTTTATACAGCTGTTGTGTATTCTATCTAGAGCTAGTTTAATAGCAAATAATTCTGCAGTATAGATAGTACATTCCGTTGGAAGAGACACAGCATCTGAAAAGGTAGAAGAAACTGCTGCAGCACCAACGGCTGCATCTGTTTTGGAGCCATCAGTATAGATAGGTACTTTATCTGAATTTTCCAACAAATGAGTTTTATGGAGCTGTTGATAGTTTATATTTGCCAAAGAGGATTTTCCCAATCTTGAAAAGAAATTGTCGCAGAGAAGTGAGAATTCAGTCCAGGGAGTTTCAGGAGTAGCAAGGTCTTGGAATATGTTGTGAAATTTAAGATCCCAACTGATCGTGAGTTCTTGCAGTCGAATCCCTGCAGGGCGGTTTTCATTAGGCTTATTGTGATATAATTCAGCATATTGAGGATCAAACAGGTACTGCCAGCTAGGGTGGAATGGCATGCTTTTCATTTTTGCTGCATACTTACACAATAATGATTTTCTCCTGAGATGCAAAGGGGGTTCATTTGCCTCAATATACAGGCTGTGGACCGGAGATGTTCTGAAGGCTCCCACAGCTATCCTAAGAGCACTATGCTGTATGGTGTTCAGACGTAATAGTGAACTTTTCCTAGCGGAGTCATAGACAGGTGATCCATAGTCTAATCGTGATCTTATTAAAGCTCTATACAGATGAAGGAGAGAGCTTCTGTCAGCACCCCAGGACTTAGCAGAGACTGCTCTCAGGATGTTCAGTTTTTTTAGACATGTAGTTCGAAGGATAGCAATATGGGAAGCAAAATTAAGTTTGTTATCTAAGTATAACCCCAACAGTCGGAAACTGTTAGTGACAGGAATCAGGTTGTTTTTTAAAAATATTTCTGGATCTGGGTGAAGTTTGCGTTTTTTACAAAAATGAATTGCACTAGATTTCTTTTCTGATAGGGAATAGCCATTCCGCAATGCCCATGATTCAATTTTAGCGATGGAAATTTGGAGTTGTCTTTCAATGGTGTTCATGGATTGGGATTGACAAGAAACAACGAGGTCATCAGCGAACATATACGATTCTACTGTATTAGGTACATCCTGTGTCATGTTTGTAATTCTTATTGAAAATAACGTCGGACTAAGAATGGACCCCTGAGGAACACCCTCCTCTTGTTCAAATGATTTAGATAAATTGTTCATGTATCTAACCTGAAATGTTCTGTGGCATAGGAAGTTTTGTATAAAGTGGGGTAAATGACCTCTCAAGCCAAAAGAATGAAGATCTTGAAGTACACCGTATCGCCAGGTGTTATCAAAGGCTTTCTCAATATCAAGATTGATCATGACCAGATGTTGTCCCCTTATGAAGGCATTTCGGATGTTTGCTTCTGCTTTTATCATTACATCTAACGTGGACCGGTTCTTTCGAAACCCGTACTGATTGTTATTTTGCAAGTTGTTAGTTTCCAGGAACCACGTTAGTCGCCTGTGAACCATTTTTTCCAAGACTTTGCCTAAGCAGCTGGTCAGTGAAATCGGCCTGTAATTATGTGGAAAGCTGCGATCCTTTCCTGGCTTTGGAAAGGCTAGTATAATTGAGTGACGCCATGAGTTTGGGTAAATATTTTCTAGAAATATTCGATTGTAATATTTTAACAATACCCTTTTTGTTCTGTTGTTTAGTTGGCTTATCATGATGTAGTAGATCCCATCTGGACCAGCAGCACTACTGGAAGTTTTATTGAGCGCCCCTAAAAGTTCTGTTAATGTAAATGGCTGGTTGTACGGGTGTGAAACTCTGGTGGAGAAATTGATCTTATGCTGCTCTGATGATTTTTTAATTTTCTGAAAGATTGGGTCGTAGGTGGATACACTTGATATACTGGCAAATGATTCGGCTAAGGCATTTGCAATTTCTGCCGGAGAGGACAACTCCTTTCCTTTCCAGTTTAATATTGAGGATGGGGACTGGACATATTTGCCATCAATTGTTCGTATTTTCTTCCAGATGAGTCTGATATCTGTGTCCTTGTTTATACTAGAGGAAAAGCTAATCCATGCTTCTCTTTTTGCTTTCCTTCTTATTTGGCGGAACTTAGCTTTCATTCTTTTAAAACTAATTAGGTTACTGGTTGTGGGGAATTTGCGGAACAAATTCCAAGCCCTATTTTTTTCCTGTTTAGCGTATGTACAATCCGGATTCCACCAGTAATTATTGTGTTTGCGTTTCCCAGGCAAGGACTTTGGTATTGTAGAGTTGGCAGCTTGTAATATTTGATTAGTTATATGTTGTGTGACATAATCTATGGGTTGAAGTTGAATTATTTCATCATCTAACTGAACATTTGAAGCATATTCATTCCAGTGTGCCCTACGAAATTTCCATTTGGAGCGACCCGGCAAAGGGGAGTTTACCCGTGTTTGCAGCTTGCAGAGAATTGGTAGATGATCACTATTTAGTGGATTTTCAAGAACAGACCACTCAGTATTAGTACATATGGAGGGAGAGCAGATTGAAAGGTCTATTGCACTCATGGATCCTGTTGAAAAATGTATATAGGTAGGCTCTCCAGTATTCAAAAGGGTAAGTTGGCACACATCGAGAAGATTTTCTATTTGTTTACCTCTTTTGTCGATTGTTGGAGATCCCCACAGCGAGTGATGAGCATTGAAGTCTCCGAGTAAATAGAAAGGAGGTGGTAGCTGGTCTATTAGATTTTCTAGATTTTCTGAGGAGATTGAGGAATTTGGGGGAATATATATAGATGCTATTGTAATAGTCATGCCAATTTCTGCGCGCATTGCCACTACCTCAAAAGGAGTCTGAAGAGCAACAGGTTTAGATGGAATATTATTTTTAACAAGAACTGCCACGCCTCCACGAGCTGGCGAGTCGATACTCCTATCTCTTCTGAACATGGTATAATTTTTAATGGTAGGACACACTTGTGGATTTAAATAGGTTTCTTGTAGGGATATACATGCTGGTTCATAGCGGTTTACGAGATCATGCAAGTCATCTTTTGCATTACGAAAGCCCCTACAATTCCACTGAAGAATTCTTTCCATTATGCGTTCTTGTTAGTTGTTTTTGCTTCTGACAGTTTTTTGGTTGTAGCTTGTTTATACCTCCCTATTTTTACTTTGTCTTTCTTAGGAAAGAAAGGACGTGTTGTGTCTATCTCATCAGTTGCGTGGAGTTCTAAAATTCCATCATCTGAATTTTTCTCCTGATCAATATCCATTTCCGTTGAAATCCGTGGATGCACCATTGGGGTTTCTGTAGCTTTTGGTTTCATTGTTGACGCATCGGCTGGAATGGAGATTGGAGTATTGCTGGCTTGTTCAGTTGTTTGTTGTGAAGGACACTGTTTGGGAGAAGTGAGTATGGATCGTGCCCAATTCGCGATAGATGTATTAGGAGGAACTGTAACGTCCGTTTGGATACTTACTGATTGCACCTGTTTGGCAGCTGTGGCATACGTTCGCTTTGGCTCCATTTTGATTATTTCTCTTCTCGCCTCTGAATAAGTGACTTTGTTTTCCACTTTATATTTCTGTATTTTTTTCCCTTGCTTCCATAGTTCGCATATTTTAGAGAAAGCTGGATGATTCCCTTTACTATTTGGGCAATTAGGAGTGGTAGCATTGCAATCGGATTGATTGTGGTCTTTCGATCCGCAGTTAGGACATATTGCCTCACCTCTACATGCAGTCTGAGAGTGTCCATATTTTTGGCACTTATAGCACCTGATTGGGTTTGGGATGTAGGGTCGGACACGGCAATGGAGATAGCCTGCTTTGACAGATGTTGGTAAGATGGGAGAGCTAAAAGTGAGGATTATGTTCCTTGTTGGAATGAGAGTACCATCTTTACGAGTCATGATTCTCCTGGCTTGGATGACTCTTTGTTCTCGTAGCTCTTTGACTATTTCCTCCTCTGATACGGTTAATAAGTCCCATTCTGCAATTACTCCCTTGGAGGAATTTAAGGTGGCATGGGGAGTGACTTTTATTGGATGTCCGCCGAAAGTTGTCAGATTTAATAGCTTTGCAGAATGCTGGTATTTCATGGTCTCTACCAGAAGATCCCCAGACTGGAGTCGCCTTACTGATTTTGGTGAACCTGCGACAGCCTCTAAGCATTTTTGCACAAGGAATGGGGACAATTTACTCAAAGGCTGGTCTGATGTAGAGTGCAGTATGAGAAATGCTGGTATCTCCTCTTGAGGATTTGTTTTCAACCTCTTGGGTTGATAGAAGTCATCATCGGTGTGTTTAGTCGCTAGTTTTGAGCTCGGAGGCTCTAAAGGTGGAAACGAATTGTTATCCATCTTTGCTCCTTTCAGCCCCGGGAGAGTGGATTTCTTCTCCCAGGTTACCGGCCCCGCCACGGGGAGGCAGGAGCAGTGCCGCTAGAGTGACCAAGCGGTATAAGAGTTAGTATATTAGTTTAAATGAAAAAAAGAAAGGTGATTTGCCTTTCTGAAACTTACTTACAGATCGTAAGTCTAAGTTTACTAGTATTTAATGAAAACGTAAGAAAACTTTTTTAAATGAACAAAAACTGCAGCTTCAAGAAAAACGCTCTAGAAATCACTGAGAATCGCTTGATCACTATAACGCTTGGCACCCGGGGCCTCCCAACGAGTATTATAGAGATACTCCCAACTTGGGTGCGATGGTAGACTCTAGATCTTAGCAGCGTAGCGAAGCAGTAGTGTTTTTCTTCGCAGGTGTAATGGGGGATCATGCACTTCAATATATAGACTTTGGATCGGAGAAGTCCTGAAAGCTCCCAGCACAGTTCTCAGAGCACTGTGATGGATCGTATTTAGCCGTTTTAAAGTTGTTGTTGTTGTTGTTGTTGTTCGGTTTAACGACACAAGGGCTACTAAGGCCAAATTGTGTCTCTTCAGCGTTAATTGGCAAAAAGCATATTGTTAGAGAAATTACATTATATGCTTCCGTACAAACCAATATGTTTTAGATATAATAAAAGTTCTTCAATATTTGCTTCATTTCCTAAGATGCGAGATAAATCAGGTGATATATTCAATTTAGAGAGAGACTGAAAATTGTTTGACCGGATGGTTGAATGTAAGGGACAATCAACCAGGAAATGACGGACTGTAAGTTGCGTCTTACAGGATGGGCACTGGGGTGGGTTTTCACCCAATAATAGAAAGAGATGAGTATGGTGAGTGTGACCAATTCTGAGTCTTGCCAGTACCACTTCCTCTCGTCTGTTTCTTCGGAAGCCAGACAGCCACAGCTTTGGATCTTCTTTTATCTGGTAAAGTTTATTGTTAGGGTCACTTTTCCAGGTCTGTGACCATTTATTGTAGCAGGCTTTGCGTACGACAGACTTAAAATCAGAGAAAGGAACCTGAGGATGTTCTGAGAGAGCGGGTTGAGGATGTTTAGTGGCAAAGTCGGCACTTTCATTTCCCGGAATGCCTGAATGGCCAGGGATCCAGCAAAAACTAATTGACCGATTGGACACACTGCAAGCAAATAGCTGAGAATGAATCTGTTTCAATATAGGGTGAGGAATGGAGGAATTCTTACTTATGGCAGAGACAGCACTAAGAGAATCTGTGTAAATTATGGCAGATGAGATGGAAAGCTCAATTACCTTACTAAGCGCCAACTTAATGGCATATAATTCAGCTGTGAAGACACTGCAAGCAAGCGGTAGTGTGGCTGAAATTGTACATAAAGGAAAAACTGCCGCAGCACCTACCATACTCTCAGTTTTTGAACCATCGGTATAAATTTTACAGGCATGGTTGTCCGTAGCATGAGCTGAATGTAACTGTCTGATGTTGCAGGAAGGTATATTTTTCCCCCACTGGATGAAGTATGTATCGTGAGAGACAGACACATATGTCCAAGGAGCAACAGGTGTAGTTGTGTCTTGGAAGATTTCATTTAAATTGACGTTCCAAGTCTGAACAAGCTCTTTGATCCTGAGGGAGGCAGGTCTATTTTCTTTTGGCTTGCTCTCAAAGAAGGCTTCCCAACGAGTATTATAGAGATATTCCCAACTTCGGTGCGATGGTAGACTCTGGATCTTAGCAGCGTAGTGAAGCAGTAGTGTTTTTCTACGCAGGTGTAATGGGGGATCATGAGCTTCAATATATAGACTTTGGATCGGAGAAGTCCTGAAAGCTCCCAGCGCAGTCCTCAGAGCACTATGATGGATCATATTTAGCCGTTTTAAAGTAGTGCTCCTGGCAGAGTCATACACTGGACAACCATAATCTAACCGTGAACGGATTAAGCTTCTATAAAGATGCAGCAAAGTACACCGATCAGCTCCCCATGACGTAGATGAGACCGAACGAAGTATATTCAAATGCTTTAAGCAAGAAGTTCTTCTCAAATAAGTGATATGAGCTTGGAAATTTAGTTTGCGGGCTAATATTAATCCAAGAAATTTAACGGTATTAACTAGAGGGATTGGAGTATTGTTTATTTGTAATTCAGGTTCAGGATGGAGAGCTCGCTTCTTGCAAAAGTGAGTGACAGTGCATTTATTTTCTGATAGTCTGTAACCGTTCCGTGAAGTCCAGGATTCTATTTTGGTTATGGCAAGTTGTAGCTGCCGTTCAATGGTATTCATACTTTGGGATTGACAGGAAATGGTAAGATCATCTGCATACATATAAGTTTGAACAGTTTTTGGGATATCTCGGGTCATGCTGCTAACTCGGATTGAAAACAGTGTTGGACTGAGTATTGATCCCTGCGGGACTCCCTCTTCCTGAATGTGAGATGTAGAGAGCACGTTTTTGTATCGGACTTGAAAAGAGCGCAATTGCAGGAAATTCTGAATTATTTCTGGCAAATGACCCCTAAGCCCCAGATGGTAAAGGTCCATAATAATACCATGCCGCCATGTAGTGTCAAATGCCTTTTCAAGATCTAAATTTACCATGACTAGATGTTGTTTCATGACAAAGGCATTCCGGATATGAGACTCGGCTTTAATGAGCACATCTAGGGTTGATCTATTTTTTCGAAAGCCATATTGGTGATCTGGAAGGAGATTCTCTGACTCTAGGATGTAAGTGAGCCTAGTATGAACCATTCTTTCGAAAATTTTTCCCATGCAGCTTGTAAGAGATATTGGCCTGTAGTTTTCAACACAGGAAGGATTTTTTCCTGGTTTTGGTAAGGCGATAATGAACGAATGGCGCCATGAAGATGGATAGGCATTTTCAGAGTAGATCCGATTGTAAAAAATTAATAGGGTTCTCAAGTCTTCTTCAAGTAAATGCTTTAACATAATGTAATGAACTCCATCCGGACCTGCAGCACTATTGGAAGATCTGTTTAATGATTCTTGAAGTTCTGTTAACGTAAACGGTTGGTTGTACGGAAATGAACGGCGCGTGGAGAAGTTAATTTTATACCGTTCTGCACCTGCTTTGATTTTCTGGAAGGTGGAGGCATAGGTGGCAGAAGCTGATATTTTTGCAAATGATTCTGCTAATGCATTTGTAACTTCTTCGGGAGTAGAAATGTCTTTCCCTTTCCAATGAAGTATCGGAGAGGGCGGCCGAGCAAATTTGCCATTTAGTGCCTGTATTCTTTTCCAGATGACTTGTGTGTCCGTGTCTTTGGTAATGGTGGAGGCAAAAGCAATCCATGAATCCCGTTTCGCTTTCCGCCTAACTTGTCTAGCTTTTGCTTTTAGTCTTTTAAAAGCAATTAGGTTAGTAGTGGTGGGATACTTGCGGAAATGATTCCAGGCGCGGTTTTTATCCTGTTTGGCAATTAAACAATCTGTATTCCACCAGTTATTTCTGTGTTTTCGATATGGTGTGGATTTTGGAATGGAGGCCTTAGCTGCAGTCAGAATCTGATTGGTTATGTAAGTGTTGACATCATCAATATGTTACCTTTGAACATAAAATCTGTCTAAGCGTATCTGGGCAGAATAGCCACCCCAGTTTGCCTTTTTAAACTGCCAAGTGGATCGTTGGTCAGGATTTGAAGTTACCCCTGTTTGTAGAGAGCAAATAATTGGAAAGTGATCACTGTTGAAGGGATCGGTTAATACCGACCATGTCATGATTGGAAATATGGATGGTGAACAAATTGACAAGTCTATTGCGGAAGCAGATCCGGTTGCTAAGTGGATGTAGGTAGGAGATCCAGAATTTAATAAATTAAGATCATTATTATGCATGAATTCCTCCATCAATTTGCCTCTTATATCCATTGTGGCCGATCCCCACATTGGATGGTGTCCATTAAAGTCACCTAAAAGACAAATTGGAGTTGGCAGTTGTGCAATTAGGTTGTCAAGTTCTGAAAGCAGAAGTGGTGCAGATGGCGGAATATAAATAGAAACAATGGTAAATGACGTACCAGCTGCAAGGCGAGCTGCCACAGCTTCTAGGGTAGTTCTCAATTGAATCGGCTTAGATGGTATGCTAGCGTTAACAAGAATAGCAACTCCTCCACGTGCAGGTGATACCGAGTTCCTATCTCGTCTGTAAATGGTATAACCTGAAAATTTTGGCAAAACTTGAGGTGACAAGAATGTTTCCTGTAAGCATACACCTATGGGATTAAATTGAGCTATTAAATCTCTTACGTCGTCAGAATGAGTGCTTAGTCCTCTGCAATTCCATTGTATGATATTGTTCATTATTTAGGTTTACCTGAGGGTGATTCATCTGACTGTTTTCTGTACATGGGACATTTTTTCCGGTCCTTTTTTGAGAATGTGGGGCGTCCAGTATCCATGGTGTCCTCTGCATGGAGTTCTAGAATAGGTTCCTCATTGTCTAGCAGCTCATCTACATCCATGCTTTTGGAGGGAGATTCCGTTTTTTTAGAGACTGATTCAGATTTTAATTGTTCTTTTCCAACTGGGACTAATGGGGTATGAGTAGGAATGCTGATTGGAGTGTTTGTGGCTTCGCTAGTTCTTTTTGGAGGATTATCTTTCTTTGAGGTTGAAAGCGTAGATTTGAGCCAGCTCGCTAGAGAGGTGTTAGGTGGAACTGATACATCTGTTTGAGCTGCGGTAGAAACGAAGTTCCGAGTGCGAGCTGCATAGGAACGACTACTAGGCAGGGTCGACATAATTTGTCTACGTGCCTCAGGAAACGTGACTTTATTTTCTATTTTGTACTTTTGAATTTTCTTTCCTGTAATCCATAGCTCACATGTTTTGGAAAAAGCTGGGTGGCTTTCTTTGCAATTTGGACAAACAGGGGTTTTGACAGAGCAATCCGCTTGAGTGTGATCTTTAGAACCACAGATGGGACATATGGCCTCACCTCTACATGCCTGCTGTGAATGCCCGTATTTCTGGCATTTGAAGAAGCGAACGGGATTTGGGATAAATGGTCTTATACGATAATTCAAATAGCCAGCTTTAATTGAGGATGGTAAGTCTGGCGTGCTGAATGTTAAAATGATGGATCTCGTTGGAGTGAGATTTCCATCTTTTTTAGTCATAATCCGTTTCACATTTGTAACTTTTTGACTACTTAGTTCTTGAAGTAGCTCTTCTTCGGAGACTGTAATTAGGTCCCACTCACTGATTACACCCTTTGATGAATTTAAGGTTCTGTGTGGAGTTATTGATACTGTGAGCCCACAAAATGATGTTGTGTTTAAGAGCCGCTCAGAATGTTTAGCGGTGGCAGTTTCAATGAGGAGATCTCCGGATTGTAGTCTTTTCACCATTTTTGGTGATCCAGTAATTGATTCCAAATATTTCTGAATCAAAAATGGTGACAATTTGCCTACAGGTTGGGAGTTGTTGTTGTTGTTGTTTATGGGGTTTTAAGTGCAATGGCTACTTAGGCCATATTGCACTTAGAAAAGTGGTTCATACTGCCTGTTTGTTTCATGTAGAAGCAATTAGAAACGGCTATACATTCCTATTTGTTTTAGGAAGGAGAAGAATTCTGCGATGTTTGATTTTTCGCCTATGATATGGCTAAGTGACAATGGTACCTCTAAGCTTGCTAGAGAACTGAATGACATTAGTCGAGCATTATGATACAGAGTACATTCTAGAAGTATGTGTTTCACTGTAAGTGGTGTATGACAATGATTACACTCAGGAGGGTCATTCCCTGAGAGGAGGAACAAATGAGTTAAATGAGTATGACCGATTCTGGCTCTGGTTAGGATTACTTCTTCTTGTCTGTTAGTAATGAGGCTAGAAGCCCATAATTTTGGTACAGGTTTAATTTGAAAAAGTTTATTATGAATTTGTGCTTGCCATTGTAGAGTCCATCGATCTTTACATATGCTTCGGATCTTCATTTTATAATCAGCAAACGGTATTAAGAAATTTGTTGGGGCTGCTCTAGATGGATGTTTGGCAGCATCATCCGCAATTTCATTTCCTGGTATTCCAGTATGACCAGGTATCCAGCAGAAAATAACCTTTTGTTGGCACTCTCTCAGACGTATCAACTCTGTTCTAATGAGCTTTAATAGAGGGCGAGTAGATGGGGAATTATTTTGCAAGGCTGATAAGGAACTCTGCGAGTCTGTGTAAATTAAGCTCTTTTGAATTGACATATGGAAAATACTTTCTATAGCAAGCTTTATGGCATATAATTCAGTTGTGTAGCTACTGCACTCTGTTGGGAGAGATAGAGAAATGGTAGTATCAGGGAGTACTACTGCTGCGCCTGATCCACTCTCAGACTTCGATCCATCTGTATAAATTTTAGCGAAGTCAGGATAACGTTGAGTATGCGCTATGTGTAGCTGTTGGATATTAATATCTGATAGAGAGTGTTTACCCCACTGGTAGAAATAATTGTCACAAGATGGTGTGATGACAGACCATGGAGGATCAGGATCTATAGGATCTCGTAAAATTTTATTGAAGTGTACATCCCAATCTTCTGCTAGCTGTTTTAACCTAATACCAGCAGGCTGAACTGTCTGTGGTTTGTTTCTGTATAAGGTCATAAACTGTGGATTGTAGAGTATTGGCCAATTAGGATGGGTCATCTGGCTTTGGATCTTGGTTGCATAATTCAGCAGCAGCATCTTTCTCCTGATATTTAGGGGAGGTTCATGAGCTTCAACATACAAACTTTGCACTGGAGATGTTCGGAACGCACCTAGTGCTGTTCTGAGAGCTGAATGTTGAATAGGATTGAGGCGAGATAAAGCGCTCTCCCTAGCAGAATCGAAGACAGGGGCACCGTAGTCCAGTCAAGATCTGATTATGGATCTATATATATGTAGCAGGCTTTGGCGATCTGCTCCCCATGTTGTGGCTGATAAGACTCTGAGAATGTTCAGTTTTTTTTGACAAGTAGTCCGGAGATGTTCAATGTGCTTTTGGAAATTTAACTTATTGTCAAAGAACAATCCTAGTAGACGAGTACAGTCAGCTATGGGAAGAGGATGGTTATTCAATTGCAGCTCAGGTTCAGGATGCATATTGCGTCTAGAGCAGAAGTGTATGGCAGTAGATTTCTGGCTGGATAGTCTATAACCATTTTGTGTCATCCATGTCAGGATGCGATTCATTGATATTTGAAGTTGGCGTTCAATGTAATGCATGTTTTGAGAATGACAGGAAATCGAGAGATCATCTGCGAAAAGGTATGAATCCACCGTTTTCGGAATGAGTTCAATTATATGGTTTATTCTCATTGCAAACAAGGTAGCGCTGAGAACAGATCCCTGTGGAATTCCTTCTTCTTGGATAAAGATTTTAGAGAGGGTTCCCCGATAACGAACTTGAAAGGATCTCCTTTGAAGAAAATTTTGGATAAAATATGGTAAATTACCTCTCAGGCCAAGAGAATGTAGATCCTTTAAGATTCCAAAACGCCACGTAGTGTCAAAGGCTTTCTCAACGTCAAGACAGACCATGACGAGATGTTCCTTTTTGATGAAAGCATTTCTGATATTTGACTCAGCTTTGATCATAAGATCCAAGGCGGATCGGTTTTTCCGGAATCCAAATTGTTCTTTATTTATCAAGTTTTGAGACTCAAGGAACCAGGTGAGACGGCCATGTATCATTTTCTCAAGAGTTTTGCTGAGACAGCTGGTGAGGGATATCGGTCTGTAATTTTGAGGAACCGAATGATCTTTACCGGGTTTTGCAATCGGTATTACATAAGAATGACTCCAGGAGCTGGGGAGGGTATGTTCAGAAAATATTCGATTATAAAATATGAGCAGCGAAAACAGTGATCTTTGATCCAGATTTCGGAGCATCACATAATATAACCCATCAGGGCCAGCAGCACTGTTTCTTGAGTTGGTAAGAGCTTGCTGTAGCTCGAACATGGTAAATGGCTGATTATACGATAAAGTAGAATTGTCAGCGTAATTCAGTTTGGATCTCTCTGCAACGGTTTTACGTTTTTGGAATGATTGATCATAAGCATTACAAGAAGACAACAGAGAAAATACAATTCCCAGTGCATTTGATATATCTGTGGGATTAGAGAGTTCTTGTCCATTCCAGTTTAGTAGCGGGGTGGATAGAGGAGGAAATTTATTGTTTAAACATTTTATTTTTCTCCAGATTAATCTGATATCAGTATTTTTATTAACTGATGAGGCGAATTTAATCAAAGTTTCTTTTTTTGCTTTGCGTCTGATGTAGCGAGCTTTAGCTCTGAGCCGTTTATAGTTAATAAGATTGGGGGTGGTAGGATTTTTGCGGAAAAGATTCCATGCTTTGTTTTTCTCTTTTTTTGCATTATTGCAATCTTCATTCCACCAGTAATTTAATTTTCGTCTATTACTTGCTTGATATTGAGGAACTGCGACGGATGCAGCTGTCAGCATTTGATTTGTGATATGCTCAGTAACGCTATTGATGGAACCGGACTGAATGATATCGTTGTCAAATGAGATGTGCGATCTGTATTTTTCCCAATCAGCCTTTGAAAATTTCCATTTAATTGGACTTTCTGTTGGGTAGGAACAGGATGTTTGAATTTTGCAGATTAATGGATAATGGTCACTACTATAAGGATCATTCAGAGGTATCCAATCTATACTTGGAAAGAGGATTGGGGAACATATGGAAAGATCTATAGCAGATATTGAGCCAGTAGGGAGATGCACATATGTAGGAGACCCAGTATTCAATAATGTTAAATTCTGCCTATCAATCAACGTTTCGATCAGCTTACCCCGTCTGTCTGAGGTGGGGGAACCCCATAATGGGTGATGTGCATTAAAGTCTCCTAGTAAACAAAACGGTGATGGTAACTGCATAACAAGATCTTCAAGTTCCTGAATAGTATATTGATGATTGGGCGGAAGATAAATGGAACCCAATGTCAAAGTAATACCACTAACAACACGCGTGGCAACAGCTTCTAAGGATGTTCGTAAGGGAATACGTCTGGCGGGGATGCTGGAATCCACGAGTATCGCTACTCCGCCATGAGCGTTATTAGACACAGTCCTGTCTTGCCTGAATACAGTGTAATTTTTGATTGCAACTGAGACCAGTGATGTCAAATTAGTTTCTTGCAAGCACATTGCAAGAGGTTTATAGTGATGAATTAATTCGTGTATATCATCTAAGTTACTGCGAAGACCTCTACAGTTCCATTGTATAATATGTTCCTTTATTTGGTTTTGTAAGAGGAAGCTGAATCTGTCTGCTTTTTATGCGTAGGTTGTTTGTGACGGTCAGATTTAGATTTTTCTTTTCTAGGAAAAGAAGGGCGTCCTGAATCATTCTTATCCTCCATGTCTCCATCTGCATATAATTCAAGAAAATCTTCTTGGTTGGGCATATCATCTGTATCCATGCTTGTTGGTTGTTTCACCTCCACACTATCTGATTTATGTACTTTTTCTGCCACTGTATTGTGGGTTAGGTTTTGAGTTGGAATTGTGAGTGGCGTATTATTACTTTGGTCCACTAACTGTGATTCAGATGTAGGCTGAGTTGATAGTACAGATCGAGCCCAGTCGGCGATCGATTTATCTGGAGAGACTGACACTTCTGTTTGACATGCTACTGATTTGTAACTATGGGCAGCCGAAGCATAAGTAGTTTTTGGAATACTTGATTTTACTTGTCTTCTAGCTTCTTGAAAAGATACTTTATTTTCTGTCTTGTATTTCTGTATTTTTTTTCCTAACTTCCAAAGATCACAATCTTTGGAGTAGGCTGGATGATTGCCCTTGCAATTAGGACACTGCGGAGTTTGTGCCTTGCATTCAGATTGAGTGTGAGTTGTGCATCCGCAGTTTGGACATGTTGCATCTCCACGGCATGCTGTCTGGGAGTGGCCAAATTTCTGACATTTGTAGCATCTCAGAGGGTTTGGGATATAGGGCCGAACACGACAGTTTAAATAGCCTGCTTTAACCGAGGATGGTAGATTCGGCGAACTAAAGGTTAAAATTATGCTACGGGTTGGGACTAAGATGCCGTCTTTTCGTATCATGATTCTCTTGGCCTGAGTTACATTTTGATCTTTTAGTTCCTGAATTATTTCTTCCTCGGAAACGTTCAATAGGTCCCATTCACTGATCACTCCCTTGGAAGAATTCAGGGTGTTGTGTGGAGTGACTTGGATTGGAATTCCACTTAAAGATGTAAGTTTTAACAGGAGGTCAGAGTGTCTTGGAAGAGAGGTCTCTATTAGCAAGTCGCCAGATTGAAGGCGTTTCACCATTTTTGGAGATGCTGCTGCATTTACAAGGCATCGTTGTATGATGAAAGGCGAAAGCTTGCTGACAGATTGTGAAGACAGAGAATGGATGATCAGGAAAGCTGGAGCTTCCTGCTTGTTTGCATCCTTTTTTAGTCTTTTCGACAATGAGAAGTCATGATCAGTTTCGTGGTTGTCTTGTTGCGAGCTCTTTGGCTCTAATCGTGGGAAATCATTAGTATCCATGTTTACTCCTTTTAGCCCTGGGAGAAGTACTTTCTTCTCCCAGACTACCAGCCCCGCCACGTGGAGGCAGGAGCAGTGCCACCAGTGACCAAGCGGATATTAATGTTAGTAGAGTGTGAGTATTTAATATAAATACTAAGAAAGAAAGGTAGATTCCCTTTCTGGGTTCTTACGTAAGACTTTTTAAGTGAAGAACTGCTTTAAGTGAACAAAACAGGAGAAAATCGTACAACAAAAAATAGAACTATATCACTTTCAAAGATCACTTTATGAGTCGCAGAGAAAAATCGCTTGTCACTATCGCTTGGCACTCGGGGCCAGGTTGGGAGGATAAGGAATGAATCACCAAGAAATTTGGTAATTCTTCATGGCATTCATGTTCCCTTCTAAACCTTTTGGGCTGGTTAGTGTCACGGTCATTGTCAGGAATTTCTGACCTTGAGCTTGATGGCTCTAAAGGTGGATAATTACTCGTATCCATGTTAGCTCCTTTTGGCCCTGGGGGTATATTTTTACCACCCAGATTACCGGCCCCGCCACGGGGAGGCAGGAGCAGTGCCGCTTGTGGCCAAGCGTATAGGTTAGTACAATTAGTAAGACTAATTTAATTAAAGAAAAAGGTTCTTTCCTTCTTCTGGGCTCTCTTCTTAGTGCTTTTAAGAAAAAGGGCTACTTTAAAGAAAAAGTTTAATAATCAAGGGAGAAAACAAAATAGAACCTAGTCGCTTACAAAAAACGCTTTTCTATCGCACGAGAATCGCTTGGCCACGGAAACGCTTGGCACCCGGGGCCCCGTTTTAAAGTAGTGCTCCTGGCAGAGTCATACACTGGACAACCAGAATCTAGTCGTGAACGGATTAAACTTCTATAAGGATGCAGCAAAGTACACCGATCAGCTCCCCATGACATAGATGAGACAGATCGAAGTATATTCAAATGCTTTAAACAAGTAGTTCTCAAATAAGTGACGTGAGCTTGGAAATTTAGTTTGCGGTCTAATAGTAATCCAAGAAATTTAACGGTATTAACAAGCGGGATTGGAGTATTGTTTATTTGCAGTTCAGGTTCGGGATGGAGAGTTCGCTTCTTGCAAAAGTGAGTGACAGTGCATTTCTTTTCTGACAGTCTGTAACTGTTCAGTGAAGTCCAGGATTCTATTTTGGTTATGGCAAGTTGTAGCTGCCGTTCAATGGTATTCATACTTTGAGATTGACAGGAAATGGTAAGGTCATCTGCATACATATACGTTTGAACAGTTTTTGGGATATCTCTTGTCATACTACTAACTCTGATTGAAAACAGTGTTGGACTGAGTACTGATCCCTGTGGGACTCCCTCTTCCTGAATGTGAGATGTAGAGAGGATGTTTTTGTATCGGACTTGAAAAGAGCACAATTGCAGGAAATTTTGAATTATTTCCGGCAAATGGCCCCGAAGTCCCAGATGGTAAAGGTCCCTAATAATACCACGGCGTCATGTTGTATCAAATGCCTTTTCAAGATCTAAATTGACCATGACTAGATGTTGTTTCATGACAAAGGCATTGCGGATATGAGATTAGGCTTTGATAAGCACGTCCAGTGTTGATCTGTTTTTCCGAAAGCCATACTGTTGTTCTGGAAGGAGATTCTCTGACTCCAGGATGTAGGTGAGTCTAGTATGAACCATCCTTTCGAAAATTTTTCCCATTCAGCTCGTAAGAGATATTGGCCTGTAATTTTCAACACAGGAAGGATCTTTTCCTGGTTTTGGTAAGGCGATGACGAACGAATGGCGCCATGAAGAAGGATAGGCATTTTCAGTGAAGATCCGATTATAAAATATTAATAGAGTTCTCAAGTCTTCATCAAGTAAATGTTTTAGCATAATGTAATGAACTCCATCTGGACCTGCAGCGCTATTGGAAGATCTGTTTAATGATTCTTGCAGTTCTATTAATGTAAATGGTTGGTTGTACGACAGTGAGCGGCGCGTGAAGAAGTTGACTTTATACCGTTCTGCACCTGCTTTGATGTTCTGAAAGGTGGACGCATAGGTGACAGAAGCTGAGATTTTTGCAAATGATTCTGCTAATGCATTTGCAACTTCTTCAGGAGTATAAATGTCTTTCCCTCTCCAATGAAGTATCGGAGAGGGCAGCCGAGAAAATTTGCCATTTAATGCCTGTATTCTTTTTCAGATGACCCGTGTATCCGTGTCTTTGGTAATGGTTGAGGCAAAAGCAATCCATGAATCCCGTTTAGCTTTCCGCCTAACTTGTCTAGCTTTCGCTTTGAGTCTTTTATAAGAAATTAGGTTACTAGTGGTGGGATACTTGCGGAAATTATTCCAAGCACGGTTTTTTTCCTGTTTGGCAATTAAACAATCTGTATTCCACCAGTTATTTCTATGTTTGTGATAAGGCGTGGATTTTGGAATGGAAGCATTAGCTGCAGTGAGGATCTGATTGGTTATATAAGTATTTACTTCATCAATATGTTGTCTTTGAACATAACATCTGTCTAAGAGTATTTGTTCAGAACAGCCTTCCCAGTTTGCCTTTTTAAACTGCCAGTTGGATTGCTGAACAGGATTCGGAGTTACTCTTGTTTGTAGTAAGCAAATAATTGGAAAGTGATCACTGTTAAAGGGATCGGTTAATACTAACCATGTCATGATTGGAAAGATAGAGGGTGAACAAACTGACAAGTCTATTGCAGAAACAGATCCTGTTGCTAGGTGTATGTAAGTAGGAGATCCAGAATTTAATAAATTAAGATCATTATTGTTCATGAATTCCTCCATCAATTTGCCTCTTCTATCCATTGTAGCAGACCCCCCACAATGGATGATGTCCATTAAAGTCACCAAAGAGACAAATTGGAGTTGGGAGTTGTGAAATCAGGCTGTCAAGTTCTGAATGTGGAAGTGATAGAGACTGTGAAATATATATGGAAACAATGGTAACTGAAATACCAACTGCAATACGAACTGCGACAACTTCTTAAAGTGGTTCTCGATTGTATCGGCCTGGATGGAATGTCAGAGTTAACGAGAATAGCTACTCCGCCATGGGCAGGAGAGTTTGAACTCCTATCTCGTCTGTATATCACATAATTTGAGAATTTTGGTGAAATTTGGGGTGACAAGAAAGTTTCCTGTAGGCATACACCTATGGGATTGAATTGAGCTAGTAAATCCCTTAAGTCATCAGAATGACTACTTAGTCCTCTGCAGTTCCATTGTATGATGTTATACATTATTTAGATTTAGCTGAGGATGATTCGTCTGACTGTTTTTTTGTTCGTGGGACATTTTTTTCGGTCTTTTTTTGGGAATGTGGGGCGTCTAATATCCATGGTGTCATCTGCATGGAGTTCTAGAATGGGCTCCTCATTACTTAGCAGCTCATCTACATCCATATTATTGGTAGGCGCTTCCATTTTTTTTGAGACTGAGTGAGATTTTAATTGTTCTTTTTCAATCGAGACCAATGGGGTATGAGTAGGGATACTGATTGGAGTATTTGTGGCTTCGCTAGTTGTTTTTGGAGGATTATGAGGATTATCTTTTTTAGAGGTTGAAAGTGTAAATTTAAGCCAGTTCGCTAGAGAGGTGTTAGGCGGAACTGATACATCCGTTTGAGCTGCAGTAGAAACAAAGTTTCTAGTTCGAGCTGCATAAGAACGACCACTAGGCATGGTCGACATAACTTGTCTACGTGCCTCAGGAAACGTGACTTTATTTTCAATTTTGTATTTTTGTATTTTCTTTCCTGTTATCCATAGCTCACAAGTTTTGGAAAAGGCTGGATGGCTTCCTTTGCAGTTTGGACAAACAGGAGTTTTGACTAAACAATCCGCTTGGGTGTGATCTTTAGAGCCACAGATGGGACATGTGGGTTCCCCGCGACAAGCCTGCTGGGAATGGCCGTATTTCTGACATTTAAAGCAACGAACAGGATTCGGGATGTATGGTCGAATCCGGCAGTTTAAATAACCAGCTTTAATAGAGGATGGTAAGTCTGGAGTGCTAAATGTCAGAATGATGGATCTGGTTGGAGTAAGATTTCCATCTTTTTTCGTCATGATCCGTTTTACATTTACTACTTTCTGACTGCTGAGTTCTTGGAGTAGTTCTTCTTTGGAGACTGTAATTAGGTCCCACTCGCTGATGACACCTTTTGATGAATTTAGTGTTTTGTGAGGAGTAATTTCTACTGTCAACCCACCAAATGTTGTTTTTAACAGCCGCTCAGAATGTTTAGAGGTGGCTGTTTCTATCAGAAGGTCTCCGGATTGCAGTCTTTTAACCATTTTTGGTGATCCAGCAATTGACTCCAAGATTTTCTGAATTAAGAATGGTGACAACTTACCCACAGGTTGGACAGATAAGGAATGAATCACCAGGAAGTTTGGGCAATCGTCATGACATTCTGCTTCTCTTCGCAGTCTTTTAGGTTGACTTGAGTCATGGTCAGGGTTAGAATCTTCCGCTCTTGAGCTAAAAGGCTCTAAGTTTGGATAATGATTTTTATCCATGATCGCTCCTTTTCGCCCTGGGGGTTTGCCTTTACCACCCAGGTTACCGGCCCCGCCATGGGGAGGCAGGAGCAGTGCCGCTTGGTGGCCAAGCGTTGAGTTAGTAAGTTAGTACGGCTAGCTAAATTAAAGAAAAAGGTACTTGCCTTCTTCTGGGCTCTCTAATTAGTGTTTTTAAGTAAGTAGAGCTACTTAACAGAAAATTGTAATTCTAAGAGAAAAACAAGGAAAACTCTGTCACTTGGAGGAAAAACGCTTTATAAACACGCAAGAATCGCTTGGCCACGGAAACGCTTGGCACCCGGGGCCTCATGTTGCATGACTGATAAAATATGCTAAAGTCATCAACATAGAGGGTACTGTTTACAGTTGGAGGAAGTTGTTCTGTGATGGAATTTGCTTTGATGGCGAAAAGCGTGACACTTAAAAAACTGATCCTTGTGGTACTCCCTCTTCTTGGCTAAAGGAACGAGTGAGGATCCCACACGAACTTGGAAAGATCGATTGGTTAAAAGTTTTTAATAAAAATGGGGAGATGCCCTCTATGACCATGGCTATGCAAATCTTTTAAGATGCCAAATCTCCAAGTTGTGTCAAACACTTTTTCCATGTCAAAGAACACAGACACAAATGTTCACGTTTTAGAAGAGCATCCCGGTTGGATCTTTCCAGTCTAATAAGATGGTCCAAAGTGGACCGGTTCCTTCGGAAGAGAGAAGGTCATTTGATTCTAAATACCATATTAAACGAAAATTAACCATTCTCTCCAGGATTTTGCACAGACAGCTAGTCACAGCAGAAGGTATTGGTATTAGTATTTAAGGGCACAAGGGCAGCTAAGGCCAAAATGTGCCAGGTCCTATATTATTATCCTAAAGTAATATGATGTGTTCCATTTTTGCATCAGAGGAATTCATATACACCTAATTCTGTTTTTGCACGAACTTTTTTTACACGAATTTGGTTTAACACGAATTCAAAATAAATATTTCATTCTCTTTTTACGCGAGTCATTTTGATTTAACACGATTTCTATGAATTTTTTTGTTGCCTAAATTCTAAGAAATTTTTTTTTTATTTGTGGCATATTAGTATCATTTCTATATTACACGCATCAATAGATTGGATAACAGCTAGTGTTTGCGTTTTGAAACGCGTGCTTTTGCTTACCAATGTTTACGTCTAGGTATCTATGAATCATCAACGTTTTTATTAATTTTGTGCACATCTACGGTATTCGTGCATTGTATCTTCAGCAGACATGTAGTAGTAAGCTCTATTTCAAAGTGAAAGAATCTTTAGTGAAATTTGTGCACATATAAATTTATTAATTTTGCCGATAGTCAATAAATTGTAAGTTTACAAAATTTTCATACCTTTTTTTATTAATTATAACTGAGATATTTTTCGGTAGCCCTTATATAATGTCGAATAATTCGCCTATTACCAAAATGAAAAGGAAAGCGATTTCTTTGGAACTTAAAATTCAAATTTTAGATCGTCTTGCAACTGGACAAGGGGCTACGTCTGTAGGAAGGAATTTTGGTGTACATGAAGCTACCGTAAGAACTATTAAGAAAAATGAAGCTGCAATTAGGAAGTCGGTATGTTCTGGAACAAAAGTAAGTGTTAATTCATCATCATATACAAGAGATATTGTCAAGGAAAAAATGGAAAAGGCCCTGGTAATGTGGATAGAAGATCAGTCACAAAAAAGAGTACCAGTAGATGGAAATGCCATCAAGCAAACAGCACTAAGAATTTACAGACAGATTAAAGAAAAGGAGCCAAGCACTTCATCTCAGTTAAACAGAAAGTATGAATTTTCTGCGAGTACAGGTTGGAGGACAGGGTTTCTTAAAAGGAATGCTCTTCATAATATAAAAATTAAAGGTGAAACTGCATCTGCAGATGAATCGGCTGCTAAAGTATTCCCGCAGGAACTTGCAAAAATTATTGAAGATGGAGGATACACTCCTGATCAAGTGTGGAATGCAGATGAAACTGGTTTCTTCTGGAAACGAATGCCGAACAGAACGTATGAAGCCAAATCGCAGAAAACTGCTGGTGGTTTTAAGGTAGCTAAGGATCGTGTGACCTTATTATTTTCCTCCAACGCTTCAGGAGATCGTATGTTGAAACCACTGCTGGTAAATCGAGCCCTAAACCCACGTTCAATGAAAGGTGTAGATATCAATAAATTGCCTGTTCACTGGATGGCAAACAAGAAGGCCTGGGTGACCACTACTATTTTTACAGAATGGTTCAACAAATGTTTCGTCCCAGAAGTCAGACGTTATTTGAATTTGAAAGGTCTCGAATTTAAAGTTCTTCTGATTCTTGACAATGCACCTGGCCATCCTGTCTTGGAACACCCAAATTTACAAATTTTATTTCTGCCACCTAATACTACATCTTTGATACAACCGCTAGACCAAGGTATAATTGCGACAATTAAAACATACTACGTAAAACGAACATTCCAACACGTTTTGGACAAACTGAATGATGAAACACTAACAGTCATTGATGTGTGGAAGAAATTCTCAATTATGGATTGTATCAATCAAGTTGGATTAGCGTTAACTGAATTAAAACCAGCAACTTTAAATGCGTGTTGGAAAGCGGTTTGGCCACAATGTGTAAAAAGCAAAGATCCCATCATCCCTAATACGACCGAATTTCCCAACATCATTACAATGGCACACAAAATTGGTGGAGAAGGATTCGATGATCTATCGTTTGAAGATATTGATGAATTGTTAACCGACAAAGCCCTAAGCGAAGATGAAATATTAGAGGTTGTCCTTGGGACTCCTTATCCCACAGAACGTAGTGATAATGAAGAAAATGATCCTGTTCTAAATGCAGATTTAATAAAAGAAGGTCTGGAACTGGCTAGAAAATTAGGTAATCATTTTGTCAAACATGACCGTAATGAGGAACGCGCTGGGAAGTTTCAACGCGAACTGAAGTTGTTGACAGCCTCTTACAGAGAATTATAACGGACTAACCAAAACACGAACACAACGATTAATAACTGAATTCGTTCGTAAAACCGGTGAAACATCAGCACCAGAGGAGATTCGTGCTGATTTTGCTGAAGAGATCACAGAAAGAATTTCATTAATAGAGGAAGAAGACGATGTCCACAACATTTCTAGTGATGGCAGTGATATTCCAGTCGTACGCAAACGTATGCGCCGTTTATTATCAGAAAGTGGAAAATGAATAAAATCTTGTTATATGTAAACCAGATTTTTTTTGTTCATGAAGAATTTTTTTTCATTTCATATGCATACAAATTTATTTTCGTACATTTTAATTACATATTATTACATGTGTATTTTGTTGAAATAAAATAATAAGCTTAAAACGAATATTTTATGTGTTTTTTTTTTAATTATTTTTACTGATTTTTTTAGATCCGGAACCAATCTTCTTTTCTTCCATAAATACAATGTCTTTTTTTACACGAATTTTTTTTACATGTATTTTTCAGGAACGTATCTATCGTGTAAAAACAGAATTAGGTGTATATGTATTTGCTTCAGAAAGGTATAGAGTGTAGCTAGGTTAGCACTATTGCCAATCATGTGGTTAAGGGATAGTGGTTCTTGCAGTTGTGATTGAGCGTGGAAAGTACTTCTGAAATGGGAATAGTGAGGACAATCTAAAAGTATATGCCTGACTGAAAGCGGTAGTGTACAATGTGTGCATCGAGGTGGGTCATCCCCCATGAGTAGAAACATATGGGTTAGGTGCGTATGTCCAATTCTTAGTCTTGCTAGTATAACTTCTTCCTGTCTATTTTGTCTGAAGCTGGAAATCCATAAGGCTGGTTCATCTTTGATTTGGAGCAACTTGTTATTACTTTGTGCCTTCCATATTTCTGTCCACTGAAACATACAGACTTTTTTAATATGCTTCAAATAATCTCTATATGGTACTTGGTAATTTGCTGGTGTTGTACTGCTTGGTTTTTTGGCTGCCTGATCTGCTCTCTCATTGCCTAAGATACCAGAATGCCCTGGGATCCAGCAGAATTTCACTGAATGATACTTAATTCGTAGATGGTTTAAACAGCAAAAGATTTGTTTTTTGATTGGTTGTGATGTTGAAAATTGATTGCCCAAAGCAGACACTGCACTCAATGAATCAGTGTATATTATACTGCTAGCATTGTGGAGAGGGCAAATATTCTGTAAGGCTAGTTTGACTGCATATAACTCAGCAGTATAACTGCTGGATTCAACTGGTAGTGATATGGAGACTGTAAAGGACGGAAAGACAGCTGCGGCACCAATGGCAGAACCTGTTTTTGAGCCATCTGTATATATTTGGTAGCTTTGTATATTATTGAGGGCATGTTCTTTATGTAGTTGTTTGATATTTTCATCTGCCAGGGAGTTTTTTCCCCACTGCTGAAAGAGGGTATCACAGTGAGTGAGATTTACAGACCAGGGTGGGTCAGGAATATCGCTCTCTTGAAGTATGTTATCAAAATCAATATTCCAGGCGTGAATCAAATCTTTTAATCTAATACCAGCTGGTCTATTTTCAGTTGGTTTACTGTTATAGAAAGCTGTCCACTCAGGATTGGAAAGCAACGGTTGAACGGGATGGTCTGGAAGGCTTTGAATTTTAGCTGCATAATTTAGAAGCAACATTTTCCTTCGAAGGTGAAGTGGAGGTTCGTGTGCCTCTACATACAGACTCTGAACAGGGGATGTTCTAAATGTACCAAGAGCAGTGCGAAGGGCACTGTGTTGGATGGTATTAAGTCTGATTAATGCACTTTTCCTAGCTGAATCGTATACGATAGCACCGTAGTCTAAACGAGATCTGATAATAGCACGATACAAATGTAACAGAGTGTTTCTATCTGCTCCCCATGTCATAGCAGAAATGGACCTAAGTATATTAAGTTTCTTTAGACAAACAGTTCGGAGGTATGTGATATGTGGAATGAAGTTCAGTTTGTTGTCCAATATTAAGCCTAAGAAACGAAGATTACTGGTGAGAGGGATCAAATGGTTTTTTAATCTGAGTTCCGGTTCCGGGTGTAGTTTACGTTTTTTGCAAAAGTGAACTGCAACAGTTTTTTGATCTGATAATCGATATCCATTCTGCATTGTCCATGCCTCCAACTTATTTATGGAGAGTTGCAGCTGTCTTTCAATGGTATGAATATTTTGTGAACGGCAAGATATAGTTAGATCATCAGCATACATATATAGTTGTACAGTATTTGGGATGTTGTGTGTTATGGTGTTCAGTCTAAGTGAGAAGAGGGTAGAGCTCAGTACTGATCCCTGCGGGACACCCTCCTCCTGAGTGTAGGACCGAGAAAGTACAGATTGATAGCGGACCTGAAAGGTTCTGTGTTGAAGAAAATTTCTAATGAATTCTGGTAAGTGCCCTCGCAATCCTATGGAATGAAGTTCTCTCAATATGCCATGCCTCCAGGTAGTGTCGAAAGCCTTTTCTATATCGAGACTTACCATTACAAGATGTTCATTTTTGACGTAAGCATTACGGATGTTAGTCTCGGCTTTCACCATTAGATCCAAAGTGGCTCTGTTTTGTCGGAAACCAAACTGATTGTTGTTCATCAGTGCTTTAGTTTCAAGAACCCAGGTAAGCCGTCTGTGTATCATTCTTTCTAGGATTTTACTTAGGCAGCTGGTTAGAGAAATAGGTCGGTAATTTTCTGGAAGTGAATGATCTTTTCCTGGTTTAGGAAAGGCTAAAATGATGGAATGATGCCAGGAAGATGGATATGTACCTTCAAGAAAAATCCGATTATAGAAAATTAATAGTAAATTCAATGCCGTACTGTTTATATGTTTCAGCATTGCATGACATATACCATCAGGTCCAGCTTCACTGTTGGGTGATCTATTTAATGCTGTTTGCAATTCAAATAGGTTAAACGGTTGATTATAGGCAATATATTGGGTAGTATGGAATTTTATTTTGTACCTTTCCGCCGAAGCTTTGATTTTCAGAAAGGAGTTGTCATATGCTGACGTGGCAGATGTTTGGTAGAAATTCTCTGCAAGGGCGTTAGCTATTTCTTCAGAAGAAGAAATTTCCTGTCCATTTTTGATTAAGATGGGAGAAGGAAGAGGTAGATATTTCCCATTTAATTGCCGAATCTTTTTCCAGATTAGACGACTGTTAGTATCCTTTGTGATAGTGGAGGCAAACTGTATCCATGATTCCTTTTTGGCTTTTTTTTATAATTTGTCTAGCTTTTGACTTTAGCGTTTTATATTGAATTAGGTTGTTGGTAGTTGTGAACTTCCGGAACAGGTTCCAAGCTTTATTTTTTTCCTTTTTGGCATTGGTACAAGTTTCATTCCACCAGTGTTTAAGTTTTGTTTACATGTGGAGACTTGAGGTATTGCTTCAGAGGCAATGGTCAGTATTTGCCTGGTAATATGCTCTGTGACATCATCAATGGGTTGTAGTCTGATCAATTGGCTATCAAAAGAAAGACGGTTTGAGAACTTTTCCCAATCTGCTCTGGAAAATTTCCATTTTGAGCGGTTATCAGGGTATGATGTTTGAAGCATTTGGATTCTGCATATGATTTTAAAGTGGTCACTATTATGTGGGTCGTTTAATACTGTCCATTCTATACTGGGATATAATATGGGGGTACAGAGAGTTAAATCAATTGCTGACATAGATCCAGAGGGAAGGTGAGTATAAGTATTTTCACCAGTGTTCAGTAATGTTAGATTCAGTTGGTCCAGTATCGTCTCGATCAAGTGTCCTCTATTGTCCATGTGGTCTGATCCCCACAATGGATGATGAGCATTGAAATCACCAAGGATACAAAAAGATGGTGGAATTTGTCTTATAAGGTCCTCTAGTTCTTTAAACGTGAACATCTTGTTAGGTGGAAGGTACAGGGATACAAGAGTTAGAATTTGCCCAACTGATACACGTACAGCAATAGCTTCTAAGTGGGTTTGAAGAGGAATGTTTCTAGAAGGTATTTTACAGTCAACTAGAATGGCGACGCCTCCATGTGCAGATAGTGAGGAGTTTCTATCTTTTCTGTAAAATGTAAAATTTCTGATTGATGGAGTTACTTGTGGAGTTAGATTAGTCTCTTGTATACAAACGGCTATTGGACCATATCGGGAGATTAAATCATAGATGTCATCGGTATTGCTGCGTAAACCTCTACAATTCCATTGAACAATGTTCTGCATTATCGGGGTTTGAGGAGGGAAGGCGAGTCTGTCTGTTTCTTTTGAGTGGTTTGCTTTTGACGGTCATATTTCATTTTATCTTTTCTAGGAAAATTGGGACGTCCGGTATCTGTACTCTCTTCTACATCATCAGTTTGACCTGAAGAAAATCCAGTCTCCATATCATCTTCTGCATGAAGATCAAGGACTGTTTCATTGTGCGTAGCTATATTTTCAGAGTCCGTTCTATTTGAGTTTGTCTTTTGTAATTCAGTGGCTTGTTGCCTTCGTGATTTATTTGACATTTTATCACATGATTTTATTTTAGGCGGAACTGTGATAGGGGTATTACTTACTTCATCAACTAGAACGGGTTTGGTGGTAGGTTGAGATGTTGATAGCACAGATCGTGCCCATTCTGCAATGGATGTATTGGGCGGAATTGATACCTCAGTTTGGGTTGAAACAGCTTGGCACTTTAGTGTAACGGAAGCGTACGTGGTTTTTGCAATAGTTGACTTTATTTGCTTTCTTGCTTCTTGATATGTGACCTTATTCTCGATCTTGTACTTTTGTATTCTTTTTTCAATTTTCCAGAGTCCGCATGATTTTGAGTATGCTGGATGGTCATTCTTGCAATTTGGACATTCCGGAGCCTTTGCAGTACACTCTGTTTGTGAATGGTTTTTTGATCCGCAGTTAGGACAAGTAGTTTCGCCTCTGCATGTTGACTGGCAGTGACCAAACTTTTGGCACTTGAAACATCTTAGAGGGTTTGGAATGTATGGGCGTATACGGCAGTTTAGGTAGCCTGCTTTAACTGAGGTCAACAAATTCGGTGTACTAAAGGTCAGTATAATATTACGTGTGGGAACAAGTTGGTCATCCTTCTTTATCATAATTCTTCTTGCTTGAGTTACTTTCTGTTCCAGTAATTCCATGACTATCTCCTCTTCGGTTACGTTCAACAAATCCCACACACTTATTACTCCTTTTGAGGAGTTCAAGGTGTTATGTGGTGAGACTTTGATTGGTATTCCGCTTATAGATGACATTTTTAGTAAAAATTCTGAATGCCTTGCTTGAGTGGTCTCAATTAAAAGATCTCCTGATTGGAGCCTTTTCACCATTTTCGGTGTACCTGCTGCATTCTCGAGACATCTCTGGATGACAAAGGGAGAGAGTCTGCTTAGCGGCTGAGTCGATAAGGAATGTATAATCAGAAAAGCTGGTGGTTCTGATTTGTTACTATCCTTTTTTTCATTCTTTTTGGAAGATTGGGATCGTCTTCCATTCTGCGGGTCTCAACATGTTGAGAGCCTGTTGGCTCCAGTGGTTGACATGTATCACAGTCCATTGTTGCTCCTTTTAGCCCTGGGAGTGAGAGCTTTTCCTCCCAGATTTCCTGCTGCGCCACGTGGAGGCAGGAGCGGTGCCACCTAGTGGCCAAGCGGTTGGAGAGGTTAGTTTGTTAGTGCAAAAATTAATAATTATACTAGGAAAAGAAAGGTAATTTTCCTTTCTAGGTTCTTACTTAGGATCTGTTAAGTACAGAACCACTTACAAAGAAATGAGGATGCGAAAAGCACTAGAAAGTAAATATAACCAAATCACTGAGAAAGAGCACTATATCTCACTTGGGAAAATCGCTTGGACACTATCGCTTGGCACTCGTGGCCCAGAGCAGAAGGACAATAATTAGTAGTTATACCTAGGCGCCTCCATAGCCAGGTGGGCAGGAGCAGCAATGCGTAGCACAAGCTTCTTGATTAGACCGGGGTTCAAGCCCGTAACCACCAAACACGGAGGATGTGGAAAGGTCAGGGAATAACCACCGCATATCGCGGAGCAATATGGCCTTAGTTGCTAATGCTCCTAAAAACCAAATAACAAACAGTAGTTACTTTTGGATACTTTCCTGGCTTAGCAAAGGCAAGAACGATTGTTTTGTGCCATGAATCCGGAAACTGCCCTTCAATAAAGATTCTATTATATAGAAGGAGCAGGTGATCCATAGATTTTGGTGAAAGATGCTTAATCATTTCATAATGGATGCCATCTGGTCCAACAGCACTTTCCTTG
The DNA here is from genome assembly GCF_048544385.1 of Mastigoproctus giganteus. Classification (NCBI taxonomy): domain Eukaryota; kingdom Metazoa; phylum Arthropoda; class Arachnida; order Uropygi; family Thelyphonidae; genus Mastigoproctus; species Mastigoproctus giganteus. The sequence goes on from NC_143579.1 coordinate 161,222,628, forward strand.
GATAGAGAGAGGGCTCTTTTCAGTTCCTGTATAGTGAATGCCCCATTGTAGAGATAAAGGCTCTTAGACTTAAAATTAATGCCTGTTTTTCGATTTTATGTTTCAGGACCAGGAACTCTGGAGAATACGAAGATATCGCAGAGATGTTAGAAAATGTTTCCCCAAGAGAATTGGGTATTGCAGTTGGATCTGCAATAGTGCATCCATTATAATCTAGGATTGAAGAAATGTTTGATGAATATTCTCCCTTCATTTTCCAGATTTTGTCCCAGACCAACTAGTACTAGTGGACTGACTAACTGATGAAGTAAAACGGATCCACGATTCCTTTTGGCTCTGATGGCGGATGTAGCATGCTTTGTCTTGTGAGCGTTTAAAGGCTATAAGGTTGGTCGTGGTAGGATATCGGCGGAATATCCCCCACGATTTGTTTTGAGCCTTTTTTGCTGCTGTGCATTGTGAATTCCACCATGGTTTGGGAAATAGTGGAAACAGGGCAGATGTTTTTGGGACGGCATTCGCAGCTGCTTGGACAATAATTTCTGTGATGTACGTTACTGCATCATTGATCCTGACTGACGTTACTGATCCTGACTGATGGTACTGAGGTCAAAATTTGCCTGATGTTGGAAGGCAGTCCAGTCAGCCTGATCGTTCTTCCACCGTGGTAACCTGAAAGGAAGACACGATCTCCCATTGTGTAACGAGGTTATCACAGGGAAGTGATCACTTCCGTATGGGTTCTCCTCCACTTCCCAAGTGAGTGAAGGGAATAGAGAAGGGGAGCAGATAGAGAGATCAATGGCAGAAAAAGTACGGGTAAGCATGTGGAAGAAGGTGTTTGTTCCAATATTTAGGAGGGGAAGGTCATTGTCATTTAGCATACGCTCTATGACTCGATCCCTTCTATTGATGCTAGCACTACCCCACAGGGTGTTATGTCCATTAAAATCCCCGAGAAGTAATAAAGGGGAAGGTAACTGCATTACAAGATCATCAAGGTCTTCCTGGGAGATGTCAGTCCCAGGTGGCAAATAAATAGAGCACACGGTATAAAAGATTATAAATCTTATAATTCCACATTGGTGGACTAATAATAGAATAGCAATTGCTTAAAAAACGGTACTCACCCAGAGAAGGGGAGCAGATAGAAAGATCAATGGCATTGGTATTTCTGGTGCAAAGGCTACTAGGGCCATATTGCGCCTATCAAGGGTATGGAGTTCAGACATTGTGATTATGAAATCATATCAGATGCGGTCATATAGCTGTATCTGTTTGAGGAAGCAGAAAAATTCTTGAAGATTTGCATCATTGCCTATAATATGACGAAGTGTTAAAGGTTCTTGAAGATTTCGTAGAATACTGAATGAAGCTTTTCGAGCATCAGTGTATAGTGTACAATCAATGAGAATGTGTTTGATTGTAAGAAAAGAGTTGCAGTTCGTACACTTAGGAGGATCGTCTCCTGTGAGTAGATAAAGATGGGTGAGGTGACTGCGACTGATTCGCGCTCTGGACAGGAGGACTTCTTCCCTTCTGTTTACACGGAAACTGGAAGCCCATAACTGCGGTTCAGATTTTATTTGCAGGAGCTTGTTCTGCGGTTCAGCTTGCCATAGAACTGTCCACTGTTCCTTACATACATGTCTTATATAGGATCTGTAGTCAATATATGGAACGTAGTAATCTGTCGATGCTATGTTGGATGATTGTTTTGCCGCATAATCCGCTTTTTCATTCCCTGATATCCTCATGTGGCCTGGGATCCAACAAAAGATGACTACTTGCTGGTGTTCTTGGATATGCATCAGCCGAGATTTTATTACTGTTATTACAGGATGTGTTGGCGAGGAGGAATTTTGCAAGGCTATAAGTGCGCTCTGTGAGTCTGTATATATCACAGTTTTTTGGATGGAAAGATGGAAGATATTTTCTAAGGCAAGGTTGATGGCCCATAATTCTGCTGTGTAACTGCTGCATTCAGTAGGCAAGGAAACAGAGATGGTGTTATAGGGAAAGATAGCTGCAGCCCCGACTCCACTTTCAGACTTTGATCCATCAGTGTATACTTTTGTAAAATGTGGATAATTTTGTGAGTGAGCAGTATGGAGTTGCTGTATATTGATATTTTCAAGCGAATGTTTTCCCCAGTTTAGGAAATAGCTGTCACAGGATGCTTTAATAGAATACCATGGAGCATCTGCACTGTTTGAATTTTGGAAGACTTTGTCAAGATGTATATTCCAGGTTTGCGATAATGTCTGCAATCTGATACCAATAGGTTGAACTGCTCTAGGTTTGTTTCTATTGTGCATAGAGAACTGTGGATCATTAAGTATTGGCCGAATGGGGTGAATAGATATACTTTGAATTTTTTATGAGTAACATCTTTCTCCTGAGTCTGAGGGGAGGTTCATGGGTTTCATAAAGACTTTCTCATAAAGACAACATAAAGACTTTGTACCGGCAATGTTCTGTAAGCACCTACAACAATCCTGAGGGCAGAATGTTGAATAGGGGAAAGACGTGCTAGCACGCTTTCCCTAGCAGAATCATACACCGGGACACCATAATCAAGGTGAGATCTGATTAGGGCTCTATATAAGTGAAGTAAGGTGCAACGATCTGCACCCCACGATGTAGAAGAAATAACTCTTAGTAAGTTCATTTTTTTTTGGCAAACAGTCCGTAGATGTTTAATGTGTTCTTTAAAGTTCAATTTATTGTCAAAAATCACACCAAGAAGACGAACGTTGTTCACAACAGTGACAGGTTGATTTCTTAAGTGTATTTCAGGATCTGGGTGCATCTTTCGTTTGTTACAAAAATGAATAACACTAGATTTCTGATAAGACAGTCGGTAACCATTCTGTGTCATCCATAGTTCGATTTTATTGATTGATGTTTGAAGTTACCTCTCAATATAACTCATGTTTTGTGAACTGCAAGACACCGTCAGGTCATCAGCATAAAGGTATGAATTCACAGTACTGGGAATAATTTTAGTCAACTGGTTTATTCTTATTGCAAACAAAGTTGCACTAAGAACAGAGCCCTGAGGGACTCCTTCTTCTTGTATATATGTTTTGGAAAGGACTTGCTGGTAGCGAACTTGAAAGGTCCTCTGCTGTAGGAAATTCCGTATGAAGTAAGGAAAGTGACCTCTCAGATCCAGGGAATGAAGATCTCTCAGGATGCCAAAACGCCAAGTGGTGTCAAAGGCTTTCTCTATATCAAGACATGCCATGACGAGATGCTTATTTTGAATAAATGCATTCCTAATATTTGTTTCTGCTTTGATCATAAGATCCAGTGATGATCGGTTTTTCCTGAAACCAAATTGATTATCAGATATCATGTTTTGGGAATCAAGGTACCATGTTAGTCTACGGTGTATTATTTTTTCTAGGGTTTTACTTAAGCAGCCGGTGAGAGAAATGGGTCTAGAATTATTAGGCATAGAGAGATCTTTCCCTGGTTTGGGTATTGCCAGTACAAAAGAGTGACGCCAGGAACTGGGGAATGAATGTTCCATGAAGATGCGATTATAGAATGTCAGAAGGGAAGATAGCAATTTATTATCTAGATGTTGTATATTCCATCAAGGCCAGCAGCGCTGTTCCTTGCAGTGGATAGAGCCTCTTAAAGTTCTAGCATAGTGAGTGGTTGATTGTACGGTAGAAACGATTTGGTTCTGAAATTAAGCTGGGATTTTTCAGCTGAAGTCTTAATCTTCTGAAAAGATGATTCGTATGCCGTTGATTGAGAAAACTGTGAAAATACTGCGCCTAGGGCATCTGCAATCTCTGCAGGAGTAGACAGTTCCAGCCCATTCCAGGTGATAAGTGGGGAGGACAATGGGTGAAATTTTCCACTTAATTGCCTGATTTTTTTCCTTATAATTCTTACGTCAGTATTTTTATTAATTTCAGTTGCGAATCGAATCCAAGAGTCTTTTTTTGCTTTCTTCCTAATATGTCGGGCCTTAGCTCTAAGTTTTTTGTAGTTTATCAGGTTAGCAGTGGTAGGGTATTTGCGTAATAAATTCCACGCATTTCTACAGTCCTCATTCCACCGGTAGTTTCTGCTTCTACGGATGCTTGACTGTGATTGTGGAATGGCAATAGATGCAGCTACTAGGATCTGTTTTGTAATATGATTGGCAGCCTTGTCAATTGGATGACATTCAATGGTCTGGTTGTCAAAGGATACATGGGAAGCATACTTTGTCCAATCTGCCTTAGAAAATTCCGCCTCCGTAGCCAGGTGGGAAGGAGCAGCAGTGCGTAGCACACGCTTCTTGATTAGACCGGGGTTTGAGCCCGTCACCACCAAAAACGGAGGATGCGCAAAGGTCAAGGGAATGACCACCGCATATTCGCGGAGCAATATAGCCTTAGTTGCTAATGCTCCTAAAAACCAAACAACAACAACAACAACAACTTAGAAAATTTCCATTTTGTGCTGGTTTCTGAAGTTATGCAGAGTGAAGTTTGTATTTTACAGATTATTGGGTAGTGGTCACTACTGAGTGGATCGTCCAGAGCAGTCCACTCAATACTAGGAAAGAGGATAGGAGAGCAGATGGATAGGTCTACTGCAGAGACTGATCCTGTTGGGAGATGGAAATAAGTTGGTGAGCCTGTATTTAATATGGTTAGATTTTGTCTGTCGACAAGCATTTCAATGAGTTGTCCTCGGGCGTCTAAGTTCGGAGATCCCCACAATGGATTGTGTCCATTGAAGTCGCCCAATAAACAGAAAGGGGTTGGCAGCTGCACAATGAGATCTTTAAGTTCTTGAAAGGTACAAGGATAACTGGGTGGCAGATAGATAGAAACTAGTGTTAGGCTAATGCCAATCGCTATTCGCGTGGCAACAGCTTCAATGGTAGTTTGTAGCGGAATGCGTTTACAAGGGACTCGTGAATCCACGAGTATGGCTACCCCTCCAAAATTTTTTATTGAGGGAGACAACTAAGGTGTTAAATATGTCTCTTGTAAGCAGATTCCAATTGGATTATGGTTCATGATTATTTCGTGGATGTCGTCAATATTGCTGCGAAAGCCTCTGCAATTCCATTGTACAATGTTTTTCATTGTTTGGATTTAAATGGAGTAGCTGCGTCTGTCTGCTTTTTGGAAATCTGTTTCAGGCGGTCAGCTTTCATTTTCTCTCTCTTTGAAAAAACAGGTCTGGTTTCTATTTTGCCTTCTGGATGGATTTCCAGAATGGTTTCATTTTCTTCTTGATTGCAAGCCTCATTTATGTCCATAGCAGAAGAAGATTCAGCATGCTGCTTATTAATGAGATCAGAATTTTCTCTTTGAGCAGATCTTACGGAAGCTGAAGCAGCAACAGGTGGTATCGTGACTGGCGTGTTACTAGATCTGGTTGAAGTCTGTTGCTTTGAGGACTGTGGTACGGAAGAGAGTATAGATCGTGCCCATTCAGAAATAGAAATTCTTGGTGGTATTTATGTGTCAGTCTGAACGGATATTGTGTGAAATCTTTTGGTAGCATCAGCATATGTATGTTTTTGTATCAGTTGCTGTATTTGTTTTCTTGCTTCTGAAAATGAGACTTTTTTTTTCTACCTTGTATTTCTGGATTTTCTTTTCATACTTCCATTGGTCAAATGTTTTAGAGAAGGCTGGGTGGTTGCCTTTGCAGTTAGAGCAGAGTGAGGACTGTGATTTACAATCAGCTTGGGCATGCTCCTTCGAGCCACAGTTAGGGCATACCGCATCACCTCGACAGACTGTTTGGGAGTGTCCGAATTTCTAACATTTATAACATCTTAATGGGTTTGGAATATACGGGCGAATGCGGCAGTTCAGATACCCAGCTTTCACCGATGTAGGTAGGTTTGGTGAACTAAACGTCAGTATGATGCTCCGAGTAGGGATAAGTTCGCCATCCTTCTTCAGCATAATTCTTTTCGCCTGTATGACCTTCTGATCTTGCAATTCAATTACAATTTCCTCCTCTGAGACATTCATTAAGCCCCATTCTGAGATGACACCTTTGGAGGTATTGAGTGTAGCATGTGGTGACACCGTGACTGGAATTCCACCAAATGTGGATATTTTCAGAAGGGACTCAGTGTTTAGAGCTGGTGGTCTCAACCAGTAGGTCGCCAGATTTAAGACATCTCACCATTTTCGGGGAACCTGCTACACTTTCCAGACATTTCTGAATGAGAAATAGAGATAGATTGCCTATGGCCTGATTTGTTAACGAATGCAAGATCAGAAACGTTGGATGTTCTATTCTGCAAGCATCCATCTTCAGTCTCTTTCTGGTGTTTGTGTCATCATCGGGATGGTGCAAATCCATTGAATTAGGATTTGCTGTCTGGATCGGGGGAAAGTTGTCGAAATCTATGTTTTGCTCCTTTTGGCCCTGGGGGTTTGCTTTACCACCCAGGTTTCCGGCCCCGCCACGGGGAGGCAGGAGCAGTGCCACAAGGTGATCAAGTGGCTGAGTTAGTAGTTAGTACTAATAGAAAAGGAAACAGAAAGGTGATTTTCCTTTCTGGACTTCTGCCTACTTCTTGTAGTGCGAGAGAGCTACTCGAATATATAAATTAAGAAAACAGTGTTTGAAACTAAAAATATAAACTGATTGCTTAAATTCTCTTTTTAGAAGATGCTTTCAGAGACACACTATAATCGCTTGGCCACGGAACGCTTGGCACCCGGGGCCAGATCAATAGCAGAAAACATTTGGGTAGGCATGTGGAAGAATGTGTTGGTTCCGACATTTAGAAGGGAGAGGTCATTGTCATTTAGCATATGCTCTATGACTCATCCCCTTCCATTAGTCTCTAAGGGACAAGTAACATGCTGGAACATGAGCATGCTAGGGTGGAAGCGGTTGCTTTGGTGTTTGGGCAACCTTTTCTACCTTGATATTAAGTACTTTGAATAGCTTTTGGAGACGAATACCAAAAGGACGATTGGCAGTCATACATGTTGTACAAATTTCCCCATCGTGGCTCAAAAACGAATGGCCATGTAGGATGGTCTGGCAGGGATTTCAGTTTTAAAGCGTACTTTAGAGAGAACTGTTTACGTCAAAGCGATAACGGTGGTTCATTTGCTTCACCGTATAAGCTCTGGACAGGAGACATTCGATATGCTCCAATAGCTATACGGACAGCCTGATGATGGACAGGATACAGCCATCGAAGTACACTGTCTGTGGCTGAATTGTATACCAGGGACCTGTAATCTAGTCTGGATCGTACAATCGGACGATAAATGCGTAGTAGGGTGCATCGATCCGCACCCCAAGATGTAGAGGAGAGAGAGAGAGCGCAGAATATTCAGACCTCTTGTGCACTTTGTGCGGAGTTGACGGATGTGATCCAGAAAGGTCAGCTTTTTATCAAATACTAGTCCCAAGAATTTTGTGTCCGCTGCTACTGGAATAGCATTTTGTCCGAGTATTAATTCAGGTTCAGGATAAAGATTACGCTTACGACAAAAGTGTACGCAAACGGTCTTCTCCGGTGAGAACCTGAAGCCATTAGCAAGTGCCCAGGAATTAAGGCGATCAGTGGCTTTTTGCAGTTGTCTTTCAATAACCCTCATGTTGCAAGACTGACAGAATATGCTAAAGTCATCAACATAGAGGGCACTGTTTACAGTTGGAGGAAATTGTTCTGTGATGGAATTTACTTTGATGGCGAAAAGCGTGACACTTAATACTGATCTTGTCATTTTCGGTGTCAACATGGTCTGTATTTGCAATGTTTGCTAATTTTCGCCCTTGGCAAGAGGACTTTTCTGCCAAGGTTTTCGGCGCCGGCACGGAGAGGCAGGAGCAGGGCCGCAAGGAGGCCAAGCGGATAGAAAGGTTAGTTGATTAGTAAATAAATAAATATATGTAATAAAGAAGAAAGGTGAATTCCCCTCTTTGTTCTCTACTTGAGAAAGGTGAATTCCCCTCTACTTGAGGCTTTTCAAGTGTAGAACTTGTAAATGAACTTCTAAAGTGTAGATTTATAAATGAACTTGGTTTGGTTTGGTTTGGTTTGGTTTTATTGGCGCATTAGCTACTAAGGCTATAATGCGCCAAGACCAGGTCATTTATAAAAAAATTTTTTTTTTTTTTAAATTTTCAGTGACCTAATTAGTTAGGTCACTATGTCAAAAAGGTATAACAAAGATATAAAAGCACAATGTAAAAATTTTATATAAGAGTAAAAATATTTATTGTTTTTAAAAAGCTAAAAACAGCAGACACATCGTCATTGTCAGATAAAATCTGACTGAGTGTATACGGCTCAGTCAGATGAATAAAAGCGGTAAAACGGATATTGCTAAAATCTGGACATTCAACTAAAATGTGTCTAATTGTTAAAATTGTGCCACAGGACTCACACATAGGAGGGTCATCAGCCCTCAGCAAAAATGAATGAGTCAAATGACTATGTCCTATGCGGGTCCGGGCAAGAACAACTTCCTCCTTACGATTCCTGCGCAGACTAGACTGCCACGGTTCAATTACAGGCTTTATGCGATGTAATTTATTCGCAGTCTGTCTATTCCATGAATCCTGCCATTGGGAATGTAACTTTTGATGTACTATTTGCCTGTAGTCTGTATAGGGGACTAACAGGCAGCGGTTATTATCGGGAATTGCTGATTTGGCTGCGGCGTCAGCCAAATCATTTCCCCTAATCCCAATGTGGCTCGGAATCCAGCAGAAGCGGATGTCATATTCGCGTTCGTGGAGGACGTGAATCTTCTGCTGAATGCTAGACAGAACTGGATGAGGATTATATCTCACAGATATTAAAGCCTGTAACACGCTTAGAGAATCAGAATATAAAATGAACCGATGGTATTGGCATTCACTAATGTGATCCAAGGCTAACTCAATTGCGTGCAGCTCTGCAGTAAATATGCTGCATTCAGAGGGAATCTGCTCCGATCTAGTGCTGTCTGTAAAGACAGCAGCAGATCCCACATATAATTCCGACTTCGAACCGTCTGTGTAGACTGGCGCGAAGTCGGAATATGCAGCTCGGTGTGCTGAATAAAGCTGCAGGTAGACCGAAGATGGAGTGTCCGACTTTCCCCAATTTCTAAGGGACAAGTCACATGCCGGGACACGAGCATGCCAGGGTGGAAAGGGTTGCTTTGGTGTTTGGGCAACCTTGTCTACCTTCATATTAAGTTCTTTGAGTAGCTCTTGGAGACGAATACCAAAAGGACGATTGGCAGTCTTACGGGTGTTGTACAAATTTTCCCATCGTGGCTCAAAAACGAATGGCCACGTAGGATGGTCTGGCAGGGATTTCAGTTTTAAGGCGTACTTTAGAGACAACTGCTTACGACGAAGCGATAACGGTGGTTCGTTTGCTTCGACGTATAAGCTCTGGACAGGAGATGTTCGAAATGCTCCAGTAGCTATACGTAGAGCCTGATGATGGACAGGGTCCAGCCATCGAAGGGCACTGTCTCTGGCTGAAGTATATACTTGGGACCCATAATCTAATTTGGATCGCACAAGTGCACGATACAGCCGTAGTAGGGTGCATCTGTCTGCTCCCCAAGATGTAGAGGAGAGCGAGCGGAGAATATTAAGCCCACGTGTGCACTTTGTGCGGAGTTGACGGATATGATCCAAAAAGTTCAATTTTTTATCGAATATGAGTCCCAAGAATTTTATGTTCGCTGCTACTGGAATGGCATTTTGTCCGAGCCTTAATTCAGGTTCAGGATGAAGATTACGCTTGCGACAAAAGTGTACGCAAACGGTCTTCTCCGGCGAGAACCTGAAGCCATTAGCAAGTGCCCAGGAATTCAGACTATCAATGGCTTTCTGCAGTTGTCTTTCAATAACCCTCATGTTGCACGACTGGCAAAAAATGCTAAAGTCATCAACATAGAGGGCACTGTTTACAGTTGGAGGAAGTTGTTCTGTGATGGAATTTATTTTGATGGCAAAAAGCGTGACACTTAATACTGATCCTTGTGGTACTCCCTCCTCTTGGCTAAAGGAGCGAGAGAGTGAGGATCCCACACGAACTTGGAACGATCGATTGGCTAAAAAGTTTTTAATAAACAAAGGGAGATGCCCTCTAAGGCCTAGGCTATGTAAGTCTTTTAAAATGCCAAATCTCCAAGTTGTGTCATACGCTTTTTCCATGTCAAAGAACACCGACACCAAGTGTTCCCGTTTTAGGAAAGCATCCCGGATGGATGCTTCCATTCTAATAAGATGGTCCAAAGTGGACCGGTTCCTTCGGAAGCCGCACTGGATGCTGGAGAGAAGGTCATTTGATTCTAAATACCATATTAAACGAGAATTGACCATTCTCTCCAGGATTTTGCACAAACAGCTAGTCAGAGCAATAGGACGATAGTTGGTGGTGACTTTTGGATCCTTTCCTGGCTTGGGAAAGGCAAGAATGATTGCCTTTCGCCAGGAGTCCGGAAACTGCCCTTCAGTAAAGATTCTGTTATACAGAAGGAGCAGACAATCCATAGATTTTGGTGAAAGATGTCTAATCATTTCATAATGGATGCCATCTGGTCCAACGGCACTTGCTTTGGAAAGAGCGAGAGCTCTTTTTAGTTCCAAAATAGTGAAATCCCCATTGTAGGGATAGATGCTCTTACATTTAAAGTTAAGTGCCTGTTTTTCGGTTTTGTATTTCAGGACCAGGAATTCTAGAGAATACGAAGATGTTGAAGAGATGTTAGAGAATGTTTCCCCACGAGCATTGGCTATTGCAGTTGGATCTGCAATAGCGCATCCATTATAATCTAGGATTGAAGAAGGGTGGGATGTATATTTCCCCTTCATTTTCCGGATTTTATCCCAGACTACCTTAGAGTTGGTAGACTGGTTAATAGATGACGTAAAACGGATCCATGATTCCTTTTGACTCTGACGACGGATGTAGCGTGCTTTGGCTCGTGCACGTTTGAAAGCTATAAGGTTGTTCATGGTAGGATATCGGCGAAATATCCCCCACGCTTTGTTTTGAGCCTTTTTTGCTGTTGTGCAATGTGAATTCCACCAAGGTTTGGGAAATGGTGGAAACCGGGCTGATGTTTTTGGGACAGCGTTAGCAGCTGCGTGGACTATGATTTCTGTGATGTACCTTACTGCGTCATTGATCGGCTCTTGACTGACTGTGCTAAGATCGAAATTTGCCTGTTGTTGGAAGGCAGTCCAGTCAGCCTGATCAATCTTCCACCGTGGTAACCTAAAAGGAAGACATGGTCTCCCACTGTATAACAAGGTTATCACAGGGAAGTGATCGCTTCCGTATGGATTCTCCTCCACTTCCCAAGTGAGTGAAGGGAGTAGAGAAGGGGAGCAGATAGAGAGATCAATGGCAGAAAAGGTACGGGTAGACATGTGGAAGAAGGTGTTTGTTCCAGTATTTAGAAGGGAAAGGTCATTGTCATTGAGCATACGCTCTATGACTCGTCCCCTTCCGTTGATGTTGGCACTACCCCACAGGGTGTTATGTCCATTCATATCCCCGAGAAGTAAGAAAGGGGGAGGCAACTGCGTTAGAAGATCATCAAGGTCTGCCTGGGAGATGTCGGTCCCAGGTGGCAAATAGATAGAGCACACAGTTAATAAAAATCCCACCGTAAGGCGAATTGCAACAGCCTCTATGCTAGTTGTAATTCGTATGGGCTGCACTGGGGTCTGGTTACCCACAAGGATAGCCACTCCCCCATGTACAGAGCCATCCGCAATTCTGTCCTTACGATAAATTGTGGTGTTATGCATCGTGGGATCATCATTTGCCTTTAGATATGTCTCCTGCAAGCAAAAGCAAACTGGCTCGTGCTTGTGCAGGAGGGCCTTGATGTCATCAATATTTCGCCGGAATCCACGACAATTCCATTGTAGGAATTTACCCATTATTTTGGCTTGGTGGGTCCATCAGGCGGCTTCCGAGGTGCTGAGGGCTTACTTTTATCAGTCTTGGATTTATCTTTTTTGGGGAAGAATGGACGCTGTCCCGTGTCCATTTCCTCCTCCGCAAAGAGTTCCAAGACTGACTCTTCGGTTACCTCCTTCTGCTCTACATCCATCTTTTCTTGGGTACTAGGGGGGACTTCCCCTTTCTTATTCTTTTCTTTCATAATTACCTTTGGAACTTGTGGAGCATTAGGAGGTACCGATATAGGTGTGGCAGCTGATTGGTCCTTTTGTGCAGGTTTTTGAGAGCTTAAGAGATACCGCGCGATGGGAGTGAAAGACTCCTTTGGAGGAATGGTCATGTCCGTCTGAGTTTCGACGGAACATCTCCCTGCTACCTTCTGGGCGTAGGTAGGTTTGTTGATATTCAGTGGTTTGACCGATTTCCTTGCCTCCTGGTATGATATATTTAGCTCTGCCTTCAGCCGTTGAATTTCTTTTTCTTCTTTCCACCTCTGGCATGCTCTTGAGTAGGCCGGGTGTTCGCCTTCACAGTTAATACAGGTGGGTTTTGCGGCTGAACATGCTGTTGTTTCGTGGTCCTTTGCATCGCATCGAGCGCATGCAAGGACTCCACGGCAGGCCATTTGAGAATGTCCATACTTCTGGCATTTAAAACACCGTAAAGGGTTCGGAATGTATGGACGCACTGAACAGTTGATGTATCCAGCTTTAATCTCATCAGGAGGTTTAGGAGTGTTAAAAGTCAGGATAACGCTCCTGGTTTTAACAATTGTTCCATCCCTTCGCGCAGTGATTCTCTTGACAGCAATGACTCCCTGTGGTTTTAATTCGGAGCAGATTTCCTCCTCGTATACGTCGAGAAGGTCCCACTCCGAAATGACACCTCTAGATGAATTGAGTGTTCTGTGTGGTGTCACTGTTATAGGGATTCCTCCGATTGATGTTGTTCGGAGTAGGTGTTCTGATTGCCTGTCATTTGTAGTTTCGATTAAGAGGTCTCCAGAACGGAGCCTCTTAACTGACTTGGGTGAACCTGCTAACCCATCCAACCCTTTTTGGATAAAAAAGGGCGACATTTTACCAATTGGTTTTTCTCCGGTGGAATGTATGATTAGGAACCTTGGAACAGGCCCTGATGGTAATTCAGTTCGCTGCCTTTTTTTAGCAATAATGCTATCTGGATCATTGTCTATGTTTTCAGATAGGGACCGGGTTGGGGCCCCTGAAGAAGTAAGTTTATCAGGATTCATGAGTTTTTTTAAGTGGTTCAGTGCCCGGGCTCCCCACCCACCACGGAGCCCAAAGGGACGCCCACTACCCGGCATGCAATAAATGCGCTCGGGAGTGGGACGCCAGGGCTACCCAGACACCATACCCGCACCGCCGCCAGCCTGAATCCTGTCCCTCGGACCATGAGGGTAGGGGCATGGCTTTGACACGGTTGACCCTCGCAGGCGAACCTACTAGCCGATTGATCCTAGCCGGGCCTTCCAGGACCACCCATCTTGTCGAAGCAGGGGCCAAAGTGGTGTATTGGAGCTGGGCCTTTTCAACCACCAGGATCCCCCTTTCCGAATTTCCACGGGTCGCAGCGCACGGCAAACACGCCGGATTCCATTGATGTAAGCCCGGAACCTAGGCTGATAAATGAACTGCTAATAGAAAACGATATAACTTAAAAAGAACTTATCACCGGGAAAATCACTCTTTATTTTGCAATAGAACGCTTGGCACCCGGGGCCGATATATTTAGTAGAGAATCCACTTTAGACTCTATTAATAGCCTTATAATCGCAGAGAAATCACCTGATCACTAGAAATGCTTGGCACTCGAGGCCACAACCAAGTAAGAATTTAGTCATTACTTCGCCTTGGTGGATCTGTCGGTCTGCTTCCAAAGTTCTGAGAGCTTACTTTTCTCAGTCTGCGGTTTTTCTTTTTTGGGAAAGTATGACACTGTCCCACGTCCATTTATTTTTACCAAAGATTTTCAGTAATTAGTCTTCACTCACTTTCTTCTCCTGTACATTCATTTGTGTTTGTGGTTGAGATGCTAGCAGCTTTGACTGCTTTTCCTTCTCACTCAGTTCAGAGGTTGTATGGAAAGAGATGCGGCAGCTGATAAGCTACATCGGTGTGCAAAACTTAAGGATCACCACTATTTCTAAAGGTTACACAACCACAAAATCTTTACTTAAGATACTCTTTACTGATGAGAGTAGATTCAGTCTCAGCAGTGATTCTGGATGTCAGCTAATCTGGCGAGAGGTTGGCACATGGTATCACCCCGCAAACATCACTGAAAGGGATCAATATGGCGGATGAACTGTTGTCGTCTGGGGAGGCGTTATCTTAGATGCACATACACAGCTCCAGATACTGGAAGGCGGTACTGTAACCAGTGCACACTACTGTACTGAGGTAACTCTTCCCCATGTGCATCTGTTCCAAGGCGTCTCCATAGCCAGGTGGGAAAGAGCAGCAGTGTGTAGCACACACTTCTTGATTAGACTGGGATTCGAGCCATCACCACCAAATACGGAGGATGCGGAAATGTCAGGGAATGACCACCGCATATACCGGAGCACTATGGTCTTAGTTGGTAATGCTCCTAAAAACCAAATAACAAACAACAAACAAACAGCATCTGTTCCGTGGTGCCATTGGCTCCGATTTCGTGTTTATGGATGATAACACCACAACCCATCACACTGCAGCTGTGATATGCTTTTGGAAAGTGAGGTCATTGTTTGTATGGATTGGCCTGCCCGTTCCACCGATCTTAATCCCATCAAACACATATGGAACGCTCTGAGGAGACGCCTAGTGGCATGTCCACACCCACCAGAAAATGTTCACCAGCTGAAGATGGTGCTGACAGAGGAATGGATGATGTTACCGCAAGAACTTAACATCAATATTGTTCTAAGTATGGACAGGCGGTGCAAAGCCTGCATCGACATTAGGGGTGGCCATATCTCCTACTGAGGTCCACCTCTTCCCTTTGTTCCATCTTTGGCAGTGATGCATCTGTATCATGGCAGGCAGTGCTACGTTGCCATTTTTCAATAAAGTCCCTCTGTACCATTTTGTTTCCGTTGTGTTGGTGTTGTTTCATTCATCATTTCTGTTCCTCACGAGGTTCCTTTGGTATGCTTTTCCCATATTCAGGTCACTCCTATGAGAAGCTACAGGTGAAAACCTGACTGCTCTTTAAATTTTTCGCACCAGTGTATTTTGAGTTCATTTTGGTGAACTCTGTTTTCGTTCACACCTCTCTTAATGGCATCTCTCTGTTCTGATAGTATATTTCCCAAATACTTTCTGGGAATATGACAATATTGCCACTATTTACTAGTTGGATGCATTTTCTGGCATTGCCTCTTCCTAGGAGGTGTTCAGCTCTGTTTTCAGTTTTTTGATTTATTTTTTTCTTCCTTCAGATACCAGTGTGCTCGAGATTTTGCATGGTACTCTCCTTGGCAATTTGTACAAATTGGCTTTTGTAGAACTTTCCTTGCCTTCATGGCCTCTAGCTCTATGTTGAGCAGGGCAGGGTTGACAAAACAGATGCTTTGCAAGTGGCCATACTTTTTGCACTTAAAACACCTCAGTACATTTAATTAATGTCACACTGTTCCAATTTGTACACCATTTCTACAAATTGGAATAGTGTGATATTAATGAACTTCTCTGAAACCTAAGGGTAAGATTGATATTTTGCATCTAGTTTCTTTGTTATTACATCATAGTATCCAATCATATCGGTCAGACAAGATCACCCCCCCCCTTGGGAAATCACTGCAGACAAACTGTCTAGGTGGTCCTGTATTACTTCTTTAATCAGTTAATTTATTATTTTTTTTTTACTGCAAAATCAAGCTAGCAAGTCTGTAATTACTCATGTCAATATGTGTATCCCCTATTCACCCTTGTGAATTAGGGATTCAGTCATATCTCTTGTTCATAAGTCCTGAATCTAAGGACATTCTCATAATTATGGCTAAAAGTTTGCTTACCTCTTTTGTTGCCTGCCTTAATATAATTCGAGAGTTCCATCCACCACAGGTGTTTTTTTACGTTTAGCTTAAGCAATTTCTCATCCATCCATCATCTCAACTATCATAAAATTATATCGCTCCCTATTACAACTGCCATTTTTTCATGATTATTTCTACCAAAATGGATACTGCATTATAAAACTTTTAATTCATTTCCCATGGATTAATGCTTATAATACTTACATGCTATTCCAGTGGGGAAGTATTTCTGTATTCCATGTTTTTGTGGCTTGTATAAGTAATTCTTCTAATTTTTGCTGCTGCTGTTGCTGTTTTTTCTTTAGTTTGGCATCCTGAATTTCTGTAATATATAACCAAGTTGATAATAAAACTAGATTGTTTAGTGAGAAAATAACAGAACTTATAAAACAAGAATTTTAGGTACTTGTCTATCATCCTTCAGCCAATAGTTGTCACCATTTCATTGATGCAACCTTCACTCTAAGTAAATATACATATGTGTAAATATAAATAAATATTTACACATATGTGGTTTATATTTGTAAATATAAATAAATATTTATACTGGTTTATATTTGGTTTAGATTTAAATTACTTAGCATATATTGATCATCACAGAAACAGAGAACCTCTTGTCGTTTTTTGCCTTCATTCTGGGTGGTTGGCCCCAGTTGAAGTCATCTAGATTGTCGGTAAAAAGCGATAATTTTTTTTTTTTTTTTTTTTGCGTTTTCTTAGGTCCCTGATGGTATTATTATTGGATTGATTTGCTTAATCTAATGGTTCTTTATATTACCCTTAATATTATAGACATTATGGGTGTATTGCAT
This sequence comes from Mastigoproctus giganteus, assembly GCF_048544385.1. Classification (NCBI taxonomy): domain Eukaryota; kingdom Metazoa; phylum Arthropoda; class Arachnida; order Uropygi; family Thelyphonidae; genus Mastigoproctus; species Mastigoproctus giganteus. Next base: position 161,239,411 of record NC_143579.1, read on the forward strand.
GATTGCTTGCAACTGCATTGACTCATAAATATTATTTACATATTAGTTACAGTTATTGTCATTTTAAATTTCTTTCTTTACTTTTTTATCAATAATTATAAATAAATAAATATAAACATATATACAAATAAAAAATATACATAAATAGATGCTAGTTATGTTATGTTAGGTCAGACTTGCTTGTTGTTGTTGGGTTTTTTTGGCGCAAAAGCAACTTTGACCATATTGTGCCTATCTATTAATGTTTATGTGACAAGGAAGTTTATATTTCTTAAATATGATTTATATCTGGTCAAAATATCCTATTAATTTTAAATAAGTGAATATATTTTCAATGTTGGAGTTATCGCCTAAGATTTGTGATAAGGTCAGAGAATCTTGGAAATTTATAGGGAGATGGAAGGCTGATTGTCGCGCCATGTGGTATTGTGGACATTCTATAAGGAAATGTTTTACAGTGAGTTGACAAGAACAGTGAAAACATTCTGGGGGGTTTGCTTTGGTGAGTAAGTGAAAGTGCGTGTGATGAGTATGTCCAATGTGCAGTCTGGTTAAAATGACTTCTTCGTGCCGATTTTTATGAAGACTCGATTTCCATGGCTGAAGTTCATGTTTTATTTGAAACAGTTTATTGTTTGATTCATTTTGCCACATTTGTGACCACTGTGTATGGAGAATTTGTTTTATAATAGGCCTGTAATCGAAATGTGGAACTTTGTAAAGCCTTAGGTTTGTGTTTGTAGGATTCTTTGCTGCTCTATCGGCTCTTTCATTACCTTCAATGCCTGCATGTCCTGGAATCCAACAGAATTTTACTTGCCTCATTTTACTTTTGAGTTTCACAAGATGAGTTTGTATCTGATAAACAATGGGATGCGATGGAGTCTGCCTTTGTTGCAGAGCATGTATTGCACTCAATGAATCTGTGTATATGAGATGTTTCAGATGCGGGGAAGATGCTATGTATTTTAAGGCCATTAGTAGGGCGAATAGCTGCTGCATTGGTTTGGGAGTTGCTGTGAGATAACAGTGTGTGGAAAGACCACTGCAGCACCAACTTTTTTTTTTTTTTTTTTTTTTTGATTTGGTAGTTGTTGGCGCATCGGCTTCTGTGGCCATATTGCACCTCCCAAGGTTTTTGAAGTACTTTGATCCAAGCCCGAGGCGGGAATCGAACCCGCGACCTTTGGGTTGCCGGGCAGGTACTTTACCCACTCGGCTAGCCCGGTCGGCAGCAGCACCAACTCTGGTGTCTGTTTTAGAGCCATCTGTATATATATGAAGGTATTCAGAGAACTGTGATGAGTGGGCTGCATGCATCTGTTTTATGTTGACATTTGCCAGAGTGCTTTTTCCCCATTGTTGGAAATAAGTGTCACAGTTAGGCGTGAAAGTGAACCATGGTGGAAAACTTATGCTTTTATCCTCATGTATGTTGTCAAAGCTTAGGCCCCATTTTGAAACTATTTCTTTTAGTCGTATTCCAGCTGGTTTATTTACTGTAGATTTATTGTTGTAGAGAATTTCCCACTGTGGGTTAAAAAGATACTGCCAAGTAGGATGATGAGGAAGACTTCGGATTTTAATTGCATAGTTTAATAGCAGTATTTGCCTCCGGAGATATAGTGAGGGCTCGTGGGTCTCTGCATATCAGCTTTGGACTGGTGAAGTTCTGTATGCCCCTAAGGAGATTCGTAAGGCACTATGATGTATGGAATCGAGCCATTTGATGACACTTGGTCTACACGAACTATACACAGGGGCTCCATAATCTAGTCTTGATCTGATTATAGCATGGTATAGGTGAAGAAGTGTGAACCGATCGGCTCCCCACTTCATTGCAGAAAGAACTCTGAGAATATTTATTTTTTTTTGACGGGTTGTTCGGAGGCATTTGATGTGATCCAAAAAGTTAAGTTTTTTATCTAGAATGAGGCCAAGGAAACGTATACTGTTTGCTAGAGGTATCAGCTGGTTTTCTAGTCTTATTTCTGGATCTGGGTGCATTTTTCGCTTTCTACAGAAATGTATGGCCATTGTTTTTTGTTGTGATATTCTATAGCCATTGTTTTTAGTCCATAATTCTATTTTTTTCACTGCGCTTTGTAACTGCCTTTCAATCATGTTCATGTTTTGTGAATGGCACGAAATAGTAACATCATCTGCATATAGGAATGTTTCCACTGTTTTTGGCAGGTCTTTTGTAATAGAATTTATTTTGATTGAAAACAAGGTTGCACTCAGTACTGAGCCCTGAGGAACTCCTTCTTCCTGAGTATATATTTGTGACAGATTGTTTTGATATTTTACTTGGAAGGTTCTGACTTTCAGGAAATTTTTTACTAAGAGTGGTAAGTTGCCTCGCAAACCAATGCTGTGGACATCTTTAAGAATGCCGTATCGCCAGGTAGTATCAAAGGCCTTTTCTATGTCGAGACTGAACATTATTAGATGCTCATTCCTTAGAAAAGCATTTCGGATATTTGTTTCTGCTTTTATCATGGAATCTAGAGATGATCTATTTTTACGAAAGCCGTATTGATTTATGTTAAGTACATTATATGTTTCTAAAAACCAGGTTAATTTGTTGTTCACCATTTTCTCGAGGATTTTCCCAAGGCAACTTGTTAGTGCTATTGGACGATAATTTGTGGGAATCGTATGATCTTTGCCAGGTTTAGGAAAGGCAATTACAAGCGAGTGAAGCCAGGAATTTGGATAGTAGTTTTCCATGCAAATTCTATTGTATAGCATAAGCAAAGCCTTTAGAGATTTTTGATTAAGTTGTTGGATCATTCCATAGTGAACTCCATCAGGTCCTGCTGCACTCTTCCTAGACTTAGCCAGAGCTTTTTGCAATTCTTCTATGTTGAAAGGTTGGTTATATGGGAGTTTTTGGCTGGTATTAAAGTTTAGTCTGTATTTTTCAGCTACAGTTTTCGTTTTCTGAAAGGATGGGGTATAGGCCAATACTGCTGATATATTTGCAAAAGTAGTTGCAAGTAAGTTTGCGATTTCCTTGGAGTTAGTTATTTCCTGTCCATTCCAGATTATTAGTGGAGTTGGAACTGAAAGAAATTTCCCATTAAGTCTTCTGATTTTGTTCCATATGACACAGGTATCTGTATTTTTATTAATTGTGGAGGCGAATCATATCCATGAATCCTTTCTACTTTTACGCTGGATATATCTAGCTCTGGCTCTAGCTTTTTTAAAATTTATGAGGTTGATGGAAATGGGATACTTTCGGAAGAGATTCCAAGCCTTATTCTTCTCTCTTTTGGCTATCCTGCATTCTTCATTCCACCACGCTGTGTCATGTTTATGATATTTTCCAGATGACCGAGGAACTGTAGCTTCAGCTGCTATTAAAATTTGGTTTGTGACATGAGCTGTAGCATTGTCTATGGGCTGAGTGGTGATTAATTGTTCGTCCACTGCTGCGATTGTTTTATATTTTGTCCAGTCAGCTTTATGAAACCTCCATCTTTTTTGACCATTGTGATGTGTAACATCATTTATTAATATTTTGCAGACCACTGGAAAATGGTAGCTATTAAGAGGATTTTTCAAGATTGTCCATTCAATCAGTGGATATAGGACAGATGAACATATGGAAATGTCAATTGCAGAGGCTGTTCCAGTGGGCAAATGGATGTATGTCTCAATTCCAGTATTAAGGAGAGAGAGATTTTGCTCTTCCAATAATTTCTCAATCGATTTACCACGTTTGTCTTGGTGACGGGATCCCCACATGGGATGGTGTCCATTTAAATCTCCCATGATACTGTGGGGGGGGGGGTTATTGATTATATTTAATTTATTATTTCTATTTATATATCCTTTTATAATAAACAACTCCCCTTTAGAATACTCCCCACTTGCGCATCTAACTATTACTTCACAGAAAATTCTAAGTTCAAGGGGAAAGCTCCTTAATGGTTAAGTTCCCTTTGGATAGGCTTTTACTTAGAACAACAAAAACACAAATGTTGTATACAAAAAATCAGTTTATTAGACATATTTACATGAGCATAATTAAAACCAAATAATAATTGGTTTCGTGCATATGACAACATGATTTGGTCTCACCTACATGTGTATATATATATATATATCATATTCATACATTAGTAAAAATCATTAACAAGCTAATATCAATCCCATTCTATTCTAGAAATACTTAATACAGCCTCAATTAAATACCATCAACAAGAAATATCAATCCCATTCTATCTAGAAATACTTAATAATACATCAATTAAATACCATTAGTAAAACAATATCCATTCCATTCTATCCCTTTCTACATGTGTAATACTGCATCAGTTAAACAAGAAATATCAATTCCATTCCTTTCTACATATACTTAGTGCTGCATCAATTAAATACCATTAGTAAAACAATATCCATTCCATTCTATCCCTTTCTACATGTGTAATACTGCATCAGTTAAACAAGAAATATCAATTCCATTCCATTCCTTTCTACATATACTTAGTGCTGCATCAATTAAATACCATTAGTAAAAATCTCAATTTCATTCTATCCCTTTCTACATATGTTTAATACTGCTTCATTTAAATACCATCATAAGAAACAATTACTGATTAACATCAATTCCATTCTATCCCTTTCTACGTTATCATATATCCAACATTCTAAATATCTTATATCTAATAAATTTCCCTCTTTTTAATGTTCTTCCTTCCTGATTCTTCCCTAAACTATCTTTACATTTAGGTATTTCTAAAGTCCTGCTGACCAAATTTACTGGGTTTCTACAGTTCTTGGTGTGTGTGTGAAGGTACTATGTACTACAAACTAGCGACTTACTTGTAGAACTCGGCGGGCGTCATCTTTCATCCTTCCTATCAGGTACAGCTTATTTCACCTTCTGGGGTGGCGTCTTACTGTTCTCGAAGAATTTGGCACTGGTAGTAGGGCTGCCAGGTAGGTTTCGGTTCCATTTTATTCAGGCCGCTTGATGCACCTCTCCTGTTTCGGAATGGCTACTCTCTTGTGTCGGTCGGGGTTCCGATTCCATCCGATCCTGCACTGTGCTTTCCAAGATTTCAGGAATCTTGGCCTTTTTTTCGGCAGATTTGATTTCACCTTTTTCTTTGTGACAGACTCGTTTGTCCTTCACATATTTCTTCCCAACTCCTAGATGTCTCAAAGAGCCAACATTGACTATGTTCCACTCAAAAAAAAAAGAACTCTGACTTTCTCGACTACTAACCCATTCCTTCTCACCGACCAAAATCTAAACTCTCTCCTTGACTCATCCTCTCACTGCCTTTTTCCTTCCCTTTACCGCCGATTTCACCACGCCCATTTCCCAGTGACTTCTACCAATATTACATTTACTTTCGGATTCCATATCATTCCATTTGTTGGAAAACCCCTTATTCCGCCAGCCCAGTAGCACGTGATCAATATACACCCCTATTTTCAACCCGTTGGATCTGCAGCCATCCGGAGTGCCAAAAAAACAACATTATCCCTCTCATATAACACCTTGTCTCCATAGCGTTCTAAAACCACGAAAGTGACATTAGTGACCACAGCATCTATTTTTGGAAACTTGTGTGTGTTTCTTAAGAACCGATTTCCGGTCTGCGACTGAAGTAAATTGCCCTACATTTTGACCTAGCATAAACATTAACTTGTTTGTCTCGCAAAACCACTTGCTGCTTTTGCCGTAGTATTCACCGTCTATTCCCTGCTTACAACGGAAGTTATGCTAATGGCTCTGTTTTTCATTACTACTACCCACTAACTTTACAATTCTTACTGAATAATTCTTGTTATTGAAACTGCGGACATTACCATATTATCCTACTAACGGCAAGAATCCAAAAGGAAAACTAACTTCCAAAGTCTAAAAAAAATATTTTATTTTTGTAAGATTTTCAAATCTTACAATCGACGCTCCTTTCCCAAAAAAAATTTATACCTGTGTAAATTTTTTCTCTATTCTCCAACACTTTCCCTGGAATTTAACCACTGTACATCTATTTATTCACTCCTTAATATACATTAACTCTACATTAACAATACCAAAAGGACTTATACTCATTCTGATTACCCTTTGGAATGCACAAATATTTACAATTAAATTATAACAAATCACACTAAGAATGGAACTGCACTGTTTCAATTGCGCGCCTCCGTAGCCAGGTGGGAAGGAGCAGCAGTGCGTAGCACACGCTTCTTGATTAAACCGGGGTTCGAGCCCGTCACCACCAAATATGGAGGATGCGGAAAGGTCAGGGAATGACCACCGCATATCCCGGAGCAATATGGCCTTAGTTGCTAATGCTCCTAAAAACCAAATAACAAACAAACAAACAAGCACTGTTTCAACACCAAGGTACTTAATACATATTCCGTTTCTTCCTATCTACCTGACTCTTTTACACCATTGTTATTCCACCTTTCTCTTTGCACCACACACTGGTTACAAAGTTACACTCTTTAAATGGTCAGGTGTCTTCATAAGGGGGACCTTCATCAAGTGTCTACATTAGGACTCTTCCCTACTGCGTTCGCAGGACTTAGCTCTACAAGGCTGCTACTTTTGGGCTCAACAAGGCTCCTACCTATCCGGGCCACTGCTTTCCATTCTCAGCTTCTTGGCTCCATCTTTCGGGCCACTGGTTTCCAGTCTCAACTTGGCTCCATCTTTCAGGCCACTGGTTTCCAGTCTCAACTTGGCTCCATCTTTCAGGCCACTGGTTTCCAGTCTCAACTTGGCTCCATCTTTCGGGCCACTGGTTACCAGTCTCAACTTGGCTCCACTTATTCGGGCCATTGGTTTCCATTCTCAACTTCTTGGCTCCATCTTTCGGGCCACTGTTTTCCAGTCTCAACTTAGCTCCATCTTTCGGGCCACTGTTTTCCAGTCTCAACTTGGCTCCATCTTTCGGGCCACTGGTTTCCAGTCTCAACTTGCTATAACCAGCTACTCAACTGACATGACAGACCTCCTGCTACATCTTAACTTAACATTTTAACTCTGCTCTGCCTAACCTTCTCCTTCCACTTTCTGGAGTTTGTCTCACTCCCTTTGGTGTTATTGCATTATGGAGAGTTATGCGAACAGCAACAGCTTCTATTTCAGTTTGGAGTGGGATATGTCTAGTTGGGATCTTCGAGTTTACTAGAATTGCTACACCACCATGGGCAGCATTAGCGGTATTTCGATCTCTTCGATAAAGGCAATAGTTCTTTATCGAAGGAGAAATTTGTGAGGTCAGGTAAGTTTCCTGTAGACAGAAAGCAACTGGAGCATATCGGTTAATTAGGTATTTAATATCGTCAGTGTTGCAACGAAAACCTCTGCAATTCCACTGTAAGATACTGTGCTTCATTTAGGTTTAGTTGAGGATGATTCATCAGACTGTTTTTTGTTTGAGCACTTTTTCCGGTCTTTTTTTGGGAAGCTGGGGTGCCCAGTATCCATAGTGTCATTTGCATGAAGTTCTAGTATGGGTTCCTCAAGATCTGAGTGTACATCTACTTCCATACTATTGGTGGATGATTCAGGTTTCTTGTTGTCTTTGGTAGTCTTTAATTTTTCTTTATCATGCGAGACTGTCCGAGTATCAGTTGGGATGCTGATTGGAGTGTTGGTCGACTCACTGGTTTTAGTTTGATGTGTCTCTTTTCCTGAATTAGATAATGTATTTTTAACCCAATTAGCTATAGATGTGCTGGGGGGTATTGATACATCTGTTTGTACTGCTGTTGTAATAAAGCTTCGAGTGTGAGATGCATATGAACGACGGGGCATGGTCAACATAACCTGTCTGCGTGCCTCAGGGTATGTGACTTTGTGTTCAATTTTATATTTTTGAATTTTCTTCCCTGTTTTCCACATTTCAGGATTTTGAAAATGCTGGGTGACTTTCTTTGCAGTTGGGGCAAATGGGACTTGAGGCTGAACAGTCTGCTTGTGTATGTTCCTTGGAACCACAAATATGACAAATAGCTTCTCCTCTGCATGCTTGTTGGGAATGTCCATATTTTTGACATTTAAAACAACGAATGGGATTAGGAATATAAGCCCGAATTCGGCAGTTTAAATAGCCAGCTTTTACTGAGGATGGCAAATCTGGGGTACTGAAGGTTAAAATGATTGACCTAGTTGGGAGAGATTTCCATCTTTTTTAGTCATTATGCGTTTGGCGTTGGTTACTTTTTGATTACTCAGTTCTTGAACTAATTCCCTCTTCTGATATTGTAAGTAGGTCCCATTCGGTTATAACGCCTTTTGAGGAATTTAAGGTGTTGTGTGGAGTAATAGTTACTGGCAGGCCACCGAATGTCGTTGTTTTGAGCAGCCACTCGGAATGTTTGGAGTTGGCTGTTTCAATTAATAGGTCTCCGGATTGCAGTCGTTTAACCATTTTTGGTGTTCCAGCAATCGATTCCAGAAATCTTTGGATGACGAATGGTGATAATTTTCCGGCAGGTTGGTAGGAGAGAGAGTGTATGACCAGAAAGTTTGGCATTTCATTGCACTGCACTTCCCTTCGGAGCCTTTTTGGTTGATTCAGGTCTTCATCGTTTGGTTTATCTAGCCTTGTGTTTGAAGGCTCTAGAGGTGGATAGTCACTTTTATCCATCGTTGCTCCTTTTAGCCCTGGGGGATAACTTTTCCCCCAGATTACCGGCCCCGCCACGGGGAGGCAGGAACAGTGCTGCTCGGAGGCCAAGCGGTTGAAGTGTTAGTTGATTAATAGAACAAGAAATATAGGAAAAAGAAAGGTGTGTTTCCTTTCTGTGTTCTAACTAGTGGTTTTCAAGTATAGAACTAGGTTTAAAGAAAAGCTGATGATAGAAATGTAGGAACTTAAAAGGAAATAACTTCAATCACTTTACAAGAGTTCTCTATATATCGCAAGAATATCGCTTGGCCTCGAAATACGCTTGGCACCCGGGGCCACGAATTCTTGTGTTTTACAACAACAGTAGTGGTAATACAGTGGATTCCGGTTATTTGGACCACCAGTTAATCAGGGCAGCAGTTTATTTGGGGCAAATCTTAAAAAACGGAACCCAATCGAGAAAATTGCCAGGGTTTACTTCGCTTAATTGGGGCAGGAGACCACAGCACTGGAGATTAACCTACGATTGTCTCCGACCATACCACGGATTTCTGGAGGTCACAACCATAAAACAATAAAAACAATTAGCAGTCACCTGTTTATTGGGCTTTTCTGTTAGTGAAATCTATCATAAACTCGATTTTATTGAATTTGCGATAATACAGACAGCTGGAATTCTGTGGGATATTATGGTGAAATGTGTTTACACTTCCATGGAATCTTCAATCATATAAAAAATTTAATTTTCAGAAGCTTCTCTTCATTCCTATTTTTAAAGCTTCGTAACTTGTTACTCCATTATCACTTGCACATATTGTGTTACTTGCAATTTGTGTGTGGCGTGTTCTTTGTTATTGATTGCTTATCTTTTTACTGTTCTAAATTTTAACCCCCGCCCACAAATGTCAGTGAACAGAAATGTCAACTAGAAGAACTCTTTATTGCATACAAAACTAGTTAGTATGTACATATTACAGTACGTATTAATTATTCCTATTATCACGTATATTCTTCCGATTTTCACGTATCATTCAATTTTTTAATTGGTAAGGTAATAAAGGATAAATCTGTGCTTAATATAGATTTACTTTTATAGCCTGTGGATAATATTCTTCCTATTTTTGGTAATTAGAATCATTGTTTAATAGAATTAAAATTCAATTCAAAACATGATCACAATGACCAGCACTTACTACACATTGTATAATGAACGGTACTTTACTACGCGAGTCCATCATGACGTGATTTGATTGTACAGTGAACCAATTGTAAAGCATTTAACTATTTAGGTGAAACTTCAGATAATTGTGGCAGCCGCTTAATCGGGCCAAAATGCACTAGTCCCGATGTGTCCCAAATAACCGGATTCGACTGTAATTGCCTAAAGGCCAGAGGTGCAAGCAACACGTACCCAGTTGAGTGATATCTGTGTTTCCCTGGGAATCAGCAAGCTTAATTTGTTGAGGTAAGCTGAGGGATTAACACAAGAGAAGCGTGTGTGTGTGTTATGGGCGTTTATCGGCGCATAAGCTGCTGTGGCTATAATGCACCTATTCACATGAAAAAGCTAAAAACATAATTTAGGCGTAACAACTTGGTTGCGTTTACAGAGATATTTAAAATTTATCATAAAATCCAATTATTTTCAGATAACAGAGAAACTCGTTGATGTTTGCATCATCTCCAATAATATGTTGCAATGTCATTGGTTCTCGTAGATTTCTCAAGGAACTCAGGACGGATGTTCTGTCCTGTTGATAGTTGTTGTTGTTATTTAGCTTAACGACACAAGGGCTACTGAGGCCAAATTGTGTCTGTTCATAGTTTATTTAGTCGAAATATAGCACTGTTGGTGTTAAATTAAATACTCCTATATAGTCCAATACGTTTTAAAAATATTACAAGTTCATTTATGTTTGCTTCATTTCCCAGGATATGAGTTAAATCATGTGAGAGGTTCAGCCTAGAGACTGACTGAAAAGTGTTTGACCGTATGGTTGAATATAGGGGACAATCGAAGAGGAAATGCCTAACAGTAAGTTGACTGTCACAGGATGAACACTGGGGTGGATCTTCTCCCAGTAGCAGGAACAGATGAGTATGATGAGTGTGTCCAATTCTGAGTCTTGCCAGTACTACTTCCTCTCGTCTGTTTTGTCGAAAGCCTGAGAGCCACAGCTTTGGTTCTTGCTTTATCTGGTAAAGTTTATTGTTGGTGTTACTTTTCCAGATCTGTGACCAATTGTCATAACTTGCTTTGCGAATAACAGGCTTATAATCAGTGTAAGGAACCTGAAGATGTTCTGGGCCAGCTGGATGAGGATTTTTAGCTGCAAGATCCGCACTTTCATTTCCCGGAATACCAGAATGGCCAGGGATCCAGCAAAAACTGATTGATTGATTAGACACACTGCAGGAAAATAGCTGAGAATGAATGTGTTTCAAGGTAGGATGAGAAGATGAAAAATTCTTCCTTATGGCAGAAACAGCACTGAGCGAGTCAGTGTAAATTATGACAGGTGAGATGGAAAGTTCAATAATTTTACTGAGTGCTAATTTGATGGCATATAATTCGGCTGTGAAGACGCTGCAGACTAATGGTAGTGAAGCTGTAACCGTTAGAGAAGGAAAAACTGCAGCTGCACCAACCGCAGTAGCTGTTTTGGATCCGTCAGTATAGACTTTACAGGCATGGGAGTTCAGAGTAGTGTGAGCTAAGTGCAACTGCCTGATATTAAAGGAAGGTACAGTATTCTTTCCCCACTCCAAAAAATGTGTATCGTGGGAGGAAGAAACGTATGTCCAAGGTGGAACAGGAGCAGTTGTGTTCTGAAAAATATCGCTTAAATTGATATTCCAACTCTGAGAAAGCTCTTTAATCCTTAGTGAAGCAGGTCTGTTTTCATTTGGCTTGCTGTCATATATCAAATCCCACCGAGTATTATAAAGATACTCCCAACTGGGGTGAGATGGAAGACTCTGGATCTTAGCAGCATAGTGGAGCAATAATGATTTCCTACGAAGATGTAATGGAGGATCGTGTGCTTCGATATAGAGACTCTGGATTGGAGAAGTCTTAAAAGCGCCCAACGCAGTCCTGAGAGCACTGTGCTGGACAATATTTAGACGTTGTAAAGTAGTGCTCCTGGCAGAGTCATACACCGGACAACAATAATCTAGCCGTGACCGGATTAAAGTTCTATAAAGGTGCAATAGTGTATACCGATCAGCGCCCCATGACATAGCCGAGACTGATCGCAGTATATTCAGATGCTTTAGACATGTATTTCTTAAATGAGAGATGTGAGCTTGAAAATTCAGCTTGCTATCTAATATCACTCCAAGGAATTTAATGGTACTTACAAGCGGGATTGGAATATTGTTTATTTGTAATTCCGGATCGGGATGGAGAGTTCGTTTCTTGCAAAAGTGGGTGAGAGTGCATTTCTTTTCTGATAGTTTGTAGCCATTCCGTGAAGTCCACGATTGTATTTTGGTAATAGCAAGTTGGAGCTGCCGTTCGATGGTGTTCATACTTTGAGATCGACAAGAAATTGTAAGGTCATCTGCGTACATGTAAGTTTCAACAGTTTTTGAGATGTCTCGTGTTATGCTGCTAACTCGGATTGAAAATAGTGTTGGACTAAGTATCGATCCCTGCGGGACTCCTTCTTCCTGAATGTGAAATGCAGAGAGTACATTTTTATATCGGACCTGAAAAGAACGCAATTGCAGAAAATTTTGAATTATTTTCGGCAAATGGCCCCTAAGCCCCAAGTGGTAAAGGTCCATAATAATCCCATGACGCCATGTAGTGTCAAATGCCTTTTCAAGATCTAGGTTGACCATGACAAGATGTTGTTTCATGACAAAGGCATTGCGGATATGAGATTCGGCTTTGATAAGCACGTCCAGCGTTGATCTATTCTTCCGAAAGCCATACTGATGATCTGGAAGGAGATTTTGTGACTCCAGGATGTAAGTAAGCCTAGTGTGAACCATTCTTTCGAAAACTTTACCCAGGCAGCTCGTAAGAGATATTGGCCTATAGTTTTCAACACAGGAATGATCTTTTCCTGGTTTTGGTAAAGCAATAATGAAAGAATGACGCCAGGAGGAAGGATAGGCATTTTCGGAGAATATCCGATTATAAAAGATTAACATGGTACTCAAATCTTCTTGAATTAAATGTTTCAGCATAACATAATGAACTCCATCTGGGCCTGCAGCACTGTTTGAAGATCTGTTTAACGATTCTTGAAGTTCTATGAATGTAAAGGGTTGGTTGTACGGGAAAGAACGGTTCGTGAAAAAGTTGATTTTATATCGTTCTGCACTAGTTTTGATGTTCTGAAATGTGGACCCATAGGAGGCAGAAGCAGAGATTGTAGCAAATGATTCAGCAAGTGCATTAGCAACTTCTTCAGCTGTAGATAGGTCTTTCCCTTTCCAATGAAGTATTGGAGAGGGCATACGAGCGAATTTCCCATTTAGTGCCTGTATTTTTTTCCAAATGAGGCGTGTGTCGGTGTCTTTTGTGATTGTTGAGGCAAAAGCGATCCACGAGTCTCGTTTCGCTTTCCGTCTAATCTGCCTTGCTTTTGCTTTAAACCTTTTATAAGCAATGAGGTTATTAGTGGTGGGATTCTTACGGAAATTATTCCAAGCTCGGTTTTTTTCCTGTTTGGCAGTGAAGCAATCTGCATTCCACCAGTGATTTCGGTGATTGTGATATGTCTTGGATTTTGGAATGTAAGTATTTGCTGCAGTCAGAATCTGATTGGTGATGTAAGTATTTACATCATCAATAGGTTCTTTTTTAACGTAAGATCTGTCTAGAAGTATTTGAGCAGAATAGCCATCCCAGTTCGCCTTTTTAAACTTCCAAGAGGATCGTTTATCAGGATTTGGTGTTACTCCTGTTTGTAAGGAGCAAATGATCGGAAAGTGGTCACTGCTAAAAGGATCAGTTAATACAGACCATGTCATGATTGGAAAGATGGAAGGTGAGCAAACTGACAAGTCAATTTGAGAAGTAGATCCTGTAGGTAGGTGGATGTAGGTAGGAGATCCAGAGTTTAATAAATTTAGGTCATTATTATATATAAATTCCTCGATCAACTTGCCTCTTCTGTCCATTGTAGCTGATCCCCACAATGGATGGTGGCCATTAAAGTCACCGAAAAGACAAATTGGAGTTGGAAGTTGTGCGATGAGGTTGTCAAGTTCTGATTGGGCCAGTGATAGAGATGGTGGAATGTAAATCGAAACAATGGTAACTGAAATACCAACTGCAATCCGAGCTGCCACAGCTTCTAGGCTGGTTCTTAATTGGATCGGTCTGGACGGTATGTTAGTATTTACAAGAATGGCTACTCCTCCACGGGCAGGAGACTCTGGGCTTCTGTCTCGTCTGTATATCATAAAATTTGAGAATTTCGGCGAAACTTGGGGTGACAAGAATGTTTCCTGTAGGCATATACCTATGGGGTTAAACTGAGAGATTAAATCTCTTATGTCATCCGAATGGCTGCTTAGTCCTCTACAATTCCACTGTATGATGTTAGGCATTATTTTGGTTTGGCTGAAGATGATTCATCTGACTGTTTTTTATGTGCAGGGCATTTTTTTCGGTCTTTTTTTGGGAATAATGGACGTCCAGTATCCATAGTGTCATTGGCATGGAGTTCTAGAAAAGGGTCTTCATCATTTTGGTGTATATCCACTTCCATAGTGTTGGTTGGTGGATCAGTTTCCTTAGAGTCTTTATTGGGTTTCAATCTTTCTGCATCATTTGAGACTGTCACAGTATCAGTTGGGATACTAATTGGGGTGTTGGTGGCATGGCTGGTTTTTGTTTTAGAATTTTCTTTTCCAGTGGTTGATAAGGTTGTTTTAACCCAATTAGCTAGCGAGACGTTGGGCGGTATTGAGACATCTGTTTGAATTGCAGTTGTATGAAAACTGCGAGTTCGAGAGGCATATGATGGACTTGGCATGGTCAACATTATTTGTCTGCGTGCCTCAGGATATGTGACTTTATGTTCTACTTTGTATTTTTGGATTGTCCTACCTGTTTTCCACATCTCACATGATTTAGAAAAGGCGGGGTGATTGCCTTTGCAGTTGGGGCAAATGGGAATTGCGGCTGGACAATCTGCCTGTGTATGATCTTTTGCTCCACAAATAGGACAGATGGCGTCACCTCTGCATGCCTGCTGTGAATGGCCATATTTTTGGCATTTGAAACAGCGAAGAGGATTTGGGATGTATGGACGAATTCGACAATTTAAATATCCAGCTTTTACTGAGGAAGGCAAATCAGGAGTACTAAAAGTTAAAATGATGGAACGAGTTGGAATGAGATTTCCATCTTTTTTTGTCATAATTCTTTTAGCAGCGATTACCTTTTGATGGCTAAGTTCTTGGACTAATTCCTCCTCAGACACTGTAATTAAGTCCCATTCTGTGATGACTCCTTTAGATGAATTTAAGGTATTGTGAGGAGTGACAGACACTGGTAATCCACCAAATGTAGTTGTTTTTAATAGCCACTCAGAATGTTTGGATGTGGCTGTTTCAACCAGGAGATCTCCTGATTGTAGTCGCTTCACCATTTTTGGTGATCCTGCAATAGATTCTAGATGTCTTTGAATCATAAATGGTGATAACTTGCCCACGGGCTGCGTGGACAGAGAGTGTATCACAAGAAAATTAGGGATGTCTGGACGCTGTGCTTCAGTTCGAAGCCTTTTTGGTTGATTAATATCATGAGAGGATTCATGTCTTGAGCTTGAAGGCTCTAAGGGTGGAAAATTGTTTGAATCCATGATAGCTCCTTTTGGCCCTGGGGGTTTATCTTTACCGCCCAGGTTTCCGGCCCCGCCACGGGGAGGCAGGAGCAGTGCCACGAGGTGACCAAGCGGCTGAGTTAGTAAGTTAGTACTAATAGAAAAAAACAGAAAGGTGGTTTCCCTTTCTGGGCTTCTGCCTACTTCTTGTAGTGCGAGAGAGCTACTATGCAATAGAAATCAAGAAAACGGTTTTTCAAACTACAATAGAAACTGTTCGCTCAAATGTTCTCTGTAGAAAAACGCTTTGGAAAACGCACTAGAATCGCTTGGCCACGGAACGCTTGGCACCCGGGGCCCCTGTTGATAGTGAGGGCAGTCAATCAGAATATGTTTGACTGTTAAATTTTCTGAACAGTATGGACATTGAGGAGGATCTTCGCCTCTGAGCAGATGAAGGTGGGTCAGATATGTGTGTCCAATACGTGCCCGTGCAAGAACCACTTCTTCTCTTCGCACTGTTTTGGTGCTAGAGTGCCAATGTTTTGGATCCTGTTTCAACTGGTAGAGTTTATTATTCTTTTGTTTGTGCCATAGCTCTTTCCACTTTGCGAAACATGCTGTTTATATGATATGACAGTAGTCAGAGGCTGGAACCGGAATGGAGGTTAAATCAAAGGTTGACGGATTTTTAGCTTTTTCATCAGCAAGTTCGTTACCCTTTATCCCTGAATGTGCTGGGATCCAGCAAAAGGTCACTGATTGATGACGTTCTTCAATTTGTAATAGCAGTCTTCCGATTTGATTTAACACAGGATGAGCCTTGTATGAGGAGTTTTGCATTGCGGTTATTGAGCTGAGAGAGTCTGTGTATACAACATATTTTATAGATGGGTAGAGATTCAGGTTTTCTAAAGCTAATTTTATTGCATGAAGTTCTGCGGAGAAGCTGCTATACTCAGGTGGAAGAGCAGCTGAGATGATAGTAGAGGGAAATACTGCCGCTGCTCCAACGGCTGAATGTGATTTGGAACCATCAGTATATATGGGCAAAAAATCAGCGTATTTCTGAATATGACTTGCATGGAGTTGTTTCACACTGAGTGTTGGTAGACGATTCTTTCCCCACTTGTCAAGATAAGTATCCAAATATAACTGAGGAGGAGGAATCCATGGCGGTTGGGTGTAATTCATTACATGTTTCCTGTTGAAAATTTGAACGTTCCAACTCTGCGTTAATTCAATAAGGCGTAAGCCTGCCGGTCTTATTTTACTGGGTTTATTTCTATAAAGGTTTTGCAGTGGTGGATTAAAGAGATATGGCCCAATAGGATGCTGGCAGCAACTTTGCATTCGGGCTGCATACTTAAGAAGTAGTGTTTTCCAGCGGAGACAAAGAGGGGGCTCACGTGCCTCAATATACAAACTATGAGTAGGAGATGTCCTGAAAGCAATTCCACCAAGTGCAATCCGCAATGCGCTATGCTGTATAGGATCCAGCCATCGTAGGGTACTCTTACGGACAGAATCATAAAGTGGAGCACCATAATCCAATCGGGATCTGAGCAATGCTCTATATAAAAGCAACAGAGATATACGGTCTGCTCCCCAAGACAAGGCGGATAAAGCTCTTAGTATGTTCAGCTTTTTGAGGCAGGATATACGGACAGATTTAATGTGCTCAAGGAAATTTAGTTTCCTGTCAAGGATTAATCCTAAGAATCTGATGTTGTTAGTAACTGCAACGGTAAAGTTTTGCATCTGAAGTTCGGGATCTGTATGCATTTTCTGTTGATTGCAAAAGTGTATTGCAACAGTTTTCTGCTGTGATAGACGATAGCCATTTAACTCTGCCCACCTTTCGCCTTTATTCAAAGATATCTGCAGCTGTCGTTCAATGGATCTCATATTCTGAGAATGGCAAGAAATAGAGAGATCATCGGCATAAAGGTAGGTCTCAAAAGTATTTGGAAGTTCTTTTGTGATGGAATCGATTCTTAGGGCAAAAAGGGTTGCACTCAGTACAGAACCTTGTGGCACTCCTTCTTCCTGTAAAAATGACATAGAAAGCGAGTTGCGGTATCGAACTTGGAACGAATGAGTCCTGAGAAAGTTCCTGATGAATATAGGCAGGTTGCCTCGTAGACCTAGAGCATGGAGGCCACTGAGGATGCCACGACGATAGGTAGTATCAAATGCCTTCTCTATGTCTATGGAAACCATAACAAGATGTTCATTTTTTACAAAGGCATTACGAATTGCAAACTCTGCTTTGATCATGAGATCTAAGGAGGACCTGTTCTTTCGAAAGCCATGCTGATTATTACTAATTAGTTGTTGTGTTTCGATGATCCAAACAAGGCGATTATGGATCATTTTTTCAAGTAATTTACCGAGGCAACTGGATAGAGAAATAGGTCTATAACTGTTAGGACTGGTAGGATCTTTACCAGGTTTCAAAAAGGCAAGAACTGTGGCATGATGCCAAGAGTTGGGATATATGTTTTCCATAAATATCCGGTTATAGTAGACCAGCAGTATTTGTAAATTTCTGTCACCAAGGTTTTGTAACATAATGTAAGATATTCCATCTGGTCCAGTGGCACTGTTGCGTGTTGTTTTAATGACATGTAGAAGTTCATGATATTGAAGAGGCTGGTTATATGGAAAGAAAACTGAGGGTCGAAAGTTGATGGCTCGTTCTTCAGTCTTGGTCTTTATTTTCTGAAAATCCAGAGAATAATTTGATGTCGCAGAAACTTCGGCAAAGGTTTTGGCCAAGGCATTTACAATGTCTTCAGGAGCAGATAGTTCTTGCCCATTCCATGAAAGAATTGGTGAAGGGGTGGTTGCAAATTTTCCAGAAATCTGCCTGATTTTCTTCCATATTAACCTGGAGTTAGTGTTTCTGTTTATGGTAGAAGCAAACCGAATCCAAGAATTTTTCTTGGCTTCTCTTTGAATGCGACGTGCTTTTGCTCTTAGTTTCTTGTAATTGATAAGATTAACTGTGGTTGGGGATCTACAAAATAAATTCCACGCTTTATTTTTTAACTTCTTAGCTATTGTGCATTCTTGATTCCACCAATAGTTAAGGTGCTGTCGGGATTGGGGATTCAACAATGGAATTGAACATTTAGCTGCAGATAGTAGGTGTGAAGTGATATAATCTGTGGCTTCATCTATCGACTGTGTTCGTATATATTGCTCATCCAGGGTGACAACTGATTGAAATTTGACCCAGTTGGCTTGAGAGAACTTCCATTTCCTGCAGGGTTTGACTGATGGTGGCTGTGCAGTGAGCAGGTCACAAATAACCGGAAAATGATCACTGCTTAAGGGGTCATCTAAAACAGACCATTCTATGATCGGAAACAGATTCGGGGAACATATTGATAGATCAATTGCAGAAGTTTGTCCAGTTGGTAATTGTATGTGAGTGGGTGCGCCAGTATTAAGAACAGTAAGGTTTTGCTTGTCTAGAAAAGTTTCAATTAGGCGGCCATGTGTATCTAATTTTGTTGATCCCCATAAGGGATGGTGGCTATTGAAATCACCCAACAGACAGACAGGGGGTGGTAATTGCATTAGCAGGTTTTCCAGATCTTGGTAAGAGAAGGTATGACTTGGTGGGAGATAGACTGATGCTAGTGTTAACGCAATCTGAGTTATAAAACGTACGGCAACAACTTCAATATCAGTTTGCAAAACAATTTGTTTGGTCGGGATCTTTGAGCTGACGAAGATGGCCACGCCTCCACGGGCAGCCTTTGAAGTATTACGATCTTGTCGATAGATGGCATAGTTCTTTATGTTCGTAGAAATTTGAGGAGTTAGATAGGTTTCCTGTAGGCAGAAACCAACTGGAGAGTAGCGGTTAATTAAGACTTGAATATCATTAAGGTTGCTTCGAAGTCCTCTGCAATTCCATTGTAGAATATAAGGCATTACTGGTGTTTAGTAGAAGAAGCTGTATCTGACTGTTTTTTTAATGTGGCTGGCTTGTGACGTTCAGGCTTTGGTTTGTCTTTTTTGGAGAAGAATGGTCGACCGGTGTCCATTTCTTCTTCCGCATGAATTTCTAAGATAGGTTCTTCTGGTCTGGATGAGTCAAGTGTATCCATAGATGTTTCTTGGATATTCGTTTTTAAATGTGAACTCCGATTATTCGATGTAGAAGCAATCACTGGGGGAGGAGAAGGAGATGTTGCTGGTACTGTAAGTGCAGTATTATTTGCTTGGTTCAACTGCTTAGGGATATTGGACTGTTGCTGGGGGAGAACAGCCCGAGCCCAGTCAGAGATTGAAGTGTTTGAAGAGATTGTAACATCGGTTTGGGTGCCCACTGATTGATATTTTTGCGCAATACTGGCGTATGTACGCTTAGTCATACTGGGGGCAATTACTTTCCGTGCTTCTTGAAAACTTACTTTATTTTCAATCTTATATTTAACAATTTTCTTTTCCGTTTTCCATCTGTCACATGTCCTTGAGTAGGCCGGATGGTTTCCTTTACAGTTGGGGCAAGTCATTTCTTTTGCCAAGCCGTCACTTTGGGTGTGGTCAGCGGACCCGCAATTAGGACAAATCTGGTTTCCTCTGCACGCCGTTTGAGAGTGGCCATACTTCTGGCACTTAAAACATCTCAATGGGTTAGGAATATATGGTCTAATGCGGCAGAGTAGGTAGCCTGCTTTTATCAATGGTGGTAGATTTGGCGTGTTAAAAGTTAGAATAATATTCCTTGTAGGTGTGAGTATATTTTCTCTTTTCACAGCAGTGACATTTTGATCTTGAAGCTCTTGTGATATCTCCTCCTCCGTGACATTCAATAGATCCCAGCTGGATATAACACCCTTAGATGTATTTAGGGTAGCATGGGGAGAAACCTTTACTGGAATTCCAGCAAAACTTGTAAGTTTTAGCAGTTTCTCTGAATGTCTACTGTTCACTGTTTCCAATAGAAGGTCGCCTGATTGTAATCTCTTGACTGTCTTAGGAGATCCTGCCAAACTTTCCAGGTGTTTCTGGATAAGGAACGGAGAGAGAGCTTACTGAGAGGCTGATCTGCAAGAGAGTGCATTATAAGAAATGCAGGACAATTTGTCGCTGAGGAAGTGGTTTTCAACCTCTTGGGTTGCGACGTGTTATGGTCAGGGTCTAACTCTGGCCGAGAGCTTGTCGGCTCTAGAGGCGGAAATGTATTTTGGTCCGTGCTTGCTCCTTTTGGCCCTTGGCAGATTAGCTTTTCTGCCAAGATTTCCGGCCCCGCCACGGGGAGGTAGGAGCAGTGCCCAGTGTGACCAAGCGTAAAGTAGTAAGTGTTAGTAAAAGAAATATGAGAAATAAAGAAAGGTAGCTTTTCTTTCTTGCTCTGTACAAGTACTTTTGTAACAGTAGCTGATATTAAATAAATAAATTTCTTAAGGGCAGGAACTTAATAGAATTCTAAATCGCTTTTGGATAATTACACTTTAAGCACAAAGAAAACGCTCGATCACAATCGCTTGGCACCCGGGGCCACAAGAGAAGCGATGACGTTGTCCACATGCTGTTACTGTATGCACTCCCATTGACTTACATCGTTCATTTAGGCTACTTGAAGCTGCTGGTCCCAAGTAAGCACCTGCATTCTACATGAGAGCACTCAATGGCAGCTTCGCGTACAGGACTTTTTTTGAGGGTCCAAGAGGTGGCTTCAGATTGTGAATGAGTGCACTGTAGTATTCACAGAGAAGTGTTAGCTGTTAAAAAAAAAAAAAAAAGAAAGAAAAAAGCCTTTTGGTTTTGAATACAGCTATTCAAGAACGTGTCAAATTTGTTAACTATATAAAAGACAGTTCCTTGAATTCTAGAATCTTTACTGCTTTATGCAAAGAATTTGCAAGTGATTATGAACATCTTCTATTCAATGGTTATCAAGAAGGAATGTATTGAAACATCTAATCTAATTGTATCTAATCGAAATGAAGAATGAGTACTTATTGTTTTGGGAGCAACATTCTCCATCAGCAAAGGATGCAACATTCAAATTTCAAGACAGGTTCAATGATTTTGATTGTTTAATTAAGGTGTCCTACTTATTTGACTTATGCAAAGGTGTCCTACTTTGTGAAATCAAACTTTCAAGAATATTTTCCTCCAACTGACAGCAGTAAAATATGGATTAAAAAACCCATTTACTTTTAATGTGGAACAATTCTATTTCAACAAACAAGAAATTGATTCTGCTATTGAATTGTCATGTGATGCAGCATTAAAAGACCGCTTCAATCAGTTCTCACTAATAAATTTTTGGCTAACTTGCCATGAAGAATATAAGCATTTATCAGAAAAGGCATTGAAATTTCTTATGCCATTGTAACAACTTACAAATGTGAAACCGGATTCTCAACATTAATTTTTAAAAAAACAAATGCCGGAACAGATTAGACATCAAGCCATATTTGAGAATCAAGTTGACATCTTTTCCCCTGATTTAAAATTACTATGTGATGGGAAAAGAGCATCACCCTACTCATTAAATAAATATTTATTTGCCCAAAAACAGACAAAAGAAAAAAAAAAAAAAGTCAATTTTATGTAAACTCCTTATAATAAACAAAGAAATGATTTAGCTATCTTTTATTTATATTTACTGATGTTAATGAATACCTAATTGCTTATTACTGGTATGTTAAATGCCCTAATGGTATTATCATTATTTCCTCGACTTACGAGTATAATTAGTGAAAATACATTAATTTATAGCTATAGGTGGGCTGCAGAAAAAAAAAAAAAAACCCTGCAAACCCCGGTCTGAGCTTGAAAAAGTTTGGGAAACCCTGGACTAGACTACCAAAGCTAATAGTTTTATGAAGAAGTCACCTTTTTTCCGGGCACCTTTCACCATTTCTTCATATTCTTGTTTGTGCCTTATTTCTTCATCAAAGGATTTTGCTGGAAGGTGCCTTAAACAATAATAAAGATTTGACTGCATTTTAAATGTTCATAATTCAGAAACTACATGAGATAATTATTTAATATAGAGCATAAAAATTAGAATTAGTATAATAATATTAAAATAGATTCATAAACAAAACTCCAATACAGCCATTAATTAGGATGGTAAATATATTTTAACAATCAAAGATTTGGTGAAACAAGAGGCAAATCTGAACGGATGCCAATTAATAAGAAAACAAATTATCAATTTAGATTAACTTTCTTTAATAATTATGTGAATTACTAATGGCCATCTGAAGTAATTAACACTGAAGCAGATATGCAAAAAATTTAGTGTGAACCAATTACTTTAATTTTAAATTTAACCATTTCTAGTTTTGATCAGCAGTTTTTCTAAGAATTGAGAAGCAAACAGAGCCATAAATATGAAACAGAATTGTCATGATCACTTGGTTGTTGTTGCTGCTTGGGTTTTATTGGCGCAATAGCGACTAAGGCTATAATGCGCCAAAACCTGGTCATAAAAAGTAAAATTTTCAGTGGCCTAATGATTTAGGTCACTAAGTCAAGGTATGAAAACAAGTATAAACTAACAAATATGAGTAAATAAGTAACTATAATAAGGTAGATTTTTTAAATGTGAGTAAAAAGGTTTACTGAAGTCAAAACGCTAATAACAGCAGACACATTGTCATTGTCGGATAAAATCCGACTGAGTGTATACGGCTCAGTCAGATGGTTAAAAGCGGTAAAACGGATATTGCTAAAATCTGGACAGTCAATTAAAATGTGCCTAATTGATAAAATTGTGCCACAGGACTCACACATAGCAGGGTCATCAGCCATCAGCAAAAACGAATGAGTCAAATGACTATGTCCTATGCGCGTTCGGGCAAGAACAACTTCCTCCTTACGATTCCTGCGCAGACTAGACTAGACTAGACTGCCATGGTTCAATTACAGGCTTTATACGATATAATTTATTCGTAGTCTGTCTATTCCACGAATCTTGCCATTAGGAGTGTATCTTCTCGTGTATTATTTGCCTGTAGTCTGTATAGGGGACTGACAGGCAGCGGTAATTATTGGGAATTGCTGATTTGGCTGCTGTATCAGCTAAATCATTTCCCCTAATCCCAACGTGGCTAGGAATCCAGCAGAAGCGGATATCATATTCACGTTCATGGAGAAAGTGAATCTTCTGCTGAATACAAGACAGAACCGGATGAGGATTATATCTCATAGATATTAAAGCCTGTAACACACTGACAGAGTCGGAATATAAAATGAACCGTTGGTATTGGCATTTACTAATTTGCTCCAAGGCTAACTCTATAGCGTGCAGCTCTGCAGTAAATATGCTGCTTTCAGAGGGAATCTGCTCCGATGTAGTGGTGTCTGTAAAGACAGCAGCAGATCCCACATATGATTCCGACTTCGAACCGTCTGTGTAAACTGGCGCAAAGTCAGAATGTTCCGCTCAGTGTACTGAATAAAGCTGCAGGTAGACAGATGATAAGAGTGTCCAACTTTCCCCAATTTCTAAAGGACAAGTCACATGACAGGAGATGAGCATGCCAGGGTGGAAGGGGTTGCTTTGGTGTTTGGGCAACCTTGTCTACCTAGATATTAAGTTCTATGAGTAGCTGTTGTTGTTATTTGGTTTTTAGGAGCATTAGCAACAAAGGCCATATTGCTCCGGGACATGCGGTGGTCATTCCCTGAATGACCTTTCCGCATCCTCCATATTTGGTGGTGACGGGCTCGAACCCCGGTCTAATCAAGAAGCGTGTGCTATGCACTGCTGCTCCTTCCCACCTGGCTACGGAGGCGCCTTCTATGAGTAGCTCTTGGAGACGAATACCAAAAGGACGATTAGCAGTCTTACTTGTGTTGTACAAATTTTCCCATCGTGGCTCAAAAACGAATGCCACGTAGGATGCTCTGGCAGGGATTTCAGCTTTAAAGCATAGCTTAAAGACAACTGCTTGCCTTGAAGCGATAACGGTGGTTCATTTGCTTCAACGTATAAACTGTGGACAGGAGATGTTCTATATGCTCCAGTAGCGATACGGAGAACCTGATGATGTACAGGGTTCAGCCATCGAAGGGCACTGTCACTGGGTCCCATAATCTAATTTGGATCGAACAAGTGCATGGTAAAGCTGTAGAAGGGCGCATCGGTCTGCACCCCAAGATGTAGAGGAGAGCGAGCGGAGAATATTAAGGCCTCTGTGCGGAGTTGACGGATATGATCCAGAAAGGTCAACTTTTTGTCAAATACGAGTCCCAAGAATTTTGTGTCCGCTGCTACTGGAATAGCATTTTGTCCGAGCCTTAATTCAGGTTCATGATGAAGATTACGCTTACGACAAAAGTTTACGCAAACGGTCTTCTCTGGCGAGAACCTGAAGCCAATAGCAAGTGCCCAGGAGTTGAGGCTATCAAGGGCTTTCTGCAGTTGTCTTTCAATAACCCTCATGTTGCATGACTGACAAAATATGCTAAAGTCGTCAACAATACAGTTGGAGGAAGTTGTTCTGTGATGGAATTTATTCTGATGGCAAAAAGCATGACACTTAATACTGATCCTTGTGGTACTCCCTCCTCTTGGCTGAAGGAACGACAGAGTGAGGATCCCACACAAACTTGGAAAGATAGGTTGGCTAAAATGTTTTTAATAAAAATGGGGAGTTTCCCTCTAAGACCAAGGCTATGCAGATCTTTTAAGATGCCAAATTTCCAAGTTGTGTCATACACTTTCTCCATGTCAAAGAACACTGACACCAAGTGTTTGCGTTTTAGGAAAGCATCCCGGATGGATGTTTCCAGTCTAATAAGATGGTCCAAAGTGGACCAGTTCCTTCGGAAGCCGCACTGGATGTTGGAGAGAAGGTCATTTGATTCTAAGTACCATATTAAACGAGAATTAACCATTCTCTCCAGGATTTTGCACAGACAGCTAGTCAAAGCAATAGGACGATAATTGGTAGTGACTTTTGGGTCCTTTCCTGGCTTAGCAAAGGCAAGAACAATTGCCCTGCGCCAGGAATCCGGAAACTGCCCTTCAATAAAGATTCAGTTATATAGAAAGAGCAGATAATCCATAGATTTTGGTGACAGATGTTTAATCATTTCATAATGGATGCCATCTGGTCCAACGGCACTTGCTTTGGAAAGAGCGAAGGCTCTTTTTAGTTCCTGAATAGTGAAATCCCCGTTGTAGGGATAAATGCTGTTAGATTTAAAGTTGAGTGCCTGTTTTTCGATTTTATATTTCAGGACCAGGAACTCTGGGGAATACGAAGATGTTGCAGAGATGTTAGAGAATGTTTCCCCAAGAGAATTGGCTATTGCAGTTGGATCTGCAATAGCGCATCCATTATAATCTAGGATTGAAGAAGGGTGGGATGTATATTTTCCCTTCATTTTCCGGATTTTATCACAGACTACCTTAGAGTTGGTAGACTGGTTAATAAATGATGTAAAACGGATCCACGATTCCTTTTGACTCTGACGGGCGGATATATCGTGCTTTGGCTCGTGCACGTTTAAAGGCTATAAGGTTGGTCGTGGTAGGATATCGGCGGAATAACCCCCACGCTTTGTTTTGAGCCTTTTTTGCTGCTGTGCATTGTGAATTCCACCAAGGTTTGGGAAATGGTGGAAACTGGGCAGATGTTTTTGGAACAGCATTCGCAGCTGCATGGACAATATTTTCTGTGATGTACTTAACTGCATCATTGATAGGCTCTTGACTGACTGTGCTAAGATCAAAATTTGCCTGATGTTGGAAGGCAGTCCAGTCAGCCTGATCAATATTCCACCGTGGTAACCTGAAGGGTAGACATGGGCTCCCACTGTGTAACAAGGTTATCACAGGGAAGTGATCACTTCCGTATGGATTCTCCTCCACTTCCCAAGTGAGTGAAGGGAGTAGAGAAGGGGAGCAGATAGAGAGATCAATGGCAGAAAAAGTACGGGTAGGCATATGGAAGAAGGTGTTTGTTTCCGAATTTAGAAGGGAAAGGTTGAGCATACGCTGTATGACTCGTCCCCTTCCGTTGATGTTAGCACTACCTCACAGGGTGTTATGTCCATTAAAATCCCCGAGAAGTAAGAAAGGGGGAGGCAACTGCGTTATAAGATCATCAAGGTCATCCTGGGAGATGTCAGTCCCAGGTGGCAAATAAATAGAGCAGACCGTTAATAAAAATCCCACTGTAAGGCGAATTGCAACAGCTTCTATGCTAGTTGTAATTAGCAAGGGCTGAACTGGAGTCTGGTTTCCCAAGGATAGCCACTCCTCCATGAGCAGGACCATCCGCAATTCTATCCTTACGAAAAAGTGTGGTCTTATGCATTGTGGGATCATCATTTGCCTTTAGGTAAGTCTCCTGCAAGCAAAAGCAAACTGGCTCCTTTGGAGGAATATCATGTCCGTCTGGGTTCCGACGGAACTTCTCCCTGCTACCTTCTGGGCATAGGTAGGTCTGTTGATATTCAGGGGTTTCACCGATTTCCTTGCCTCCTGGTATGACATGTTTAGCTCTGCCTTCAGCTGTTGAATTTCTTTTTCTTCTTTCCACCTCTGGCATGCTCGTGAGTAGGCCGGGTGTTCGCCTTCACAGTTAATACAGGTGGGTTTTGCGGGTGAACATCCTGTTGTTTCATGGTCCTTTGCACCGTATCGAGCGCATGCAAGGACTCCATGGCAGGCCATTTGAGAATGTCCATACTTCTGGCATTTAAAACACCGTAAATGGTTCGGAACGTATGGACATACTGAACAATTGATGTATCCAGCTTTAATCTCGTCAGGAGGTTTAGGAGAGTTAAAAGTCAGGATAACGCTCCTTGTTTTAACAATTTTTCCATCCCTTCACACAGTAATTCTCTTGACAGCAATAACTCCCTGGGGTTTTAATTCGGAGCAGATTTCCTCCTCGGTTACGTCGAGAAGGTCCCACTCCGAAATGACACCTCTCGATGAATTGAGTGTTCTGTGTGGTGTCACTGTTATGGGTATTCCACCGATTGATGTTACTCGGAGGAGATGTTCTGATTGCCTGTCATTTTTAGTTTCAATTAAAAGGTCTCCAGAACGAAGCCTCTTAACTGATTTGGGTGATCCTGCTAACCCATCTAACCCTTTTTGGATAAAAAAGGGCGACATTTTACCAATCGGTTATTCACCGGGGGAATGTATAATTAGGAACCTTGGATTAGGCCCCCGATGGTACTTCAGTTCGTTGCCTCTTTGTGCTAATAATACTATCTGTGTCTTCGTCTCTGTTCGCAGATAGGGACCAGGTTGGGGGCCCTGAAGAAATATGTTTATCAGGATTCATATAGTTTTTGAATTGTTGAGTGCCTGGGCTCCCCACCCACCACGGAGCCCAAAGGGACGCCCACTACCCGGCATGCAATAAATGTGCTCGGGAGTGGAACGCCAGGGCTACCCAGACACTATACCCGCACCGCCGGCAGCCTGAATCCTGTCCCTCGGACCATGAGGGTAGGGGCGTGGCATTGACACGGTTTACCCTCGCAGGCGAGCCTACTAGCCGATTGATCCTAGCCAGGCCCCAGGACCACCCATCTTGTCGAAGCAGGGGCCAAAGTGGTGTATTGAAGCTGGGCCCCTCAACCACCAGGATCCCCCTTTCCGAATTTCCACGGGTCGCAGCGCACGGCAAACACGCCGTGCGCTGCGACCAGGCAAACATGCCAGGTTCCAGGCTTACATCCACTGATGTAAGCCTGGAACCTGGGCTTTGGGCGTTGGATCCCAGATGCTAGTCTGGAAGTCCAGCAACGTCACTGGGAGGTCTGCTCACCACGTTCGGGTGCCCACGTCGAGGGAAAAAAGGGGGGAGGCAACTGTGTTACCAGATCATCAAGGTCTTCCTGGGAGATATCAGTCCCAGGTGGCAAATAGAGGGAGCACACAGTTAATAAAAATCCCACTGAAAGGCGAATTGCAACAGCCTCTATCTGGGTTGTAACCAGCAAGGGTTGAACTTGGGTCTGGTTCCCCACAAGGATAGCCACTCCTCCATGAGCAGGACCATCCGCAATTCTATCCTTTCGAAAAAATGTGATATTATGCATGGTGGGATCATCATTTCTTTTAGATAAGACTCCTGCAAGCAAAAGCAAACTGGCTCGTGCTTTTGCAGGAGGGCCTTGATGTCATCAGTATTTTGCCGGAATCCACGACAATTCCATTGTAGGAATTTAGCCATTATTTTGACTTGGTGGGTCCATCAGGCGGCTTCCAAGGTGCTGAGGGCTTTATTTTGTCAGTCTTGGATTTATCTTTTTTGGGGAAGAAAGGACGCCGTCCGGTGTCCATTTCTTCCTCTGCAAAGAGTTCCAAGACTGATTCATCCGGTATCTCCTTGTTCTCTACATCCATTGTTTCTGGTATCACGGATGATTCTTCTGAAGTTTTTGGCTTTTCTTTACCACTTTGTTTTGGTAGTGGCGGAGCACTAGGAGGTACGGATATAGGAGTGGCAACTGATTGTGTTTTTTTGGTGGGCTTTTATGAACTCAATAAATAGCATGCAATCGGGGTGAATGACTCTCTTGGTGGTATAGTCATCTCGGTTTGTGTCCCGATAGTGCACTTTGCAGAAACCTTCTGGGCATATGAAGGTTTTCCACTATTTATTGGTTGGATACGTTTTCTGGCCTCTGGGTAGGAGATATTCAGCTCTGTTTTTCAGTTTTTGTATTTCTTTTTCATCCTTCCACCGCTTGCATGCTCTAGAGTAGGTAGGGTGCTCTCCTTGGCAATTGACACAGATCGGTTTTGGAGCTGAACATTCCTTGCTCTCGTGGTCTTTAACGCCACATCGAGCACAGGCAGGGTTACCAGACAAGATGTTTGTGAGTGGCCGTATTTTTGGCATCTAAAACACCGCAGTGGGTTTGGGATATAAATCCTCACTGGGCAGTTTAGATAGCCTGCCTTGATGGAACTTGGAGGCCGTGGGGTGTTAAACCTGAGGATAAGAACTCGGGTAGGAACGAGATTCCCATCCTTGCGTATCGATATTCTCTTAACAGCTGTCACTCCTTGGTCTTTTAATTCAGAGCAGATCTCTTCTTCAGAAAGAAGAAGGTCCCACTCTGAAATTACGCCTCTTGAAGAGTTCAAAGTTTTGTGGGGGGTTACGATGATAGGTATTCCCCCTATTGATGTGGCGTTCAATATTTTTTCCGCCTGTTTGATATTTGTAGCTTCGACCAAAAGGTCGCCAGAACGCAGTCTTTTTACAGATTTAGGTGAACCTGCCAACCCCTCTAATCCTTTCTGGATAAAGAAGGGTGACATCTTTCCAACTGACTGCTCTCCGGTGGAATGGAGAATGAGGAAAAGCGGTATCACTGATGGTGGTTGTATTTCCTCAGTCCTGCTCTTTTTGCAGAGGTGTTTTCTGCGTCATGATCTCGATTAGGTAGGGGCCTTGTTGGGGCCCCAGAAGAAATTGGATTTAAATTACTCATATGCATAAAGAGAAAGTGTCTGATGCCTATGTACCTCACCCACCACGGAGCCCTACGAGGGGACGCCCACTCGTGAACTAGCAGGTACTGCGTACACGAATGGGACGCCGAGTTCACTTAGGAGCACCATACCCACGTTACCAATAAGTCTTTATCCCGTCCCAGGACCATAGGGAGGGAGACTTATTGGAATGCAGTTGACCCTAGCAGTAAAAAACCACCAGCCGATTGATCCCAGTCCGGCCGGTCCGGGACCTCCCATCTTGTCGAAGCAGGGGCCAAAGTGGTGTATTAAGGCTGGGCCCCTCAACCACCAGGATCCCCCTTTCCGAAATCCATGGGTCGCGGCACACAGCTGCACATGTCGGATTCCAAAGATGTAACCCTGGAACCAAGGTATGGGCGTTAGATCCCAGTGATGCTAGTCTGGAAGTCCAGCAGCGTCACTGGGAGGTCCTCTCACCACGTACATGTGCCCACGTCGAGGGGAGTCAGTAGACAGTTCTTTCCCCATTGCAGAAAATATGTATCACATTTCAGTTGAGGATAGGTGGTCCATGGTCGAGGAGAGTAATTTTTATACCTGTTGCCTATTGTAGAGAAAAACATTCCAATTCTAAGTTATTTCAAGGAGCCGTAGGCCTGCTGGTTGTATTTTACTTGGTTTATTTCTATAGAGATTGTGAAATGGTGGATTAAAGAGATATGGCTGAATAGGATGCAGAGAGCAACTTTGTATTTTGGCTGCATATTTAAGTAATAACATTCTTCTGCGGAAGTACAGAGGGGGCTCTTGAGCTTCAATGTATGGACTATAGGTTGGAGAAGTCCTATAAGTGCCAAGAGCAATCCGCAGTGCATTGTGTTGTACAGGATCCAGCCTACAGAATACACTCCTTCGGGCAGAATCATAAACTGGAGCACCATAGTCCAAACGGAATCTAATCAGTGCTCTATATAAGAGCAGCAAAGTTGTACGATCTGCTCCCCAAGACAGGGCAGATAAAGCTCTTAGCATGTTGAGCTTTTTCAGACAGGTAGTGCGTATTAATTTAATGTGCTCAAAGAAGTTTAACTTGCTGTCAAGGATCAATCCTAGGAATCTGATATTATTGGCAATCGGAATGATGCAATTTTATATCTGAAGTTCAGGGTGCGTATGCAATTTGTGCTGATTGCAGAAGTGGATCTTAACAGTTTTCTGATGGGAAAGATGATATCCATTGAGCTCAGCCCACTTTTTCACTTTATTGAGGGTCATCTGCAGTTGCCGTTCAATATATCTCGTGTTCGAAGAATGGCAAGAAATAGAGAGATCGTCAGCATAAAGATATGCCTCCACAGTATTTCGGATTTCTTTTGTAATGGAATCAATTCTAATGGCAAATAGGGTTGCACTCAGTACTGACTCTTGTGGTACTCCTTCTTCCTGTGAGAAGACAGAAGAAAGGGAGTTTTGATATCAAACCTGGAAAGTGCAGCACTGGAGGAAGTTCTTAATAAACATCGGCAGGTTGCCACGTAGACCAAGAGTATGAAGGTAACTGAGAATGCCATACCGCCAGGTAGTATCAAATACCTTCTCTATATCTATTGGGACCATAACAAGGTGTTCGTTTTTTACAAAGGCATTGCGAATTTCGGATTCAGCCTTGATCATTAGATCTAAGGATGATCTGTTTTGGCGAAAGCCACGTTGACAATTATTCAGTAGATGTCGAGTTTCAATGATCCAAATGAGTCGACTATTGATCATTTTTTCGAGAATCTTAACAAGGCAACTTGACAAAGAGATTGTGAGCCATTTAAATGCTAATACTAATAGTATAAAAAAAAATAACCAACCAACCATTTTCTGTAACAGGGAGTAAATCCAATGCGTCATTGAATTCAAGTAATGAACTGTCATGAGTATTTGCAACTCATTGTCTTCATTAGTATGTCTGTGGAACGTGAGCATCTCACTGACCTCAGAGTTCCTGCCAGCCCTTCCAGCCCTTTCTGTATGAAGAAATGAGTCATTCTTCCAAAAGTCTGATCTGCAGGGAAATGTATAATATGAAATAAAGATTGTGATTTCGGACATCTATTTTCTGTTTGTTCACTGAAGTGGTTTCTGAGTCACTGCTTGTACAATTAGGTTGGGCCTTCTATGAAGGTCCAGGGGAAGTAGTGCCTGTATTTGACCTATTCATCTTTGTCCCTTTAGCCCTGGGACTGAAAGTTATTCATCCCAGGTTTGCAGCCCACTACATAGAGGCAGGTGTAGTGCCACCAGTGACCAAGCAATAAGGTCATTAATTAGTAGAGTTAGTCTTATGTATTTGGAGAAAAGTGTCTTTTCTTTCCTTATGTAGCTTACTTCTTTACTTTAGATCAGCAAAACTGAAACAACTTTTGAAATTAATAAACATGAACACTCCTATAAATGTCTAATTTACAAGAGAAGGTAGATGGAAATCAAGTTGGAATCACTGTACTCACTTGCTTGGGCAATCAGGGTCATTGAAAAACAGAGAAATCATTGTCACAAATCTCTTGACAGCTGGGATCCCAAGCAGAAGGCTTGGGGTCCCAGGTTTTAGTTACAGATACTGCAACTAAAAATTCAACAATAATTTGCAATACATCTAGCCATACAGGTGCACTGGAAATCACTTAATTGCAACTGCTTGACACTGGGTGCTCCCTGATATATATATATATATATATGTATGTATGGAGTATGTGTGAAGTAAATCTTTACTCCATATGAAGTCAATGAACTTAAGAAATGATTTTCATTTAATATAAGATGTTCTTGTTCTAGACCAGTGGTTCTCAAACTTTTTAATGTAAAGACACCCTAAATCCATTATGAAAAATTCCCGGCACCCCCAGCACCAGGTACAATGGGCGCTGGCAGAATATTTTGTAAGGTGGTGCTGTTTCAAATATAGTGTATGCAACAGACGGCTCAGCTTGGCTGTTCCGTATATGTAGGTGTATATACATAAACACTGTGATGCGGCCAGCAATTATCTCATGATGACTTCTAATATAGGTGGTAGATGACTTTCGTCAACCGGTGAAATACCACCACTTTGCTTATTGGAGGCTTGAAGTGGTGAAACCCATGTTTAGTCTCTAGAGCAAAGTTTCCGGCATCCCCCTTCCCCCATACTTCTCCTTCAACCCATGCACAGTACTAAGTACTATAGGTTTTGATACCTTTCGTGTTTGGGGTTTTCATAAAAAAAAAAATAAAAAAATAAAATAATAATAATTTACATAGTTGCATGAAATTCAACGACCTTTTGTAGCAATGGCCACAATGTAAGCCAATGCTAAATTTGACATCACGCCACCCCTATAAACAGCAAGTGGCACCCACTTTGAGAACCACTGTTCTAGTCAGTTGGATAAGCAAATTACAACACAATTTCAAATCAAAACTCACACTATTTCTTAATTATATTTGGTAAGCAATGCAAAAATGAATTCACAAAAAGAAAAAATGTTTCAATTTAATTTTATATAATCTGTATTGTAGAAACAGTTCAATTTGTATAACTATCTTAGAAGGAAAAAAATTATTTCTAGCCCTTCTGAAGTTTGCACAGGCACACAGTAAGCTGTAACGTGTTTATCGGAGATACCATAACCATACTCCACACATAAAATACAATCTTTCAAGTTTGTGAAAATATCATTCAATGTAAAACCTTGTATCTGTCTCAGTCAGAAAGACATAGATCTTGGGGCGTCTCCGTAGCCAGGTGGGAAGGAGCAGCAGTGCGTAGCACACGCTTCTTGATTAGACCGGGGTTCGAGCCCATCACCACCAAATACGGAGGATGCGGAAAGGTCAAGGGAATGACCACCGCATATTCCCGGAGCAATATGGCCTTAGTTGCTAATGCTCCTAAAAAAAAACCAAACAAACAAACAAACAAACAAACAAACACAGATCTTGTTTTTCAATGCTAAATATATCTAATATTGATTTTTAACTTACGCTGGCCTGTTTTCTAGAATCAGAGCTGTTGTAGAACTTGGAGCAAATTCTTCACTCCGTCGACTACTGGACGAACATGCCGATGGACTCCTTGAGGTACTTTCTTTTCTGTTCTGAGTTTGCTCTGTGGTTTTTGACTTCCAAGGCAGAAGATTTCTGAATATGTATCAAACAATTTAGATTCAGCCTATGCATAAAAATTCTGCAATTGTAAATAGAAGCTTAATACCTGTAGATATTCTTTTAATAACTAGTTAAAGGGATATACAGGGTGTCCCAAAAAGGTGTAACCAATTTTAAATGTTTGTAACAAATGTAATTTTAATGATAGAAACACAAAACCTGCACTAAATGTGAGAAAAACAGTTGAAGTTTTTACTGACATTCAACATGTGCACTTGTCACACGAACAAAAAGGTGTAATCAATTTTAAATGAGCAATACAAACATGTTGGAGAAAATGGAACAAGATGAACCTGTAATGACATGGATTTGTTTCACGGACGAGTGCACATTTCATGTTTCGGGAAAGGTGAATAAGCAAAATGTCAGAATTTGGGGGACTGAAAACCCACACTGTGCGCAGGAGTATCAGTGAGATAGCCCAAAGGTGAATGTATGGTGTGGCATCATGGTTGATCGTGTTATTGGACCCTTTTTCTTTCAAGCGGCAACTGTGAGAGTGGATAATTACCAGGACATGCTTGAGCTTTATGTGTATCCTCAATTGGATGAACTGCCAAATGGGGTTATTTTCCAAAAGAATGGAGCGCTGCCACATTGGGCTTTGAGTGTGAGGAGGTCTCTTGATGACAAGTTTCCTGGCCATTGGATTGGGCTTGATGGTCCCACTGCATGGCCACCACGTTCGCTAGATTTATCCCCTTGTGATTTCTTCTTATGGGGTTTCATCAAAGACACAGTCTACAAGACCCCTGTTGTGGACACCGAAGACTTAAAGTGCAGGATTAAAAATGCAATTACCATGATTAAGTGTGACATCCTTGAAAAAACATGGGATGAGCTTTATTACCGATTAGATATTGTTCATGTGACAAGTGGTGCACAGGTCGAATGTCAGTAAAAACTTCAGCTGTTTTTCTCACATTTGGCACAGGTTTTGTGTTTCTATCATTAAAATTACATTAGTCACAAACATTTAAAATTGGTTACACCTTTTTGGGACACCCTGTATATCTGTGGCTTAATGCAAGAACCAATGTCAATTTTTGATCAAAATGAGTTAATCTAAGAAATGAGCAGAGTATTGAATGTGAGAATGACTGTCACCGTGGGAGTAAGTACTCCATCTTTCTTGATTAATACCCTTTTTGCATGAATTACATTTTGTTCATTGAGTTCTTGAACAATCTCTTCCTCGGATACATTAAAGGATCCCACTCTGCTATTACCCCTTCAGAGGAGTTCAAGGTGGCATGTGGGGTAATATTTGTGGGAATTCCATCAAACGTTGATATTCTAAACAGTTTTGCTAAGTGTTTATATCCACTCATCCCAACTAGATGGTCTCTGGATTGGAGTCTTTGGATAATTTTTGAAGGGCCAGCTATATTTTCAAGACATTTCAGAATTAAAAATAGGAAAAGCTTACTCAATGGGTTGTCTGTCAAAGAGTGCAGAATTAGAAAAAGAGGAGCAGGGTTTTGAGTTCCTTCTTTTTTCTGCCTCTTTGCATTGGATGTATTTATGTCATTCCTGGTCGAAGATCTGGATCAAAAGATCCGTAATTGTTTTGTCTGTTGCTATCCATCATAGTTCCTTTTAGCCCTCTGAGAGTGAGTTTCTTCTCTAGCCGAGAAGAGTCATAGATTGGAGCTCCATAATCCAAACGAGATCGAATTAATACCCGATATAGCCGAAGCAGAGTGTATCGGTCAGCACCCCATGTCAATGAAGAGAGTACTCGGAGGATATTTAATTTTTTCAAGCAAATGGTTCTCAGATATGCGATGCATTGTAAGAAGTTTAATTTATTGTCCAGGATTAGGCCAAGAAATCTGATACTATTGGAAAGAGGTATGGTGAAATTTTTAAGATGTAGTTCAGGCTCAGGGTGGATCTTACGTTTTTTACAGAAATGAATACAGTTAGATTTTTGTGCTGATAAACAGTAGCCATTGAGAGACATCCACAGCTCAATTTTGTTAATTGAGATTTGAAGCTGTCTCTCAATAGAATTCATAGTTTTTCCTTGGCACGAAATCATGAGGTCATCGGCATAATGATATAATTCTACTGTGCTTGGAATATCATGGATGATATTGTTTATTCTTATTAAAAATAGCGTAGGACTCAAGATAGATCCTTGAGGGATCCCCTCCTCCTGTATATGAATTCTAGAAAGAACATTTAGATGACTAACCTGAAAGGTTCTGCCCTGGAGAAAGCTCTGAATAAACAAAGGAAGCCTGCCTCGTAGACCAAAGGTGTAAAGATCCCGAAGAATACCGAAACGCCATGTTGCATCAAAGGCCTTTTCTAAATCAAAACTTACCATAATGAGGTCATTTCTGACAAAAGCGTTTCTGATGTTTGATTCTGCTTTGGTCATCATATCTAATGCAGATCTATTTTGCCGAAAGCCATACTGATTTTTATGCAAGGTGTTATGTGACTCAAGAATCCAGGTGAGGCGCTTTCGAACCATTTTCTCCAGTGTTTTCCCCAAACAACTAGTTAAGGAAATTGGACGAGAATTTCCTGGATTAGAGAGGTCTTTTCCTAGTTTAGGGATGGCTAATACAAGTAAATGTTTCCAAGAGCGTGGATAAACATCTTCCACAAAAATTCTGTTAAAAAATATTAAAAGAATTTGTAAAGCAGTATCATTCCAGATTTTCCTCCAGATTAATCTAGTATCAGTGTTTTTGGTGATAGTGGAAGCGAACTGAATCCAAGAATCTTTTTTGGCTTTCCTTCTTATTTGTTGTGCTTTAGCATTTAGCTTCTTGTAATTTATAAGGTTAATAATAGTGGGATGCTTGCAGAAAATATTCCAAACTTTGTTCTTTTCTTTGTTCAAACTTTTTTTCCTCTATTACATTCATCATTCCACCAGTAGTTTTTGCACCTGCGTGGATGAGTCGACGACTGAGGAATAGCTTTGTCAGCTGCTGCTAGTATCCGTTTAGTAATATGGTCATTAGCTTCGTCTATTGACTGGTTCAGAATGAAGTTTTTATCTAAAACTGTACTTAAGGAAAATTTGTCCCAATTTGCCTTTGTAAATTTCCATCTTCTGCGAGTTTCCGGATAGGTGGTGTGGGTAGTTTGGAATTTACAAGTAATTGGAAGATGATCACTATTGTGGGGATTATCCAATACCGCCCAATGTATACTTGGGTACAGAGCGGAGGAGCAGATAGACAGATCTATGGCTGAAGTATTTCCTGAGGGAAAATGAACATGTGTATGTGCACCGGTGTTCAGCAGAGTTAGATTTTGTTTGTCCAGTAATGTTTCTATTAGCTGCCCTCTTTTATCCATATGGAGACTTCCCCATAACAGGTGGTGTCCATTAAAGTCACCCATCAAACAAAAAGGAGGTGGTATCTGGGCAAGGAGCTCATCAAAATCTCTGAGTATATACGTTTGCTTTGGTGGAAGATAAATAGAAACAAGAGATAAAGATATTCCAATTTCTATTCTTACAGCAACAACTTCTAAATTAGTTTTTAAGGGGATTTGTCTGGACGGATTAGTAACGGATACCAAAACCGCTACACCTCCATGGGCTGCAGTTGCTGTATTCCTGTCACGCCTGTGCAAAATATATTTCTTTATTGAGGGGTTCACTTGTGGAGTTAAAAATGTTTCCTGTAAACAAATGCCTGCTGGATTGAAATCTCGGATTAGGTCATAAAGTTCATCTGTATTAGTACGTAGTCCTCGACAATTCCATTGTAAAATGCACTTCATTATTTAGTTTTAGTGGTAGGATGATCCGGTTGCCTTTTAGAGGCAGTAGGCTTATTGCGATCTATTTTAATTTTATCTTTTTTAGGAAAGGTAGGCCGTCCAGTGTCCATATCTTCTTCGGCATGAATTTCTAATATAGGTTCTTGTTGAGTTTTGTCATCTGTATCCATTTCTGCAGTATTAATTTGGGTTTTAGTAGAAGATTCAGCATTTGTCATCCTGGTCTCACTTTGTGACTTGATGCCACTAGTGGTGGGGATGGAAATTGGGGTATTACAAGTCTGGTCTCTGTTGTTTTGCTTCAAGGATGGCTGAGGAACTGAAAGCTGAGCTCTAGCCCATTCAGCAAGTGATATGTTCGGTGGAACTGAGTCATTGGTTTGTGTAGCAATTGAATGATATTTGTTTGTAACATCTGCATATGTAGGAGTATCTTTCAGTATTTGTCATCTCGCTTCCTGATAAGTCACTTTATTTTCAACTTTAAATTTCTGTATTTTTTTTCCAACTTTCCATAGGTCGTAATTTCTAGAATATGCAGGATGATCTTCGCTCCAATTAGGGCAAACTGGAGATGTAGCAGTACAGTCTGTTTGAGTGTGATCCTGGGATCCACATTTTGGGCATATTGTGTTTCCTCGACATGTTGCCTGAGAGTGTCCGAACTTCTGACACCTATAACACCATATTGGATTTGGTATATACGGGCAGATATGGCAATTTAGATAACCAGCTTTTACAGTATTTGGTAAGTTTGGAGTATTGAATGTGAGCATTACACTGTGAGTTGGAATGAGATTGCCATCTCTACGAGTCAAAATTCTCTTAGCTTGTATGACCTTTTGGTCTTTAAGTTCTTGTACAAGCTCCTCTTCTGTTACATTCAATAGATCCCACTCAGAGATAACACCTTTGGAACTATTTAGGGTTGAGTGGGGAGATATTTTAACAGGGATACCACCAAATGTTATCATTTGGTGGTATCCCTGTTCTGAATGTTTCTGAATTCTGAATGTTTCGACTGTGTAGTTTCCACAAGCAAATCCCCTGACTGTAACCGTTTGACCATTTTAGGTGATCCAGCAGCATTTTTTAGAAATCTCTGTATAATAAATGGAGAGAGTTTGCTCACTGGTTGACTAGTTAAGGAATGGATAATCAGGAAAGTTGGATACTCAGGTTGATGATTATCTATTTTTAAGCGCTTATGTTGCACACTACCTTCATCAGAGTTATACCAATCTATGGTATTTGAGCTTGAAGGCTCTAAGGCTGGATAATTTTCTTTATCCATGTCGACCCCTTTTCACCCTGGGGGATTAGCTTTTCTACCCAGGTTACCAGCCCCGCCACGGGGAAGCAGGAGCAATACCGCTTGTGGCCAAGTGTAGGAGTTAGTACAGTTAGTATATACAATAAAGAAAAAGGTACTTTCCTTTTTCTGGCTCTCTTTCTATACTTTTAAAAAGTAGAGCTAATCAACAGAAAGACTTATGAACGAAATGAAACAAGGAAACACTCAGTCGCTTTAGAAAATCGCTATAGGAATCGCAGTACTATTTAGCACAGAAAATCGATTGGCCTTAAGAATCGCTTGGCACCCGGGGCCGCAGAAGTTTGTCGAGTTGGTAATTGTATGTGAGTAGGTGAACCGGTATTAAGAATGGTAGGGTTTTGCTTATCTGCGAAGGTTTCAATCAGTCAGCCTTGCCTGTACAATTTAGTAGATCCCCATAAGGGGTGGTGGCCATTGAAATCCCCGAAGAGACAGATAGGGGAAGGTAGCTGTATTAGCAGGTTTTCAAGATCTTAGTAAGAGAAGGTATGACTTGGTTGTTGTTGTTGTTTATGGGGTTTTAAGTGCAATGGCTACTTAGGCCATATTGCACTTAGAAAAGTGGTTCGTACTGTCTGTTTGGTTCATGTAGAAGCAATTAGAAACGGCTATATAGTCCTATTCGTTTTAGGAAGGAGAAGAATTCTGCGGTTTGATTTTTCGCCTATGATATGGCTAAGTGACAAAGGTACCTTTAAGCTTGCTAGAGAACTGAATGACACTAGTCGAGCATTTTGATACAGAGTACATTCTAGAAGTATGTGTTTGACTGTAAGTGGTGTATGACAATGATTACACTGAGGAGGGTCATTCCCTGATAGGAGGAACAAATGAGTTAAATGAGTATGACCGATTCTGGCTCTGGTTAGGATTACTTCTTCTTGTCTGTTTGCAATGAGGCTAGAAGCCCGTAATTTTGGTACAGGTTTAATTTGAAAAAGTTTATTATGAATTTGTGCTTGCCATTGTAGAGTCCATCGACCTTTACATATACTTCGGATCTTCATTTTATAATCTGTGAACAGTACTAAGGAATTTGTTGGGGCTGCTCTCGATGGATGTTTGGCAGCATCATCTGCAATTTCATTTCCTGGTATTCCAGTATGGCCAGGTATCCAGCAGAAAATAACCTTTTGTTGGCACTCTCTCAGACGCATCAACTCTGTTCTAATGAGCTTTAATAGAGGGTGAGTAGACGGGGAGTTGTTTTGCAAGGCTAATAAAGAACTCTGCTAGTCTGTGTAAATTAAGCTCTTTTGAGTTGACATATGGAAAATACTTTCTATAGCAAGTTTTGTGGCATATAATTCAGTCATGTAACTACTGCACTCTGTTGTGAGAGATAGAGAAATGATAGTATCAGGGAGTACTACTGCTGTGCCTGATCCACTCGCAGACTTCGATCCATCTGTATAAATTTTAGGGAAGTCAGGATAACGTTGAGTATGTGCTATGTGGAGCTGTTGGATGTTAATATCTGATAGAGAGTGTTTACCCCACTGGTAGAAATAATTGTCGCAAGATGGCATGATGACAGACCATGGAGGATCAGGATCTATAGGATCTTGTAAGATTTTATTGAAGTGTATATCCCAATCTTCTGCTAGCTGTTTTAGCCTAATACCAGCAGGCCGAACTGTCTGTGGTTTGTTTCTATAGAAGGTCATAAACTGTGGATTGTAGAGTACTGGCCAATTAGGATGGGTCATCTGGCTTTGGATTTTGGTTGCATAATTCAGCAGCAGCATCTTTCTCCTGATATTTAGGGGAGGTTCATGAGCTTCAACATACAAACTTTGCACTGGAGATGTTCTAAACGCACCTAGTGCTGTTCTGAGAGCTGAATGTTGAATAGGATTGAGGCAAGATAAAGCGCTCTCCCTAGCAGAATCGAAGACAGGGGCACCGTAGTCCAGTCGAGATCTGATTATGGATCTATATAAATGTAGCAGGCTTTGGCGATCTGCTCCCCATGTTGTGGCTGATAAGACTCTTAGTATGTTCAGTTTTTTTTGACAAGTAGTGCGGAGATGTTCAATGTGCTTTTGGAAATTTAACTTATTGTCAAAGAACAATCCTAGTAGACGAGTACACTTAGCTATGGGAAGAGGATGGTTATTCAAGTGTATATCGGTATTTTTATTAACTGATGAGGCAAATTTAATCCAAGTTTTTTTTTTGCTTTGCGTCTGATGTAGCGAGCTTTAGCTCTGAGCCATTTATAGTTAATAAACTTGAGGGTGGTAGGATTTTTGCGGAAAAGATTCCATGCTTTGTTTTTCTCTTTTTTTGCATTATTGCAATCTTCATTCCACCAGTAATTTATTTTTCGTCTATTTCTTGCTTGATATTGAGGTATGGTGACTGATGCAGCTGCCAGGATTTGAGTCGTCATGTGCTCAGTAACACTACTGATGGAATCGGTCTGAATGATATCGTTGTTGAATGAGATGTGCGATCTGTATTTTGCCCAGTCAGCCTTTGAAAATTTCCATTTAATTGGACTTTCTGTTGGGTATGAACAGGATGTTTGAATTTTGCAGATTAATGGATAATGTTCGCTACTATAAGGATCACTCAGAGGTATCCAATCTATACTTGGAAAGAGTATTGGGGAACATATGGAAAGGTCTATAGCAGATGTTGAGACAGTAGGGAGTTGCACATATGTAGGAGACCCAGTATTCAGTAATGTTAAATTCTGACTATCGATCAACGTTTCGATAGCTTACCTCGTCTGTCTGAGGTGGGGGAACCCCATAATGGGTGATGTGCATTAAAGTCTCCTAGTAAACAAAACGGTGATGGTAACTGCATAAAAAGATCTTCAAGTTCCTGAATAGTATACTGATGTTTAGGCGGAAGATAAATGGAAACCAATGTCAAAGTAATACCACTAACAACACACGTGGCAACGGCTTCTAAGGATGTTTGTAAGGGAATACGTCTGGCGGGGATGCTTGAATCCACGGGTATCGCTACTCCGCCATGAGCGTTATTGGAGACAGCCCTGTCTTGCCTGAATACAGTGTAATTTTTGATTGCAACTGAGACCAGTGATGTCAAATTAGTTTCTTGCAAGCACATTGCAAGAGGTTTATAGTGATGAATTATTTCATGTATATCGTCTATGTTACTGCGAAGACCTCTACACTTCCATTGGATAATATGTTGCATTATTTGGTTTTGTAAGAGGAAGATGAATCTGTCTGCTTTTTATGCGTAGGTTGTTTGTGACAGTCAGATTTAGATTTTTCTTTTCTAGGAAAATTAGGGCGTCCTGAATCATTTTTATCCTCCATATCTCCATCTGCATATAATTCAAGAAAATCTTCTTGATTGGACATATCGTCAGTATCCATGCTTGTTGGTTGTTTCACCTCCACACTATCTGATTTATGCAATTTTTCTGCCACTGTATTGTGGGTTATGTTCTGAGTTGGAATTGTGAGTGGCGTATTATTACTTTGGTCCGCTAACTGTGATTCAGATGTAGGCTGAGTCGATAGTACTGATCGAGCCCAGTCGGCGATCGATTTGTCTGGAGAGACTGACACTTCTGTCTGACATGCTACTGATTTGTAACTATGGGCAGCCGAAGCATAAGTAGTTTCTGGAATACTTGATTTTACTTGTCTTCTAGCTTCTTGAAAAGATACTTTATTTTCAGTCTTGTATTTCTGTATTTTTATTCCTTCCAAAGATCACAATCTTTGGAGTAGGCGGGATGTTTGCCCTTGCAATTAGGACATTGCGGAGTTTGTGCCTTGCATTCAGATTGAGTGTGAGTTTTGCAACCGCAGTTTGGACATGTTGCATCTCCACGGCATGCTGTCTGGGAGTGGCCAAATTTCTGACATTTGTAGCATCTCAGAGGGTTTGGGATAAAGGGCCGAACACGACAGTTTAAATAGCCTGCTTTCACTGAGGATGGTAGATTCGGCGAACTAAAGGTTAAAATTATGCTACGGGTTGGGACTAAGGTGCCGTCTTTTCGTATCATGATTCTCTTGGCCTGAGTTACATTTTGATCTTTTAGTTCCTGAATTATTTCTTCCTCGGAAACGTTCAATAGGTCCCATTCACTGATCACTCCCTTGGAAGAATTCAGGGTGTTATGTGGAGTGACTTGAATTGGAATTCCACTTAAAGATGAAAGTTTTAACAGGAGGTCAGAGTGTCTTGGAAGAGTGGTCTCTATTAGCAAGTCACCAGACTGAAGACGTTTCACCATTTTTGGAGATGCTGCTGCATTTACAAGGCATCATTGTATGATGAAAGGCGAAAGCTTGCTGACAGGTTGTGAAGATAGAGAATGGATGATCAGGAAAGCTGGAGCTTCCTGCTTGTTTGCATCCTTTTTTAGTCTTTTCGACAATGAAAAGTCATGATCAGTTTCGTGGTTGTCATGTTGTGAGCTCTTTGGCTCTAATTGTGGGAAATCATTAGTATCCTGTTTACTCCTTTTAGCCCTGGGAGAAGGACTTTCTTCTCCCAGACTACCAGCCCCGCCACGTGGAGGCAGGAGCAGTGCCACCAGTGACCAAGTGGTTATTAAGATTAGTAGAGTGAGTTGGTATTTAATATAAATACTAAAGAAGAAAGGTAGATTCCCTTTCTGGGTTCTTACGTAAGATTTTTTAAGCAAAGAACCACTTTAAGTGAACAAAACAGAAGAAAATTGCACAACAAAAATAGAACTATATCACTTTCAAAGATCACTTTATAAGTCGCAGGGAAAAATCGCTTGTCACTATCGCTTGGCACTCGGGGCCGTATGACTTGGTGGGAGATAAATTGATACTAATGTTAACTCAATTTGGGTTACCAAACGTACAGCAATGACTTCAATTTCAGTTTTCAAAACAATTTGCTTGGTTGGGGTCTTTGAACTGACCAAGATGGCCACACCTCCCCGATCAGAAGTTGAAGTGTTACGATCTTGTCGATAGATAGAATAGTTCTTTATGCTGGCAGAAATTTGGGAAGATAAATAGGTTTCTTGTATACAGAAACCAACTGGACAGTAGCAGTTAATTAAGTCTTGAATATCGTTAAAGTTGCTACGAAATCCTCTACAATTCCATTGAAGAATATAAGGCATTATTGGTGTTTAGTGAAAGAAGCTGTATCTGACTGTTTTTTTGATGTGACTGTTTTATGGCATTCAGGTTTCGGTTTGTCTTTTTTGAAGAATGGCCAACCGATCGATGTCCATATCTTCTTCCATGTGTATTTCTAAGACTGGGTCTTCCTATCTGGATGAGTCAATTGTATCCATGGATGTGTCTTGAATATTCATTTTCATGTTTGAACCTCGATTATTTGATGCAGCAGCAGCATTCGTTGGAGGAGGAGAAGGAGATTTCGCT
Source organism: Mastigoproctus giganteus (assembly GCF_048544385.1). NCBI lineage: Eukaryota > Metazoa > Arthropoda > Arachnida > Uropygi > Thelyphonidae > Mastigoproctus > Mastigoproctus giganteus. Next base: position 161,283,924 of record NC_143579.1, read on the forward strand.
GGTACTGTAAGAGCAGTATTGCTTGCCTGGTTCAACTGTTTCGGGATATTGGACTGTTGCTGGGAGATAACAGTTCGTGCCCAGTCAGAGATTGAGTTGTTTGAAGGGACTGTAACATCAGTCTGGGTGGCCACTGATTGATATTTTTGTGCAACACTGGCATATGTACGTTTTGTAATACTAGGAGCAATTAATTTTCTCACTTCTTGAAAGTTTACTTTATTTTCAATTTTATACTTCAAAATTCTCCTTTCAGTTTTCCACCTTTCGCATGTCCTAGAATAGGCAGGATGGTTGCCTTTACAGTTAGGACAACTCATTTCTGTTGCTGAACAGTCATTTTGAGTATGATCGGTGGACCCACAGTTGGGAGAGACTGGGTTTCATCTACATGCCGTTTGAGAGTGGCCATATTTTGGCACTTATAGCATCTCAATGGATTAAGGATATAGGGTCTAATGCGGCAAAGAAGATAACCTGCTTTTATGGAAGAAGATAGGTTTGGGGTATTAAAAGTGAGTATAATATTCCTTGTAGGTGCCAATGTTGTCCTTTTTAATCATGATTCTTTTTACTGCAATTACATTTTGCTCCTGAAGTTCTTGACATATCTCCTCCTCCAAGACATTCAGTAGGTCCCAGCTGGATATAACACCCTTAGATGTGTTTAGGGTACCATGGGGAGAAACTTTTACTGAAATTCCAGCAAAATTTGTAAATTTTAGTAGATGCTCCGAATGGTTCCTGCTGATTGTTTCTATTAGTAGGTCTCCTGATTGCAGTCGCTTGACTCTTTTAGGAGATCCTGCAAGACTTTCGAGGTTTTTCTGAATAAGAAAAGGAGACAATTTGGTGAGAGGCTGATCTGTAAGTGAATGCATTATGAGAAATGCAGGAAAATCTATGTTTGAAGAGTTGGTCTTAAACCTCTTCGGTTTGTTTGTTTGTTTGTTTGTTTGTTTGTTTGGATTTTTTGGCGCATTAGCAACTAAGGCTACAATGCACCAAGGCCATGTAATATCTAAAAATTTAAGCTCATGGTGACCAAATTAATTAGGCCACCATGTCCAGATATATAATAACAAATATCTAAAAAATAAATCAAAGGGATAACAATAACATAAATTTTAAATACAACCGCTATTGATTTAAAATAGCTAAAAACAGCAGACATGTTGTCATTGTCGGATAAAATCTGACTGAGTGTATACGGCTCAGCCAGATGATTAAAAGCGGTAAAACGGGTGCTGCTAAAATCTGGACAGTCAATTAAAAGGTGTCTGATCATTAAAATTGTGCCACAGGACACACACATAGGAGGGTTATCAGCCCTCAGCAAAAATGAATGAGTCAAATGACTATGTCCTATGCGGGTTCGGGCAAGAACATCTTCCTCTTTACGATTCCTGCGCAGACTAGACTGCCACGATTCAGTTACACGCTTTATACGATATAATTTATTCGCAGTCTGTCTATTCCACGAATCCTGCCATTCGGAATGTATCTTTTGGTGTATTATTTGCCTGTAGTCTGTAGAGGGGACTGACAGGCAACAATTATTATTGGAAACTGCTAATTTGGCTGCGATGTCAGACGAATCATTTCCCCTAATCCCAATGTGGCTGGGAATCCAGCAGAAGCAGATATCATATTCACGTTCATGGAGAAAGTGAATCTTCTGCTGAATGCTAGACAGAACTGGATGAGGATTATATCTCACAGTTATTAAAGCCTGTAACACGCTGAAAGAGTCGGAATATAAAATGAACCGTTGGTATTGGCATTCACTAATGTGATCCAAGGCTAACTCTATAGCGTACAGCTCTACAGTAAATATGCTGCATTCAGAGTGAATCTGCTCCGATGTAGTGGTGTCTGTAAAGACAGCAGCAGATCCCACATATGATTCCGACTTCGAGCTGTCTGTGTAAACTGGAAAGAAGTCAATGTTCAGCTCGGTGTGCTGAATAAAGCTGCAGGTATACAGACAATGGAGTGTCCGACTTTCCCCACTTTCTAAGGGACAAGTCACATGCCGGAACATGAGCATGCCAGGGTGGAAGGGATTGCTTCGGTGTTTGAGCAACCTTGTCTACCTTGATATTAAGTTCTTTGAGTAGCTCTTGGAGACGAATACCAAAAGGACGATTGGCAGTCTTACGGGTGTTGTAAAAACTTTCCCATCGTGACTCAAAAACGGATAGCCACGTAGGATGGCCTGGCAGGGATTTCAGTTTTACAGCATAGTTTAGAGACAACTGCTTACGTCGAAGCGATAAAGGCGGTTCGTTTGCTTCGACGTATAAGCTCTGGACTGGAGATGTTCGATATGCTCCAATAGCGGTACGGAGAGCCAGATGATGGACAGGGTCCAGCCAACAAAGTACACTGTCTCTGGCCGAATTGTATACCAGGGACCCGTAATCTAGTCTGGTTCGTACAAGTGCACGGTAGATGCGTAGTAGGGTGCATCGATCCGCACCCCAAGATGTTGAGGAAAGAGAGTGCAGAATATTCAGCCCTCTTGTGCACTTTGTACGGAGTTGACGGATGTGATCCAGAAAGGTCAACTTTTTATCAAATATGAGTCCCAAAAATGTTGTGTCCGCCGCTACTGGAATAGCATTTTGTCCGACCCTTAATTCAGGTTCAGAATGAAGATTACGCTTACGACAAAAGTGTGCGCAAACGGTCCTCTCCGGCGAGAACCTGAAGCCATTAGCAAGTGCCCAGGAATTAGGGCGATCAATGGCTTTTTGCAGTTGTCTTTCAATAACCCTCATGTTGCATGACTGACAAGATATGCTAAAGTCATCAACATAGAGGGCACTGTTTACGGTTGGAGGAAGTTGTTCTGTGATGGAATTTACTTTGATGGCGAAAAGCGTGACACTTTAAACTGATCCTTGTGGTACTCCCTCCTCTTGGGTGAAGGAGCGAGAGAGTGAGGATCCCACACAAACTTGGAAAGATCGATTGGCTAAAAAGTTTTTAATAAAAATGGGCAGTTGCCCCACCTAAGACCAAGGCTATTATGCAGATGTTTTAAGATGCCAAATCTCCAAGTTGTGTCATACGCTTTCTCCATGTCAAAGAACATTGACACCAAGTGTTCGCGTTTAAGGAAAGCATCCCGGATGGATGTTTCCAATCTAATAAGATGGTCCAAAGTGGACTGGTTCCTTCGGAAGCCGCACTGGATGTTGGAGAGAAGGTCATTTGATTCTAAATACCAGATTAAACGAGAATTAACCATTCTCTCCAGGATTTTGCACAGACAGCTAGTCAGAGCAATAGGACGATAATTTCTAGTGACTTTTGGATTCTTTCCTGGCTTAGCAAAGGCAAGAACGGTTGCCTTGCGCCAGAAATCCGGAAACTGCCCTTCAATAAAGATTCTGTTATACAGAAGGAGCAGATAATCCATAGATTTTGGTGACAGATGCTTAATCATTTCATAATGGATGCCATCTGGTCCAACAGCACTTGCTTTGGAAAGAGTGAGGGCTCTTTTCAGTTCCTGAATAGTGAATGACCCATTGTAGGGATAGATGATCTTAGACTTAAAATTAAGTGCCTGTTTTTAGAGTTTATGTTTCAGGACCAGGAACTCTGGGGAATACGAAGATGTTGCAGAGATGTTAGAGAATGTTTCCCCAAGAGAGTTGGCTACTGCAGTTGGATCTGCAATAGTGCATCCATTATAATCTAGGATTGAAGAAGGATGGGATGTATACTTTCCCTTCCTTTTCCGAATTTTATCCCATACTACCTTAGAGTTGGTAGACTGGTTAATAGATGATGTAAAATGGATCCATGATTCCTTTTGACTCTGACGGCAGATATAACGTGCTTTGGCTCGTGCACATTTAAAGGTTATAAGGTTGGTCATTGTAGGATATCGGCGGAATATCCCCCACGATTTGTTTTGAGCCTTTTTTGCTGTTGTGCATTGTGAATTCCACCAAGGTTTGGGAAATGGTGGAAACCGGGCAAATGTTTTTGGAACAGCATTCACAGCTGCTTGGACAATATTTTCTGTGATGTACGTTACTGCATCATTGATCGGCTCTTGACTGATGGTGCTAAGATCAAAATTTGCCTGATGTCAGCCTGATCAATCTTTCACCGTCGTAACCTGAAGGGAAGACATTGTCTCCCGCTGTGTAATGAGGTTATCACAGGGAAGTGATCACTTCCGTATGGATTCTCCTCCACTTCCCAAGTGAGTGAAGGGAGTAGAGAAGGGGAGCAGATAGAGAGATCAATGCAGAAAAAGTTGTTGTTGTTGTTGTGATGGGGGTTTAATGGCGCACAAGCTGCTGGGGCTATAGTGCGCCTATTCATAGGAAAATAATAAAACTCAAATTTTGGATAGAATCAATTTATGGCTTATTAGAGTGATGTTTTAAAATTTATGATACAATCCAATTTTTTTCAAAAAAGAGAAGAATTCATTGATGTTTGCATCGTCACCTATAATATTTTTTAATGTCTTCGGTTCCGGAAAATTTTTTAGGGAAAGGAGGATGGATATTCTGTCCTGATCATAGTGAGGGCAGTCAACGAGAATGTGTTTGACTGATAAGTGCGAGGAACAGTGTGGACAATGAGGAGGATCCTCTCCTGTAAGTAGGTGAAGGTGAGTCAGATATGTATGTCCTATCCGTGCTCGTGCAAGCACTACTTCTTCTCTTCGTACTGTTTTGATGCTAGAGCGCCAAAGCTGTGGATCCTGTTTCAACTGATAAAGTTTATTATTGCTTTGGGTGTCCCATATCTCTTTCCACATCGCAAGACATGTTGTTTGTATGATATGATTATAGTCATAGATTGGAATAGGAGCAAGGGTTAAATCATAAGTTGTTGGATTTTTGGCAGTTTTGTCAGCGAGTTCGTTCCCCTTTATCCCCGAATGGGCTGGGATCCAGCAAAAGGTCACTGATTGATGACGTTCCTCAATTTTTAATAAGAGGCTTCTGATTTGGTTTAAAATAGGATGAACCTTGTAAGAAAAGTTTTGTATTGCTGTAATTGAGCTTAGAGAGTCAGTGTATACAATATATTTTAGAGATGGGTAGAGATTCAGGTTTTCTAAAGCTAATTTTATTGCATGAAGTTCTGCAGAGAAGCTGCTATACTCAGGTGGAAGGGAAGCAGAAATGATTGTAGAGGGAAATACTGCTGCTGCTCCAACAGCTGAGTGTGATTTGGAGCCATCAGTATATATTGGCAATAAACTAGCATATTTCTGAATATGGCTTGCATGGAGTTGTTTCATGTTCAGTGACGGTAAAAGATTCTTTCCCCATTTTTGAAGGTAAGTATCACAAGTTAATTGTGGAGGAGGTGTCCAAGGTGGGTGTAAGCATTTCATTATGTCTAGCCTGTTGACATTAGGAATATTCCAACTCTGTGTTATTTCAATTAGTCGTAAGCCTGCCGGTCTTATTTTACTGGGTTTGTTTCTATAAAGGTTTTGCAGTGGTGGATTAAAGAGATATGGCCCAATAGGGTGCTGACAGCAGTTTTGTATTCGGGCTGCATACTTAAGAAGTAGTGTTTTCCTGCGGAGACAAAGAGGGGGCTCATGTGCTTCAATATATAAACTTTGGGTAGGGGATGTCCTGAATGCGCCAAGGGCAATCCGCAGTGCACTATGCTGTATAGGATCTAACCAGCGTAGTGTACTCTTTCGGGCAGAATCGTAGATTGGAGCACCATAATCCAAACGGGATCTGATCAATGCTCTATATAGCAGAAGCAAAGATGTACGGTCTGCTCCCCAAGACATTGCAGATAAAGCTCTCAGTATGTTCAGTTTTTTAAGGCAGGAAGTACGTAGCGATTTAATGTGTTCAAGGAAATTTAATTTTCTGTCAAGGATTAATCCCAAGAATCTGATATTGTTGGTCACTGGAATGGGAAAATTTGACATCTGAAGTTCAGGATCTGTATGCATTTTTCGTTGATTACAAAAGTGGACTGCAACAGTTTTCTGCTGAGATAGACGATAGCCATTGAGTCCTGCCCAACTTTGCACCTTATTCAAGGATAACTGCAGTTGCCGTTCAATGGATCTCATATTCTGAGAATGGCAAGAAATGGATAGATCATCCGCATAAAGATAGGTCTCAACTGTATTTGGGAGTTCTTTTGTTATAGAATCAATTTTAAGGGCGAAGAGGGTTGCACTCAATACAGAACCTTGTGGCACTCCTTCTTCCTGTAAAAATGTCTTAGAAAGAGAGTTGTGGTATCTGACTTGGAACGAACGGTTCTGGAGAAAGTTTCTGATAAATATAGGAAGGTTGCCCCTTAGACCAAGGGCATGGAGGTCGCTGAGAATGCCATGACGCCAGGTAGTGTCAAATGCCTTCTCTATGTCAATGGAAACCAAAACGAGATGTTCATTTTTTACGAAGGCATTGCGAATTGCAGACTCTGCTTTAATCATGAGATCTAAGGAGGACCTGTTCTTACGAAAGCCATGCTGTTTATTACTCATTAGGTGTTGTGTTTCGATGGTCCAAACAAGTCGATTATGAATAATTTTTTCAAGTAATTTACCGAGGCAACTGGAGAGGGAAATTGGTCGGTAATTGTATGGCCTTGTAGGGTCTTTTCCAGGTTTCAAAAAGGCAAGAACTGTGGCATGATGCCAGGAGATGGGATAAATGTTTTCCATAAATATTCTGTTATAGTAGACCAGTAGTATTTGTAAATTTTTGTCACCAAGGTATTGTAACATGATATAAGATATGCCATCTGGCCCAGCAGCACCGTTGTGTGTCGTTTTCATGGCATGTAGGAGTTCGTGATATTGAAGAGGCTGGTTATACGGAAGGAAAACTGAGGTTCGAAAGTTTATGGCTCGTTCTTCAGTCTTGGTCTTTATTTTCTGAAAATCCGCCGAATAATTTGACACCGCTGAAACTTTAGCAAACGTTTTGCCCAAAGCATTTGCTATGTCCTCAGGAGCTGAGAGTTCCTGCCCATTCCATGAAAGAATAGGTGAGGGGGTTGTAGGGAATTTTCCAGAAATCTGTCTGATTTTCTTCCATATTAACCTGGAGTTAGTGTTTCTGTTTATGGTAGATGCAAAATGAATCCAAGAATTCTTCTTGGCTTGCCTTTGAATGAGACGTGCTTTCGCTCTTAGTTTCTTGTAATTGATTAGATTAGTCGTGGTTGGTGATCTGCGAAATATATTCCATGCTTTATTTTTTAACTTCTTTGCTTTAGTGCAATCTTCATTCCACCAATAATTATGGTGCTGTCGGGAATGCGGATTCGACAATGGAATTGAACACTTAGCTGCAGATAGTATGTGTGAAGTGATATAATCTGTGGCTTCATCTATCGACTGTGTCCGTATATATTGCTCATCCAGGGTGACTAAAGATTTAAATTTGACCCAGTTGGCTTGAGAAAACTTCCATTTCCTGCAGGGATTGACTAATGGTGGTTGAGCAGTGAGCAGATCACAAATAATGGGAAAATGATCACTGCCCAAGGGGTCATCTAAAACAGACCATTCTATGATTGGATACAGAGTCGGGGAACATACTGATAGATCAATTGCAGAAGTTTGTCCAGTTGGCAATTGTATGTGAGTGGGTGCACCAGTATTAAGAACAGTAAGGTTTTGTTTGTCTAGAAAAGTTTCAATTAGTCGGCCATGTGTATCTACTTTTGTTGATCCCCATAAGGGATTGTGGCTATTGAAATCACCCAACAGACAGACCGGGGGTGGCAATTGCATTAGCAGGTTTTCAAGATCTTGGTAAGAGAAAGTATGACTTGGTGGGAGATAGACCGATGCTAGTGTTAACGCAATCTGGGTTATCAGACGTACGGCAACAACTTCAATATCAGTTTGCAAAACAATTTGTTTGGTCGGGATCTTTGAGCTGATGAAGATGGCCACACCTCCACGGGCAGCATTTGAAGTATTACGATCTTGTCGATAGATGACATAGTTCTTAATGTTGGTGGAAATTTGTGGAGTTAGGTAGGTTTCCTGTAGACAGAAACCAACTGGAGAATAGCGGTGAATTAGGACTTGAATATCATTAAGGTTGCTACGATATCCTCTGCAATTCCACTGTAGAATATAAGGCATTATTGGTGTTTAGTAGAAGAAGCTGTATCTGACTGCTTTTTTAATGTGGTTGGCTTGTGACGTTCAGGCTTTGGTTTGTCTTTTTTGGAAAAGAATGGTCGACCGGTGTCCATTTCTTCTTCCGCATGTAATTCTAATATAGGTTCTTGTCTAGATGAGTCGAATGTATCCATAGATGTTTCTGGGATATTCTTTTTTAAATGTGAGCTCCGATTATTTGATGTAGAAGCAGTCACTGTGGGTGGAGAAGGAGATGTTGCTGGTACTGTAATTGCAGTATTATTTGCCTGGTTCATCTGCTTAGGGGTATTGGATTGTTGCTGGGAGAGAACAGCCCGAGCCCAGTCAGAAATTGAAGTGTTTGTAGGTATTGTAACATCGGTTTGGGTGCCCACTGATTGATACTTTTGCACAATACTGGCGTATGTACGCTTAGTTAAACTGGGAGCAATTACTTTCCTTGCTTCTTGAAAACTTACTTTATTTTCAATCTTATATGTCACAATTTTCTTTTCAGTTTTCCATTTCTCGCATGATCTGGAATAGGCAGGATGGTTGCCTTTACAGTTGGGGCAGGCCATTTCTTTTGCTGAGCAATCACTTTGAGTGTGTTCAGAGGACCCACAATTGGGGCAAACTTGATTTCCTCTACATGCCATTTGAGAGTGACCATACTTTTGGCACTTAAAACATCTCAAAGGATTAGGGATGTAGGGCCTAATTCGACAATGTAGATAGCCTGCTTTTATCGATGTTGGTAGATTTGGTGTATTGAAAGTGAGGATAATGTTCCTTGTAGGTGCAAGTATATTGTCTTTTTTAGTCTTAATCCTTTTGACTGCAATGACATTTTGGTCTTGAAGTTCTTGCATTATCTCCTCCTCTGTGACATTCAAAAGATCCCAGCTGGATATAATCCCTTTGGATGTATTTAGGGTAGCATGGGGAGAAACCTTTACTGGAATTCCAGCAAAGTTGGCAAGGTTTAGTAGTTTCTGCGAATGTCCATGGTTTATTGTCTCCACTAGTAGGTCGCCTGATTGCAGCCTCTTGACTGTCTTAGGCGATCCTGCCAGACTTTCCAGATGTTTTTGGATAACAAACGGAGAGAGCTTACTGAGAGGCTGATCTCCAAGAGAGTGCATTATTAGAAATGCAGGACAATTTGTCGCTGAGGAAGTGGTTTTCATCCTCTTGGGTTGCGACGTGTTATGCTCGTTGTCTAACTCTGGCCGAGAGCTTGTCGGCTCGAGAGGCGGAAAGGCATGTTGATCCATGTTTGCTCCTTTTAGTCCTTGGCAGATGAGCTTTTCTGCCAAGACTTCCGGCCCCGCCACGGGGAGGCAGGAGCAGTGCCTGGTGTGGACCAAGCGTAGAGTATTAGGTGTTAGTAAAAGAAGTATGAAAAATAAAGAAAGGTAGCTTTTCTTTCTTGCTCTGTACAAGTACTTTTTGTGACAGTAGCTGATATAAAAAATAAATTTCTTTAGGACAGTAACTTAATATAACTTTAGATCGCTTTTGATAATCACTTTTTAAGTACAGAGAAAACGCTCGATCACATTCGCTTGGCACCCGGGCCTGCAGAAAAAGTATGGGTAGGCATGTGGAAGAAGGTGTTTGTTCCAGTATTTAGAAAGGAGAGGTCATTGAGCATACGCTCTATGACCCGTCCCCTTCCACTGATGTTAGCACTACCCCACAGGGTGTTATGTCCATTAAAATCCCCGAGAAGTAAGAAAGGGGGAGGCAACTGCGTTACAAGATCATCAAGGTCTTCCTGGGAGATGTCAGTCCCAGGTGGCAAATAAATAGAGCAGACCATTAATAAAAATCCCACTGTAAGGCAAACTGCAACAGCCTCTATGCTGGTTGTAATTAGCAAGGGCTGAACTGGGGTCTGATTAACAACAAGGATAACTACTCCTCCATGAGCAGGATCATCTGCAATTCTATCTTACGAAAGATTGTGATGTTATACATCGTGGGATCATCATTTGCTTTTAGATAAGTCTCCTGCAAGGAAAAGCAAACTGGCTCGTGCTTTTGCAGGAGGACCTTGATGTCATCAGTATTTCGCCGGAATCCACGACAATTCCATTGTAGGAATTTAGCCATGATTTTGGCTTGGTGGGTCAATCAGGCAGCTTCCAAGGTGCTGAGGGCCTTACTTTTATCAGTCCTGGTTTTATCTTTTTTGGGGAAGAATGGACGCTGTCCCGTGTCCATTTCTTCCTCCACAAAGAGTTCCGAGACTGATTCATCCTGGACCTCCTTGTTCTCTACATCCACTGTTTCTGGTATCAGGGATGACTCTTCTGAGTTTTTGGCTTTTCTTTACCACTTGGTTTTGGTAGTGGTGGAGCACTGGGAGGTATGGATATAGGAAGTGGCAACTGATTGTGTTTTTTGGTGGGCTTTTGTGAACTCAATAAATAGTGTGCAATCGGGGGTAAATGACTCTCTTGGTGGTATAGTCATCTCAGTTTGCGTCCCGATAGTGCACTTTGCAGAAACCTTCTGGGCATATGAAGGTTGAAAAACCTCTTCGGTTGATTCATATCATGTTCATTTTCTATGTCTGGCCAAGAGCTTATTCGGCTCTAGTGGAGGAAACTTATTGTGTTCCAAATTGCTCCTTTTGGCCCTTGGCAGATTAACTGTTCTGCTAAGATTTCTGGCCCCGCCACAGGGAGGCAGGAGCAGTGCTTGGTGTGACCAAGCGAAAAGTAGTAGGTGTTAGTGATAAATATATAAGAAATAAAGAAAGGTAACTTTCCTTTCCTGCTCTGTAAAGTACTTTTTTAACATGACCTGTTACTGAATAAATAAATTGTTTTAAGTATAGGAACGTAAAAGACCTATAATATCACTTTTGGAAAATCACTCTTTAAGCACAGAGAATTCGCTGAGTCACAATCGCTTGGCACCCAGGGCCAGATAAAGAAGGGTGACATCTTTCTGATGGAATGGAGAATGAGGAAGAGTGGCGTCACTGATGGTGGTCTGTCCACAGTTCTGGCTCTTTTAACGGAAGTGCTATCCATGCTATCATCTTGATTAGGTAGGGGCCTTGTTAGGGCCCCAGAAGAATTAGAATTTATAATACTCATAAGAGTAAAATAAAAATTTCCGATGCCCTAAGTACCTCACCCAACATGGAGCCCTATGAAGGGACGCCCACTCGTGAACTAGTAGGTACTGCATACACGAATAGGATGCCAAGTTAGCTTAAGAGCACCATACCCACATTTCCAATAAGCCTTGATCCCATCCCAGGACCAAAGGGAGGGAGACTTATTGGAATGCAGTTGACCCTAGCAGTAAGAACCACAAGCCGATTGATCCCAGTCAGGCCGATCCGGGACCACCTGTCTTGTCGAAGCAAGGGCCAAAGTGGTGTATCAAGGCTGGGCCCCTCAACCACCAGGATCCCCCTTTCCGGATTTCCACAGGTCGCGGCGCACGGCTGCACATGCTGGATTCCAATGATGTACCCTGGAACCAAAGTATGGGTTGGATTTGTTGTTGTTGTTTATTAGTTGTTGGCGCATCGGCTTCTGTGGCCATAATGCACCTCTCTTGGTTTTGCTTTCCTAGTCTGGTTTCTTTCAAATTTTGGATCTAAGTAATACCTGACTTTATGAAGAGAATCAAATGGATTCATTGACTTGTGGTGATTTTTGTGGTTTTAAATCTGATTATATAAGCCTATTGATTTTAGGTAGAGAAAAGTTCTCATACATTATTTTCTTCACTATGAATGTTTTCCAAACTAGAGCATCTTGATTTTTAGTTACTGACCTAAAAGCTATTTTTTCTTTCATTTATAAGGCTGGACAATCTAGTAGTAAATGTTTTACTGTTTGTCGTACACGGCACTGACTGCATTGAGTGGTTCTTCGGATTTAAGTAGAATAGGAATGGGTTAGGTATGGTGCCCTATCCGTAACCTGCCAAGCGTTACTTCTTCTTTTTCGGACATCTCTTTCACTGGATTTCCACTGATTTAATTTGAAAAAGTTTATATGTGTTTGCTCGCTCCATATTCTTTGCCACTGTTTTTTGCTGTTCACTTTGATACTATGTCTGTAGTCTGTAAATGGTACTTTGGTGGTTGAAGAAAGGATGCCGATTGCCATTTTTGCTGCATGGTCTGCTTGTTCACTTCCTTTAATTCCCATATGTCCAAGAATCCAACAAAATGTGACGTCTTGTTTTCTTTAAGAATTTTGTTTAGGGTAACTTGGATTTGTCTTAGAGTTGGATGGAAATTCTTTGTGTCACATTGTATTGCTTGCATTATACTGAGGGAATCTGTGAAGATCAGACTATGGGGTAGCTTTTGCTTCCATATTTGGTCTATTGCCTTCACTGCTTGCAGTTCAACTGTGAAGATGCTACATTCTGTTGGGAGAACTTGGATTATTGTAGTATCAGAGAAAACTGCTGCCATGCCTACTTTTGTATCAGTTTTCGATCCATCTGTGTAGATTTGTGCATATTGTGGATATTTCTCTAGATATGCAGCATGTAGTTGTTGAAAGCTGCTTCCTGGTAGGGAATGTCTTCCCCAAGATTGAAAGTAGGTATCATAGTTTGGTGATGTTATTTCCCGGGGGGGGGGGGGTGTTTTGTATAATAGCTAGTTTGTTGAAATCAAGAGACCAAATTGGCAGTAGCTCCTTGATGCGTACGTTTGCTGGTTTGTTAACTGTTGGGTGTATTCTGTACATGGGGGTTGGATCCCAGTGATGCTAATCTGGAAGACCAGCAGCATCACTGGGAGGTCCCCTCACCACGTACAGGTACCCACGTCGAGGGGCAAGAAAATGATAGTTGAAACAAAAATAGAATCTGTTTGTTGAAAAGCTCTTTAAATAAAATGTTTTTAGAAATGAACAAGAAATGCTTGGCAGCCAGAGCCTCAGTTCTGGGTCTCTTTGATGAAGTGGTGGTGTATGTATCAGTGTTGTTAATTTCTGTTGGGATTGTGTTGCGGCTGCAGAAGAAACGTTAACATTATCTGGCTTCATATTAGTTTTGGTTCAATGTCTGGGTTCCCCACGCACTACCTGGAAAGCAATAAATGCACTAGGGAGGGGATGCCGGGGCTACCCAGATGTCATACCCGCACTGCCGCCAGCTTGAATCCTCTCTCTTGGACCACGAGGGTAGAGGCATGGCATGCCGTGGACACTTCTGACCCGGGCAGGCAACCCCACTAGCCAACTGATCCTGGCTCAGCCATCCAGGACCACCTAATTTGTTGAAGATGGCCAAAGTGATGCATTGAAGTAGGGCCCCCCTCAACCTTCAAGATTCTCCTTACTGAGTTTCCAAGGTTTGCAGTGCATAGCAGACACATCTGATTCCTATACTGTTAACCTGGGAACATAGCTGTTTTTGTTGAATGTCAGTAATCTGGAGGACCAGCAGCAGCATTACTGGGACGTCCCCTCACCACGTGCAGATGCCAGTGTCAAGGGGAATAAGTTCATAGACTCATGTTGCTTGCACCGCAAATGAAGGCATCTGTCGGCACATTGCACCAGGTATTTGGAGTCATCCAACAGGCACACTGATGTTCAGTTCCTCCGATATTCAACCAGCATGTTGTTGACCCAACAGCATTCACCATCGATGATGATCAGCAGTGATGAGTGGTGTATCTTGGGTCATCCACTATGGAACACATTGCATTTCCCCTGTACTGGATTGCTAGGTGAACAGTCGTATAACCTGACATTTGGCTGATACAACATACTGCATCCCATGCTTGACCATGAACATTCACCTTGCATAATCCTTTACAGTTGTTAGAGGAAGGTGGTTTGACCAGTTTTACACCATTCTTTGTAGACCTTAGCCACCCTGGGTCATGAGCAATTCACAAGACATGCTGTTTTCGATACAGAAGTACTTGATACAAAGCAGCAGCATTTTATACTGTGAGTTATGCAGCAGAGTCCATTACAGTTGGGGGTAGTCATAATTAAGTGATCACTGAATGTAAGTTGATTTTTTTTTTTTTTTTTTTTTTTACAAAATTGACTGCAGCCACCGTAGCCAGGTGGCAAGGAGCAGCAGTGCGTAGCACACGCTTCTTGATTAGACCGGGGTTTGAGCCCGTCACCACCAAATACAGAGGATGCAGAAAGGTCAGGGAATGACCACCACATATCACGGAGCAATATGGCCTTAGTTGCTAATGCTCCTAAAAACCAAATAACAAACAAACAAAATTGACTAATAAATTTTGGAATGTAATGATAAAAAGCCAGAATCAAAATAAAAATTAAAGAAAACACAAAGAAAATAACTTACCTCAGGAACATTCCAGACAGCCCTTTTTTCTTTGGTTTAGCACCTTTATAAAGACTTTCATGTGAAGAGCACTGTTGCAAGTTATCACATGAGTAGCACAGTGGTGCTTTGGAACTCAAGCCTTCCCCAACAGATAAAGACAAGTTTGTGCCAACAGAAGACATACTAGTGAATGATGATGTGTCCGTATGATGCAAAGAGGCACACGTTGGGGAACGATGCAAGCGTGTTTCACAAATGTCACTATTCAAATGTATATCACAACTGGTATCATCATGAATGTACTCCTCTATCTGTTTACTCTTCTCCTCCACTTCCAGGACTTCATTAATATTTTTATTTTTTCTTTCACTACTAGAACTGGTTTTTTTATATAGTTCATCAGCAACACATTGTTCAGAATTAATAAAAGAGGACTGCAAATTTTCATCATGAGATTCCCTCTGTAGCAAGGGATAATCATTATCCATTTGGAAATGGTTTCCATGGTCTATCTGTGTGATGGGTTGATTAGTGCCATTGAGAGTAAGTTTTTTACCCAACTGCAGCTGCTTTGTAAAACGATTATACACTAACGGAATATTCCCCAATACAGCATCTAAAGTTGGCTTGGCTTTGGAAGAAACAGAATAAACAATATGTGTGTTAGCCCTTTCATCATTTAACGATGTGTTCTTGAACAGATTAGACTGTGCTCCTTCTTGTAATTTCAAACACTCTTGTTTGCTTGATAAAATTTTATTTCTTAGATCCAGTGCTGGACTTTGCTCTTTGCTAGTTATTGATTGAAGCTTTCCTGTTAGGGTTTCTTCAGTCCACAATTTTCCACCATGAATTGAATGTATTTCAGTACCTGAGGCAGGCATTTACCATTTCCATCAATAAGTGACTGCTTAACTACATAATGTAACAAGAAATAACACTTTAAAAAAAAATAACTTCACAAGTGAAATTATTAAATAAAAATAAAATATAATTATTGTCACATATACATAAAAGCACTTTGAAAAAAAAACACTTAAAATATACATAACTGGTGTTATATAGCTAAGGCTATAAAAGTTACTTCAATGGTACCAGTTCAATTGATATATAGTTTCAGACTAGCAAAATTCTGAAATCATATATTAAAATTTAACCAGACAGCAGTACCTTGAAGTCTGACTGACACCGCAGGAAAATGTTTCTTGCTAGTAGCTCCATGGTTGGAGCTGCTGTTTGCAATAATTTATATTGATGTTCTCTTTCTTATTTTTTTATGTTGAAAGTCAGAGGCCACATGATATCATGTTGTTGTTACTGGGTTTAAAAACACAAGGCCCACTGAGGCCAAATTGTGTCTATTCATTGTTTAACTGCATGACCCTATCCTTATAGTTGTTAAATTATATACTTTTGTATAGGCCAATACATTTTAAGTATATTAAAAGTTCTTCAATATTTGCATCGTTTCCTAGGATATGAGATAAATCATGTGATATGTTAAGCCTGGAAACTGATTGAAAAGTGTTTGACCAGATGGTTGAAAGTAAGGGACAATCAAGCAGAAAAGGGTGGACCGTAAGCTGACTGTTACAGGATGAGCACTGAGGTGGGCTTTCTCCCAATAACAAGCAGAGATGGATATGATGCGTATGTCCAATTCTCAGCCTTGCCAACACCACTTCCTCTCGTCTGTTTGGACGGAAGCCAGAGAGCCACAGCTTTGGTTCTTGTTTTATTTGGTTGTTGTTGTTTAAGGCTTTACGGCGCAAGGACAGCAAAGGCCATAATGCGCCTAACTATGGTGATGTTAAATACATAGTTCTATCTGTATAGATGTTATTCAAGTTTATATCATGTTGTACAGTTTTATCTGTTTGAGGAAATCAAAAATTTTGGTCACATGTGGTGTGTCCGCTAGTAAATCAGAAATACTGAGATAGGTGTTCATTGTGGGAAATGAGATAAACATAGCTTGTCACTCAGTACTGTACTTGGAACAATCAATAAGTAGATGGTGGACAGTGAGCAGAGAGTTGCAGTTTGTACACAGTGGTGGGTCAGTGACTGCAAGCAAATAAAGATGTGTCAGGTGCATGTGGCCTATCCATAATCGGGCCAATACAACTTCTTCATGTCGGTTCTCACGTATACTAGATCTCCATGGTTTTAGATCATTTTTTATGCCAAGTTGTTATTGTTGACTTGATTCTGCCAGATATGTTGCCATTGTTCAAGGCATCGTTTCTTTATAATGTAATTGTAGTCAGATCCAGGTGTAGTGAAGGACTGATCTATAGGATCGGTAGCAGCTTTTGCAGCTAGGTCAGCCTGTTCATTTCCAGAAATTCCAGCATGACCGGGGATCCAACATAACAGAACTTGTTTCTTCAGATTTAATTTAGTCAGAGTATTCCAGATCTGTCTAAGTAAGGAGTTATCATTTTTTGTATTATGTTGTATAGCTTGGATAGCACTAATGGAGTCGGTAAAAATAACACTGTGCTGTTGTTGTCGTTGGCGTTTTTTTTGGCACAAGAGCTACTTTGGCTATATTGCGCCTGTTCCAGTGGAGAGACACTGTACGGATTAATAAAATGGTTTATATGAGCATAAATATATTAATCTGTTTTAGATAGTGGAAAAACTCTGGTAAATTGGAGTTGTCCCCAATAATATGTCTAATTTGAAGAGTTTTGTTTAAATTAGATAGGGATCGGAATGAGGTGGTTCTGGCATACTGATAGTGAGTGCACTTTATAAGAATATGTTTTACGGTTAGTGTTGAATTACAGTGGAAGCACAGTGGTGGATTATTTCCTCGCAATAAATATTGATGTGTAAGATGGGTATGACCTATACGTGCTCTGGCAAGCACAACCTCTTCGTGTCTGTTTGAGCGGAAACTAGATTTCCATAGTTGTGGATTCTGTTTTATATTTCGTAACTTATTATTTACCTGATTAAGCCAAATTTCTCTCCATTTTTCATTGCAAATTCGGTGTATGATTGATTTATAGTCTGTGTAAGGAATCTCGATGTGGTTATTATCAGTGGGATTTCTTGCTGCTTTATATGCACTCTCATTTCCTGGTATTCCAGTGTGCCCTGGAATCCAACAAAATGTGCCAGTCTGCCTATTGTTATGAAATTTAGATATTTCAGTTCTTATTTGATTTATCAATGGATGTGGAGAGCGAGAATTGCCCTGGAGGGCTGTTGTTGTTGTAGTTCGGTTTAACGACACAAGGGCTACTACAGCCAAATTGTGTCTCTTCATCGTTAATTGACAAAAAGCGTATTAGAGAGATAAAATTATATGCTTCTGAAAAAACCGATATGTTTTAGATATAATAAAAGTTCTTCAATATTTGCTTCATTTCCTAAGATGCGAGATAAATCAGGTGATATATTCAATGTAGAGAGTGACTGAAAGGCGTTTGATCGGATTGTTGAATGTAAGTGACAATCAACCAGGAAACGATGGACTGTAAAGTTGCGTTTGACAGGATGAACACTGTGTGGGCTTTCACCCAATAATAGGAAGAGATGGGTATGGTGAGTGTGTCCAATTCTGAGTCTTACCAGTACCACTTCCTCTCGTCTGTTTCTTCGGAAGCCAGACAGCCACAGCTTTGGATCTTCTTTTATCTGGTAAAGTTTATTGTTAGTGTCACTTTTCCAGGTCTGTGACCATCTATCATAGCAGGCTTTGCATATGACCGACTTAAAATCAGAGAAAGGAACCTGAGGATGTTGTGAGAGAGCGGGTTGATTTGATTTTTTTTTTTTGATTTTTTGTGGCGCAAAAACAGCAGGGTTATAGTGCGCCAGGAAAAGGTTAAAATATAAAAAGGTAAGACTGGTAACTTGTAAAAAAGCTACTTCGTCTTAAGGTGCATACAGTCATAAAATCAGTACAATGACAAAAGCAAATTGTTTATTTCATATGACTGTATACAAATTGATCGACTTTAAAAATTGAAAAACTGCTGACACATTGTCGTTGTCATTTAAAATCTGACTGAGTGTATACGGATCAGTCAGATGGGTAAAAGCAGTAAAACGAGCATTTATAAAACTGGAACAATCACATAAAATGTGTTCGACGGTTAAAACGGTGTCGCATTGCTCACACATAGAAGGGTCATCAGCCCTCAGCAAAAAGGAGTGTGTCAAATAACAGTGTCCTATGCGGAGCCGAGCAAGAACAACTTCCTCTTTGCGATCCCTGCGCAAGCTGGACCGCCAAGGATGGATCACAGGCTTAATTCGACATAGTTTGTTTGAAGTAATCAGTCGATGCCACGAATCTTGCCACTGAGATTGCAGGTTACTACGGATCACTTGCCCGTAGTCTGTATAGGGGACTAACAGGTCAAGATTATCCATCAGGGCTGTCGATTTGGCTGCAGTGTCAGCCAAATCATTTCCTCTAATCCCGATGTGACTGGGGATCCAGCAGAAGCTTATATCGAATCCGCTTGCATCGAGGCTGTATATTATCTGCTGAATTCGGGACAGGGTTGGATGATTGGTGTGTGACATCGCTGATAAAGCCTGTAGTGCACTCATTGAATCGGCATATATAATACACCGTTGGTAACGGTGTTTTCCAATGTGATCTAGAGCTAACTCTATGGCATGAAGCTCTGCAGTGTAAATGCTGCAGTTAACAGGTATCTGCTCTGATATGGTTTTATCTGGAAAAACAGCAGCAGATCCTACATATGATTCTGACTTCGAGCTGTCTGTGTAAACTGGCAAGAAGTCAGAATGTTCTGCACGGTGTTGTGAATAGAGCTGAAAGTAGACAGAGGGCGGAGTACTAGACTTCGTCGCAAGTTTGAGCGAGAAGTCACATGCTGGGGTTTGTGCATGCCAGGGTGGAAGGGACTCCTTTGGTGATCGAGCAACCTTGTCTACCGAGATGTTAAGCTCATTGAGTAGCTCTTGAACACGAATGCCGAATGGTCGATTGGCAGTGTGTCGTGTGTTATAAAGATTTTCCCATCGTGGCTCGAAAACGGATGTCCACGTGGGGGTGGTCCGGCAGGGACTTCAGCTTGAAGGCATATTGCAGAGACAACTGCATTCGCCGAAGCCACAAAGATGGTTCATTTGCTTCGGCATACAGACTTTGGACAGGCGAAGTTCTAAAAGCACCGGTAGCAATGCGGATGGCTTGATGATGGACGGGGTCAAGCCAACGAACAGCGCTATTTCTGGCAGATGCATACACCTGAGACCCATAATCTAATTTTGAGCGTACAAGTGCACGGTACAGACGTAGGAGAGTGCATCGGTCTGCACCCCAAGAGGTAGAAGAGAGAGAGCGGAGGATGTTAAGCCCTCTCGTGCACTTTGTTCGAAGCTGACGAATGTGTTGGACGAATGTCAGCTTTTTGTCAAAAATGAGTCCCAGGAATTTCGCCTCTGATACAACTGGAATGGTGCTTTGTCCAAGTCGTAATTCAGGCTCAGGGTGGAGGTTACGTTTGCGACAAAAATGTACGCAAACGGTCTTCTCCGGTGAGAACCTGAAACCATTGGCCGTGGCCCAGGAGCTAAGACGGTCAATAGCTTGTTGCAGTTGTCTCTCAATAACCCTCATATTGCATGATTGAGAAAATATGCTGAAGTCATCGACGTAGAGTGCACTGTTTATAGTTGGAGGAAGTTGTTCAGAAATAGAATTTATTTTAATGGCAAAAAGCGTAACACTTAAGACAGATCCTTGTGGTACCCCCTCCTCTTGGCAAAAAGGCCGCGAAAGGGAGGATCCTACACGAACTTGGAAATAACGAGAGGATAAAAAATTTTTAATGAAAATGGGAAGGTGACTTCTTAGACCGAGGTTGTAAAGGTCTTTTAAAATACCAAATCTCCAAGTTGTGTCGTACGCTTTTTCCATGTCAAAGAAGATGGACACCAAATGTTCACTTTTAAGGAAAGCATCTCGGATAGATGTTTCCAGTCTAATTAAGTGGTCCAGTGTGGACCTGTTTCTTCGGAAGCCGCACTGAAAGCGGGAGAGAAGGTCGTTCGATTCTAAATACCATAACAGACAAGCATTGACCATTCTCTCCAATATTTTGCACAGACAGCTGGTCAGAGCAATAGGACGATAGTTTTTTGGACATTTAGGATCCTTTCCTGGCTTAGCAAAAGCAAGAATAGTTGCCTTGCGCCAGGTATCCGGAAAGTGCTCTTCAAGGAAGATTCTGTTGTACAGGAAGAGCAAACGGTCCATGGATTCTGATGAAAGATGTTTGATCATTTCATAATGGATGTTGTCTGGTCCAACAGCGGTAGCCTTTGTACGGGCGACTGCTGTTTTCAGCTCATGGATATTAAATGGCCCATTGTATGGGTGGGAACCCTTCGATGTGAATTTAAGGGCCTGTTTTTCAGTATTGCGCTTTGTGACCAGAAACTCTGGGGAGTAAGATGATATTGCAGAGATGTTAGAAAATGTTTCCCCAAGAGCATTGGCTATTGCAGTAGAGTCTGCAATAGTACATCCATTATAATCAAGGACCGATGAGGGATGTGCCGTGTATTTCCCCTTCATTTTCCGAATTTTATCCCAGACCACGATAGTACTAGTGGACTGAGTAATTGATGATGTAAAACGGATCCACGATTCCTTTTGACTCTGACGGCGGATGTAACGTGCTTTGGCTCGTGCGCGTTTAAAGGCTATAAGGTTGTTCGTGGTAGGATATCGGCGGAATATCCCCCACGCTTTATTTTGAGCCTTTTTTGCTACTGTGCATTGTGAATTCCACCAAGGTTTGGGAAATGGTGGAAACCGGGCAGATGTTTTTGGAACAGCATTCGCAGCTGCTTGGACAATGATTTCTGTGATGTACGTTACTGCGTCATTGATAGGCTCTTGACTGACTGTACTGAGGTCAAAAATTGCCTGATGTTGGAAGGCATTCCAGTCAGCCTGATCAAACTTCCACCGTGGTAACCTAAAAGGATGACATGGTCTCCCACTGTGTAACAAGGTTATCACAGGGAAGTGATCACTTCCGTATGGATTCTCCTCCACTTCCGAAGTGAGTAAAGGGAGTTGAGAAGGGGAGCAGATAGAGAGATCAATGGCAGAAAAAGTACGGGTAGGCATGTGGAAGAAGGTGTTTGTTCCAGTATTGAGAAGGGAAATGTCATTGTCATTGAGCATACGCTCTATGACCCGTCCTCTTCCAGTGATGTTAGCACTACCCCACAGGGTAGTATGTCCATTAAAATCCCCAAGAAGTAAGAAAGGGGGAGGCAACTGCGTTACAAGATCATCAAGGTCTTCCTGGGAGATATCAGTCCCAGGTGGCAAATAAATAGAGCAGACCGTTAATAGAAATCCCACTGTAAGGCGAATTGCAACAGCCTCTATGCTGGTTGTAATTAGCAAAGGCTGCACTGGGGTCTGGTTGCCCACAAGGATAGCCACTCCTCCATGAGCAGGACCATCCGCACTTCTATCCTTACGAAAGATTGTGATGTTATGCATTGTGGGATCATCATTTGCCTTTAGGTAAGTCTCCTGCAAGCAAAAGCAAACTGGCTCGTGCTTTTGCAGGAGGGCCTTGATGTCATCAGTATTTCGCCGGAATCGACGACAATTCCATTGTAGGAATTTAGCCATTATTTTGGCTTGGTGGGTCCATCAGGCGGCTTCCGAGGTGCTGAGGGCTTAATTTTGTCAGACTTGGATTTATCTTTCCTCGGGAAGTATGGACGCTGTCCTGTGTCCATTTCTTCCTCCGCAAAGAGTTCCAAGACTGACTCATCATGTACCTCCTTGGTCGTGACATCCATTATTTCTTGCCCTGAAGTGGGCAGTTCACTTTTCTGTGATGTTAATTTAGTGCTCCCTGTTGTTAATGCTGGAGCATTGGGAGGTACCGATATTGGAGTGGCAGCTGATTGCGATTTTTGGGTGGGCTTTAGTGAACTCAATAAATAGCGGGCGATGGGAGTAAAAGAGTCCCTTGGGGGAACAGTCATATCAGTTTGGGTCCCAATCGTAATTTTACCAGAAACTTTCTGGGCGTACGAAGGCTTCCCGCTATTTACTGGTTGGATGCGTTTTCTGGCCTCTGGGTAGGATATGTTCAGCTCCGTTTTTAATTTTTGAATTTCCTTTTCATCCTTCCACCGCTGGCATGCTCGAGAGTATGCAGGGTGCTCTCCTTGGCAGTTAGTACAATTTGGCTTAGGAGCTATACATTCCTTGCTCTCGTGATCTTTAGCACCACATCGAGCACAGGCAGGGTTACCACAAGCTGTTTGTGAGTGGCCGTACTTCTGACATTTAAAACACCTCAGTGGGTTGGGAACGTAAATCCTCACTGGGCAGTTTAAGTAACCTGCCTTGACGGAACTTGGAGGCCGTTGTTGTTGTTGTTTTGGTTTTTAGGAGCATTAGCAACTAAGGCCATATTGCTCCAGGATATGCGGTGGTCATTCCCTGACCTTTCCGCATCCTCCGTATTTGGTGGTGACGGGCTCGAACCCCGGTCTAATCAAGAAGCGTGTGCTACGCACTGCTGCTCCTTCCCACCTGGCTACCTTGGAGGCCGTGGGGTGTTGAATGTTAGGATGAGAACTCGGGTAGGGACAAGATTCCCATCCTTACGCACAGATATTCGCTTCACAGCTGTCACTCCTTGCTCTTTCAATTCAGAGCAGATCTCTTCTTCAGAAACGTGAAGAAGATCCCACTCTGATATGACACCTCGTGACGAGTTCAGAGTTTTATGAGGGGTTACGATAATGGGTATTCCTCCTAAAGATGTGGAATTCAAAATTTTTTCAGCATGCTTTGTATTTGATGCTTCGACTAAAATATCTCCCGAACGCAGCCGTTTTACCGATTTAGGTGAACCTGCCATCCCTTCTAATCCTTTCTGGATAAAGAAAGGTCACATTTTCCCAACTGACTGCTCTCCGGTGGAATGGAGAATGAGGAAAAGCGGTGTCACAGATGGCATTTTCTCCTCAGTTCTGGCTCTTTTAGCAGAATTGGTGTCATTATCTTCTGATGATCGATTAGGTAGGGGCCTTGTTGGGGCCCCAGAAGAAGGATTTAAATTACTCATGAGAGTAAAGAAAAAATGTCTGATGCCTAAGTACCTCACCCACCACGGAGCCCTACGAGGGGGCGCCCACTCGTGAACTAGCAGGTACTGCGTACACGAATGGGACGCCGAGTTCGCTTAGAACACCATACCCACGTTACCAATAAGTCTTTATCCCGTCCCAGGACCAAAGGGAGGGAGACTTATTGGAACGCAGTTGACCCTAGCAATATAGAACCACCCGCCGATTGATCCCAGTCGAGCCGGTCCGGGACCGCCCGTCTTGTCGAAGCAGGGGCCAAAGTGGTGTATTAAGGCTGGGCCCCTCAACCACCAGGATCCCCCTTTCCGCTTCCACGGGTCGCGGCGCACGGCTGCACACGCCGGATTCCAAAGATGTAACCCTGGAACCAAGGTATGGGCGTTAGATCCCAGTGATGCTAATCTGGAAACCCAGCAGCATCACTGGGAGGTCCCCTCACCACGTACAGGTGCCCACGTCGAGGGGTGAGAGAGCGGGTTGAGGATGTTTAGCGGCAAAGTCAGCACTTTCATTTCCCGGAATGCCTGAATGGCCAGGGATCCAGCAAAAACTGATTGACTAATTGGACACACTGCAAGCGAATAGCTGGGAATGAATCTATTTCAATGTAGGGTGAGAAATGGAGGAATTCTTCCTTATGGCAGAGACAGCAATAAGAGAATCTGTGTAAATTATGGCAGATGAGATGGAAAGCTCAATTATCTTATTAAGTGCTAACTTAATGGCATATAATTCAGCTGTGAAGACGCTGCAAGCAAGCGGTAGTGTGGCTGAACTTGTAAACAAAGGAAAAACTGCCGCAGCACCTACCATACTCTCAGTTTTTGAACCATCCGTATAAATTTTACAGGCATGGTTGTCCATAGCATGAGCTGAATGTAACTGTCTGATATCGCAGGAGGGTATATTTTTCCCCCACTGGAGAAAGTATGTATCTTGAGAGACAGACACATATGTCCAAGGAGCAACAGGTGTAGTTGTGTCTTGGAAAATTTCATTTAAATTGACATCGCAAGTCTGAACAAGCTCTTTGATCCTGAGAGAGACGGGTCTATTTTCATTTGGCTTGCTCTCATAGAAGGCATCCCAACGAGTATTATAGAGATACTCCCAACTTGGGTGCGATGGTAGACTCTGGATCTTAGCAGCATAGTGAAGCAGTAGTGTAGTTGTTGTTGTTATGGAGGCTTAATGGCACATAAGCTGCTAAGGCTATAATGTGCCTATTCACTTATATTAAAACATGAGTTTTCCATAAATCAGAAATAATTAAAAAGCCCAGTTTGCCTGAGAAAGTCAAAAAATTCAGAAATATTAGCCTTATCACCAATCAGGTTTTCAAGAGTAATTGGTTTATGTAGCTTAACCAGTGAGATCAAGGATGAAGTTCTGGCTTGTTTATAATAGGAGCAGACAATAAGAATATGTTTTACAGTCAAATTGTTAGAACAATGTGTACATTGTGGTGGATCATCTCCTCTCAGTAAATGAAGGTGGGTAAGATGTGTATGTCCTATTCTTGCCCTTGAGAGGACTACTTCTTCTCGTCTCGATGTACGGACACTGGAGTGCCAAATTTTCGGGTCTTGTTTAAACTGAAAGAGTTTATTGTTAGTCTGAGAGTGCCACAGTGCTGTCCATTGGGATAGGCAAGCAGCATGAATGGTTAGTGCATAATCTGATGCTGGAACAGGGATGTTGGTTAGATCTAAGGTAGTTGGATTTTTTGCAGCTTTATCGGCCAGTTCATTTCCTAAAATGACGGAATGTGCTGGAATCCAGCAAAGAGTGACCTGTTGATTGGGTTCTTTAATTTGCAGTAATAAGCTTCTGATTTCATCTATAACAGGGTGAACTTTATCTGAGGAATTACATAACGACATGATTCAGCTGAGGGAATCGGTGTAAATAACAGATTTTAAGGAACTGTTAGAATGAAGATTTTCTAAAGCTAGTTTTATTGCGTATAATTCAGCAGAAAATATACTAAATTCTGACGGAAGGGAAGCTGATACAATTGTATTTGGAAACACTGCAGCTGCTCCAACATTTGAATTAGATTTAGAGCCATCTGTATAAATTGGAGAAAAATCAGAATATCTTTGAATGTGAACTGCGTGAATTTGGTTGATATTTGTTGCTTGCAAGGAATTCTTTCTCCATTGACAGAGGTAAGTGTCACAGATTGGAGGAGGAGGAGGAGTCCATGGAGGTTGAGTATAAGTTGCTACCTGTTTTACCGAATGGATAGAAATATTCCAAACTTGCACCAGTTCAAGAAGGCGAAGACCAGCTGGTTTTACTATGCTAGGTTTGTTTCTGTATAGGGTTTCTAACGGTGGGTTAAAAAGGTATGACCGAATGGGATGAGAGGCACAACTTTGTATCTTGACAGCATATTTCAGTAACAGTGTTTTCCTGCGTAAATTTAGTGGGGGCTCATGAGCATCAATGTAGAGATTATGTACGACGTTCTGAATGCACCAATTGCAATTCTCAAAGCACTGTGCTGAATGGGATCAAGCCAGCGTAATGCGCTCTTTCTGGCAGAATCATAGATTGGAGCACCATAATCGAGACGAGATCTGATTAATGCCCTGTATAACCGAAGAAGTGAGGTACGATCTGCATCCCATGTTTGGGCAGATAAAGCTCTGAGTATGTTTAACTTTTTTAGACATGAAGTCCGTACATTTTTAATATGATCTAGGAAATTTAACTTATTGTCAAGGGTTAATCCTAGAAATCGGATGTTGCTGGTGACCGGGACAAAGACGTTAGAAATTTGAAGTTCAGGATCTGGATGAAGTTTGCGTTGTCTACAGAAATGGATGGCAACTGTTTTCTGCTGCGAGAGCCGATAGCCGTTGAGGCTCGCCATTGTTGAATTCTATTAAGTGATATCTGAAGCTGTCTTTCAATAGACCTCATGTTTTGAGAATGACAAGAGATGGAAAGGTCATCTGCATAAAGGTAAGTCTCAATTGTATTTGGAAGCTGCTTAGTAATAGAATCTATTCTCAGAGCAAAAAGAGTGGCACTCAGTACTGATCCCTGTGGGACACCTTCTTCCTGGATGAAAGTTGGGGAAAGGGCATGTTGATATCGAACTTGAAATGATCTAGTATGTAGAAAGTTCTGAGTGAATATAGGAAGATTGCCTCGTAGTCCGAGAAGGTAAAGATCACTAAGTATACCATACCGCCAGGTGGTATCAAAAGCCTTCTCTATGTCTATTGAAACCATTACTAGATGTTCATGTTTGACAAAAGCTTGTTGTTGTTGTTGTTGTTGTTTGAGAGCTATTGGCGCAAGAGCAGCTTAGGCTATAATGCGCCTAATCTAGGTTAGAGTTTCATATTTCGACATTTTTTATTATGTTGTTCAGATGGGAAGCTAAGATTTTATTTTATAATTACGTAACTTTTTGGTAAATGTTATACTATTTATTTTTATATGTATTGGTAGTATCCGATTAACTTAAGGAAAAAGAAAACGTCGGTAATATTTGGCCGGTTATCTAAAATTGTTTTGAGCGTTAGGTTGTTTTGTGCGTTCGTGGTTATTTGAAAGGCTTTTATACGTTCTGAAGTAAATCTTGGACAGTTCACCATGAAGTGATGTACAGTGAGTGGAACTTGACAGTTTTGGCACTGAGGAGGGTCTTCACCTCTGAGTAGGTAAGAATGGGTCATATGGGTATGCCCAATTCGCAATCGAGCAAGGATCACTTCTTCGTGTCTGTTGGATCGGCAACTGGTAGTCCATGGTCGGAGTGTTTGTTTAATTACACGAAGTTTGTTGTTACTTTGATCTTTCCAATGTTGTTGCCATTGTTTTAAACTGCTTTGGTGGATTAACGACTTGTAATCGGTATATGGTATTGAGCGGAATGCATAGTAAGAGGTAGCAGCTTCTCTTGCCGCTTTATCTGCTTTTTCATTCCCAGTTATTCCTGTGTGGCCTGGAATCCAACAGAAACTGATCTTGTGATTATTTTGCAATAGCTTAGATACTGTATATTGTACCTGTTGTAAAACTGGGTGTGCTTTAGTATTGGCATTCTGTAAAGCAATGACAGAGCTAAGCGAGTCCGTGAAAATTATGCTGTCTGCTATCTGTTCATGTTTAATTTTGTTTACGGCCATCAAAATGGCTTGTAATTCTGCTGTAAAGATGCTGCATTCTTTTGGAAGTTGTTGGATGAGAGTACAGTCTTCAGAGTGAATCGCAGCTCCTACACAAGTTTCTGTTTTTGAGCCATCTGTGTATATGAAAGTTGAATGTTCATATTTTTCTTTGTATGCTGCATGTAGTTGCTGGTAGTTTGTTCTCGGGAGATTTGTTTTCCCCCAAGATTGGAAATGCAGGTCACACACAGGTTGAATTATGATCCATGGTGGAATAATGTGTGTAGTCGTGGTAGCTATGCTATCATAATTAAGCTCTCGGCATAACAGTAAATCTTTTAGTCGGATGTTGGAAGGGCGGTTTATTCGTGGATGGGCTTGGTATACATTTTCCAAGTACGATGAAAACAGAACCTCTCTATTTGGATGGTCGGTGATGGATTTTATCTTTGCAGCATAGTGTAATAATAAGTTCTGTCGTCTAAGTTGTAGTGAAGGTTCATGGGCTTCTGCATATAGGCTTTGTACAGGTGAAGTGCGAAAAGCTCCAAGTTTGTTTGTTTGTTTGTTTGTTTTTGGTTTTTTATTGGCGCATTGGCAGCTGTGGCCATAATGCGCCAAGACTATGCAATATTTAAAAGTTTAAATTCTCGGTGACCTAATTAGTTAGGTCACCATGTCCAGATAAATAATAACAAATATATAAAAATTAAATCAATAAAGAGATAACAATAACAAATTTTAAATACAATTAAAAACTTTTATTGATTTAAAATAGCTAAAAACAGCAGACACGTTGTCATTGTCGGATAAAATCTGACTGAGTGTATAAGGCTCAGTCAGATGACTAAAAGCGGTAAAACGGGTGCTGCTAAAATCTGGACAGTCAATTAAAAGGTGTCTAATCGTTAGGATTGTGCCACAGGACACACACATAGGAGGGTCATCAGCCCTCAGCAAAAACGAATGAGTTAAATGACTGTGTCCTATGCGGGTCCGGGCAAGAACAACTTCCTCCTTACGATTCCTGCGCAGACTAGACTGCCACGGTTCAATTACAGGTTTTATATGATATAACTTATTCGCAGTCTGTCTATTCCACGAATCCTGCCATTGGGAATGTATCTTTTGATGTATTATTTGCCTGTAGTCTGTATAGGGGACTAACAGGCAGTGGTCATTATTGGGAATTGCTGATTTGGCTGCGGCGTCAGCCAAATCATTTCCCCTAATCCCAATGTGGCTAGGAATCCAGCAGAAGCGGATATCATATTCACGTTCATGGAGAACGTGAATCTTCTGCTGAATGCTAGACAGAACTGGATGAGAATTATATCTCACAGATATTAAAGCCTGTAACACGCTGAGAGCGTCGGTATACAAAATGAACCGTTGGTATTGGCATTCACTAATGTGATCCAAGGCTAACTCTATAGCGTGCAGCTCTGCAGTAAATATGCTGCATTCAGAGGGAATCTGCTCCGATGTAGTGCTGTCTGTAAAGACAGCAGCAGATCCCACATATGATTCTGACTTCGACCCGTCTGTGTAGACTGGCGCGAAGTCAGAATGTTCAGCTCGGTGTGCTGAAAAAAGCTGCAGGTAGACAGACGATGGAGTGTCCGACTTTCCCAAATTTCGAAGGGACAAGTCACATGCCGGGACATGAGCATGCCAGGGTGGAAGGGGTTGCTTTGGTGTTTGGGCAACCCTGTCTACCTTTATATTAAGTTCTTTGAGTAGCTCTTGGACACGAATACCAAAAGGACGATTGGCAGTCTTACGGGTGTTGTACAAATTTTCCCATCGTGGCTCGATGTTGTTTGTTTTTTAGGAGCATTAGCAACTAAGGCCATATTGCTCCGTGAACATGCGGTGGTCATTCCTGACCTTTCCGCATCCTCCGTATTTGGTGGTGACGGGCTCGAACCCCGGTCTAATCAAGAAGCGTGTGCTACTCACTGCTGCTCCTTCCCACCTGGCTACGGAGGCGCCTCAGTATTCATCGTGGCTCAAAAACGGTTAGCCACGTAGGGTGGTCTGGCAGGGATTTCAGTTTTAGAGCGTAGTTTAGAGACAACTGCTTACGTCGAAGCAATAATGGCGGTTCGTTTGCTTCGACGTATAAGCTCTGGACAGGAGATGTGCGATATGCTCCAATAGCGGTACGGAGAGCCAGATGATGGACAGGATCGAGCCAACGAAGTACACTGTCTCTGGCCGAATTGTATACCAGGGACCCGTAATCCAGTCTGGATCGTACAAGTGCACGATAGATGCGTAGTAGGGTGCATCGATCCGCACCCCAAGATGTTGAGGAAAGAGAGCGCAGAATATTTAGCCCTCTTGTGCACTTTGTGCGGAGTTGACGGATGTGATCCAGAAAGGTCAGCTTTTTATCGAATACGAGTCCCAAGAATTTTGTGTCCGCTGCTATTGGAATTACATTTTGTCCGAGCTTTAATTCAGGCTCAGGATGAAGATTACGCTTACGACAAAAGTGTACGCAAACGGTCTTCTCCGGCGAGAACCTGAAGCCATTAGCAAGAGCCCAGGAGTTGAGGCGATCAATAGCTTTCTGCAGTTGTCTTTCAATAACCCTCATGTTGCATGACTGACAAAATATGCTAAAGTCATCAACATAGAGGGCACAGTTTACAGTTGGAGGAAGTTGTTCTGTGATGGAATTCACTTTGATGGCAAAAAGCGTGACACTTAATACTGATCCTTGTGGTACTCCCTCCTCTTGGCTGAAGGAACGAGAGAGTGAGGATCCCACACGAACTTGGAAAGATCGATTGGCTAAAAAGTTTTTAATAAAAATGGGGAGTTGCCCCCTAAGGCCAAGGCTATGCAGATCTTTTAAGATGCCAAATCTCCAAGTTGTGTCATACGCTTTCTCCATGTCAAAGAACACCGACACCAAGTGTTCACGTTTTAGGAAAGCATCCCGGATGGATGCTTCCAATCTAATAAGATGGTCCAAAGTGGACCGGTTCCTTCGGAAGCCGCACTGTATGTTGGAGAGAAGGTCATTTGATTCTAAGTACCATATTAAACGAGAATTAACCATTCTCTCCAGGATTTTGCACAGACAGCTAGTCAGAGCAATAGGACGATAGTTGGTGGTGACTTTTGGATCCTTTCCTGGCTTAGGGAAGGCAAGAACGATTGCCTTTCTCCAGGAATCCGGAAACTGCCCTTCAGTAAAGATTCTGTTATACAGAAGGAGCAGACAATCCATAGATTTTGGTGAAAGATGTTTAATCATGTCATAATGGATGCCATCTGGTCCAACAGCACTTGCTTTGGAAAGAGCGAGGGCTCTTTTCAGTTCCTGAATAGTAAAATCCCCGTTGTAGGGATAGAGGCCCTTGGACTTAAAATTAAGTGCTTCTCTTTCCAGTTTATGTTTCAGGACCAGGAACTCTGGGGAGTACGAGGATGTTGCGGAGATGTTAGAGAATGTTTCCCCAAGAGCATTGGCTATTGCAGTTGGATCTGCAACAGCGCATCCATTATAATCTAAGATTGAAGAAGGGTGGGATGTATATTTTCCCTTCATTTTCCGGATTTTATCCCAGACTACCTTAGAGTTGGTAGACTGGTTAATAGATGATGTAAAACGGATCCACGATTCCTTTTGGCTCTGACGACGGATGTAGCGTGCTTTGGCTCGTGCACGTTTGAAGGCTATAAGGTTGTTCGTGGTAGGATATCGGCGAAATATCCCCCACGCTTTGTTTTGAGCCTTTTTTGCTGCTGTGCATTGTGAATTCCACCAAGGTTTGGGAAATGGTGGAAACCGGGCTGATGTTTTTGGGACAGCATTAGCAGCTGCGTGGACAATGATTTCTGTGATGTACGTTACTGCGTCATTGATAGGCTCCTGACTGACTGTACTGAGGTCAAAATTTGCCTGATGTTGGAAGGCATTCCAGTCAGCCTGATCAAACTTCCACCGTGGTAACCTAAAAGGAAGACACGGTCTCCCACTGTGTAACAAGGTTATCACAGGGAAGTGATCACTTCCGTATGGATTCTCCTCCACTTCCCAGGTGAGTGAAGGGAGTAGAGAAGGGGAGCAGATAGAGAGATCAATGGCAGAAAAAGTACGGGTAGGCATATGGAAGAAGGTGTTTGTTCCAGTATTTAGAAGGGAAAGGTCATTGTCATTGAGCATACGCTCTATGACTCGTCCCCTTCCGTTGATGTTAGCACTACCCCACAGGGTGTTATGTCCGTTAAAATCCCCGAGAAGTAAGAAAGGGGGAGGCAACTGCGTTACAAGATCATCAAGGTCTTCCTGGGAGATGTCAGTCCCAGGTGGCAAATAAATCGAGCAGACCGTTATTAAAAATCCCACTGTAAGGCGAATTGCAACAGCCTCTATGCTGGTTGTAATTAGCAAGGGCTGAACTGGGGTCTGATTACCCACAAGGATAGCCACTCCTCCATGAGCAGGACCATCCGCAATTCTATCCTTACGAAAGATTGTGATGTTATGCAGGGTGGGATCATCATTTGCCTTTAGATAAGTCTCCTGCAAGCAAAAGCAAACTGGCTCGTGCTTTTGCAGGAGGGCCTTGATGTCATCAGTATTTCGCCGGAATCCACGACAATTCCATTGTAGGAATTTAGCCATTATTTTGGCTTGGTGGGTCCATCAGGCGGCTTCCGAGGTGCTGAGGGCTTACTTTTATCAGTCTTGGCTTTGTCTTTTTTGGGGAAGAATGGACGATGTCCCGTGTCCATTTCTTCCTCCGCAAAGAGTTCCAAGACTGATTCATCCTGTACCTCCTTGTTCTCTACATCCATTCTTTCTGTTGTTACTTCAGGCTCTTTACCACTTGGTTTTGGTAGTGGTGGAGCACTAGGAGGTACGGATATAGGAGTGGCAACTGACTGTGTTTTTTTGGTGGGCTTTTGAGAACTCAATAAATAGCGTGCAATCGGGGTGAATGACTCTCTTGGTGGTATAGTCATCTCAGTTTGTGTCCCGATAGTGCTCTTAGCAGAAACCTTCTGGGCATATGAAGGTTTCCCGCTATTTACTGGTTGGATACGTTTTCTGGCCTCTGGGTAGGAAATATTCAGCTCTGTTTTTAGTTTTTGGATTTCTTTTTCGTCTTTCCACCGCTGGCATGCTCTTGAATAGGCGGGGTGCTCACCTTGGCAGTTAACACAGGCGGGTTTTGGAGCTGTACATTCCTTGCTCTCGTGGTCTTTAACACCACATCGAGCACAGGCAGGGTTACCACGACAAGATGTTTGTGAGTGGCCGTATTTTTGGCATCTAAAACACCGCAGTGGGTTTGGGATATAAATCCTCACTGGGCAGTTTAGATAACCTGCCTTGATGGAATTTGGAGGCCGTGGGGTGTTAAACGTGAGGATGAGAACTCGGGTAGGGACGAGATTCCCATCCTTCCGTATCGATATTCTCTTTACAGCTGTCACTCCTTGGTCTTTCAATTCAGAGCAGATCTCTTCTTCAGAAACATGAAGAAGGTCCCACTCTGATATGACACCACGTGAAGAATTTAGAGTTTTGTGAGGGGTTACGATGATAGGTATTCCCCCTATGGATGTAGCCTTTATGATTTTTTCCGCTTGCTTGGTGGTAGAAGCTTCGACCAAAAGGTCGCCAGAACGCAGTCTTTTTACAGATTTTGGTGAACCTGCCAACCCTTCTAATCCTTTCTGGATGAAGAAGGGTGACATCTTTCCAATGGACTGCTCTCCGGTGGAATGGAGAATGAGGAAAAGCGGTGTCACTAATGGTGGTGATTTATCCTCAGTTCTGGCTCGTTTTGCAGAGGTGTTATCTGCGTCATCATCTCGATTAGGTAGGGGCCTTGTTGGGGCCCCAGAAGAAAGGGGATTTGAATTACTCATGAGAGTAAAGAAAAATGTCTGATGCCTAAGTACCTCACCCACCACGGAGCCCTACGAGGGGGCGCCCACTCGTGAACTAGCAGGTACTGCGTACACGAATGGGACGCCGAGTTCGCTTAGAACACCATACCCACGTTACCAATAAGTCTTTATCCCGTCCCAGGACCATAGGGAGGGAGACTTATTGGAACGCAGTTGACCCTAGCAGTATAATACCACCCGCCGATTGATCCCAGTCGAGCCGGTCCGGGACCACCCGTCTCGTCGAAGCAGGGGCCAAAGTGGTGTATTAAGGCTGGGCCCCTCAACCACCAGGATCCCCCTTTCCGCTTCCACGGGTCGCGGCGCACGGCTGCACACGCCGGATTCCAATGATGTAACCCTGGAACCAAGGTATGGGCGTTGGATCCCAGTGATGCTAATCTGGAAAACCAGCAGCATCACTGGGAGGTCCCCTCACCACGTACAGGTGCCCACGTCGAGGGGAAGCTCCAAGTGCTATACGGAGTGCACTGTGGTGTATGGGATCTAACCATCTCAGTGCACTTGGTCTTGCAGAGTCGTAAACTGGTGCTCCATAGTCCAGCTTGGAACGCACTATTGCTCGATAAAGTTTAAGTAGTGTATGTCGATCTGCACCCCAAGTTGTTGCGGAGAGAACTTTGAGTAGATTTAACTTCTTGATGCAAGAATGTCTTAGTTGCTTAATATGTTCAAGGAATGTCAGTTTTTTATCTAAGAGAAGTCCTAAGAATCTTATGTTTGGTACAACTGGGATCATATATCCATCTAGTTTAAGTTCAGGATCTGGGTGTAGGTTTCGTTTCCTACAGAAGTGTAAACATGCAGTTTTCTGTGTGGAAAACCGGAAGCCATTTGTTTGTGCCCATTGACTTATTTTATTTATTGCTCCCTGTAACTGCCGTTCTATAGTTCGCATACTCTGAGAATGATAGGACATACTGAAATCATCAACGTATAAAGCGGTATCAATAGGTTTTGGTATATGCTCAGTTATGGAGTTTATTTTGATAGCAAAGAGGGTTGTGCTAAGCACAGACCCCTGAGGTACACCCTCTTCTTGGGTGAAAACTTTTGAAAGAGTATTCTGCAATCTAACTTGAAATGACCTGTGGAGTAAGAAATTTTGAATATATTTAGGAAGATGTCCACGTAATCCAAGGTGGTATAGGTTTTGAATAATTCCATAACGCCACGCAGTATCGTAAGCTTTTTCTATGTCGAAACATATCATTACGTGGTGCTCTTTTCGGATAAAGGCATTCCGCACACTGTTTTCTAATTTGATCAGTAAATCTAGTGTTGAACGATTTTTTCTGAAACCATGCTGTGCTGGATTGAGGAGGTTATTTCTGTTCAAAAACCATGTTAGACGAGCATTGATAATTTTCTCCATAACTTTTCCCAGGCAACTGGTTAGAGCAATTGGACGGTAGTTGCGTGGGTCAGAGAGGTCTTTCCCCGATTTTGGGAAAGCAAGAATTATTGCATGACGCCAACTGTCTGGAAATTGGTTTTCTAAGAAGATTCTGTTATATAGTTCTAGTAATGCCATTTGGGATTGATCATCGAGTTGTTTTAACATCATATAGTGGATTTGGTCTGGACCTACAGCACTTTGCTTTGTCTGGGATAGAGCGTGTTTCAATTCGTAGAATGTTAAGGGTAGGTTGTACTCTTCATTATTTCTTGTGGAAAAATTCAGTTTATGTCTTTCCATTCTTGCCTTGTATATTTGAAAACTGGGAGTATATGAAGTGGTCGCTGATATTCTGGCGAAGGTTTCGCCCAGTGCATTGGCTATTTCTGATGGCTCTGCAGTGACTTGTCCATTCCAGTTTAGGATCGGAGTTGGGGTAATCGGGTATCTGCCACTCATTTTGTTAATTTTATTCCAGACAGTTTTAGATGGTGTGGAACTTGTTAATGTAGATGCAAATTTTATCCAGGATTCTTTCCTACTGGCCCGCCTAATATATCTGGCTCTTGCCCGTGCCTTCTTGAACAATATGAGGTTCTCTAAAGTTGGATATCTGCGAAAAGTATTCCAGGTTTTGTTTCGCTCTTTCTTAGTCTGCGCACATTCTGCATTCCACCATGATTTTGGATGTGTTGGAAAGTGGGACGATGTTTTTGGGATAGAGTGTTCAGCAGCTTGAATTATTTTATTTGTTATATATTGTACTGCTGCATCTAACGGTTTTTGCTTGATGGTATCAACATTTAGTTTTGCTAATGTTTTATAAGTTTCCCAATCTGCTTCATTTATTTTCCATCTGGGAGTTTTGCGTGACTTGCATGTGGTTCCTAGTGCCATGGTGATGATTATTGGATAGTGATCACTGCTGAGAGGATCACTGTGCACTGACCAATCAAGTCTTGGAAATAGTATTGGAGAACATATAGACAGGTCTATAGCTGTAGTATTTCCTGATGGAAGATGTGTATAAGTATGTGTGCCGTCGTTCAACAAAGTTAAATCATTCTCGTCTATCCATTTTTCAATTTGTTTTCCTCTCCGATCTGTGGTTGTGTTACCCCACACAGGGCTATGCCCATTGAGGTCGCCTAGTATACAGAAGGGGGTTGGCAACTGCCTTACAATGTCTTCTAAGTCCTGTTGTAATAAATTTTGGTTTGGTGGAACATAAATTGTTATTACTGTTATGAGGGATCTAGCGGCTATGCGTACTGCAATCGCTTCAAGGGTTGTGTTTAGCGGGACAATCTGGGAAGGAATGCGAGAATTTATTAGTATTGCCACACCACCATGGGTTGTGCCACCTGTTACTCTGTCCTTTCGGTATGCTGTATAGTTCTTTATTAAGGTAGAGTCTTGAGGTCTGAGGTAGGTTTCTTGTAAGCAAAGACATAATGGTGCATACTGTGTAATCAGGTCATATATATCACCTATGTTAGTGCGGAGTCCTCTACAATTCCACTGGATTATGGTTTTCATTATTTGATTTTGGAGAGGTTTTCGGTCTGTTTCCTAGATGCTGTTTTAAGTCTTTCACACGTTGGTTTTTCCTTTTTCGGGAAATATGGTTTTCCGGTGTCCATATCGTCTTCCGCGAAAATCTCTAATACTGGTTCATCTGCTTGGTTGGTTGCTTCTGTCTCCATTTGTTCGGTTGCTTTCTGACTTATGACATTATGTTTTCCTTGAGGTGCTTTCGATTCTGAGTGTTTCTTATCGGGAGGCACGGAAAGTGGTGTGTTGGTGAGTTTCTCTTGATGTTTTGGCTGGGAAATTGTGAGTAGTGCTCGTGCCCAGTCTGAGATAGATTTCTTTGGTGGAATTGTAAAATCTGTTTGGGTTTCTATTGTACGACAATTCGTTATGACCTGCGCGTAGGAAGGTCTGTTTAAGATAGTCGGGTGTATAGTTCTCTTAGCTTCTTGGTATGTGACAGAATGTTCCACTTTATACCGCTGAATCTGCTTTTCTCTTTTCCAATATTCACAATTCTTGGAATAGGCAGAATGGTCTCCCTTGCAGTTTGGACATTTCGGTTTCTCGGATGAACAGTTCTGATTGCTGTGATCCTGGGACCCGCAGTTGGAACAGATAGCTACACCACGGCATGCCATTTGTGAATGACCATACTTTTGGCATTTAAAACAGCGGAGAGGATTTGGAATGTATGGTCTGATGTTACAATTTAGATATCCGGCCTTCACAGTTGTAGGTGGTTTAGGAGTGTTGAACGTTAGTATGATAGTTCTGGTTGGGATAAGTGTCCCATCTCTTGTAATTTTAATCCTTCTCACAGCTATAACGCCTTGATTTTCAAGTTCATTTTTAATTTCTTCTTCGGAGACGCTGATAAGGTCCCACTCAGAAATTACTCCTTTCGATGTATTTAGCGTATTATGGGGAGAGACCTTTACTGGGATCCCACCAAATGTTTTCATTTGAAGCAGTCTTTCTGCGTGTTTGGCATTTGCTGTCTCGACTAGAATGTCGCCTGATTTTAGTCGCTTAACATTTTTTGGTGTTCCAGCCACACTTTCTAAACATTTCTGGATGACGAATGGCGACAATTTTCCTAATGGCTGTTCTGTCGTAGAATTAAAGACAATAAAGGTAGGTGCATTAAGTGATGCTATTTCCTTTTTTTGCCTTTTGGTTGCAGTAGTCACATTGTCCTCATTTTTCCGACTCAAAGGAGTCAGATCTTTGGGATTCGTGGTAATGTTTGAGTCATTCATGTTTGCTCCTTTTGGCCCTGGGAGTGAGAGCTTTTCCTCCCAGGTTTCCGGCCCCGCCACGGGGAGGCAGGAGCGGTGCCACCTAGTGACCAAGCGGAAGTAGATTAGTGGTTAGTAGGACTAGAATATATATAAAAGAAAGGTGACTTTCCTTTCTTAGGAACCTTTACACTGATACTTTTCAGTAACTATATATATTTACAGAAGAGAATTAACTTTAAACTCTTGATATATCTAACACTCTTTCACTTTATGAATCGCTTTAGAATTGCACAGAAATCGCCTGATCACTAGAAACGCTTGGCACTCGGGGCCTTGACAAAAGCATTACGGATGGTAAATTCGGCCTTGACCATAAGATCTAAGCATGATCTGTTTTGACGAAAGCCATATTGACTATGGCTCATTAGATGTTCCGACTCAATGATCCAGACGAGTCTTCCATCTTTTTTTGTCATTATTCTTTTAGCGCTGATTACCTTTTGATTGCTAAGTTCTTGTACTAATTCATCCTCAGACACAGTAATTAAGTCCCATTCTGTGATGACACCTTTTGATGAATTTAAGGTATTGTGGGGAGTAACAGATACTGGCAACCCACCAAATGTCGTTGTCTTTAATAGCCATTCCGAATGTTTGGTGGTGGCTGTTTCAATCAGGAGATCTCCGGATTGTAGTCGCTTTACCATTTTTGGTGATCCTGCAATAGATTCTAAATGTCTTTGAATCACGAACGGAGATAACTTACCCACAGGCTGGGTAGACAGAGAGTGTATTACCAAAAAATTGGGAATGTCTGAACAGTGTGTTTCTGTTCGAAGCCTTTTGGGTTGGCTATTTTCTTTGTCTTCATTACAATATTCTGGTCTTGAGCTTGAAGGCTCAAAGGATGGAAAATTTGTCGAATCCATGTTGGCTCCTTTTGGCCCTGGGGAATTATCTTTTCCACCCAGGTTACCGGCCCCGCCACAGGGAGGCAGGAGCAGTGCCACGAGGTGACCAAGCGGCTGGGTTAGTAATTAGTATTTATAGAAAAAAAAAACAGAAAGGTGGATTCCCTTTCTGGGCCTTTCCCTACTTCTTGTAGAGTGAAAGTGCTACTCGAATATACAAACAAATCAAGAAAACGGTTTTTGAAACAAAAAATAGAATCTGTTTGCTCAAATACTCTTTGCAGAAATCGCTTTTAGAAATGCACTACAAATCGCTTGGCCACGGAACGCTTGGCACCCGGGGCCTATATGCAGTGCATTGTGATGAACTGGGTCCAGCCATTTCAGAGCTGTTTTCCATGCTGAATCGTACACTGGGGCTCCATAGTCCAACTTTGATCTAATTAATACTTTGTATAGGTTTAATAAGGAATATCTGTCGGCTCCCCATGCTGTTGATGAGAGAATTTTAAGTATGTTAAGCTGTTTTGTACAGCTTTTTCGTAGTTGCCGGCTATGTTCCACGAATGTGAGTTTCTTATCTAAGATTAACCCAAGAAATTTTGCTTTCGGCTGAGTTGGTATATTCTGGCCTTCTACTTTTAATTCAGGATCAGGATTGAGATTTCTTTTGGGGCAGAAATGTACTCATATTGTTTTTTGTGTTGATAGCCTGAATCCGTTATCTAGTGCCCACTTACTTATATTGTTGATTGTGCATTGTAACTACCTCTCAATTGTTCTCCTGTTCTGGGACTGACTAGAGATACTAAAGTCGTCGACATAAAGTGCATGTAACACATGAAGGAGGGAGTTGGTTTGTGATTCAATTAATCTTTATTGCAAACAAAGTGGCACTTAAGACTGAGCCCTAAGGAATGCCTTCTTCTTGTTGGTAGATTTTAAAGAAAGATGTTTGCATTTTGACTTGGAAGGTTCTGTTCATAAGGAAATCCTGAATAAACATAGGAAGATTACCTCTGAGTCCAGCATGGTGCATGTGTGTGTGGTATGGGTGTGTTTAATGGCACACAAGCTGCTGTGGCTATTAGCATTAGTAGAGGCATTTGAGGCAAGAAAGCAAGCTTATGCAGCATCAGCCAAAAAAAAAAAAAAAACCACTTCCACTTCACCCCTCTGTTCGTTCAAAATACCTGTCCAGCTGAGCCTTAAACTTATTTAGGCTATCAACTTCCACAACAAGGGATGGAAGTCTGTTCCACCAACCAACCACTCGCTGGCTAAAGACAAATTTCCGTACGTCTATCCTACATCTGTCTTTCCTCAATTTGAATTTATGCCCTCTCAGGTGATTATTCTGAGCGAGAGGAAGATTCCCATCAGCATTGAGCATGCTAAAACCATTCAATGCTTTATACACCTCTATCAGATCACCTCGCTGGTGCCTAGTCTCCAGACACTGTAATTTGCAAAACTTAAGCCTTTCTTCGTAGGAGCACCCCTTTGTTCCATTCACTAATCTTGTTGCCCTTCTCTGTACTCGTTCCAGCAGCTCTACATCCTTCTTGAAATGAGGCCTCCAGACCTGTATACAGTACTCTAGGTGTGGCCTGACCATTGCCTTATACAATGGAATAATCACCTCCTTATCCCTGCTAGAAAAATTCCTATATATCATTGACAATACACCATGAGCTACTCTTGCAGCCCATCTGCACTGCTCAGAGAACTTCATATCTGCCTGCACAACCATCCCCAGGTCCCTTTCATTCTCTACCACTGTCAGTGTAGTACCACAGAGTTGATACGTTGCTCTGGGGTTGCTGTCTCCCATGTGTACTACTTTACATTTGTCAATGTTAAACTTCATTTGCCACCTCTCAGCCCATCTGCTCAACCTTTCCAGATCCTGTTGCAGCAGCATAGTGTCAGTAGTGTCCTTGACAACCCTGCCAACCTTTGTATCGTCTGCAAACTTCGACATTAAGCTTGATATACCATCATCAATATCATTTATGAATACAGAAAACAATAATGGACCCAACACTGAGCCCTGAGGGACTCCACTAATAACACGATGAGCAGTGTCCATTGATTACCACTCTCTGTCTTCTCCCCCTCAGCCACCCCTTTATCCACGGCAGCAATTTGCCTCCAATGTCACACTGCTCCAATTTGTGCAGCAGTCTTCCATGTGCAACAGTATCAAAGGCCTTTCTAAGATTCAAGTATATAATATCAAAGTTATTCCCTGCATCCAGTTCCTTCGTGACAGCATCATAATATCCAATCAAATTGGTTGGGCAAGACTTCCCCTTAACAAAACCATGCTGTGTCCGAACTATAACTGAAGTCTTGTCTAAATGATCCTGCAGTGCCTCTTTAACTAGTGCCTCCATTAATTTTCCTGGAACAGAAGTTAAACTCACAGGTCTATAATTGCTTGTGTCAGCCTTTGATCCTCCTTTGTGAATTGGGGTCATATTTGCACATCTCCAGTCTGCAGGTTCCTCCCCTGAGTCCAAGGAAGCTCTCATAATTATGGCTAAGGGTTTACTTACTTCCTCTGCTGCCTCCTTTAATATAACTGGATAGATCCCATCCACCCCAGGTGCCTTTCTTGTGTTTATCTTCAACAGTTTCTCCTCCACTTTACTCTCAGTTATTACAAGCTTCTCAAGCTTACTGCTAGAGTTGAATACACCCCTGGCTTTCCCCTCGCTAAATAACTCCTCATGTGTGAATGTCGATGCAAAATATTCATTTAGTTTGTTAGCTACCTGAGCAGGATCATCAACAGTTGGCCCATCAATATCAAGTGGACCAATCTGATTCATCCCCTTCCTTCTAGAGTTTACATAAGTAAAGAACTCTTTGCTGTTTTTCTTTGCATCCCTTGCCAACGATTTCTCGTACTCTGCTTTCGCCTGCCTAACCTCCTTTGTAACTTGGTTACAGATCAACTTGTATCTATCATAGGCTTCTGTGTCATGTGTTAATTTGTATGTATCCCATGCATGTTTCTTCTCTGCCATATGCCTCATCAGTTCATCTGACATCCATTTAGGCCTAAACCTTGAACAATATTTCTTAGTTGGTATGTAAGCCTAGTAACTTCCAAGATAAGTTCTTTGAATGTTTCCCATTTTGCATTTGCTGTTGGTAACATCATCAGTTGGTCCCATTGTATAGAATTTAAATACTGTCTCAGTCCATCGTAGTCGCCTTTAGGAAAGCAATAACCCTTCCCTTTACCCCTAATGGTAGTTACCTCTTTGAGTAAATCCCACTTCAGCACATTGTGATCACTGCCACCTAGTGGTTCCTTTATCTGCAGATTCTTAATGCATGAAGAGTCACTGCTGATAATCAAATCAAGAGTATTCCTCCCTCTGGTTGCCTCCCGAACATGCTGATGTAGAAAACAATCATCCAATAAATCCACAAAAGCCTTGCTAGTGTGTGAGTGACCAGCCCCCAAACGCCAGTCAATATCTGGGAAATTAAAATCTCCCATTATAAAACTCTCTGATTTACTGGCCCACTATTTCCCTGTACAGTTTCTTATTATACTCATCAGAGTCATTAGGCCTATAGCACACTCCTACTCTCAATTTTGATCTCCCAATGCTTATGTCACACCAAACTGACTCGACACTGCATTGTCCTGCGATGTCCACTGGCTTCACTTCCTTGGATTTTATGTATTTCTTAACTAATAGCATAACCCCTCCTCCCTTCCTATCCGGTCTATCCTTTCTGTAGATGTTGTACTCCCCGAATTCCAGTTCTGCATTCCTTATATCTGTGTGACACCAAGTCTCTGATATCCCAACAATATCTGCCTTTGATGTTTTGAGCAATACCTCAAATTCAACAAATTTATTTACTAAACTCCTAGCATTGGTGTACGCAAGTATACATGCACCTATTTCTAGTCTTAGCTACCCTAACACAACCCATGTGTTTACTTATACCGCAATGACTCCCAGCAGTCTCTGAAATATCCCGAATCTTGTGTTTCAGGCTTCTGCTCATTCCAATAGAAGCAGTGCAAGAATCTCTTTCACCTCTGCCAGTGGCTACTGTTAATCTATTCGTCTATGTATCCCCCAAGCTAGCAGTTTTCCGACCCACCTAACACTGCCTCGATAGCATCAGCAAATATTCTTGCACCCTTTCTATTTAAGTGTATCCCATCCCTGTAGAAGCAATCTCTCCTGTTAACAAGTACAGTCCAGGCTGAAAAAATTCTACCCCTTGAGCCTTGCACAATCTTTCCAGGGCCGAATTGATCGACAAGGCCCTCATCATATACTCCCTCCTATCGTGTCTGGGCAGAATTGCAGACACTTTCAAATTCAACCCTATTTCACGGCTCTTTTTCAACAGTGACCTGTACTTATTAAGCAATTCTGCTGGTCTCCTACTCTATATTACACCTATTCATAGGAATGTT
Source organism: Mastigoproctus giganteus (assembly GCF_048544385.1). NCBI lineage: Eukaryota > Metazoa > Arthropoda > Arachnida > Uropygi > Thelyphonidae > Mastigoproctus > Mastigoproctus giganteus. The sequence continues at coordinate 161,327,106 of NC_143579.1, forward strand.
GAAAAAATAAAATTAAATAAATAATGTGAAGATAGTTCAATCTCATTTCATGTCAGAAACTAATCATGGTCGTTCATATATTCCTATTTGTTTCAAATAACAGAAAAGTTCATTAATATTGGTATTTTCACCAATGTTATCATTTAATGTTATCCATTCTCGGAGATTAGCCAGAGAATGAAATATTGAAGTTCGATGTTGTCGATAATGTGGACAATCGATCAAAATATGTTTGACTGTTAGATGCTCAGAGCACTGTGAACAATGAGGAGGATCATCACCTGTGTCTAGATGGAGGTGAGTCAGATGAGTATGACCTCTTCTAAACTGTGCGAGTACCACTTCTTCTCGCCGAAATGTCTGAATGCATGAGTGCCAAAATTTTGGGTCCTGTTTCAACTGGAAAAGTTTGTTATTTGTTTGTTTATGCCATAGCTCTGTTCACTGTGCATGGTATGCTGTTTGAATTATAATATTATAATCAGAAACTGGAATAAAGACAAAGGTTAAGTCTAACGTTGACGGATTTTTAGCAGAAATATCAGCCAGCTCGTTCCCTTTAATGCCTGAATGTGCTGGAATCCAGCAAAAGTTCACTCGTTGCTGACGATCTTCAATTTTCGACAGCAGATTTGATTTAAAACAGGGTGATCCTTATGAGAGAGATTCTCCATTGCTCTAATTGAGCTGAGAGAGTCGGTGTAAACTAAATATTTTGCAGATGGTTGAAGAGTCAAATTTTCAAGAACTAATTGCATTGCATATAATTCCGCTGAAAAGCTGCTGTACTCAGGTGCAAAAGAGGCTGATATGATAGCAGAGGGAAACACTGCTGCCGCTGCTCCAACAGTTGAATGAGATTTGGAACCATCAGTATATATTGGTAAGAAGTCAAAATAGTTTTGAATATGACTAGCATGGAGTTGTTGCACATTCAGAGTCGGTAGACGATTCTTTCCCCATTGGAGAAAATAATTATCGCAGGTCGGTTGAGGAAAGGGAATCCATGGTGGGTGAGAATAATTCTTTCTCTGCTGCCTACTGCGGAGAGGAACATTCCTATTTTGTGCTATTTAAAGGAGCCGTAGGCCTGCTGGTCATATTTTATTTGATTTATTTCTATAGAGATTGTGAATGGTGGATTAAAGAGATATGGTTGGATGGGGTGCGGAGAACAGTTTCGTATTCTGACTGCATATTTAAGTAGTAACATTTTTCTGCGGAGGTACAGAGGTGGCTCATGGGCTTCAATATATAGACTATAGTTTGGTGATGTCCTATAAGCACCAAGAGCAATCCTCAGTGCATTGTGTTGTACAGGATCGAGCCAGCGCAATACACTCTTTTGGGCAGAATCATAAACTGGGGCACCATAATCCAACCGAGATCTAATCAGTGCTCTGTATAAGAGCAGCGAAGTTGTACGATCTGCTCCCCAATACTGGGCAAATAGAGATCTTAGCATGTTCAGCTTTTTTAGACAGGCAATACGTATTACTTTAATGTGCTCAAAGAAGTTTAACTTGCTGTCCAGTATCAATCCCAAGAATCTAATATTGTTGGCAATCGGGATGGTGGAATTTGATACCCGAAGATCAGGGTCTATATGTAATTTACATTGATTGCAAAAGTGAATCGCAACTGTTTTCTGATGGGAAAGCCGATATCCATTAAACTTAGCCCATTTTCGAATTTTATTGAGGGCCATTTCCAATTACTGTTCAATATATCTCATGTTCTGAGAATGGCAAGAAATGGGGAGATCGTCAGCATAAAGATAGGCTTCTACAGTATTTGGAAGTTCTTTTGATATGGAATCATTTCTAAGGGCAAATAGGGTTGCCCTCAATACCGACACCTGTGGTACTCCTTCTTCCTGGAAGAATGTAGAAGAAAAGGAGTTTTGGTATCGAACCTGGAAAGAGTGGCTCTGGAAGAAGTTCCTAATAAATATAGGCTGGTTGCCTCGTAGACCAAGATTATGTAGGTCACTGAGAATGCCATACCGCCAGGAAGTATCAAATGTCTTTTCTATATCAATGGAGACCATGACAAGGTGTTCGTTTTTCACAAAGGCATTGCGAATTTCAGATTCAGCCTTGATCATCAGATCTAGAGAGGCCCTATTTTTGTGAAAGCCATGTTGACAATTACTCAGTAGTTGTTCAGTTTCAATGATCCAGGTGAGTCGCCTGTGGATCATTTTTTCAAGAATTTTACCAAGGCAACTTGACAGAGAGATTGGCCTGAAACTATTAGGCCTGGAAGGGTCTTTTCCAGGTTTCAAAAAGGACAAAACTGTAGCATGTTGCCAAGAGGTTGGATAAATATTTTCCAGGAAGATACGCTTAAAGAAGACTAGCAGCATTTGTAAGTTTTGCTCATCGAGATGCTGCAGCATGACATAATATATGCCATCTGACCCAGCTGCACTGTTTCGTGTTGTTCTGATGGCTTGTAAAAGTTCACAATATTTAAGAGGATGATTTTACGAAAGTGATAGTGAGGTTCTAAAGTCGATGGGCCTCTGTTCGTTGGTGATCTTAATTTTTTGGAATTTGGGAGTGTAGTTTGATGCAGCTGAGACTTTGGCAAAGGTTTTACCCAAGGCATTCGCTATATCTAGAGGATCAGAGAGTTCTTGCCCATTGTATGAAAGAATTGGGGAAGGGATGATTGGAAACTTCCCAGATAGCTGTCTAATTTTCTTCCATATTAATCTGGAGTCAGTATTACTGTTGATAGTACATGCAAACCAAGTCCAAGAATCTTTCATGGCTTGCCTGTGAATGAACCGCGCTTTTGCCCTTAGCTTCTTGTAGCTAATTAAATTGGCTGTCATTGGAAATCGACGGAATAAACTGAATGCTTTATTTTTTTCCTTCTTTGCTTTTGTGCACTCTTCGTTCCACCAGTAGATGAAGTGCCGTCGGGTTGGGGGGTTTGATAATGGAATTGAGTATTTCGCTGCAACTAAAAGACGAGATGTGATATAATCAGTTATTTTATCTATAGGCTGTAGCTGAATAGTTTCTTTGTCCAGAGTGATTGCTGATTGAAATTTGGCCCATTTGACTTTAGAAAATTTCAATTTCCTGCAGGGTTGGGCTAATGGTGGTTGTGTAGTGAGCAGGTTACAGACAATTGGAAAGTGGTCACTGCTCATTGGATCATCCATAGCGGACCACTGAATGACTGAAAACAGTATCAGAGAACAAATCGAGATGTCAATTGCAGAAGTCTGTCCAGTAGGTAACTGTATGTGGGTGTGTGTGTGTGTACCACTATTAAGAATGGTAAGGTTTTGTTTATCTAGTAGAGTTTCAATCAGTCGGCCCTGTCTATCTAATTTAGAGGATCCCCATAAAGGGTGGTGGCCATTGAAATCCCATAGCAAGCAGATTGGGGACGATAACTGTATTAAACGTTCTTCGATATCTTTAGCATTAGCATTAGCAGAGGCATTTGATGCAAGAAAGCGAGCTTATGCAGCATCAGCCAAAAAAAAAAAAAAAAAAACCACTTCCACTTCACCCCTCTGTTCGTTCAAAATACCTGTCCAGCTGAGCCTTAAACTTATTTAGGCTATCAACCTCCACCACAAGGGATGGAAGTCTGTTCCACCAACCAATCACCCGCTGGCTAAAGGCAAATTTCCGCACGTCTATCCTACATCTGTCTTTCCTCAATTTGAATTTATGCCCTCTCAGGTGATTTTTCTGAGCTAGAGGAAGAATCCCATCAGCATTGAGCATGCTTAAACCATTCAAGGCTTTATACACCTCTATCAGATCACCTCGCTGGTGCCTAGTCTCCAGACACTGTAATTTGCAAAACTTAAGCCTTTCTTCGTAAGAGCACCCCTTTGTTCCATTCACTAATCTTGTTGCCCTTCTCTGTACTCGTTCCAGCAGCTCTACATCCTTCTTGAAATGAGGCCTCCAGACCTGTATACAGTACTCAGGTGTGTGGCCTCACCATTGCCTTATACAACGGAATAATCACCTCCTTATCCCTGCTGGAAAAATTCCTGTATATCATTGACAATACTCCATGAGCTACTCTTGCAGCCCGTCTGCACTGCTCAGAGAACTTCATATCTGCCTGCACAACCACCCCCAAGTCCCTTTCATCCTCTACCACTGTCAGTGTAGTACGACAGAGTTGATACGTTGCTCTAGGGTTGCTGTTTCCCATGTGTAGTACTTTACATTTGTCAATGTTAAACTTCATTTGCCACGTCTCAGCCCATCTGCTCAACCTTTCCAGATCCTGTTGCAGCAGCATAGTGTCAGTAGTGTCCTTGACAACCCTGCCAACCTTTGTATCGTCTGCAAACTTCGACATTAAGCTTGATATACCATCATCAATATCATTTATAAATACAGAAAACAATAATGGACCCAACACTGAGCCCTGAGGGACTCCACTAATAACATTAGTCCACGATGAGCAGTGTCCATTGATTACCACTCTGTCTTCTCCCCCTCAACCACCCCCTTATCCATAGCAGCAATTTGCCTCCAATGTCACACTGCTCCAATTTGTGTAGCAGTCTTCAATGTGCAACAGTATCAAAAGCCTTTCTAAGATCCAAGTATATAATATCAAAGTTATTCCCTGCATCCAGTTCTTTTGTGACTGCATCATAGTATCCAATCAAGTTGGTCAGGCAAGACTTCCCCATAACAAAACCATGCTGTGTCTGAGCTATAACTGAAGTCTTGTCTAAATGATCCTGCAGTGCTTCTTTAACCAGTGCCTCCATTAATTTTCCTGGAACAGAAGTTAAGCTCACAGGTCTATAATTACTTGTGTCAGCCTTTGATCCCCCTTTGTGAATTGGGGTCACATTTGCACATTTCCAGTCTATGGGTACCTCCCCTGAGTCCAAGGAAGCTCTCATAATTATGGGTAAGGGTTTGCTTACTTCCTTTGCTGCCTCCTTTAATATAACTGGATAGATCCCATCCAACCCGGGTGCCTTTCTTGTGTTTATCTTCAACAGTTTCTCCTCCACTTTACTCCCAGTTATTTCAAGATTCTGTAGCTTACTACTAGAGTTGAATACACCTCTGGCATTCCCCTTGCTGAATAACTCCCATGTGTGAATGTCGATGCAAAATATTCATTTAGTTTGTTAGCTACCTGAGCAGGATCATCAACAGTTGACCCATCAATATCAAGTGGACCAATCTGATTCATCCCCTTCCTTCTAGAGTTTACATAAGTAAAGAACTCTTTGCTGTTTTTCTTTGCATCCCTTGCCAAGGATTTCTCGTAATCTGCCTTCGCCTGCCTAACCTCTTTTGTAACTTGGTTGCATATCAACTTGTATCTATCATAGGCTTCTGTGTCATGTGTTAATTTGTAAGTATCCCATGCATTTTTCTTCTCTGCCATATGCCTCATTAGTTCATCTGACATCCATTTTGGCCTAAACCTTGAACAATATTTCTTAGTTGGTATTTAAAGCCTAGTAGCTTCCAAGATAAGTTCTTTGAATGCTTCCCATTTTGAATTTGCTGTTGGTAACATCATCAGTTGGTCGCACTGTATAGATTTTAAATACTGTCTCAGTCCATCGTAGTCGCCTTTACGGAAGCAATAACCCTTCCCTTTACCCCCCTAATGGTAGTTACCTCTTTGAGTAAATCCCACTTCAGCACACTGTGATCACTGCCACCTAGTGGTTCATTTATCTGCAGATTCTTAATGCATGAAGAATCACTGCTGATAATCAAATCAAGAGTATTACTCCCTCTAGTTGCCTCCCGAACATGCTGATGTAGAAATCAATCATCCAATAAATCCACAAAAGCCCTGCTAGTGTGTGAGTAACCAGCCCCCAAATTCCAGTCAATATCTGGGAAATTAAAATCTCCAATTATAAGACTCTCTGATTTACTGGCCCACTCTATTTCCCTGTACAGTTCCTTATTATACTCATCAGAGTCATTAGGCCTATAGCACACTCCTATTCTCAATTTTGATCTCCCAATGCTTATGTCACACCAAACTGACTCGACACTGCATTATCCTGCGATGTCGACTGGCTTCACTTCCTTGGTTTTTATGTGTTTCTTAACTAATAGCATAACCCCTCCCCCCTTCCTATCCTGTCTATCCTTTCTGTAGACGTTGTACTCCCCAAATTGCAGTTCTGCATCCCTTATATCTGTGTGACACCACGTCTCTGATATCCCAACAATATCTGCCTTTGATGTTTTGAGCAATACCTCAAATTCATCAAATTTATTTACTAAACTCCTAGCATTGGTGTACACGCAAGTATACCTGCACCTGTTTCTATTCTTAGCTACCCTAACACAACCCATGTGTTTACTTGTACTGCAATGGCTCCCAGCAGTCTCTGAAATACCATGCATCTTGTTTTTCAGGCTTCTGCTCATTCTAATAGAAGCAGTGCAAGAATCTCTTTCACCTCTGTCAGTGGCTACTGTCAATCTATTGGTCTTTGTCTCCCCCCAAGCTAGCAGTTTTCCGACCCACCTAACACTGCCTCGATAGCATCAGCAAATATTCTTGCACCCTTTCTATTTAAGTGTATCCCATCCCTGTAGAAGCAATCTCTCCTGTTAACATGTACAGTCCAGGCTGAAAAAAATTCTACCCCTTGAGCCTTGCACAATCTTTCCAGGGCCGAATTGATCGACAAGGCTCTCATCATATACTCCCTCCTATCGTGTCTGGGCAGAATTGCAGACACTTTCAAATTCAACCCTAATTCTCGGCTTTTGTTCAACAGTGACCTGTACTTGTTAAGTAATTCTGCCGGTCTCCTACTCTTAATATTATTAGTGCCAACGTGTACAACTATATCACCTTTTGTGCCCTTAAAAGATGATATTCGCTCTACAACGTCATCAACCTTTGCCCCTGGCAGACATACCCTGGTCCTGTTCCACCTATCTTTTTTACAAAGCATGTTCCCCGTTTCCCTGACAATAGAGTCACCAACAACTACTAGTTCCTTCGGGACCAGCGCATTCTGCCTTGGGGGTTGTCTCTGTGTCACGCGATGCCCAAGTGCAAGCCCTGGCGTTGATGTGGGCAGCTGAGAGCTTGATGGGCCCCTCAATTTAGTTTCTTCGAGGGCATCCACCCTGTCCTTCAAGCTCTCATATAGGCCCACAAGAACGCCGAGTTGTTGCCTGATATCGATACACTCCTTGCATCGCGCACACACACAAAGACATCCCCCTTGGCAGTATCATGTCCCGTACCCGATTGCTCTGCAAACAGTGCATTTTATAAGGCTGTGAGTCATTTTATAAGGCTGTGAGTCAAACAATACCTACTCTTTATAAGAGTAGGTATTGTTTGGTGGGATTGATTGATTGAGTTTTTATTGGCGCATCAGCGACTATGGCTATTATGCGCCAAACCCTTGTCATAAAAAGTAAATACTTTCAGTGACCTACTGAATTAGGTCACTACGTCAGATTATAAAAACAAGTATAAACTGTAACATAATGTCTTCAAATAATAAGATTTTTAAATATGAGTAAAAAGGTTTACTAATTTTAGGAAATTAAAAATAGCAGACACATGGTCATTGTCGGATAAAATCTGACTGAGTGTATACGGCTCAGTCAGATGGTTAAAAGCGGTAAAACGAGCATTTCTAAAACTGGTACAGTCAACTAAAATGTGTCTGATTGTTAAGATTGTACCGCAGAACTCACACATAGGAGGGTCATCAGCCCTCAGCAAAAACGAGTGTGTCAAATGACTATGTCCTATGCGGGTCCGGGCAAGAACAACTTCCTCCTTACGGTTCATGCGCAGACTAGACTGCCACGGTTCAATTACAGGCTTTATACAATATAGTTTATTTCCAGTCTGTCTATTCCACGAGTCCTGCCATTGGGAATGTATGTTTTGGTGTATTATTTGCCTGTAGTCTGTATAGGGGACTGACAGGCAGCGAGTATTATTGGGGATTGCTGATTTGGCTGCGGTGTCAGCCAAATCATTTCCCCTAATCCCAATGTGGCTGGGAATCCAGCAGAAGCGGATATCATATTCACATTCTCGAAGGAAGTGAATCTTCTGCTGAATGCTAGACAGAACCGGATGAGGATTATATCTTACAGATATTAAGGCCTGTAACACGCTGAGAGAATCAGAGTATAAAATGAACCGTTGGTATTGGCATTCACTAATGTGATCCAAGGCTAACTCTATAGCATGCAGCTCTGCAGTAAATATACTGCATTCAGAGGGAATCTGCTCCGATGTAGTGGTGTCTATAAAGACAGCAGCAGATCCCACATATGATTCCGACTTCGAGCCATCTGTGTAAACTGGCGCAAAGTCGGAATATTCAGCTCGGTGTGCTGAATAAAGCTGCAGGTAGACAGACGATGGAGTGTCCAACTTTCCCCAATTTCTAAGGGACAGGTCACATGCCGGGACATGAGCATGCCAGGGTGGAAAGGGTTGCTTTGGTGTTTGGGCAACCTTGTCTACCTTGATATTAAGTTCTTTGAGTAGCTCTTGGAGACGAATACCAAAAGGACGATTGGCAGTCTTACGGGTATTGTATAAATTTTCCCATCGTGGCTCAAAAACGGATGGCCACGTTGGATGGTCTGGCAGGGATTTCAGTTTTAAAGCGTACTTTAAAGATAACTGCTTACGTCGAAGCGACAACGGTGGTTTGTTTGCTTCGACGTATAAGCTCTGGACAGGAGATGTTCGAAATGCTCCAGTAGCGATACGTAGAGCCTGATGATGGACAGGGTCCAGCCATCGAAGGGCACTGTCTCTGGCTGGAGAATATACTTGGGACCCATAATCTAGTTTGGATCGCACAAGTGCACGGTAAAGCCGAAGAATGGTACATCGGTCTGCTCCCCAAGATGTAGAGGAGAGCGAGCGGAGAATATTAAGCCCACGTGTGCACTTTGTGCGGAGTTGACGAATATGATCCAAAAAAGTTAGTTTTTTATCGAATATGAGTCCCAAGAATTTTATGTTTGCTGCTACTGGAATAGCATTTTGTCCGAGCCTCAATTCAGGTTCAGGATGAAGATTACGCTTGCGACAAAAGTGTACGCAAACGGTCTTCTCCGGCGAGAACCTGAAGCCATTAGGAAGTGCCCAGACATTCAGATTATCAATGGCTTTCTGCAGCTGTCTTTCAATAACCCTCATGTTGCACGACTGGCAAAAAATGCTAAAGTCATCAACATAGAGGGCACTGTTTACAGTTGGAGGAAGTTGTTCTGTGATGGAATTTATTTTTATGGCAAAAAGCGTGACACTTAATACTGATCCTTGTGGTACTCCCTCCTCTTGGCTAAAGGAGCGAGAGAGTGAGGATCCCACACGAACTTGGAACGATCGGTTGGCTAAAAAGTTTTCAATAAAAAAGGGCAGATGCCCTCTTAGGCCTAGGCTATGTAAATCTTTTAAAATGCCAAATCTCCAAGTTGTGTCATACGCTTTCTCCATGTCAAAGAACACCGACACCAAGTGTTCACGTTTTAGGAAAGCATCCCGGATGGATGCTTCCAATCTAATAAGATGGTCCAAAGCGGACCGGTTCCTTCGGAAGCCGCACTGGATGTTGGAGAGAAGGTCATTTGCTTCGAGATACCATATTAAACGAGAATTGACCATTCTCTCCAGGATTTTGCACAAACAGCTAGTCAGAGCAATAGGACGATAATTGGTGGTGACTTTTGGATCCTTTCCTGGCTTAGGAAAGGCAAGAACGATTGCCTTTCGCCAGGAGTCAGGAAACTGTCCTTCAGTAAAGATTCTGTTATACAGAAGGAGCAGACAATCCATAGATTTTGATGAAAGATGTTTAATCATTTCATAATGGATGCCATCTGGTCCAACGGCACTTGCTTTAGAAAGAGCGAGGGCTCTTTTTAGTTCATGAATAGTGAAATCCCCGTTGTAGGGATAAATGCTCTTAGATTTAAAGCTAAGTGCCTGTTTTTCGATTTTATATTTCAGGACCAGGAACTCTGGGGAATACGAGGATGTTGCAGAGATGTTAGAGAATGTTTCCCCAAGAGCATTGGCTATTGCAGTTGGATCTGCAATAGCGCATCCATTATAATCTAGGATTGAAGAAGGGTGGGATGTATATTTTCCCTTCATTTTCCAGATTTTATCCCAGACTACCTTAGAGTTGGTAGACTGGTTAATAGATGATGTAAACCGGATCCACGATTCCTTTTGACTCTGACGACGGATGTAGCGTGCTTTGGCTCGTGCACGTTTAAAGGCTATAAGGTTGTTCGTGGTAGGATATCGGCGAAATATCCCCCACGCCTTGTTTTGAGCCTTTTTTGCTGCTGTGCATTGTGAATTCCACCAAGGTTTGGGAAATGGTGGAAACCGGATGTTTTTGGGACAGCATTAGCAGCTGCTTGGACGATGATTTCTGTGATGTACTTTACTGCGTCATTGATCGGCTCCTGACTGACTGTGCTAAGATCAAAATTTGCCTGATGTTGGAAGGCAGTCCAGTCAGCCTGATCAATCTTCCACCGTGGTAACCTAAAAGGAAGACATGGTCTCCCACTGTGTAACAAGGTTATCACAGGGAAGTGATCGCTTCCGTATGGATTCTCCTCCACTTCCCAAGTGAGTGAAGGGAGTAGAGAAGGGGAGCAGATAGAGAGATCAATGGCAGAAAAGGTACGGGTAGGCATGTGGAAGAAGGTGTTTGTTCCAGTATTTAGAAGGGAAAGGTCATTGTCATTGAGCATACGCTCAATGACTCGTCCCCTTCCGTTGATGTTAGCACTACCCCACAGGGTGTTATGTCCATTCATATCCCCGAGAAGTAAGAAAGGGGGAGGCAACTGCGTTAGAAGATCATCAAGGTCTGCCTGGGAGATGTCAGTCCCAGGTGGCAAATAAATCGAGCAGACCGTTATTAAAAATCCCACTGTAAGGCGAATTGCAACAGCCTCTATGCTGGTTGTAATTAGCAAGGGCTGAACTGGGGTCTGATTACCCACAAGGATAGCCACTCCTCCATGAGCAGGACCATCCGCAATTCTATCCTTACGAAAGATTGTGATGTTATGCAGGGTGGGATCATCATTTGCCTTTAGATATGTCTCCTGCAAGCAGAAGCAAACTGGCTCGTGCTTTTGCAGGAGGGCCTTGATGTCATCAATATTTCGCCGGAATCCACGACAATTCCATTGTAGGAATTTAACCATTATTTTGGCTTGGTGGGTCCATCTGGCGGCTTCCGAGGTGCTGAGGGCTTACTTTTATCGGTCTTGGATTTGTCTTTTTTGGGGAAGAATGGACGCTGTCCCGTGTCCATTTCCTCCTCCGCAAAGAGTTCCAAGACTGATTCTTCGGGTACCTCCTTCTGCTCTACATCCATCTTTTCTTGGGAACTAGGGGGGACTTCCCCTTTCTTATTCTTTTCTTTCGTAATTACCTTTGTTAATTGTGGAGCATTAGGAGGTACCGATATAGGAGTGGCAGCTGATTGGTCCTTCTGTGTAGGTTTTTGCGAACTTAAGAGATACCGCGCGATGGGAGTAAAAGACTCCTTTGGAGGAATGGTCATGTCCGTCTGAGTTCCGACGGAACATCTCCCTGCTACCTTCTGGGCGTAGGTAGGTCTGTTGATATTCAGGGGTTTGACCGATTTCCTTGCCTCCTGGTATGATATATTTAGCTCTGCCTTCAGCCGTTGAATTTCTTTTTCTTCTTTCCACCTCTGGCATGCTCGGGAGTAGGCCGGATGTTCGCCCTCACAGTTAATACAGGTGGGTTTTGTGGCTGAACATGCTGTTGTTTCGTGGTCCTTTGCACCGCATCGTGCGCATGCAAGGACTCTACGGCAGGCCATTTGAGAGTGTCCATACTTCTGGCATTTAAAACACCGTAAAGGGTTCGGAACGTATGGACGCACTGAACAATTGATGTATCCAGCTTTTATTTCGTCAGGAGGTTTAGGAGAGTTAAAAGTCAGGATAACGCTCCTGGTTTTAACTATTTTTCCATCCCTTCGCGCAGTGATTCTCTTGACGGCAATGACTCCCTGTGGTTTTAATTCGGAGCAGATTTCCTCCTCGGTGACATCGAGAAGGTCCCACTCCGAAATGACACCTCTCGATGAATTGAGTGTTCTGTGTGGTGTCACCGTTATAGGGATTCCTCCGATTGATGTTACTCGGAGTAGATGTTCGGATTGCCTGTCATTTTTAGTTTCAATTAAGAGGTCTCCAGAGCGGAGCCTCTTAACTGATTGGGTGAGCCTACTAACCCATCTAACCCTTTTTGGATAAAAAAGGGCGACATTTCACCAGTTGAGTGCATAATCAGGAACCTTGGAACAGGCCCTGATGGTACTTCTGTTCGCTGCCTCTTTGTACTAATAGTACTATCTGGATCTTCGTCGATTTTTGCAGATAGGGACCGGGTTGGGGCCCCTGAAGAAATGAGTTTATCAGGATTCATGGAGTTTTTTTTTAATTGTTCAGTGCCTGGGCTCCCCACCCACCACGGAGCCCAAAGGGACGCCCACTACCCGGCATGCAATAAATGCGCTCGGGAGTGGGACGCCAGGGCTACCCAGACACTATACCCGCACCGCCGCCAGCCTGAATCCTGTCCCTCGGACCATGAGGGTAGGGGCGTGGCATTGACACGGTTGACCCTCGCAGGCGAGCCTACTAGCCGATTGATCCTAGCCGGGCCTTCCAGGACCACCCGTCTTGTCGAAGCAGGGGCCAAAGTGGTGTATTGAAGCTGGGCCCCTCAACCACCAGGATCCCCCTTTCCGAATTTCCACGGGTCGCAGCGCACAGCAAACACGCCGGATTCCATTGATGTAAGCCCGGAACCTAGGCTGTGGGCGTTGGATCCCAGTGATGCTAGTCTGGAAGTCCAGCAGCGTCACTGGGAGGTCCCCTCACCACGTACAGGTGCCCACGTCGAGGGGTGTTTGGTGGGAGATAGACAGACTAGCATAATTGCAATCTGAGTAATCAAACGCACAGCAACGGCTTCAATTTGGGTTTGGAGAATGATTTCGCTAGCAGGGATCTTTGAATTAATCAAAATAGCTACACCACCACGAGCAGAGTCAGATGTAATCCGATCTCTTCGATAGATTGAGTAGTTTTTTATAGAAACAGAAATTTAAGCAGTTAAATAGGTTTCCTGCAGACAGAAATCCACTGGAGAGTAGCTTCTACTTAAGTACTGAATGTCATCGATGTCGCTTCGAAAGCCTCTACAATTCCACTGTAAAATATAAAGCATTATTTGAGTTTAGAAGAAGCTGTACCTGACGTGGCTGTCTTGTGCCGTTCTGACCTTGGTTTATTTCTTTTTGGAAAGGTGGAGCGACCTGTGTCCATATCTTCTTCTTCTTCTTCTGCAAATATTTCAAGAATCGGATCTTCCTGTTTGGATGCATACACTTGATCCATCGATGTGTCCTGAATAATCTGTTTTGAAGTTGAACTAGGATTATATGGAGTAGTAGCAATCACTGGCGAATGAGGAGATTTTGCTGGAATTGTAAGAGGCGTATTACTTGCTTGGTCTGAGTGCTTCAGGATATTGGACTGCTGCTGAGAAAGGACAGCTCAAGCCCAGTTGGAGATTGATATGTTGGATGGAACAGTAACATCAGTTTGTGTGGCTATTGTTTGATTTTTTTTGCAATACTGGCATAGGTATGGTTAGGTATACTGGGTGCAATTAACTAACTTTGTTTTCGACTTTACATTTTACAATTTTTTTCTCCATTTTCCACTTCTCACATGTTTTAGAATAAGTAGGATGGTTACTCTTGCAATTAGGACAAGTCATTTCTTTCACCGAACAGTCTGTGATCAGAAGATCACAGACTGCTCGTTGACTGTGATCAGAAGATCCACAGTTTGGACAAGCTGGTTTCCCTCTGCATGCCGTCTGAGAGTGGCCATACTTTTGGCATTTATAGCATCTCAATGGATTAGGAATATAAGGATGAATGTGACAATGTAGATAACCTGCTTTTACTGATGAGGGTAGATATGGACTGTTAAAGGTGAGAATGATATTTCTTGTGGGTGTGAGTATATTGTCCCTTTAAGTCATAATTACGTTTTGTTCCTTTAGCTCTTATTTAATTTCTTCTTCTGTTACATTCAAAAGGTTCCAACTAGATATAACACCCTTAGATGTATTTAGGGTTCCATGGGGAGATACCTTTACTGGAATTTTGGCAAAGTTTGTCACTTTTAAGTTTTTCAGAATGACTGAAGTTGATAGTTTCTACTAGTAAGTCCCCTGATTGCAATCTCTTAGTCATCTTAGGAGACCTTGCAATACTTTCCAAGTGTTTTTGGATTAGAAAGGGGGATAGCTTACTAAGAGGCTCTTCTGATAATGAATGTATTATTAAAAATGCAGGAAACTCGGTCGCAGAGGAAATGGTTTTTAACCTCTTTGCTTGTGAAGAGTCATGCTCATGTCCTCTGTCTTGCCGACTACTTGTCAATTCTAAAGAAGGACACATTTTGTTTCATCTTGGCTCCTTTTAGCCCCTGGCAGATGAACTTTTCTGCCAAGGTTGCCGGAGCAGTGCCCTGGAGTGGCCAAGCGAAATTAGTAGGAGTTAGTCTATTAGATATGAAAAATAAAGAAAAGTTACTTTCCTTCCTTGCTCTCTACCAGTACTTTTGATACAAGAGCTACTAAATAAAAGGATTTCTCAATGAGAGGAATGTAAAAGAACGCAGAATTCATTATCAAAAAGTCGCAATGAAAGCACAAATCACAGTCACATTCGCTTGGCATCCGGGGCCTCCAGCATGGTGCATGTCTCGTAGGATCCCATATCTCCATGTAGTATCATATGCTTTTTCAATGTCAAAAAATACGGTTACCATACGTTGTGATCTTACGAATGCATTTCTGATGTTGGCTTCTATCCTAACCAGTTGGTCTAGTGTAGGCCTGTGATGCCTAAAACCACATTGCATGTTTGTGTAGATGTTATTTTCTTCTAAATACCATTCCAATCTTGTATTTATCATTTTTCCAATAATTTTCCTAGACAACTGGTGAGAGCTATTGGTCAATAGTTGCTTGGATTTGTTAAGTCTTTGTCTGGTTTAGGGAAGGCTAGTACTATTGCATGGCGCCATGTATTTGGAAATACATTTTCTTGGAATATTCTGTTATACAGTTTCAATAGATTTTCTAATTCAGTCTTGTTTAGGTGCTTGATCATATCATAATGTATATCTGGTCCTACTGCACTCGGTCTGGCTAGGGACAAAACTTCATGCAGTTCATTTATGGTAAATTGTTGATTGCAGGACTCGTTTCCCTTTGATTTAAAATCGATCTTATTTTTTTCTGCTTTTTCTTTTTTTTTTTATCAGAAATTGTGGAGGATAAGAGGCTTTTTGCTGATACATTTGCAAAGGTTTCACCTAATGTATTTGCTATAACAGTAGGGTCAATCAGACTAATTACATTGCAGACTAGTATTGGCAATGGCCTATTTCTATATTTACCTGTATATTATATTATTTTATTCCAAACTACATGAGCATTTGTTGACTTGTTTATTGTAGATGTGAATTGGATCCATGCCGTTCTTCAACTCAGTTTCCTATTGAATTGTGCTATACCTCACATTCTTTTGTACCAAATCAGATTCTCTGTAGTTGGATATCTACGGAATTGATTCCATGCTCTATTTTGCTGTTTTCTTGTTTCTGTACAATTGGCATTCCACCATGTCTTCGGACGGTTTGGGAAACATGAAGTCTTTGGGGTTGTGAGCTTGACTGCATTTTGTGTGATTTCTGTGACATGTGCTAGAGCAACATCTAATGTTTTGTTCTTAAAGATATTGGTGTTGAAGATTGCTTTCCTCTTAAACTCTTCCCAGTTAGCTTTATCTATTTTCCATCTGGGAGTCCTGCTAGTATGATATGGATAGTCATCCACCAGTGTAGAAATTACTGGGTAATTATCACTACCAAGAGGGTCCTCAAATACTTCCCAATTAAATTTTGTGTAAAGTGTAGGTGTACATATGGTGAGGTCTATTGCTGTAGTGTTCTGAGTTGGAAAGTGGAAGTAAGTGTGGTTGCCCCTATTGAGAAGCAAGAAGTTGTGGTTATCTAGTAGTTGTTCAATGATGTGTCCTCTTCTATTGTAGTCCGAACATCCCCACAGGGGATGTGTGACCATTCATATCTCTAATCAAAGAGAGAGAGGGGGGGGAAGGCAGTTGGGCGAAGGTAAAGAAAGCCTGCACGAGAACGACGAGAAACGTCGGATAACTTACGCGGAAAATTAGTTTGCCGATACGGCACTCTAGCGCTGCTCACTCGGTAAACAGACGGTAGGTGTTAACGATCTGGAGCAAAGTCGAGAACGATATACTGATTGACAGGTAGGCGTGGCAAACGACGTGCTGATTGGTGCGCGAACACAACACACGATAACATCGGTTTAGTATCACTGTAGCAGCACTAATGGTAACTTGTCCTAATCGTACATGCCCTAACATTTACTGTAACGGTGAAAAAAGATCAGGTTACCTCGACTTGAATCCCATGGGAGCTTGAACCCCTCCCGAAGTGGAGGGGGTAACCTAACCTTTTTTCTTTAGAATCAGTCATATTTAGAAATACATTCATAAAAAAATAAATTTTTTTATGACCGTATTTTTATTTTCTTGTTCAATAATATGCCCTAATGGTGAAAATAGGTCAGGTTTCCTCCACTTGAATCCCATGGGAGCTTGAACCTCTCCCGAAATGGAGGGGGTAACCTAACCTTTTTTCTTTAGAATCATGAGTGGACTAGCACATAAATTGTTTATTAATAAAATATTAATTTTTTTATTAATGTACTTTTATTTTTAAAGACACTCATGCGGATACACACGTATCATAACGTCAATCAGCACCTTAATAGCTATTCAGTATACTGTATATATAAAGAATCTTTCTTTCTTTTTCTATTATTTCCCAACCTAACGTTTAAGTTTAGGTCGCGAAATACAAGGAAACCTTCTCTTTTATTTCCTAACCTACCATTTAATCTCAGGTTATGAAATACAACGAAAAACAAAGAAACCTTTTCCTTTTTTCGTAACCAAACCTAAATCAATAATACAGTAAAAGCACTCATCAACTCCAAAAATCTGCTTTTAATATGAGAAAAAAAAAAAAAAAAACACAATGAAGAACATAAAATGAACGGAACGAAACTTTCTCAGAAAAAAAATTCATGAGTACAAATCATACAGTTGGACCTGAATAGCTATTCGCAATTTGAATAACAATATTGTGAAAAGTATCTTCATGATTTTTCCCATAAATTTGACGCCACATATATTCATTAATGTGACCCATCAACATATGTTTACAGCTGCCATTTACTCCTTTAGTTACACTTTTTAGTTTCTTCCACTGGGCTTCGATATTATTCGTATGTGCTCCTGTATGTGGATCTACAAAATGTTCCTTGTGTTTCACCGTTAAATGTTGTACTTCTTTTTTTCTAAGGCCGTAATACGGCTATATGCACGCCATTCATCTGTTATGATGGTAGTATTTTTCTTCACTACTTTTCTAATAATGCGCAAAAGAGTTTTTGCTTTCCGATTTTTTATCAATTTCATGAAGACGAATTTAGATTCTCTTTCGAACACACCAAACACCCATTTCTTCTTAGCAGTTAAATTTCGTCCTCTGTGATGTTTTGGTTTTACCAGTACAGTTTCGTCTGCTACTACAATTTTCCCCGATCCACCCAACTTAATGGGTTTTTTTATTAACTGCAATCCACAAATATCTCTTAGTTTCTTATAAAACTTAATTGCTGTCACTTTCGAAATTTCCAGATGGAATGCTGTCTTAGTTACTGGCGTGCACGTTGACCAAAAGTATATAATGTACATTATCTTTTTCAATGAAACTTTTGTATTTTCCATAAAACTATGTTTCAATAAAGAAACTCGTGAAGAACATTTTTTGCAAAACCACAACTTTCCACATGACTCTGTTCGTGATTCAATTAGTTTAAAATAATCATTGCACTTAAAACAGTACAATTTCGGTCTTATCAATTTAGTTTTCATCAAAAAATCAAGCAACGTTTCATTTTCCTTACAAATTTCTTCCATCTTTAAAAGATTAATCGCTACTATTACCTGTTCACCGTTTATTACAAAACTATTATGCACCGTTCTTTACTGGTAAATACACATCATAATGTCAACCAATGACTACACAGTAGCTTGTCGTCTGTCGCGCCCACCACCAATCATTTCATTGTTTGCCACGCCTACCTGTCAATCAGTATATCGTTCTCGACTTTGCTCCAGTCCGATAACACCTACCGTCTGTTTACCGAGTGAGCAGCGCTAGAGTGCCGTATCGGCAAACTAATTTACCGCGTAAGTTATCCGACGTTTGTCGTCGTTCTCGTGCAGGCTTTCTTTACGCAAGCCGGCAGTTGTTGTAATAATGCATCTAAGCCTTCATAAGAGACATTCTCTTGGTGGAATGTATACTGAACATATGGTTAACAGGGATGCTATATGAATTGCTACCACCTCTAATCGGCTATTTACGTGCAATTTTTGTGTTGGTATTCTGTCATTTACTAAAATAGCAACTCCTTTATGGTTCATACCATCAGTTATTTGGTCTCTTCTATGCATTGAATAGTTCCTGATATTGGGAGTATCTTGCTGTTTAAGGTATGTTTCGTGGAGACAGATTGGTGTATACTGTGTGATCAGATACTGGACATCACTAAAATTAGTTCGTAATCCTCGACAGTTCCACTGAATAATTTTATCCATTATTTATATTTGCTCAGCCCCTCAAGCTTTTTTCATTGGGTGGAGTAACTAAGCTGTTGTTGTTGTGTTTAACGACACATAGGCTGCTAGGGCCATATTGTGTCTTTCTAATGGTGAATATGAAATATTAACTTAATTGTGATAACTATATTTTATGATATATTCCTATACGATTTAGGAAAGTAAATAGTTCTTTTTCATTAGAATCATCTCCCAGAATCTGTAATAAATTTATTGATGACTGTGTTGTTGTTGTTGTTGTTGTTGGGTTTAACGACACAAAGGCTACTTGGGCCATATTGTGTCTTCTAATAGTGAATATGAAATAATATCTATATTTTATGATATATTTGTATCCGGTTTAGGAAAGTATATAGTTCCTTTTTATTAGAATCATCTCCCAGAATCTGCAATAAATTTATTGATGACTGTGTTTTAGCAATTGATTTAAAAGTATCTAAGCGGATGTTCTGAAGGTGGGGACAGTCCACTAACAAATGGCGAATGGTCAGTTGTACTTGACATGATGTACATTGTGGAGCGCTGTCATTAGTTAATAGATAGAGATGAGTGAGATAAGTATGCCCAATCCTGAGCCTTCCTAAAATTGTTTCTTCTCGTCTGCTTTTCTGGAAGCTGGAGGGCCACAGCTTTGGTTCTGGTTTTATTTGGAATAATTTGTTTTCTGGATAACTTCTCCAGATTAATGACCAGCTATTGTAACATGCTTTATGGATGATATGTTTATAATCAGTATATGGGGATCGAAAAGTCTGCAAAAGAGTAGTATCTGGTTGTTTGGCTGCTAGATCTGCTCTTTCGTTTCCTGCTATCCCAGAATGACCTGGAATCCAACAGAATGTTACAGTTTGGTTTGACTCATTACACACAAGTAATTTAGAATGGATTTGTTTTATTACAGGGTGAGAGGAGTTGGTATTACTATTTATGGCAGAGACAGCACTGAGCGAGTCAGTGTATATTATGGCAGACGAAATTAGAAGTTGAGTAATATGCCCTAGAGCCAAGTTAATAGCATAAAGCTCAGCAGTGAAGATACTGCATTCTACAGGTAATGAGACAGAAGTGCTGAAAGATGGAAAGATCGCAGCAGCGCCTACTTGGGTCTCAGTTTTCGATCCATCTGTATAGATCTTACAGGCCTGTGAATTAAAAGCAGAGTGAGCTTCATGTAACTGTGCGATATTGAAGGGACACAAGGTGTTCTTTCCCCACTGTTGGAAATAGTCATCGTAAATTGCAGGGATATTTGTCCACGGTGGATCAGGAGGTGTTATGTCCTGATATATATTGTCGATTGCAATATTCCACGTTTCAGTTAGTTCTTTAAGTCTAAGTGCAGCAGGTCTGTTTTCATTTGGTTTACTGTTGTAAAATGAGTCCCATTCGGTGTTGTACAGACATCTCCAATTCGGGTGGTAGGGAAGACTGCGGATTTTTGCGGCATACATTAAAAGCAATGTTTTCCTCCGAAGATGTAAGGGAGGTTCGTGGGCTTCAATGTAAAGGCTCTGGACTGGGGATGTTCTGAAAGCCCCTAGAGAAACTCGAAGGGCACTGTGCTGGATGGTATTTAATCGTTCTAATGTACTCTTCCTCGCAGAGTCATACACTGGGGAACCGTAGTCCAAACGGGATCTGATGAGAGCTCTATAAATATGGATAAGCGTATGCCGATCAGCGCCCCAAGACATGGATGACACACACCGAAGGATATTCAATTTCTTCAAGCAGATGGTACGAAGATAGGCCACATGTGCTTGAAAGTTCAGTTTTCTATCTAGAATCAGGCCAAGAAAGCGGACAGTGTTAACCAGAGGAACCGACACATTTTTTATCTTTAACTCAGGATCAGGATGAAATGACCGGAGTTTGCAGAAATGAGTGGTAGTGGATTTCTGTTCAGCAAGATGGTATCCATTGCGTAAAGTCCACGATTCTATTCTGTTTAGAGTAATTTGTAACTGTCTTTCGATAGTATTCATATTTTGTGATTGGCACGATATGGTGAGGTCATCTGCATACATATATACTTCAATAGTTTTTGGAAGATCTTCCAATATATTGTTGACCCTAATTGCGAATAGGGTTGGACTCAGTATAGAACCCTGTGGGACACCCTCTTCTTGAATATGAGATGCTGATAGGAAGTTTTGATATCTGACTTGAAAGGTACGTAACTTTAAAAAGTTCTGAATAATTTGAGGGAGATAGCCTCTCAACCCTAACTGATGCATATCTGTGATAATACCATGACGCCATGTGGTGTCGAATGCTTTCTGAATATCCAGGTTGACCATAACTAAATGTTGTCTCCTGATGAAGGCGTTACGTATGTTGGATTCAATTTTGACAAGTAAATCTAGGGTGGACCTGTTTTTGCGGAAGCCATATTGGTGATCAGAAAGCAGATTTTGGGATTCAAGAATCCAGGTGAGCCTCTTATGCACCATCCTTTCGAAGGTCTTGCCCAAACAGCTTGTCAATGATATTGGTCTGTAATTTTGAACTAGAGATGTATCTTTTCCCGGTTTTGGTATTGCACAAATATAGGAATGACGCCATGAGAGAGGATATGTGTTTTCTGAGAAGATCCTATTATAAAATAGCAATAGTATGTACAGATCAGCTTCACACAGATGTTTAAGCATTCTGTAGTGAATGCCGTCTGGTCCTGCTGCACTATTTGGAGATTTACTCAAGGATTCTTTGAGTTCAGCTATAGTAAAGGGCTGGTTATATGGAAGTGGGTGATTAGTTGAAAAATTCAATTTTTTTCGTTCTTCATTAGTTTTAATTCTCTGAAAAGCAGTCACATAAGTGGTTGAGGCGGAAGTATTATAGAAATATTCTGCTAAAGCATTTGCGATGTCAGTAGGAGAAGATAGGTCCTGCCCATTCCACTGAATTATTGGAGACTGTAGAGGTAGAAATTTTCCATTGAGAGCTTGTATTTTTTTCCAGATAATCCGAGTGTCAGTATTTTTGTTAATAGTTGAGGCGAACTTAATCCAGGAGTCACGTTTTGCTTTTTTCCTAATTTGTCTTGCTTTGGCTCTCAGTTTTTTGAAAGCTATAAGGTTGGCAGTAGTGGGGAATTTGCGAAATTGGTTCCAAGCACGGTTTTTTTCTACTTTCGCTATGGTGCAATCTTGATTCCACCAATGGTTTTGGTGTACCCGCTTGCTCTGGTTGGATTTTGGAATAGACATTTCAGCTGCTGATAATATATGGCTGGTAATGTGTTCGGTTACTTCATCAATATGTTGTTGCTGTACATACTGTTTGTTTAATAGGACACAAGTACAGTAGTTTTTCCAGTCTGCTTTGTGGAAATTCCAAGATATACGGGCTTTGGGGCATGATACGACCTGTGTTTGAAGTGAGCTGATGATTGGAAAATGGTCACTGTGGAATGGATCGTTCAACACCAACCATTCCATACTTGGAAAAAGAGATGCTGAACAGATAGATAAATCTATGGCAGATGTTGTGCCTGCAGGTAATTGAACATACGTTGGAGAGCCAGTGTTTAATACAGTCAGATTATGGTTATCTAGGAATGTTTCAATTAATTGGCCTCTCTTATCCATAGTGGAGGATCCCCACAATGGATGGTGACCGTTAAAATCACCGAGTAAACAGACAGGAGGTGGCAGTTGTGTTAAAAGGTTGTCAAGTTCAGTCTGGGTACAAGGATAATTAGGTGGTATATAAACAGATGCAAGGGTTAATGATATTCCCATTGCTATCCGAACTGCTACAACTTCTAGGGAGGTTACTAGTTGGAGATGTCTTGATGGTATGGTAGTTTTGACAAGAATACCTACCCCTCCACGAGAAGAGTCAGAATCCCTGTCTCGCCTAAACATAGTATAGTTTTTGAATTTGAGTGAAACTTTTGGTGATAAAAATGTTTCCTGTAAGCATACTCCTAATGCGTTAGTTTGTGTGAGTAAATCATTCAGGTCATCTATATTACTGCGTAATCCTCTGCAGTTCCATTGTAGGAATTTGTTCATTGCTTGGGTTTATTTGACGAAGATTGATCTGACTGTTTTTTCTGAGGTTTCTGCCTGCTTAGTTTTGATTTTTCATTTTTGGGAAAGGTTGGGCGTCCTGTATCCATGGTATCATTGGCATGTAATTCTAGGACTGTGTCTTCGTCCTCTGACTGAACTTCCATTTGAATGTTGCTATAGCATGATTTCATTGTCTTCTGATTTTCAACACTAACAGATTTTGTTCTTTCGGGCAAGGTTGAGATGGCATCAGTTGGGATACTGATTGGCGTGTTGCTGGTTTCATTAACTGTAGATTTTTTATTGCACGTTAGCATGGTTTTGGCCCAGGTGGCAAATGAAATGTTTGGTTCTATGGAGACATCTGTTTGAGTTGAAATTGACCGGCTGTTTTTAGAGACCGATGCGTATGATCGGCTAGGCATGGTTAACAGTATTTGCTTCCTTGCTTCAGGGTATGTGACTTTATGCTCTACCTTATATTTCTGGATTTGTTTGCCTGTTTTCCAAAGGTCACATGCTTTAGAAAAGGCAGGATGGCTTCCTTTACAGTTAGGGCAACTAGGAGTGGCAGCTGTACAGTCTCCTTGGGAATGCTCCTTAGAGCCACAAATAGGACACACAGCATCGCCTCGGCATGCCGTCTGAGAATGGCCATACTTCTGGCACTTAAAGCAGCGAATGGGATTTGGGATGTAAGGCCGAATCTTGCAGTTTAAATAACCTGCTTTAACAGAAGATGGAAGAGTCGGAGTACTAAATGTCAAAATGACGGACCTGGTTGGTAGTAGGTTCCCATCTTTTTTGGTCATTATTCTCCGCGCATGAGTCACTTTTTGTTCCCTCAGTTCTCGTATTATCTCTTCTTCTGACACTGATAGTAAGTCCCATTCGCTGATAACGCCTCTAGAGGTGTTAAGAGTGTTATGGGGCGTAACTGACACTGGAATACTGTTAAATGATGTTAATTTTAACAGCTTCTCTGAGTGAGTTGTCTTAGAAGTTTCAATTAGAAGGTCTCCAGATTGGAGACGCTTAACCATTTTAGGAGATCCACAAACCGATTCTAAACATTTCTGTATAAGAAAAGGCGATAGTTTGCCAACAGGTTGCGTGGATAATGAGTGCATTATAAGAAATGCTGGCACGTCATTATTCTGATTTTCCGTCCTTAGTCTCTTTGGACGATTGGAGTCATGGTCAATGTCAGGAATTTCTGACCTTGAGCTCGAGGGCTCTAACAGTGGATAGTCACTTATATCCATGTCGGCTCCTTTTGGCCCTGGGGGTTTGTCTTTACCACCCAGGTTACCGGCCCCGCCACGGGGAGGCAGGAGCAGTGCCACGAGGTGACCAAGCGGCTATTAGTTGTGTTAGTAATAAAGAAAACGAAACAGAAAGGTTTCTTTCCTTTCTGGGCCTTTGCCTACTTCTTGCAGAACAAAAGAGCTACTTAAATATAAAATGAGAAAAAACGGTATTCAGAAATAAACAGAATATATACAATGGCAAAAGCTCTTTAGATAGCTCGCTTTGGAAAACGCACTGAGATCGCTTGGCCACGGAACGCTTGGCACCCGGGGCCTGATGACTGTGTATTAGCTATTGATTTAAAGATGTTTAAGCAGATATTTTGAAAGTGGGCACAGTCCACTAACAAATGGCGAATGGTCAGTTGTACTTGACAGGATGTACATTGGGGAGCGCTGTCATTAATTAATAGATACAGGTGAGTGAGGTGAGTATGCCCAATTAGCCTTGCTAAAATTGTTTCTTCTCGTCTGCTTTTCAGAAAGCTGGAGAGCCACAGCTTTGGTTCCAGTTTTATTTGGTAGAGTTTGTTTCCTGGATAACCTTTCCAGATTAATGACCAGCTGTTATAACATGCTTTACGGATAATGTGTTTGTAATCTGTATATGGAACTTGAAAAGTCTGCGAAATAGTGGTTTCTGGTTGTTTGGTTGCATGATCTGCTATTTTATTGCCAGCAATTACAGAATGTCCTGGGATCCAGCAGAATTCCACAGTTCGGTTCAATTCCTTACAGGCAAGTAACTTAGAATGAATCTGTTTTATTACAGGGTGAGAGGAGTTGGTATTACTATTTATGGAAGAGACAGCACTGAGTGAGTCAGTGTATATTAAAGCAGACGGAATGAGATGTTCAATAATGTGATCCAGAGCTAAGTTTATGGCACAGAGCTCAGCAGTGAAGATACTGCATTCTATTGGCAATAAGACAGAAGTGCTAAATGACGGGAAGATTGCAGCAGCACCTACTTGGGGCTCGGTTTTTGATCCATCTGTATAGATTTCACATGCGTTTGAATTAGAAAGAGTGTAAGTTGCATTTAACTGTGCGATATTGGAAGGAGACAGCATGTTCTTTCCCCACTGTTGAAAGTAGTCATCATATATGGCACAGATATTTTTCCAGGGTGGATCTGGTGCTGTTGTTTCTCCTGAAATATATTGCTGATTTCTATATTCCATGATTGAGCCAGTCCCTTAAATCTAAGTGGAGCAGGTCGGTTTTCATTAGGTTTACTGATGTAAAATGACTCGCATTCAGTACTGTAGAGACATCTACAACAAGGAGATGAGAGGGCAGACTACGGATTTTTGCAGCATACATCAGAAGTAATGATTTTCTGCGAAGATGTAAGGGAGGTTCATGGGCTTTGGTGTACAGGCTCTGAACCGGTGAGGTTCTGAATGCGCCTAGAGCGACTCTCAAAGCACAGTGCTGGATGGTGTTTAGTCGTTCTAAAGTACTTTTCCTCGCTGAATCACATACTGGAGAGCCATAGTCCAAGCGAGACCTGATGAGAGCTCTATAAAGATGGATGAGGGTATGACGATCAGTGCCCCATGACATGGATGACACACACCGGAGGATGTTTAATTTCTTCAAGCAGATGGTTCAAAGATAAGCCACATGCGCTTAAAAGTTCAGTTTCCCGTCTAGTATCAGACCAAGGAAACGGACAGTGTGAGCAAGAGGAACTGGCACGTTATTTATCTTTAGCTCTGGATCAGAATGAAGTGACCAAAGTTCGCAGAAATGAGTGGTAGTGGTTTTCGTTCAGCGAGATGATATCCATTTCGTAAAGTCCAGGATTGAATTCTCGTTAAAGCAATTTGTAGCTGTCTTTTGATAGTATTCATGCTTTGCAATTGGCAGGATATGGTGAGATCATCGGCATATATGTATACTTCAATCGTTTTTGGAAGTTCTTTCAAAATATTGTTGATCCTAATTGCAAATAGGGTTGGACTCAATATGGAACCCTGTGGGACACCCTCTTCTTGAATGTGAGAAGTTGACAGCATGTTTTTATATCGGATCTGAAATGTATGCAATTTTAAAAAGTTCTGAATTATTAAAGGGAGATGTCATCTCAGCCCCAACTGATGCATATCATTAATAATACCATGACACCATGTGGTGTCGAATGCTTTATGAATATCCAGGTTGACCATCTCTAGATGTTGCCTTCTGACAAAGGCATTACGAATGTTGGATTCAATTTTAACAAGTACATCTAGGGTGGACCAGTTTTTAATAGAAGCCATATTGGTGATCAGAAAGGAGATTTTCGGAGTCTAGAATACAGGTGAGCCTCTTATGTACCATCCTTTCAAAGATTCTGCCCAAACAGCTTGTCACTGATATTGGTCTGTAATTCTAAACTAGAGAAGGATCTTTGCATGGTTTTGGAATAATATAGGAATGACGCCATGACAGAGGATACGTATTTTCTGCGAAGATCCTGTTATAAAAGAGTAATAGTGTGCCGAGATGGGCTTCACACAGATGCTTCAGCATACTGTAGTGAATGCCATCTGGTCCTGCTGCGCTGTTCGGAGATTTGTTTAAAGATTCTCTCAGTTCAGATAGAGTAAACAGCCGGTTATATGGAAGGGAAAGTCTAGTTGCGAAATTAAACTTATGATGTTCTGAATCAGTTTTACTGCGTTGAAAGGAGATCACATAAGAGGAAGAGGCATAAATGTTACAAAAAGATTTGGCTAAAGCATTTGCAATGTCAGTAGGAGAGGATAAGTCCTGCCCATTGCATTGTATTATCGGAGATTGCAGCGGTAGAAATTTCCCATCGAGAGCTTGAATTTTTTCCAAATGATTCGAGTGTCAGTATTTTTATTAATAGCTGAGGGGAATTTAATCCAGGAGTCACGTATTGCTGTCTTCCTAATTTGTATTGATTTGGCTCTGAGTTTTTTGTACATAATTAGGTTGGTGGTAGTTGGAAATTTGCGAAACTGGTTCCAGGCATGGCTTTTTTCTCGTTTCGCTTTGGAGCATTCTTCATTCCACCACTGATCTGATCTTGGAATGGAAGTTTCTGCTGTAGATAATATATGACTTGTAATGTGGTCAGTTACATCATCAATATGTTTTTGTTGTACATATAGTTTGTCAAGTAGAACACAAGTTGAATAGTTTTTTCCAGTCTACTTTATGAAAGTTCCAAGAAGTACGGCCTTTAGGACATGACACCGTCTATGTTTGAATTGAACTGATGATAGGAAAATGGTCACTGTGGAATGGATCATTTAGCACTAACCATTCCATGCTTGGAAAAAGAGATGCTGAACATATGGATAAATCTATGGCTGATGTAGTACCTGTAGGTAGTTGGATATGAGTTTGTTTGTTTGTTTGTTTGGGTTTTTTTGGCGCATTAGCAACTACGGCTATAATGCGCCAAGACTAGGTAATATTATAAAAAAATTTAAACTCTCGGTGACCTAATTAGTAAGGCCACCATGTCCAGATATATAATAACAAAGATACAAGAAATAAATCAATAGAGACGTAACAATAACATGAATTAAATACAATTAAAAACTTTTATTGATTTAAAATAGCTAAAAACAGCAGACACATTCTGTCATTGTCGGATAAAATTGTTGATATGGGGGTTTGATGCCGCATAGGCTACTTTGGCCATAATGCGCCTATTCATTTATTATAAAAAGAAATGAAAAAGTTTCATAAATTCAGAATTGATTAAAAAGTCCTGTTTGCTTTATGAAGTTGAAAAATTCGGAAATATCTGCATCATCTCCAATGAGATTCTCTAAAGTTATTGGTCTACGAAGATTAACCAGTGATAGCAGGGTTGAAGTTCTGTCTTGTTCATAGTAAGGGCAGTCAATGAGAATGTGTTTAATACTCAGATTTATATTACAAAGTGGACACTGTGGCGGGACATTCCCTGTGAGTAAATAAAGGTGGGTCAGATAAGTATGGCCTATTCTTACCCTTGAAAGGACTACCTCTTCTCGTCTTGATGTGCGGACACTGGAGCGCCAAATTTTTGGATCATGTTTAAATTGAAAGAGTTTATTATTAATTTGAGAGTGCCATATTGCTGTCCATTTTGACAGGCATGCAGCCTGAATGATTAATGCATAATCTGATGGCGGAACAGGGATATCAGTTAAGTCGAAGCTAGTTGGATTTTTTGCGGCTTTATCAGCCAGTTCGTTGCCCAAAATGCCAGAATGAGCTGGAATCCAGCAGAAGGTGACCAGTTGATTGCGTTCTTCAATTTGTAGTAATATGCTTTTTATTTCATCTAGAACAGGGTGTACTTTATCTAAGGGGTTACATAAAGCCAAAATTGAGCTGAGGGAATCAGTGTAAATAACAGATTTTAAAGCACAGTCAGAAGAGAGATTCTGTAAAGCTAGTTTGATTGCATATAATTCAGCTGAGAAGATACTGAATTCAGATGGCAAGGATGCTGAAATAACGGTATTTGGAAACACTGCAGCCGCTCCGACGTTTGAATTAGATTTAGAGCCATCTGTATAAATTGGAGAGAAGTCAAAGTATCTTTGAATGTGAGCTTCGTGAAGTTGTTTGATATTTGATGTTTGTAAAATGTTCTTTCCCCATTGAGAGAGGTAAGTGTCACAGGTCGGTATAGGAGGTGGAACCCATGGTGGTTGAGTACAAGTTGTTGTCTGTTGTACGGAAAGGATGGAAACATTCCAAATTTGCATCAGTTCAAGAAGGCGAAGACCAGCTGGCTTTACTATGCTTGGTTTATTTCTGAAAAGGTTTTCTAATGGTGGATTGAACAGGTATGACTGAGTCGGATGCATGGCACAGCTTTGTATCTTGACAGCATACTTCAATAACAGTGTCTTCCTACGTAAAGTTAGTGGGGGTTCATGGGCATCAATGTAGAGACTATGTGCTGGTGATGTTCTGAAAGCACCGAGTGAAAGTCTCAAGGCACTGTGTTGAATTGGATCAAGCCAGCGTAATGCACTCAATCTGGCTGAATCATAGATGGGAGCTCCGTAATCAAGACGGGATCTGATTAATGCCCGATATAGCCGAAGCAGAGATGTACGATCTGCGCCCCATGTTTGGGAGGATAAAGCTCTGAGTATATTTAACTTTTTTAGACAGGAAGTGCGTACATTTTTTATGTGGTCTATAAAATTTAACTTATTATCAAATGTTAATCCTAGAAATCTGATGCTATTAGTGACCGGGATGGAGACATTATAAATTTGAAGTTCAGGATCCGGATGAAGTTTACGCTGTCTACAAAAATGGATGGCAACTGTTTTCTGCTGCGAGAGTCGATAGCCATTGAGGCTGGCCCACTGTTGTATTTTATTAAGTGATATCTGTAGCTGTCGTTCAATAGACCTCATGTTTTGGGAATGGCAGGAGATGGAAAGATCATCTGCATAAAGGTAGGTCTCAACTGTATTTGGAAGCTGATTGGTGATGGAATCTATTCTAAGAGCAAGCAAAGTGGCACTCAGTACTGATCCCTGTGGTACTCCTTCTTCCTGTATAAATGTTTTAGAGAGGGCATGTTGGTACTGAACTTGAAACGATCTAGTACGTAGGAAGTTCTGGACAAATATAGGAAGGTTGCCTCGCAGACCAAGAGAGTAAAGATCACTGAGTATGCCATGCCGCCAGGTAGTGTCAAAAGCCTTCTCGATATCTATTGAAACCATTACAAGATGTTCACGTTTAACAAAGGCATTTCGAATGGCGAATTCAGCCTTGACCATAAGATCTAAGCATGACCTATTTTTACGAAAGCCATATTGGCTATGGCTCATTAGATGTTGTGACTCAATGATCCATACGAGTCTTCTGTGGACAATTTTTTCAAGGATTTTGCTCAGACAGCTTGAGAGAAAGATCGGTCTATAGCTATAGGGGTTAGTTGGATCTTTTCCAGGTTTTAGGAATGCCAAAACAGTAGAGTGATGCCAAGAAGTTGGAAAAACATTTTCTAAAAATATACGATTGTAAAAAATCAGAAGCAGGCTTAAAGCTTTGTCATCGAGATGTTGAAGCATGACATAATAAATCCCATCTGGCCCGGCAGCACCATTTTGGGCTGTTTGGGAGGTTTGTTATATGGAAGAGTACGTGCGGTTGAAATTTTATGGTATGCTTTTCTCTAGTTTTTTTAATTCGTTGGAATGACGAAGAATATGCTGATGCCGCTGATATTTCAGCAAAAGTATTGCCCAAAGCATTAGCAATATATCTAAGGAACTAGATAGATCTTGCCCTTTCCAGGAGAGGATTGGAGAAGGTATAGTAGGAAACTTACCAGATAACTGTCTAATTTTTTTCCATATAGTTTTCGGATCAGTGTTTCTGTTAAAGGTCGATGCAAAACGGGTCCAGGATTCTTTCTTGGCTTGCCTTTGTACAAATCGTGCTTTTGCTCTTAGCTTCTTATAATTAATGAGATTGTTTGTGGTTGGACATTGCCGAAATAAATTCCAGGCTTTGATTTTTGCTTTTGTGCATCCGTCATTCCACCAGTAATTATAATGCTTGCGACCAGGGGGATTTGATAATGGTATTGTGTCCTTGGCCACTTTTAGGAGATGTGATGTGATGTAATCTGTTACATTGTCAATATTCTGGAGCTGGATTTTTTCCTCGTCAAGAGAGATTGATGATCGAAATTTTGCCCAGTTTGCACGAACAAATTTCCATTTCCTGCGGAGTTTGTTTGGAGGAGACTGTGATATTAAAAAATTGCATATGATTGGAAGGTGGTCACTGCCCATAGGATCATTTAAAACATACCACTCTATAGTTGGGAGGAGTATTGGAGAACAAATTGAGAGATCTATTGCTGAGGTGTGTCCATTTGGGAGTTGTATGTGAGTGTGCGCACCAGTATTGAGTAAGGTGAGGTTTTGTGACTCCATTTCTTCCATTTCTTCCTCCGCAAAGAGTTCCAAGACTGAATCTTCGGGTACCTCCTTCTGCTCGACATCCATCTTTTCTTGGGTACTAGGGGGGACTTCCCCTTTCTTATTCTTTTCTTTCATAATTACCTTTGTTACTTGTGGAGCATTAGGAGGTACTGATATAGGAGTGGCAGCTGATTGGTCCTTTTGTGCAGGTTTTTGAGAACTCAAGAGATACCGTGCGATGGGAGTGAAAGACTACTTTGGAGGAATGGTCATGTCCGTCTGAGTTCCGACGGAACATCTCCCTGCTACCTTCTGGGCGTAGGTAGGTTTGTTGATATTAAGGGATTTGACCGATTTCCTTGCCTCCTGGTATGATATATTTAGCTCTGCTTTCAGCCGTTGAATTTCTTTTTCTTCTTTCCACCTCTGGCATGCTCGTGAGCAGGCCGGGTGTTCGCCTTCACAGTTAATACAGGTGGGTTTTGCCACTGAACATGCTGTTGTTTCGTGGTCCTTTGCACCGCATTGAGCGCATGCAAGGATTCCATGGTAGGCCATTTGAGAATGTCCATACTTCTGGCATTTAAAATACCGTAAAGAGTTCGGAACGTATGGACACACTGAACAGTTGATGTATCCAGCTTTAATCTCGTCAGGAGCTTAGGAGAGTTAAAAGTCAGGATAATGCTCCTGGTTTTAACAATTTTTCCATCCCTTCGCGAGGTAATTCTCTTGACGGCAGTAACTCCCTGTGGTTTTAATTCGGAGCAGATTTCCTCCTCGGTTACGTCGAGAAGGTCCCACTCCGAAATGACACCTCTCGATGAATTGAGTGTTCTGTGTGGTGTCACTGTTATAGGGATTCCTCCGATTGATGTTACTCGGAGTAGATGTTCAGAGTGCCTGTCATTTTTTTGTTTCAATCAAGAGGTCCCCAGAACGGAGCCTCTTAACTGATTTGGGTGAACCTGCTAACCCATCCAACCGTTTTTGGATAAAAAAGGGTGACATTTTTCCAATCGGTTTTTCACTGGTTGAGTGCATAATTAGGAACCTTGGAACAGGCCCTGATGATATTTCTGTTCGCTGCCTCTTTGTAGCTATAATGCTATCTGAATCTATATCAATGTTTTCAGGTAGGGACCGGGTTGGGTCCCCTGAAGAATTTAGTTTATCAGGATTCATAGAGTATGGTTCAGTGCCCGGGCTGCCCACCCACCACGGAACCCAAAGGAACGCTCACTACCCGGCATGCAATAAATGCGCTCGGGAGTGGGACGCCAGGGCTACCTAGACACTATACCCGCACCGCCGCCAGCCTGAATCCTGTCCCTCGGACCATGAGGGTAGGGGCGTGGCATTGACACGATTGACCCTCGCAGGCGAGCCTACTAGCTGATTGATCCTAGACGGGCCTTCCAGAACCACCCGTCTTGTCGAAGCAGGGGCCAAAGTGGTGTATTGAAGCTGGGCCCCTCAACCACCAGGATCCCCCTTTCCGAATTTCCACGGGTCGCAGTGCACGACAAACACACCGGATTCCATTGATGTAAGCCTGGAACCTGGGCTGTGGACGTTGGATCCCAGTGATGCTAGTCTGGAAGTTGAGCAGCGTCACTGGGAGGTCCCCTCACCACGTACAGGTGCCCACGTCGAGGGGTATGTACAAGCAAAAAGGTTTATTGATTTTAAAAACCTAAACATAGCTGACACATTGTCGTTATCAGATAAAATCTGACTGAGTGTATAAGGCTCAGTCACATGGCTAAAAATGTTAAAATACGTAAAACGTTGCTGTTTATATTGTGGACATTCGGTTAAAATATGACGAATGGTTAATAAGTTGGTGTGCCAGTGTGGTGTCTGGGAATACTGCCGATGCTCCTACATGGTTCTCTGATTTTGATCCATCTGTATATATTGATACATGGTTTGGATATTTAGTTCTATGTGCTGCATGCAGTTGTTGAAAGTTAATGTCTGACAAGTTATTTTTATTCCAGGTTTGTGTGGAGAGTTCACATGTTGTGGAGTGGTTTATCCATGGTGGTATTATGTGCCTTTCAAGATTTGCAACATTATCTACATTAAGATCATATGTTGTTAGTAGCTCTTGTAGTCTGATTCCTAGAGGCTTGTTTGCACTTTTGCGATTCCTATATATGTTTTCCCATTTTGGTGAGAATAATGATGTCCAAGTCGGATGATTTCTTGTGGATCTTATCTTATATGCATAGAGGAGGGCCAGCTGTTGTCTCCTGAGGAACAATGGTAGTTCATTAGCTTCTGTAGAAAGACTGTATGAAGGTGATGTGCGGAAGGCTCCTGTTGCTATTTGTAGTGCACTATGGTGAATTGGATCTAACCATTTGAGGGCGCTCTTTTTGGCGGAAGCATAAACTAGTGCTCCATAATCTATTTTTGATCTTACTAGTGTTTTGTACAGATTGAGCAGGGTATAACGATCTGCTCCCCAATAAGACTTTAAGACTGTTAAGACTTTAAGGATGTTAAGTCATCTCATACATTTTATTCGTAATTGCTTTATATGCTCTATAAAGGTTAACTTGTTGTCTAAAGTGAGTCCAAGAAATTTTACGCTTTGTTTGATGGGTATTTTGTGACCTTCTATTGTTAGTTCAGGGCCGGGATGTAAGTTTCTTTTCCTACAGAAATGTACGCAGACTGTTTTTTGTTGTGAAATTCTAAATCCGTTTTTCTGGGCCCAACTACTGATTCTGTTAATTGCGCATTGTAGTTGCCTTTCTATTGTTCCCATATTCTGTGCTTGATATGATATGCTGAAGTCATCTACATATAGTGCATGCGACACCGTGGATGGCAGTTGTTTTGTGATGCCATTTATTTTTATGACGAATAGTATAGCACTGAGGCCATACCCCTGGGGAACTCCTTCTTCTTGTTTATATGTTTTTGACATGGTGTTCTGTACTCTGACCTGAAATGTTCTATTTTTCATAAAGTTTTGGACGATGTTGTTGTTGTTGTTGTTGTTGTGTTTAACGACACATAGGCTGCTAGGGCCATATTGTGTCTTTCTAATAGTGAATATAACTATATTTTATGGTATATTCCTATACGATTTAGGAAAATAAATAGTTCTTTTTCATTAGAATCATCACCCAGAATCTGTAATAAATTTATTGATGACTGTGTATTAGCTATTGATTTAAAGGTGTTTAAGCGGATATTTTGAAAGTAGGGACAGTCCACTAACAAATGGCGAATGGTCAGTTGTACTTGACAGAATGTACATTGTGGAGCGCTGTCACTAGTTAATAGATATAGGTGAGTGAGGTGCGTATGCCCAATCCTTAGCCTTCCTAAAATTATTTCATCTCGCCTGTTTTTGCTGAAGCTGGATTGCCATAGCTTTGGTTCCGGTTTTATTTGGTAGAGTTTATTTCCTGAATAACCTTTCCAGATTAATGACCAACTGTTATAACATGCTTTACGGATAATGTATTTGTAATCTGTATATGGAACTTGAAAATTCTGCGAAGTGGTGGTTTCTGGTTGTTTGGCTGCATGATCCGCTCTTTCATTGCCAGCTATTCCAGAATGACCTGGGATCCAGCAGAATGTCACAGTTTGGTTTAATTCCTTACAGGCAAGTAGCTTAGAATGAATCTGTTTTATTACAGGGTGAGAAGAGTTGTTACCACTTATTATAGCAGTGACAGCACTGAGTGAGTCGGTGTATATTAAACTGGTTGTAATTAAAAATTCAGTTATCCGGTCGAGAGCTAAATTAATAGCATAAAGCTCAGCAGTAAAGATACTGCATTCTGTTGGTAATGAAACAGAAATGGTGAATGAAGGGAAGACTGCTGCAGCACCTACTTGAGTCTCAGTTTTTGATCCATCTGTATAGATTTTGCAGGCCTCTGAGTTAGAAGAGTGAGTTTCATGTAATTGTGCAATATTGGAGGGCGACAAGGTGTTCTTACCCCACTGTTGAAAATAACCGTCGTAATTAACAGAAATATTTGTCCAAGGCGGATCAGGAGGTGTCATGTCCTGAAATATATTGCTGATGTCTATATTCCATGCTTGAGTGAGTTCTCTAAGTCTAAGTGCAGCAGGTCGGTTTTCATTTGGCTTACTGTTGTAAAATGACTCCCATTCGGTATTATACAGATATTTCCAACTAGGGTGGGAGGGCAAACTGCGAATTTTTGCGGCAAACATCAAAAGTAATGTTTTCCTCCGAAGATGTAAAGGTGGCTCATGAGCTTCGATATAAAGGCTCTGAACAGGGGAGGTTCTGAAAGCTCCTAGAGAAACTCTCAGCGCACTGTGCTGGATCGTGTTTAATCGCTCTAAAGTAGTTCTTCTCGCAGAGTCATACACTGGAGAGCCATAGTCTAAGCGGGATCTGATGAGGGCTCGATAAAGATGGATCAGGGTATGTCGATCAGCACCCCATGACATAGATGACACACACCGGAGAATATTCAACTTTTTCAAGCAGATAGTTCTAAGATAAGATACATGTGCTTGAAAGTTCAGTTTCTTATCAAGTACGAGGCCAAGAACACGGACAGTGTGAACAAGAGGAATTGAAATGTTATTGATCTTTAGCTCAGGATCGGGATGCAGTGACCGTAATTTGCAAAAATGAGTAGTGGTGGATTTCTGCTCAGCTAGGCGGTATCCATTACGTAAGGTCCACGATTCTATTCTGGAAAGAGCAATTTGTAACTGTCTTTCAACAGTATTCATACTTTGTGACTGACAGGATATGGTGAGGTCATCTGCATACATGTATATTTGTATGGATTTTGGAAGTTCTTCCAATATGTGGTTGACCCGAATAGCAAATAGGGTAGCACTCAGTATGGAACCCTGAGGAACACCCTCTTCTTGAATGTGAGTTGCTGATAGCATGTTTTGGTATCGGACTTGAAAGGTGCGTAACCTTAAAAAGTTCTGGATGAATTGTGGAAGGTAGCCTCTCAACCCCAACTGATGTATATCTTTAATAATACCATGACGCCAAGTGGTATCAAATGCTTTCTGAATATCTAGGTTCACCATCACCAGATGTTGTCTCATGACAAAAGCGTTACGTATGTTAGATTCAATTTTGAGTAGTAAATCTAGGGTAGATCTGTTTTTACGGAAGCCATATTGGTGATCGGAAAGAACGTTTTGGGAGTCTAGCACCCACATGAGCCTCTTATGCACCATCCTTTCAAAGATTTTGCCCAAACAGCTTGTCAAGGATATTGGTCTGTAATTCTCAATTATGGAAGGATCTTTACTTGGTTTTAGAATAGCACAAATGTAGGAATGACGCCATGAGAGAGGATATGTATTTTCTGAGAAGATCCGGTTATAAAAGAGTAATAGTATGTAGAGATCGGCTTCACATAGATTCTTCAGCATACTATAGTGAATGCCGTCTGGTCCTGCTGCACTATTTGGAGATTTGCTCAAGGATTCTTTGAGTTCAGCTATAGAAAAGGGTTGATTATACGGAAGTGAGAGTCTAGTTGAAAAATTAAATTTATGACGTTCCCCAACAGATTTAATGCGTTGAAAGGAGGTGACATAAGAAGAGGAGGCGGAAATGTTATAGAAAGATTCTGCTAAAGCATTTGCAATGTCAGTAGAAGAGGATAGGTCCTGTCCATTCCATTGTATTATCGGGGACTGCTGCGGAGGAAATTTTCCATTGAGAGCTTGTATTTTTTTCCATATAATTCGTGTGTCAGTATTTTTGTTAATAGTTGATGCAAAGTTTATCCAGGAGTCACGTTTTGCTTTCATTCTAATTTGCCTTGCTTTTGCTCTGAGTTTTTTGTATAAAATTAGGTTGGCAGTAGTTGGGCATTTGCGGAACCGGTTCCAAGCACGGTTTTTTTCTACTTTAGCTTTAGAGCAATCCGTATTCCACCATTGGTTTTTGTGTACATGTTTGCATTGGTCTGATTTTGGGATGGAAATTTCTGCTGCATATAGGATTTGGCTGGTAATGTGGTCAGTTACGTCATCAATATGTTGATGTTGAACATATTGAGTGTCGAGAAGGACACAAGCTGAGTAGTTTACCCAGTCTGCTTTATAAAAATTCCAAGAAGTACGGCCTTTTGGACATGACACAGCTTGGGTTTCAATTGAATTGATAATAGGAAAATGGTCGCTGTGGAATGGATCATTCAACACTAACCATTTCATGCTTGCAAAAAGAGATGCTGAACAGATGGACAAGTCTATGGCTGAGGTTGTACCTGTAGGTAGTTGTATATAAGTTGGAGAGCCAGAATTCAGCAGAGTCAGGTTATGGTTATCCAGGAATGATTCAATTAATTGGCCTCTCCTATCCATGGTGGAAGATCCCCACAATGGATGGTGGCCGTTGAAATCGCCGAATAAGCAGACAGGAGGCGGCAGTTGTGCGATTAGATTGTCAAGTTCAGCCTGGGAGCAAGGATAATTGGGCGAGATATAAATGGATGCAAGCGTTAATGATATTCCCAATGCCATCCGAACTGCAACAACTTCTAAGGAAGTTTGTAGCTGGAGATGTTTTGACGGTATAGTAGATTTTACAAGAACAGCTACGCCCCCACGGGCAGGACCATCAGAATCTCTGTCTCGTCTAAACATGGTGTAATTTTTGAATCTGAGAGAGACTTTTGGTGATAGAAATGTTTCCTGTAGGCATACACCTACTGCATTTGTTTGAAAAAGTAAATCACTCAGGTCATCAAAATTACTACGTAATCCTCTACAATTCCATTGTATGAATTTATTCATTGTTTGGATTTGATTGAATAAGATTGATCTGACTGTTTTTTCTGAGAGGGTTTCAGTCTGCTTTGTTTTGATTTTTCATTCTTTGAAAAGGTTGGGCGTCCTGTTTCTATGGTATCATTAGCATATAATTCTAAAACTGACTCTTCATCCTCTGGTTGAATATCAATTTCCATTTTCCTATTGCATTGTTTCCCTTTTTCTTGGTCTTCAACATTTGCTGATTTTACTGTTTCGGGCAATGATGAGATAGCATCACTTGGGATACTAATTGGTGTATTGTTGGTCTCATTGACTGTAAGTTTCTTTTTGGATGTTAGCAGTGCAGTTTTGGCCCAGGTGGAAAAAGAACTGCTTGGTTCTATGGAGACATCTGTTTGTGTTGCAATTGAGCGGCTACTTCTGGTCACTGATGCGTATGATCTGCTAGGCATGGTTAACAGCACTTGCTTTCTTGCTTCAGGATATGTAACTTTATGCTCCACTTTATATTTCTGGATTTTTTTCCCTGTTTTCCAGAGGTCACATGCTTTAGAAAATGCAGGGTGGCTTTCTTTACAGTTTGGGCAAGTGGGAGTGGAAGCTGTACAGTCTCCTTGGGAATGCTCCTTGGAGCCACAAATAGGACACACAGCATCGCCTCTGCATGCAGTCTGTGCATGGCCGTACTTCTGGCACTTAAAACAGCGAATGGGATTCGGGATGTAAGGTCTAATCTTGCAGTTTAAATAACCTGCTTTGACAGAAGATGGAAGATTCGGAGTGCTGAACGTCAAAATAATGGACCTAGTTGGTAGTAGGTTGCCATCTTTTTTGGTCATTATTCTCCGTGCATGTGTCACCTTTTGTTCGCTAAGCTCTTGTACTATTTCTTCTCCAGAAACAGTTAATAGGTCCCATTCACTGATAACGCCTTTAGACGTGTTCAGGGTGTTATGGGGCGTAACTGACACTGGA
Organism: Mastigoproctus giganteus; assembly: GCF_048544385.1. Taxonomy (NCBI): domain Eukaryota; kingdom Metazoa; phylum Arthropoda; class Arachnida; order Uropygi; family Thelyphonidae; genus Mastigoproctus; species Mastigoproctus giganteus. The sequence continues at coordinate 161,365,969 of NC_143579.1, forward strand.
ATATTGTTGAATGTTGTTAAATTTAACAATTTTTCCGAATGAGATGTTTTTGAGGTTTCAATTAAAAGGTCTCCTGATTGGAGACGCTTCACCATTTTAGGGGATCCAACAACCGATTCTAAACATTTCTGTATCAGAAAAGGCGATAGCTTGCCGACAGGTTGTGTGGACAATGAGTGCATTATGAGAAATGCTGGCATATCTGAAATCTGTTTTTCCGTCCGAAGTCTCTTCGGACGATTGGACTCGTGTTCTGAGACAGAGTTAACAACTTTGCCACCTGTGGGCTCCAGAGATGGATATTCATTACAATCCATCGTTGCTCCTTTTAGCCCTGGAAGAGGGAAATCCTTCTCCCAGATTACCGGCCCCGCCACGTGGAGGCAGGAGCGGTGCCAACCAGTGACCAAGCGATCAGCAGAAGAGGAGAGCAGTACGTTGCTAGCGATAGCAGTGACGGTGCAAGCGGGGTTAGCAGTAACGTTGCTAGCGGTGAAGCAGTGACGTTGCTCAGCGAGGGAAGCAGTAACGTTGCGAGCGGTCAGCAGTAACGTTGCGAGCGGTGGAGGGATTATCAAAGCACTAGTACTCGCCCTAGGAAAATCGCTAGAAAATCGCACTAGAAAGATCGCTTGGGAACTATCGCTTGGCACTCGGGGCCAGTTTTGGACGAAGAGCGGTAAATGTCCTCTGAGGCCTGTATCATGGATGTCTTGTAGTATACCGTATCTCCATGCTGTGTCATATGCCTTTTCTATATCAAAAAATATGGTAACCATATGTTTTGAACTTATAAATGTATCTCTTATGTCTGTTTCTATTCTTACGAGGTGATCTAAGGTGGATCTATTACCTCTAAACCCGCATTGCACACTGTTGAACCAGTTGGTTGTTTCTAAAAACCAGATTAATCGTTTGCTGATTATTTTCTCCAAAACTTTGCTCAAGCAGCTATTGAGCGGCTATCAGTCGATAGTTGTTTGGGTTGTTCTGATCTTTATTGGGTTTCTGGAAGCTAATACTACTGCATGATGTCATGCTTCAGGATATTGCTCTTCTTGAAAAATGCGATTGAACAGTTTCAGAAGGTTTTCCATTTCTTTTTGCTTCAGATGTTTAAGCATATTATAATGTATGTTGTCTGGTCCAACTGCACTTAGTTTTGTTTTTGATAATGCTTCACGTAATTCATGCAATGTAATTGGTTGGTTATAGGATTCAATATGTTTAGTGTTAAAATTAATTCTGTTTTTTTTCAGTTTTCTCTTTATAGGTTAAAAATTCTTCACGATATGATTGTTTTGACGATACTTTGGCAAATGTTTCTCCTAGTATATTAGCTGTCTCTGAAGGTTCAGTAATGCTTTCTCCATTCCAGTGTAATACTAAGGATGGTTGTTTTTTATATTTCCCATTCATTTTCCGTATTTTATTCCATATTGTCTGTGTATTTGTTGTTCTATTTATTGAGGAAGTAAATTGGATCGAAGAATTTTTTTTGGCTTGTTTCCTGGTATACCTGGCTAGCGCTTGTGCTTGTTTATATTTTAGGAGATTATCCGTTGTAGGACATCTCCGGAACTTATTCCATGCTTTGTTTTGTTGTCTTTTTTTTGTCATGCAGTCTTCATTCCACCAGGATTTTGGATGTAGCGGAAAACGAGTTGAAGTTCTGGGTATTGTTTGCACAGCTGCCTGTATTAAGGTATCTGTGATCAACTGATTTTTTTTTTAATGCTTTGTGGATTAAATATTGCGAGTTCTCTAAATTTTTCCCAGTAGCCCTTTTCTATTTTCCAGCGGGATGGTCTGGTGGGATGGCAGGGAAGGTTCCTGATCAGTGTGGTGATTACTGGGTAGTGGTCACTGCTGTATGGGTTTTCTATTACTTGCCACTTTAACTCTGGTACGAGTGAAGGGGTGCATATGGTTAGGTCTATTGCTGAGGTTGTACGACTAGGAAAGTGAAAATAAGTATGTTTACCGTTGTTAAGTAGGGAAAGATTATGGTGATCTATTATTCTTTCTATTATTCGTCATCGTCTGTTGATGTCAGTGTTTCCCCACAGATGACTGTGCCCATTCATATCTCCTATTATACAGAAAGGTGATTGGAGTTTGGAGATTAGTTGGTCTATTTCTTCAAAAGTTATATCTGGTCCTGGTGGAAGGTACACTGAACAGATGGTTACCTTAAATCTTAGTGTTATTCTTACAGCTATCGCTTTGAGGTTGCTGTTTAAAGGAATGTGTTCAGTTTGGATGTGGTTATGAACCAAGATGGCTACTCCTCCATGCGCTGGCCCATCTCTTATTCTGTCTTTCCTATACATTGTATAATTTTTTATTGAAAGGGTTTCTTGTTGTCTAAGGTATGTCTCTTGAAGACAGAACCATATTGGCGTATAGTGTGTAATTAGATACTGGACATAGTCGTAATTGGTTTGTAGTCCTCTACAGTTCCACTGGATGAACTGATCCATTATTGGGTTTTTCTAGGGCTTTCGGATTGCTTCCGAAATGGAACATTCTTATATTTTGTCTTATCTTTTTTAGGATATTGAGGCCTGTCCATGTCCATATCTTCTTCTGTGAAAATTTCTAGTACTGGTTCTTCAGAGGTGTTCATTTTTCCTATGTCCATCTGTTCGGTTGCTTTGGTGTTTGTAGGTTTACCTCGGTCTTTGTTGTGGTGCTGATTTGTTGGTATTTGTACTGTGTGAATAGAAATTGGAGTGAGTATTCACTATTTTCTCCTGTTTTTGTGCCTTCATTCCACTAAGTGATTCTTTTGGCAGCTTGGAAATTTCAGTTTGAACTTCTACTGATTTGTATTGGATCACTGCTTGTGCATATGATGGCTTGTTTGTAGTCCATGGCTGTATTATTCTTCTTGCGTCTTGGTAAGTTATATTGTGTTCTGTTTTGTATTTCTGAATTAGTTTCCCTTGTTTCCATTTTTCTCACGTTTTTTGAGTACGCTGGGTGTTCCCCTTTATAGTTTGTACATTTTAAGGTGTTGGCAGAGCAATCCGTAGTCTCCTGTTCTATAGAACCACATTTTGCACAGGTAGCCGAGTTTCTGCATGCCATTTGCGAATGTACAAATTTCTGACATTTGTAACATTGCAATGGATTTGGTATGTACTGTCTTACTTGGCAGTTCAGATATCCTGCTTGATTGATTGATTGATTGATTGATTGAGTTTTATTGGCGCATCAGCAACTAAGGCTATAATGCGCCAAAAACTTGTTATAAAAGGTAAAATTTTCGGTGACCTAAAGAATTAGGTCACTAAGTCCGGGTAAAAAAGCAAGTATAAGTTGTAAAAGACAAATATCAGTAAATAACAATAAGATTTTTTTTTTTTTTTTTTTTAAATATTGGTAAAAAGGTTTACTGATTTTAGAAAATTAAAAATAGCAGACACATGGTCATTGTCAGATAAAATCTGACTGAGTGTATGGGGCTCGGTCAGATGGTTAAAAGCGGTAAAACGAGCATTTCTAAAACTGGTACAATCACATAAAATATGTTCAATGGATAAAATGGTGTCACATTGCTCGCACATAGGACAGTCATCTGCCCTCAGCAGAAAAGAATGTGTAAGATGACTGTGTCCTATGCGGAGACGAGCTAGAACAACTTCCTCCTTACGATTCTTGCGCAGACTAGACTGCCACGGTTCAATTACAGGCTTTATACGATATAATTTATTCGCAGTCTGTCTATTCCACGAATCCTGCCATTGGGAATGTATTTTCTCGTCTATTATTTGCCTGTAGTCTGTATAGGGGACTAACAGGCAGCGGTTTTTATTCGGGATTGCTGATTTGGCTGCGGCGTCAGCCAAATCATTTCCCCTAATCCCAATGTGGCTGGGAATCCAGCAGAAGCGGATGTCATATTCGCGTTCATGGAGAACGTGAATCTTCTGCTGAATGCTAGACAGAACTGGATGAGGATTATACCTCACAGATATTAAAGCCTGTAACATGCTAAGAGAGTCAGAATATAAAATGAACCGTTGGTATTGGTATTTACTAATATGATCCAAGGCTAACTCTACAGCGTGCAGCTCTGCAGTAAATATGCTGCATTCAGAGGGAATCTGCTCTGATATAGTGCTGTCTGTGAAGACAGCAGCAGATCCCACATATGATTCCGACTTCGAACCGTCTGTGTAGACTGGCGCGAAGTCAGAATATTCAATTCGGTGTGCTGAATGAAGCTGCAGGTAGACAGATGATGGAGTGTCCGACTTTCCCCAGTTTCTAAGCGACAAGTCGCATGCCGGGACACGAGCATGCCAGGGTGGAAAGGGTTGCTTTGATGTTTGGGCAACCTTGTCTACCTTCATATTAAGTTCTTTGAGTAGATCTTGGAAACGAATACCAAAAGGACGATTGGCAGTCTTTCGAGTATTGTATAAATTTTCCCATCGTGGCTCAAAAACGAATGGCCACGTAGGATGGTCTGGCAGGGATTTCAGTTTTAAGGCGTACTTTAGAGACAACTGCTTACGTCGAAGTGATAACGGTGGTTCATTTGCTTCGACGTATAAGCTCTGGACAGGAGATGTTCGAAATGCTCCAGTAGCGATGCGTATAGCCTGATGATGGACGGGGTCCAGCCACCGCAGGACACTGTCTCGGGCTGAGGAATATACCTGGGACCCATAATCTAGTTTGGATCGCACAAGTGCACGGTAGAGCCGAAGAATGGTACATCGGTCTGCTCCCCAAGATGTAGAGGAGAGCGAGCGGAGAATATTAAGTCCACGTGTGCACTTTGTGCGGAGTTGACGAATATGATCCAAAAAAGTTAGTTTTTTATCGAAAATGAGTCCCAAGAATTTTGTGTTTGCTGCTACTGGGATAGCATTTTGTCCGAGCCTTAATTCGGGTTCAGGATGAAGATTACGCTTGCGACAAAAGTGTACGCAAACGGTCTTCTCCGGCGAGAACCTGAAGCCATTTTTAAGTGCCCAGGAATTCAGACTATCAATGGCTTTCTGCAGTTGTCTTTCAATAACCCTCATGTTGCACGACTGGCAAAAAATGCTAAAGTCATCAACATAGAGGGCACTGTTTACAGTTGGAGGAAGTTGTTCTGTGATGGAATTTATTTTTATGGCAAAAAGCGTGACACTTAGTACTGATCCTTGTGGTACTCCCTCGTCTTGGCTAAAGGAGCGAGAGAGTGAGGATCCCACACGAACTTGGAACGATCGATTGGCCAAAAAGTTTTGAATAAAAACGGGCAGATGCCCTCTTAGGCCTAGGCTATGTAAGTCTTTTAAAATGCCAAATCTCCAAGTTGTGTCATACGCTTTCTCCATGTCAAAGAACACCGACACCAAGTGTTCCCGTTTTAGGAAAGCATCCCGGATGGATGCTTCCATTCTAATAAGATGGTCCAAAGTGGACCGGTTTCTTCGGAAGCCGCACTGGATGTTGGAGAGAAGGTCATTTGTTTCTAGATACCAAATTAAACGAGAATTAACCATTCTCTCCAGGATTTTGCACAGACAGCTAGTCAGAGCAATAGGACGATAATTGGTGGTGACTTTTGGATCCTTTCCTGGCTTAGGAAAGGCAAGAACGATTGCCTTTCGCCAGGAGTCCGGAAACTGCCCTTCAGTAAAGATTCTGTTATACAGAAGGAGCAGACAATCCATAGATTTTGATGAAAGATGTTTAATCATTTCATAATGGATGCCATCTGGTCCAACGGCACTTGCTTTGGAAAGAGCGAGGGCCCTTTTCAGTTCCTGAATAGTGAAATCCCCGTTGTAGGGATAAATGCTCTTAGATTTAAAGTTAAGTGCCTGTTTTTCGATTTTATATTTCAGGACCAGAAACTCTGGGGAATACGAAGATGTTGCAGAGATGTTAAAGAATGTTTCCCCAAGAGCATTGGCTATTGCAGTTGGATCTGCAATAGCGCATCCATTATAATCTAGGATTGAAGAAGGGTGGGATGTATATTTTCCCTTCATTTTCCGGATTTTATCCCAGACTACCTTAGAGTTGGTAGACTGGTTAATAGATGATGTAAAACGGATCCACGATTCCTTTTGACTCTGACGACGGATGTAGCGTGCTTTGGCTCGTGCACGTTTGAAGGCTATAAGGTTGTACGTGGTAGGATATCGGCGAAATATCCCCCACGCTTTGTTTTGAGCCTTTTTTGCTGCTGTGCATTGGGAATTCCACCAAGGTTTGGGAAATGGTGGAAACCGGGCTGATGTTTTTGGGACAGCGTTAGCAGCTGCTTGGACGATGATTTCTGTGGTGTACTTTACTGCGTCATTGATCGGCTCTTGACTGACTGTGCTAAGATCGAAATTTGCCTGTTGTTGGAAGGCAGTCCAGTCAGCCTGATCAATCTTCCACCGCGGTAGCCTGAAGGGAAGACATGGTCTCCCACTGTGTAGCAAGGTTATCACGGGGAAGTGATCACTACCGTATGGATTCTCCTCCACTTCCCAGGTGAGTGAAGGGAGTAGAGAAGGGGAGCAGATAGAAAGATCAATGGCAGAAAAAGTACGGGTAGGCATGTGGAAAAAGGTGTTTGTTCCAGTATTTAGAAGGGAAAGGTCATTGTCATTGAGCATATGCTCTATGACTCGTCCCCTTCCATTGATGTTAGCACTACCCCACAGAGTGTTATGTCCATTAAAATCCCCAAGAAGTAAGAAAGGGGGAGGCAGCTGCGTTAGAAGATCATCAAGGTCTGCCTGGGAGATGTCAGTCCCAGGTGGCAAATAAATAGAGCATACAGTTAATAAGAATCCCACTGAAAGGCGAATTGCAACAGCCTCTATGCTGGTTGTAATTAGCAAGGGCTGCACTGGGGTCTGGTTACCCACCAGGATAGCCACTCCCCCATGTACAGAGCCGTCCGCAATTCTATCCTTTCGAAAAACTGTGATGTTGTGCATGGTGGGATCATCATTTGCCTTTAGATATGTCTCCTGTAAGCAAAAGCAAACTGGCTTGTGCTTTTGCAGGAGGGCCTTGATGTCATCTATATTTCGCCGGAATCCACGACAATTCCATTGTAGGAATTTAGCCATTATTTTGGCTTGGTGGGTCCATCAGGCGGCTTCCGAGGTGCTGAGGGCTTACTTTTGTCAGTCTTGGATTTATCTTTTTTGGGGAAGAATGGACGCTGTCCCGTGTCCATTTCCTCCTCCGCAAAGAGTTCCAAGACTGATTCTTCGGGTACCTCCTTCTGTTCGACCTCCATGTTTTCTTGGGAAGTAGGAGGTACTTCACCTTTCTTATTTTTTTCTTTGGTGATTGCCTTTGTTACTTGAGGAGCATTAGGAGGTACCGATACAGGAGTGGCAGTTGATTGGTCCTTCTGTGCAGGTTTTTGCGGACTTAACAGATAACGCGCGATGGGAGTGAAAGACTCCTTTGGAGGGATGGACATGTCCGTCTGTGTTCCGATGGAACACCTCCCTGCTACCTTCTGGGCGTAGGTAGGCTTGTTGATGTTGAGAGGTTTCACCGCTTTCCTTGCCTCCTGGTACGATATGTTTAGCTCTGCCTTCAGCCGTTGTATTTCTTTTTCTTCTTTCCACCTCTGGCATGCTCTTGAGTAGGCCGGGTGTTCTCCCTCACAGTTAATACAGGTGGGTTTTGGGGCTGAACATGCTGTTGTTTCATGGTCCTTTGCACCGCATCGAGCGCATGCAAGGACTCCACGGCAGGCCATTTGAGAATGTCCATACTTCTGGCATTTGAAACACCGTAAAGGGTTCGGAATGTATGGACGCACTGAACAGTTGATGTATCCAGCTTTAATCTCATCAGGAGGTTTAGGAGTGTTAAAAGTCAGGATAACGCTCCTGGTTTTAACAATTTTTCCATCCCTTCGCGCAGTGATTCTCTTGACGGCAATGACTCCCTGCGGTTTTAATTCGGAGCAGATTTCCTCCTCGTATACGTCGAGAAGGTCCCACTCCGAAATGACACCTCTCGATGAATTGAGTGTTCTGTGTGGTGTCACTGTTATAGGGATTCCTCCAATTGATGTTGTTCGGAGGAGATGTTCAGATTGCCTGTCATTTTTAGTTTCAATTAAAAGGTCTCCAGAACGGAGCCTCTTAACTGATTTGGGAGAACCTGCTAACCCATCTAACCCTTTCTGTATGAAGAAGGGTGACATTTTTCCAATCGGTTTTTCAGTGGTGGAATGCATGATTAGAAATCTTGGGACCGGCCCTGATGATGGTGTTTCAGTTCGCTGTCTCTTTGTTGCAATAGTATTATCTGCCTCTCCGTCTATGTTTTCAGATAGGGACCGGGTTGGGGCCCCTGAAGAAGTAAGTTTATCAGGATTCATGAGTTTTTTTAAGTGGTTCAGTGCCCGGGCTCCCCACCCACCACGGAGCCCAAAGGGACGCCCACTACCCGGCATGCATTAAATGCGCTCGGGAGTGGGACGCCAGGGCTACCCAGACACCATACCCGCACCGCCGCCAGCCTGAATCCTGTCCCTCGGACCATGAGGGTAGGGGCATGGCTTTGACACGGTTGACCCTCGCAGGCGAACCTACTAGCCGATTGATCCTAGCCGGGCCTTCCAGGACCACCCGTCTTGTCGAAGCAGGGGCCAAAGTGGTGTATTGGAGCTGGGCCCCTCAACCACCAGGATCCCCCTTTCCGAATTTCCACGGGTCGCAGCGCACGGCAAACACGCCGGATTCCATTGATGTAAGCCCGGAACCTAGGCTGTGGGCGTTGGATCCCAGTGATGCTAGTCTGGAAGCCCAGCAGCGTCACTGGGAGGTCCCCTCACCACGTACAGGTGCCCACGTCGAGGGGTGATATCCTGCTTTGACTGTTGTTGGAGGCTTCGGAGTATTAAAGGTTATAATTAGAGTTCTTGTTGGAATTATATTTCCATCCCTTCGGATATTAATTCTCTTCACTGCTGTTACCCCTTGGCTTCTTAATTTTTCTGTGGGCTCTTCTTCTGACACATTTAAGAGGTCCCACTCAGAGATCACTCCTCTGGAAGAATTCAGGGTGTTGTGTGGTGTTACAACTACTGGTTATCCTCCAAAGATTGTCGTTGCTAGCAACTTCTGGGAGTGATTAGGACTCTACTATTATGTCTCCGGATCTCAGGTGTTGAACAGACTTGGGAGATCCTACTAGACCCGCTAATGTTTTCTGAATTACGAAGGGAGACATACGTCCTAATGTCTGATCTCCTGTCGCATGTATAACAATGTATGTCGGTATTTTTGGTGGGTCCATATCTGTCTTCTGTCTCTTTGTCTTTTCTGTATCTCTACTTGGTAGGGCTTTCTCTTGAAGCCCTATAGTATCAGTAGTTATTTTACAACTCATGTTTGCTCTTTTGGCCCTGGGAGTGTTACTTTCCTCTCCCAGGTTACCAGCCCCGCCACGTGGAGGCAAGAGCAGTGCCACTTAGTGACCAAGCGGCTACTGTGTTAGGTTAGTAAAAGTGAGATTAAGAGAAAAAATAAGAAAGGTGAGTTTCCTTCCTGTGTCTTCACTTACTGATTGTAAGACAAAGAGCTGTTTCGAAAAAAATGAAAGTAAGTTAACGATCAAAATTAAAGAATCTGGTAAATTTTTTCTAACTCTATATATCGCTGGGAATCGCTTAGTCACTAATAAATTTCTTGGCACCTGGGGACGATGAAGAGGTATCTTCATAGAAAACACTGAGTGAAGAGAAACTGAAAAAGTCAATGAAAGATCAGCTTCAACAACAGAGTCCATCCTTTTGTCAGATGTGTACATATCATTTGGATAAAACATTGGCAAAGGTGTATTGATGAATGACGTGAATACACAGAATAAAACATATATACCACCCAGTGTCTGTTTAATAAATTATATATATTTCAGCTGTGTACGTGTTGTCTCTATAGTTTTATAACCAAAGAGGCATTACTTATGGGCTAACCCTTACATTAAATACATGATACTATATTTTCATCCTTCAAAGTTTTTTTTTTTTTTTTTTTTTATGAAAACCCCAAGCACGAAAGGTATGAAAACCTATAGTACTTAGTACCGTGCATGGGTTAAAGGAGAAGTATGGGGAGAGGGGGATGCCGGAAACTTTGCTCTAGAGACTAAACATGGGTTTCACCACTTCAAGCCTCCAATAAGCAAAGTGGTGGTATTTCACCGGTTGATGAAAGTCATCTACCACCTGGAGTCTTGAGGTAATGTGGCCATGGGTAAGCACATTGATCTTAGTGTCAAAAAATTGCTACAATATTACAACCCACTGTTAGCTGAACTGGCATATTAGCTACAATAACAGTTATAATTAATAAGCTATACTACTCCAATTACTATGTTGTGCATAAATATAAGTTTATTTTTAATGGAAACATATTTATCATGGGAAAATCCATTTGGTTTAACAGTGGATATGTTGGTTGATAAGCCACGATCCCAAAGAATTAGAGGAAAATCTTAATCAGTTATGCACAGTTAGTAAGGATTTTGGACTAAAGATGAATATGGCTAAAACAAAAGTAATGATGAACAAGTATACCACAGAAAGGGAAATAATGATTGAAGGAGCAGTAATTGAAAAGGTGCAGTCATATACTTATCTGAGACAAGTTATTAGCTGTAATAATGATAAATGGCTGGAAGTCAAGAGAAGAATAAATTTTGGATGGATAGCATTCAGGAAATATGGGGTTGGTGGTTGGTTGGTGGAACCGACTTCCATCACTTGTTGTTGAAGTTGATAGCCTAAACAAATTTAAAGCTCAACTGGACAGGTATTTCGAACGAACGGAGGGGTGAAATGGGAGAGGGTTTTTTTTTTTTTTTTTTTTTTTTGGGCTGATGCTGAATAAGCTTGCTTTCTTGCATCGTATGCCTCTACTAATGCTAATGCTAATGCTAATATAGTCACATACTGAAGAGCAATATCCCAGTTTGTCTGAAACTGTAAAATAATGAACCAATGTATACTCCCCACCATGACTTATGGAAGTGAAACTTGGGCACTCACCAAAAGAATGGAAGAGAAGCTGAGAACTACAAAGCAAAGAATGGAACAAATTATATTGGGAATCAGACTGTTAGATAAGAAGTGAAACACATGGATTAGGCAGCAAACTCAAGTAAAGGTCATTCTTATCAAAACTAAAGAACAATGGTCTTGGGCAGGACACATAGCTTGAAGACATGATGACAGATGGACTAAGAAAATAACAGAATGGTACCCAAGAGGAGCTAGAAGAAAACCTGGAAGACAAAGGCAGAGATGGATACATGAAATTCATGAGTTTGTGGGTAGTAAATGGATGGCCAGTGCTCAAAACAGAAGTAACTGGAAAGTTGCTGGAGAGGCCTTCATCCTGCAGTAGATTGAAAATGGCTGATGACGATGACGTTGGTTGAAATACTTTCTATGAAAAACGCATAAGGTCTATTAAGATAAAGTTTGCTGGGATGGGAAAGAAACTGAAAGGTATGGGTTCACAAACAAAATGTAAAATGATTGCAAGAATAGCATGAATCTGCAATAATAAAATTGGCTGAAGGACAAGGATTGATTATCTTCTTCATACACCTAGACGTCCTTTCAAATTAAGACTAAAATTAAGCAAGTCTTTCTTTATTGAATGCTGAATTGGTATTTTCCACAGACATCTCACAGTGTATCAACTGACTATTTTATTATTATATTACAATAAAGATTGCTACAGCATATCACCATTTTGGATGTATACAATCACAAGTGAGCCTATAAACTATGATATTTCCAATAAACTTAACAATTAAATCAATTGTTGAGCAGAGCCAGTTTCTACCCTCCCAATGCAAGGTGCAATCAGTTGTTTTTGTCGTAGTCGGTTTTAGGGGAACCTGTGACTAGGCTACATTATTCCCTGTATATTGTCTGTAAATTGTGTGCTGAAAAAAAAAAAAAAAAACCAAGTTTCCAGGAATAAAAAAAAAAAAAAACATGCTAACCTCGCCTGCAACAGACTAACTCAGCCAAGTTGTAAAAAAAAAAAAAAAAAAAAAAAAAAATGGGCATAATTATTGTTGATAGTTGATTTATACCAGTGGTTTTCAACCGGGGTGTCACTGCACTCTAAGGTGCCAACAACATTCCAAGGGTGCAACATCATTTGGGTTTAAGTTACTTAAACTTATATATTTACTTCGTTATAAAAAGGTGTATGGTATCTTTTTAATTTTGTGGTATCTATAATTGATGTTTACTTAGTACCTCTATATAAAAAATAAAATTATCATATATATAATTTGTATTATGAATTTTAATTTTGTTTATAGTTATATTATTGTAATAACTAGCATATAATTTTTTTTTTTTTTTTAATATTAGACATACATAGAGAGAATCGGATCTAATGGGCAGAAAATTGGGTAGGGGTGTCGCAAAATAAAATAAATTACTTAAGGGTGCCGATATTAAAAAAAGGTCGAAAACCACTGATCTATACACACATACAAGAGATTTCTCAATTTGATTTTTTTTTTTTTTTTCTGAAATTTTCCACTTTTAAACCTGCACTTTGCTATCAAGAGTACTTTTAGCATTTTTCCATGCTTTCGTTAGAGGGCATTCACTATAGTTAGATCAGTTACAATCGTGCCTTTTTAGAGTAGGTTATCTTGATCTTTTAGGTTAATCCTCTTTATCATGTTTGGTGTAGAATTCAAAGGCAATCTTTTTTCATTAATTGAATGTAATGTCCTTAATTAAGAGACACTGGATTTCAACGAACTCTAAAAAGCTGAAGTCGACTCTAAGCGTGTTTAGTAGGTAACCATATCTGCAAAACAAGCTGAATAATGACAGAAAACTCTACAAGTTTCTTACCGCTTCATTTCCTCTTTAATTTCTAATAATACAGTAATGTGTAATCTGATTTTAAAAAATATTTTACTAATTTTAAATAACAGAATTACAAATAAAGAATTAAAATTGGGGGGATACGAAAAACCAACCGTAAATTAAAAAAAAGAAACTATACACGTAAAAATTTAAAGCTGTTACTTACTGGTCATTAAAATGAGAACTCAGTTTTCATCGGATTTCTTTTCAATTGTTCCTCAAAAAAATGATGCTACACAGCCACAATATAACACTGTTACAATAAACACGCAAACGCACATGTAGATATATTTACAGGGAAATTCATCTTACTTGCGTCAGTGATCTAACGCTCTCAAAATATCGTGTAATTATTAGTAATGTCAACTGTAAACAATAAAACATAATCACAAAGTTTGAATCAGGAGAATAATGTGATATCACATACTAAACAAATATCAAGGAAGTTCCACCCCTTCCGAAATCTGTCGTTTTTTAACAACTTTGCGTACAGCGCCACTACACTGGCGCAAGGTGTATATAAATTTAATTCATTCTGAAATCGAAAAAAAAAAATAAAAAATAATAAATTATACAAAAACCTTCTCGTGCCTCTTCAGCCTGAGGAATTAGAAGAGTTTGCAGCTCCATTATAGATTTTTTTTTTCTTTTTGATAATTAGTCAATTGTGTATGTAACATTTCTTCATTGGCAAAATTTTATCGCACCCCTACACAGCCATTTCGTAACACGAGGTTATTATTATTAGCCATAAGGTGCAAGGAAGCCTGAGGCTTATGATGCACCAACCAAAAAAATAAAAAAAAAAATCCCGTCTTACCCTGAGAGAGACAGAGAGAGTGTCAGATTGATTGATTTCGTTTTTAATGGTGCAATGGCAGCTAAGCCCATAATGCACCAAGTCAAATTTAAAAGGCTACTAAACAATTTGGTAGCCTAGGACGGTAAAAATATTGTTACACATCTCGCACATGGGTTGGTCATCCGCCCTCAGTAAATAGGAATGTGTTAGATGACTATCACCTAGGCGGAGCCGAGCAAGAAAAACTTCCTCTCTTCGAACCCTGCGTAGACTGGACTGCCATTGCGTAATTACCGGTTTAATGTGATATAGTTTATTCTTGGCCTGTCCGTGCCAAGAATCTTGCCATTGGGAATGTAATTTAGAACGTATTATTTTCTTGTAGTCTGTATGGGGGACTGACAGGCAATGATTATCCAGGGAAATGGCTGATTTGGCAGCTGTATCAGCTAATTCATTTCCCCGGATCCCAAAGTGGCTTGGGATCCAGCAAAAGCGAATATCAAATTCTAATTCCACTAGAGAAAAAAGAATCTGCCGGATCCTGGACAGGATCAGATGAATGTTAAGCCACACCGATACTAGAGCCTGTAATATGCTCAATGAATCACAATAAATCATATACCTTTGGTAGTCGCTATTTTTAATGTAACCTAGGGCTGTTTCTATTGCACGCAACTTTGCAGTATAAATGCTAGTTTCTTGTGGGATATTATTGGATAAGGTTTTGTGAGCGAACACAACACAATATCCCACATACCATTCTAACTTTAAGCCATCTGTGTAGACTGGCAGAAAGTCAGAATACTGCTGTCCATGTGATACAAAGAGTTGCTAGTAGACATTTGGTGGTGTAGTAGCCTTTAAGGATAAGGGTCTTAAGGGAGAAGTCACAAGTTGAAAATACGCATGCCAGGGTGGAAGGAATTGCCTTGGTGACTAGGCAACGTTGTCTACCGTCAAGTCTAGTTCATTCAACAGCCCTTGAATCCGAATACCAAAAGGTTTGTTGGCAGTCCGATGGGTGTTGTAGAGGTTTTCCCAACGCGGCTCAAAAACGGATGGCCAAGTGGCATGATCGGGCAGGGATTTTAATTTGAAACGTAAAACAACGTAAAGGTTTTGGATAGGAGATGTGCGAAATGCTCTAGTGGCTGTCCGGATGGCCTGATAGTGGATTGGATCTAACCACCGAAGTGCACTATCTCTAGTAGAACCATAAACCTGAGACCCATAATCGAGTTTGGAACGGACAAGTGCTCGGTAAAGATGAAGAAGGGTAGAACGATCTGCACCCCATGAAGTTGACGAAAGGGCAGGAAGGATGTTAAGCCCTTTAACACATCTTGTCCTCAGCTGACGACTATGTTGTAAAAATGTCAGCTTCTTGTCGAAAATAAGTCCAAGGAATTTGAATTCTGCTACAACTGGGATGTAGTTTTGCCCAAGCCTTAATTCTGGGCACAAGATACCATGTACAAGATAAGCAATCCTAAAATATGCCCAATCCCTAGCCTTCCTAAAATTATTTCATCTCGCCTGTTTTTTCGGAAGCTGAAGAGCCACAGCTTTGGTTCCGGTTTTATTTGGAAGAGTTTATTTCCTGGATAACTTTTCCAAATTAATAACCAGCTGTTATAACATGCTTTACGGATAATGTGTTTGTAATCTGTATATTCAGAGATTCAGAGACTGCTGGGAATCATTGGGGTACAAGTAAACACATGGGTTGTGTTAGGGTAGCTAAGAAAAAGAACAGGTGCATGTATACTTGTGTGTACACCAATGCTAGGAGTTTAGTAAATAAATTTGATGAATTTGAGGTATTGCTCAAAACATCAAAGGCAGATATTGTGGGGATTTCAGAGACGTGGTGTCACACAGATATAAGAAATGCAGAACTGGAATTTGGGGAGTACAATGTGTACAGAAAGGATAGACAGGATAGGAAGGGAGGAGGGGTTATGCTATTAATTAAGAAACACATAAAATCCAAGGAAGTGAAGCCAGTCGACATCGCTGGACAGTGCAGTGTCGAGTCAGTTTGGTGTGACATAAGCATTGGGAGATCAAAATTGAGAGTAGGAGTGTGCTATAGGCCTAATGACTCTGATGAGTATAATAAGAAACTGTTCGGAGAAATAGAGTGGGCCAGTAAATCAGAGAGTCTTATAATGGGGGATTTTAATTTCCCAGATATTGACTGGAATTTGGGGGCTGGTCACTCACACAGTAGCAAGGCTTTTGTGGATTTATTGGATGATTGTTTTCTACATCAGCATGTTCGGAAGGCAACTAGAAGGAGTAATACTCTTGATTTGATTATCAGCAGTGATTCTTCATGCATTCAGAATCTGCAGATAAATGAACCACTTGGTGGCAGTGATCACAGTGTGCTGAAGTGGGAGTTACTCAAAGAGGTAACTACCATTAGGGGTAAAGGGAAGGGGTATTGCTTTCGTAAAGGCGACTACAATGGACTGAGACAGTATTTAAATTCTATACAGTGGGATCAACTGATGATATTGCCAACAGCAAATTCAAAATGGGAAGCATTCAAAGAACTTATCGTGGAAGCTACTAGGCTTTACATACCAACTAAGAAATATTGTTCAAGGTTTAGGCCTAAATGGTTGTCAGATGAACTAATGAGGCATATGGCAGAGAAGAAAAATGCATGGGATACATACAAATTAACACGTGACACGGATGCCTATGATAGATACAAGTTGATCTGTAACCAAGTTACAAAGGAGGTTAGGCAGGCGAAGGCAGATTACGAGAGATCCTTGGCAAGGGATGCGAAGAAAAACAGCAAAGAGTTCTTTACTTATGTAAACTCTAGAAGGAAGGGGATGAATCAGATTGGTCCACTTGAGATCGATGGGTCAACTGTTGATGACCCTGCTCGGGTAGCTAACAAACTAAATGAATATTTTGCATCGACATTCACACATGAGGAGTTATTCAGCGAGGGGAATGCCAGAGGTGTATTCAACTCTAGCAGTAAGCTAGAGAATCTTGTAATAACTGAGAGCAAAGTGGAGGAGAAATTGTTGAAGATAAACACAAGAAAGGCACCTGGGGTGGATGGGATCTATCCAGTTATATTAAAGGAGGCAGCAAAGGAGGTAAGCAAACCCTTAGCCATAATTATGAGAGCTTCCTTGGACTCAGGGGAGGTACCCATTGACTGGAGATGTGCAAATGTGACCCCAATTCACAAAGGGGGATCAAAGGCTGACACAAGTAATTATAGACCTGTGAGTTTAACTTCTGTTCCCGGAAAATTAATGGAGGCACTGGTGAAAGAAGCACTGCAGGATCATCTAGACAAGACTTCAGTTATAGCTAGGACACAGCATGGTTTTGTTAAAGGGAAGTCTTGCCTGACCAATTTGATTGGATACTATGATGCAGTCACAAAAGAACTGGATGCATGGAATAACTTTGATATTATATACTTGGATCTTAGAAAGGCTTTTGATACTGTTGCACATGGAAGACTGCTGCACAAATTGGAGCAGTGTGGCATTGGAGGCAAGTTGCTGCTATGGATAAAGGGGTGGTTGAGGGGGAGAAGACAGAGAGTGGTAATCAATGGACACTGCTCATCGTGGACTAATGTTATTAGTGGAGTCCCTCAGGGTTCAGTATTGGGGCCTTTATTGTTTTCTGTATTTATAAATGATATTGATGATGGTATATCAGGCTTAATGTCCAAGTTTGCAGACGATACAAAGGTTGGCAGGGTTGTCAAGGACACTACTGACACTATGCTGCAACAGGATTTGGAAAGGTTGAGCAGATGGGCTTCGAGGTGGCAAATGAAGTTTAACATTGACAAATGTAAAGTACTACATATGGGAAACAGCAACCCCAGAGCAACGTATCAACTCTGTGGTACTACACTGACAGTGGTAGAGAATGAAAGGGACCTGGGGGTGGTGGTGCAGGCAGATATGAAGTTCTCTGAGCAGTGCAGACGAGCTGCAAGAGTAGCTCATGGTGTATTGTCAATGATATATAGAAATTTTTCTAGCAGGGATAAGGAGGTGATTATTCCCTTGTATAAGGCAATGGTCAGGCCACACCTAGAGTACTGTATACAGGCCTGGAGGCCTCATTTCAGGAAGGATGTAGAGCTGCTGGAACGAGTACAGAGAAGGGCAACTAGATTGGTGAATGGGACAAAGGGGTTCTCTTACGAAGAAAGGCTTAAGTTTTGCAAATTACAGTGTCTGGAAACTAGGCACCAGCGGGGTGATCTGATAGAGGTGTACAAAGCCTTGAATGGTTTGAGCATGCTCAATGCTGATGGGATTCTTCCTCTAGCTCAGAAAAATCACCTGAGAGGGCATAAATTCAAATTGAGGAAAGACAGATGTAGGATAGATGTGCGGAAATTTGCCTTTAGCCAGCGGGTGGTTGGTGGGTGGAACAGACTTCCATCCCTTGTCGTGGAAGTTGATAGCCTAAATAAGTTTAAGGCTCAGCTGGACAGGTATTTCGAACGAACAGAGGGGTGAAGTGGAAGTGGTTATTTTTATTTATTTATGTTACTTTTTTTTTTTTTTTTTTTTTTTGGCTGATGCTGCATAAGCTTGCTTTCTTGCATCAAATGCCTCTACTAATGCTAATGCTAATGCTAATATGGAACTTGAAAAGTCTGCGAAATAGTGGTTTCTGGTTGTTTGACTGCATGATCTGCTCTTTCATTGCCAGCTATTCCAGAATGTCCTGGGATCCAGCAGAATCTCACAATTTGGTTCAATTCCTTACAGGCAAGTAACTTAAAATGAATCTGTTTTATTACAGAGTGAGAGGAGTTAGTATTAGTATTTATGGCAGAGACAGCACTGAGTGAGTCAGTGTATATTAAAGCAGACGGAATTATATGTTCAATAATGTGATCCAGAGCTAAGTTAATAGCATGGAGCTCAGCAGTGAAGATACTGTTGTTGTTGTTGTTGTTATTTGTTGGATTTATTGGTGCAAGGGCTACTAAGGCCATAATGCACTTATTATGGCCTCTGAGAATCTGTTGTAAGGTAAGTTTATTAGAAGAATATAGATGTGAAGGGAAAGCTGTTTTTCGTTCTCTCAGAGATAATGGGCTTTCAATGATCAAGTGGTTTACTGTGAGTTGAGTTTGACAGTTGCTGCATAGTGGAAGGTCATCCTGAGTGAGTAAATAACTATGAGTTAGGTGAGTATGTCCTATTCGAATTCTGACAAGTACTACTTCTTCCTTTCTATTGCCTCTTAGGCTTGATAGCCAATGCTTGTGATCGTTTTTAATCTGGAAAAGCTTATTGCTTTTTTCTCCCTGCCAAATGGATAGCCATTGTTTTCTAACATTGCTATGTATAATGCGTTTTAAATCTGTGTAAGGTATCTGCATGTCTCATTTTATGTGACTGGCGTTCTTGGCTGCAAGATCCGCTTGTTCGTTTCCTATGATTCCAGAGTGCCCAGGTATCCAACAGAAAATTAATTTTTGCCAGTTTGCAAGAAGCTGCACTAACTTGATTTGAATTTGTTGTAGTAACGGATGACTGGAAGGAAATTTAAGGAATCACTTAAGGAATCGGTGTAGATAATAGTTTGAGGATATAATGACTGAGGATATAATGGATGATAATAGTTTGAGGATATAATGACTTTTACATTGTCTAGAGCCATCAGGATGGCATACAGTTCTGCGGTGTAAATACGGTACTCCAAAAGGAGCTGCTGGGATATTGTAATGTTTGGTAGAACTGCAGCTGCGCCAACTTTATTAACTGTCTTGGAACCATCAGTGTAAATTTGGGTAAAACTAGAGAACTGAAAAGAGTGAGTTGCATGGATCTGCTGAATACTGAAATTTGGAAGTGCATTGTTTCCCCATTGTTGGAAATGTTGGTCAACATTGGCCAAGGCTATTTGCCATGGTGGCATAGCCGTGCTAATATCCAGAATTATGTCATTCATATGTAGTTCTCAGCACGTAGTTATGCTTTGTAAACTAATGCCACATGGTTTATTCTGCAAAGGTTTATTTTGGTTCAAATTATGCCATTTTGGGGTAAATAAATACTGCTTTATAGGATGATGTGGGAAACTTCTGATTTTAGCTGCATAACTAAATAACAGAGCATGCCGACGAAGAAATAGAGGTGGTTCGTGTGCTTCCGTATAGAGACTCCGAACTGGCGATGTAGGAAAAGCTCCCAGTGCAATTCGGAGAGCATTGTGATGCACTGGGTCTAGCGATTTTAATACACTTTCTCTAGTTGAGGCATATGCAGGAGACCCATAGTCTAATTTGGATCTTATGAGTGACCGGTATAAGTGCAGCAGCATGTACCGATCTGCACCCCATGACATAGCGGAAATTGCCCTGAGGAGATTCAGCTTCTTTCGACAGGTTGTGTGTGTGTGTGTGTGGTATGGCTGTTTATTGGCGCATTAGCTGCTATGGCTATAGTGCGCCTATTCGTAGGAATATTAAAAAACAATCTAGTTTAAATTAGTTTCAGTTCTGAAGCCTATTTATAAAAGATGATACACTCCAATTTGTTTAAAAAAGCAGAAAAGTTCGTTAACATTTGCGTCCTCTCCAATGATATGATGTAATGTCAATGGTTCTCGACGATTAGCCAGATTTTGAAGTATTGCAGCTCGATGTTGTTGATACTGCAGACAGTCAATCAGAATGTGTTTGACTGTTAGATATTCTAAGCAGTGTGGACACTGAGGAGGTGTTGGTATTGGTATTTTTGGGCACAAGGGCAACTAGGGCCAAAATGTGCCTGTTCTTATGACATGTTTTTATATAAAATTTGGTTCCAGTTTGAATCATAGAAAATCATATATTTGTATCTCCTTGAGAAAGGTAAATAGTTCATTTAAATTCGCATTGTTTCCAATAATATGGGAAAGTGATAGAGGCTCTTTCAGTTGTGACAGTGAAGGGAAACTATTTTTTTCGGAAATAGGAACACTGCTTACAATCTAAGAGTATATGCTTGACGGTAAGTGGTAAAGCACAATGAGTGCATTGAGGTGGGACCGACCTCCTGCTTGAGTAGATATATGGGTTGGATGTGTATGCCCTATGCGTAATCTTGCTAGCACAACCTCTTCTTGTCTGTTTTTCTTAAGCTAGATTTCCATAGTGCTGGTTTCTCTTCGATTTCGAGCAATTTGTTGCTCGTTTGTGACCTCCAGATTTCAGACCACTGGATTGTATTGATTTTTTTAATGTGCTTCAAATAATCTACGTATGGCACTTGGTAATGTGATGGTATTGCACTGATTGGTTGTTTGGCTGCCTGATCTGCTTTCTCCTTACCTGTGACACCAGAATGCCCTGGGATTCAGCAAAATAGCACTGCATGATTCTTACTTCGCAGGTGGTTTAAGCAGGAAAAAATTTGTTTTATGATGGGACGCGATATTGAAAGTTTATTGTCCAAAGCGGACACTGCACTCATGGAATCTGTGTATATTATACTTCTAGTATTGTGGGAAGTGTTTATATTTTCTAGGGCTAATTTTATTTATTTATTTTTTTTTGGTAGTTGTTGGCGCATCGACTTCTGTGGCCATAATGCACCTCCCAAGGTTTTTGTAGTACTTTGATCCAAGGCCGAGGCGGGATTCGAACCCGCGACCTTTGGGTTGCCAGGCAGGCACTTTACCCACCCGGCTAGCCCGGTCGGTCTTCTGCAGTGTAACTGCTACACTCAGCTGGTCAATCCAGCGTACAATGTTACTTTGTATTCTGAAGATTTGTCGAACAGTTTCAACACCTGCTTTACAGGTTTTAGCCGGGACGTTACCACTCGATCTCTACGTAATTTTCAGAGGCTTATGTTATCGCCTAAAACGTCAGATTCCCACTCAGATCCTTGGTATTTCTATTAACACTCACGTCGATGTTAAAGCCGAACGACAAAGAATTTGGCAAGAGTTGATCAACTTATGGCAGGGTAGGTGGGATGACACAACACTGGGCAGTGTAACGCGTTAGTTTTTTCCTGAAGTTGACTCTCTTACGGATAAAAAATCTACAGTCTGGTTTAGCCTTGACTTGTTTACCTCCTATTTGATATCAGGACACGGATCATTAAATAAGAAATTGTTTAAATTTCGCTTGTCTCCTACGGAACTCTGCCATAGTGGCGGTGTGGAAGATTGGCAGCACGTGTTGTACTCTTGTCCCTCATACAATGAATTTCGAGTAATTCTGCAGAATGCAATTCCCAACTTTTCTTCAGGATTGGAACCTAATTTTGTATCAAATGCCACGAGTTACCGCGCTCTTCAGGTTTTGCTAAGGCAACCTTCAATAAAAGGCTCGCAGTCCTTTCTGCAATGACTACACATGCGAATGTTTCAAATTCAGCTCAAGACTCTTCACCTTCACTGCAATGATGCCCATTTTCTCAACAAGATCTACACCTCTGGACTTGTGCTCTGTGTGTGTTGTGTTTTTTTTTTTTTTTTTTTTTGAAACTCTACAAGTGTCCTACAACTGCAACTCAATTTGGCGATGAAAATTCCTGTGCTCCTTTGCTCGGATGGCTGTTAACTGACTGTGACTTTATTATTGGTGATTGACTGTGACTTTGTTATTTGTGATTGACAGTGACTTTGTTATTGGTGATTGACCGTGACTTTGTTATTGGTGATTGACTGTAACTTTGCTACTAATGACTGCAGGACTTACTGGATTTAACCTCAACTGTTTTTAAGGTTTGTGCCTGCTTCTGGGCTTGTGCAAAGTTTTGTCGGTTGAATGGTACTGTTATCCTTAATTATTTTCTTTGAGCTTGTTTTTTTTTTATATGTTAATATGCATAAGATTACTTTCTCAAAGATATGTTATATGTTAATATGCATAAGATTACTTTCTCAACAGATTGAGGTTTTCAAAAGAAAACCTCAATCTGTTGAGGTTTTCTTTTGTATAGTATTTAATCTTTGTATAGTTGTATAAGTTAACGAGGCGGGGATGAACTAACGTTCCAGGTGCCGCCCAAGACAAATAAATACATACATAAAAAAGATACATACACTCAGCTGGTAATGATATAGAAAGCGTAAAAGAGGAAAAGACAGCTGCAGCACCAACAGAAGAGTCTGTTTTCGAACCATCTGTATATATTATACAGCGTTGAGCATTGTTGAGGGCATGGTCTTTATGGAGCTGTTTAATACTTTCATCTGGCAGGGATTTTTTTCCCCATTGCTGAAAATAGTTATCACAGTGAGGGAGAGTTACAGACCAGGGTGGATCAGGTACATCATTCTCTTGAAGCATATTGTCAAAGTTTATGACCCAGGCATGCATCAATTCTTTTAATCGAATACCAGTGGGTCTATTTTCTGTACCTTTGCTGTTGTAGAACGTGATCCATTCATGGTTGAGAAGCAATGGTCGAACAGGATGGGCTGGAAGGCTTTGAATTTTGGCTGCATAATTAAGGAGCAGCATTTTCCTTCTAAGGTGAAGTGGAGGTTCATACGCCTCTACATACAGACTCTGGACAGGGGATGTTCTTAGTGCACTTAGGCCGTAGGCAGAGGTGAAGGTGATTCTTGCACAACTTCTATTAGAATAAGTAGCGACCTGGAGCGAGGGGTGTTGGGGGTTTCAGGGACGGATGGCAGTCATCGTGAAACAGCTGGGTATATGGGATGTGTTAGAGTAACTAAAAATAAGAATAGGTGCATGTATACTTGCATGTATACCAATGCTAGAAGTATAGTAAATAAATTTGATGAATTTGAAGCGTTGGTCAAGACATCAAAGGCTGATATTGTTGGGATATCGGAGACGTGGTGTCACACAGATACAAGGAATGCCGAACTGGAATTTGGGGAGTACAATGTGTAAGAAAGGATAGACAGGATAGGTATTGGTATTGGTATTGGAGTTTAAGGGCACAAGGGCAGCTAAGGCCAAAATGTGCCAGATCCTATATTATTATCCTAAAGTAATAGAATGTGTTCCATTTTGGCATTAGAGGAATTCATATATATGTATTTGCTTCAGAAAGGTATAGAGTGTAGCTAGGTTAGCACTATTGCCAATCATGTGGTTAAGAGATAACGGTTCTTGCAGTTGTGATTGAGAATGGAAAGTACTTCTGAAATGGGAATAGTGAGGACAATCTAAAAGCATATGCTTGACTGTAAGCGGTAGTGTACAATACGTGCATCGAGGTGGGTCATTCCCCATGAGTAGAAACATATGGGTTAGGTGCGTATGTCCAATTCTTAGTCTTGCTAGTATAACTTCTTCCTGTCTATTTTGTCTGAAGCTGGAAGTCCATAAGGCTGGTTCTTCTTTGATTTGGAGCAACTTGTTATTACTTTGTGCCTTCCATATTTCTGTCCACTGAAACATACAGACTTTTTTAATATGCTTCAAATAATCTCTGTATGGTATTTGGTAATTTGCTGGTGTTGTACTGTTTGGATTTTTGGCTGCCTGATCTGCTCTCTCATTGCCTAAGATACCAGAATGCCCTGGGATCCAGCAGAATTTCACTGAATGATTCCTACTTCGTAGATGGTTTAAACAGCAAATGATTTGTTTTTTGATTGGTTGTGATGTTGAAAATTGATTGCCCAAAGCAGACACTGCACTCAATGAATCAGTGTATATTATACTGCTAGCATTGTGGAGAGGGCTAATATTCTGTAAGGCTAGTTTGATTGCATATAATTCAGCAGTATAACTGCTGCATTCAACTGGTAGTGATATGGAGACTGTAAAGGACGGAAAGACAGCTGCGGCACCAACGGCAGAACCTGTTTTTGAGCCATCTGTATATATTTGGCAGCTTTGTATATTGTTTAGGGCATATTCGTTATGTAGTTGTTTGATATTTTCATCTGGCAGGGAGTTTTTTCCCCACTGCTGAAAGTGGGTATCACAGTGAGCGAGATTTACAGACCAGGGTGGGTCAGGAATATCGCTCTCTTGAAGAATGTTATCAAAATCAATATTCCAGGTGTGAATCAAATCTTTTAATCTAATACCAGTTGGTCTATTTTCAGTTGGTTTACTGTTATAGAAAGCTGTCCACTCAGGATTGGAAAGCAACGGTTGAACGGGATGGTCTGGAAGGCTTTGAATTTTAGCTGCATAATTTAGAAGCAACATTTTCCTGCGAAGGTGAAGTGGAGGTTCGTGTGCCTCTACATACAGACTGTGAACAGGGGATGTTCTAAATGCACCAAGGGCAGTGCGAAGGGCACTGTGTTGGATGGTATTAAGTCTGCTTAACGCACTTTTCCTAGCTGAATCATATACGATAGCACCGTAGTCTAAACGAGATCTGATAATAGCACGATACAAATGCAACAGAGTGTATCTATCTGCTCCCCATGTCATAGCAGAAATGGACCTAAGTATATTAAGTTTCTTTAGACAAACAGTTCGGAGGTATGTGATATGTGGAATGAAGTTCAGTTTGTTGTCCAATATTAAGCCTAAGAAACGAAGATTACTGGTGAGAGGGATCAAATGTTTTTTTAATTTGAGTTCCGGTTCCGGGTGTAGTTTACGTTTTTTGCAAAAGTGGACTGCAATAGTTTTTTGATCTGATAATCGATATCCATTCTGCATTGTCCATGCCTCCAACTTATTTATGGAGAGTTGCAGCTGTCTTTCAATGGTATGAATATTTTGTGAATGACAAGATATAGTTAGATCATCAGCATACATATATAGTTCTACAGTATTTGGGATGTTGTGTGTTATGGTGTTCAGTCTAAGTGAGAAGAGGGTAGAGCTCAGTACTGATCCCTGCGGGACACCCTCCTCCTGAGTGTAGGACCGAGAAAGTACAGAATGATAGCGGACCTGAAAGGTTCTGTGTTGAAGAAAATTTCTAATGAATTCTGGTAAGTGCCCTCGCAATCCTATGGAATGAAGTTCTCTCAATATGTTGTTGTTGTTTATTAGTTGTTGGCGCATCGGCTTCTGTGGCCATAATGCACCTCTCTCGGTTTTGATTTCCTAGTCTGGTTTCTTTCAAATTTTGGATTTAAATAATACCTGACTTTATGAAGAGATGGAGTTCAAATGGATTCGTTGACTTGTGGTGATTTTTGTGTTTTAAATCTGATTATATAAGCCTATTGATTTTAGGTAGTGAAAAACTTCTCTTACCTTATTTTCTTCACTTAGAATGTTTTCCAAAACTAGAGCATCTTGATTTCTCTCAATATGCCATACCTCCAGGTAGTGTCGAAAGCCTTTTCTATATCGAGACTTACCATTACAAGATGTTCATTTTTGACGTAAGCATTACGGATGTTAGTCTCGGCTTTCACCATTAGATCCAAAGTGGCTCTGTTTTGTCGGAAACCAAACTGATTGTTGTTCATCAGTGCTTTAGTTTCAAGAACCCAGGTAAGCCTTCTGTGTATCATTCTTTCTAGGATTTTACTTAGGCAGCTGGTTAGAGAAATAGGTCGGTAATTTTCTGGAAGTGAGTGATCTTTTCCTGGTTTAGGAAAGGCTAAAATGATGGAATGATGCCAGGAAGATGGATATGTACCTTCAAGAAAGATCCGATTATAGAAAATTAATAGTAAATTCAAAGCCGGACTGTTTATATGTTTCAGCATTGCATAATATATACCATCAGGTCCAGCTGCACTGTTGGGTGATCTATTTAATGCTGTTTGCAGTTCAAATAGGTTAAACGGTTGATTATAGGCAATATATTGGGTAGTATTGAATTTTATTTTGTACCTTTCCGCCGAAGTTTTGATTTTCAGAAAGGAGTTGTCATATGCTGACGTGGCAGATGTTTGGTAGAAATTCTCTGCAAGGGCGTTAGCTATTTCTTCTTCGGAAGAAATTTCCTGTCCATTTTTGATTAAGATGGGAGAAGGAAGAGGTAGATATTTCCCATTTAATTGCCGAATCTTTTTCCAGATTAGACGACTGTTAGTATCCTTTGTGATAGTGGAGGCAAACTGTATCCATGATTCCTTCTTGGCTTTTTTTCTAATTTGTCTAGCTTTTGACTTGAGTCTTTTATATTGAATTAGGTTGTTGGTAGTTGGGAACTTCCGGAACAGGTTCCAAGCTTTATTTTTTTCCTTTTTGGCATTGGTACAAGCTTCATTCCACCAGAGTTTAAGGTTTTTGTGTTTACCTGTGGAGGCTTGAGGTATTGCTTCAGAGGCAATGGTCAGTATTTGCCTGGTAATATGCTCTGTGACATCATCAATGGGTTGTAGTCTGATCAATTGGCTATCAAAAGAAATACGGTTTGAAAACTTTTCCCAATCTGCTCTGGAGAATTTCCATTTTGAGCGGTTATCAGGGTATGATGTTTGAAGCGTTTGGATTCTGCATATGATTGGAAAGTGGTCACTATTATGTGGGTCGTTTAATACTGTCCATTCTATACTGGGATATAATATGGGGGAACAGAGAGTTAAATCAATTGCTGACATAGATCCAGAGGGAAGGTGTGTATAAGTATTTTCACCAGTATTCAGTAATGTTATATTCAGTTGGTCCAGTATCGTCTCGATCAAGTGTCCTCTATTGTCCATGTGGTCTGATCCCCACAATGGATGATGAGCATTGAAATCACCAAGGATACAAAAAGGTGGTGGTATTTGTCTTATGAGGTCTTCTAGTTCTTTAAACGTGCACATCTTGTTAGGTGGAAGGTACAGGGATACAAGAGTTAGAATTTGCCCAACTGATACACGTACAGCAATAGCTTCTAAGTGGGTTTGAAGCGGAATGTTTCTAGAGGGTATTTTACAGTCAACTAGAATGGCGACGCCTCCACGTGCAGATAGTGAGGAGTTTCTATCTTTTCTGTAAAATGTAAAATTTTTGATTGATGGAGTTACTTGTGGAGTTAGGTTAGTCTCTTGTATACAAACGGCTATTGGACCATATCGGGAGATTAAATCATAGATGTCATCGGTATTGCTGCGTAAACCTCTACAATTCCATTGAACAATGTTCTGCATTATCGGGGTTTGAGGAGGGAAGGCGAGTCTGTCTGTTTCTTGTGAGTGGTTTGCTTTTGACGGTCATATTTCATTTTATCTTTTCTAGGAAAATTGGGACGTCCGGTATCTGTACTCTCTTCTACATCATCAGTTTGACCTGATGAAAATCCAGTCTCTATATCATCTTCTGCATGAAGATCAAGGACTGTTTCATCATGCGTAGCTATATTTTCAGAGTCCATTCTATTTGAGTTTGTCTTTTGTAATTCAGTGGCTTGTTGCCTTCGGGATTTATTAGACATTTTATCACATGATTTTATTTTAGGCGGAACTGTGATAGGGGTATTACTTACTTCATCAACTAGAACGGGTTTGGTGGTAGGTTCAGATGTTGATAGCACAGATCGTGCCCATTCTGCAATGGATGTATTGGGCGGAATTGATACCTCAGTTTGGGTTGAAACAGCTTGACACTTTTGTGTAACGGAGGCGTACGTGGTTTTTGCGATAGTTGACTTTATTTGCTTTCTTGCTTCTTGATATGTGACCTTATTCTCGATCTTGTACTTTTGTATTCTTTTTTCAATTTTCCAGAGTTCGCATGATTTTGAGTATGCTGGATGGTCATTCTTGCAATTTGCACATTCCGGAGCCTTTGCAGTACACTCTGTTTGTGAATGATTTTTTGATCCGCAGTTAGGACAAGTAGTTTCGCCTCTGCATGTTGTCTGGGAGTGACCAAACTTTTGGCACTTGAAACATCTTAGAGGGTTTGGAATATATGGGCGTATACGGCAGTTTAGGTAGCCTGCTTTAACTGAGGTCGGCAAATTCGGTGTACTAAAGGTCAGTATAATATTACGTGTGGGAACAAGTTGGTCATCCTTCTTTATCATAATTCTTCTTGCTTGAGTTACTTTCTGTTCCAGTAATTCCATGACTATCTCCTCTTCGGTTACGTTCAACAAATCCCACTCACTTATTACTCCTTTTGAGGAGTTCAAGGTGTTATGTGGTGAGACTTTGATTGGTATTCCGCTTATAGATGACATTTTTAGTAAAAATTCTGAATGCCTTGCTTGAGTGGTCTCAATTAAAAGATCTCCTGATTGGAGCCTTTTCACCATTTTCGGTGTACCTGCTGCATTCTCGAGACATCTCTGGATGACAAAGGGAGAGAGTCTGCTTAGCGGCTGAGTCGATAAGGAATGTATAATCAGAAAAGCTGGTGGTTCTGATTTGTTACTATCCTTTTTCATTCTTTTTGGAAGATTGGCATCGTCTTCCATTCTGCGGGTCTCAACATGTTGAGAGCCTGTTGGCTCTAGTGGTGGACATGTATCACAGTCCATTGTTGCTCCTTTTAGCCCTGGGAGTGAGAGCTTTTCCTCCCAGATTTCCGGCCCCGCCACGTGGAGGCAGGAGCGGTGCCACCTAGTGGCCAAGCGGTTGGAGAGGTTAGTTTGTTAGTGCAAAAATTAATAAATGTACTAGGAAAAGAAAGGTAATTTTCCTTTCTGGGTTCTTACTTAGGATCTGTTAAGTACAGAACCACTTACAAAGAAATGAGGATGCGAAAGCACTAGAAAGTAAATATAACCAAATCACTGAGAAAGAGCACTATATCTCACTTGGGAAAATCGCTTGGACACTATCGCTTGGCACTCGGGGCCTACAGGATAGGAAGGGAGGAGGTGTTATGCTGTTAATAAAGAAAAACATAAAATCAAAAGAAGTGCATCCAGTTGATATAGATGAACAGTGCACTGTTGAGTCACTATGGTGTGACATAAGCACTGCGAAAGCAAAAATAAGAGTAGGAGTGTTTTATAGGTATAATGACTTGAATGAGTACAATGAACAATTGTACAGAGAAATAGAGTGGGCTAGTAAATCGGAATGTCTTATAATGGGGGATTTTAACTTCCCAGATATTGACTGGAACTTGTGGGTTGGTCACTCACACACTAGTCAGACTTTTGTGGATTTATTGGATGATTGTTTTCTGCAGCAGCATGTTCGAGAGGCAACCAGAGAAAGTAATACTCTTGATCTGGTTATCAGCAGTGATCATTCATGTATTAGGAATTTGCAGATAAAAGAACCACTAGGTGGCAGTGATCACAATGTACTGACGTGGGATTTACTTACCATCAGGGGTAAAGGAAAGGGTTTTTGCTTCCGTAAAGGCGAGTACAGTGGTCTCTGACAGTTTTTAAATTCTGTACAGTGGGAACAACTGACGATGTTACCAACAGTAAATTCTAAGTGGGAAGCATTCAAGGAATTAATCGTGGAAGCTACAAAAAGTTTCATACCTATTAAGAAATATTGTTCAAGGTTTAGGCCTAAATGGTTGTCAAATGAACTAATGAGACTCGTAACAGAGAAGAAAAATGCATGGGATGCATATAAATTATCAAGCGACTCAGAAGCCTATGGCAGATATACGTTAATCTGTAATCAGGTCACAAAGGAGGTTCGGCAGGCGAAGGCAGATTACGAGAAATCTTTGGCAAAAGATGCTAAGAAAAACAGCAAGGATTTTGTCTTTGTCATACGATCGTCATATATCGAACCTAGATAGCGTTAGTATAGTATAGGTTATAATATTTTCAGTGATCGGTAAAATCTATTAAACTTCTTGAACTTCGTTGGCATTTAAATTGTACTTTTAACTAAATACATATACCAACTTAGATTACAAACGTAACATAATTAATTAATACATAACTGATACGGAAGTTGTATAAAGGGAACTCGGAGATTATTAATACTTGACACTAAAAAATATATATCCCGTTTTAACTGTGTTGGGAGATAATTTAGGGTTATAAACTGAAATTGAAATTTTATTTAAATTAAAAGAAACATGACTCAGACCAGAGCAGCAAAACAAAATGCACAGCTTGCATGATGTTTGTGGAGCATTGCCATGGGGGATGTCTTTGTGGTGTGCGCGATGCAAGGAGTGTATCGAAATCAGGCAACAACTCAGCGTTCTTATGGGCTTATATGAGAGCTTGAAGGACAGGGTGGATGCCCTCGAAGGAACTAAATTGAGGGGCACATCAAGCTCTCAACTGCCCACATCAACGCCAGAGCTTGCACTTGGTCGTCGCGCAACACAGCGGCAACCCCCAAGGCAGAATGCGCTGGTCCCAAAGGAACTGGTAGTTGTTGGTGACTCTATTGTCAGGGAAACGGGGAACATGCTTTGTAAAAAGGATAGGTGGAACAGGTATTGTATTGTATTGGTATTGTTATTTTAGACACAAGGGCAACTAGGGCCAAGATGTGCCTGTTCCTATGACATATTTTTATATAAAATTTCGTTCCAGTTTTTAATCATAGAAAATCATATATTTGTATCTGCTTAAGAAAGGTAAATAGTTCATTTAAATTTGCATTGTTTCCAATAATATGGGCAAGTGATAGAGACTCTTTCAGTTGTGAGAGTGAAGGGAAACTATTCTTTCGGAAATAGGAATACTGCTTACAATCTAAGAGTATATGCTTGACGGTAAGTGGTAAAGCACAATGGGTGCATTGAGGTGGGACATCCTGCTTGAGTAGATATATATGGGTTGGATGCGTATGCCCTATGTGTAATCTTGCTAGCACAACCTCTTCTTGTCTGTTTTTCCTCAAGCTAGATTTCCATAGTGCTGGTTCCTCTTTAATTTCGAGCAATTTGTTGTTCGTTTGTGACCTCCAGATTTCAGACCACTGGATTGTATAGTTTTTTTAATGCGCTTCAAATAATCTATGTATGGTACTTGGTAATGTGATGGTATTGCACTGATTGGTTGTTTGGCTGCCTGATCTGCTCTCTCGTTACCTGTGATACCAGCGTGCCCTGGGATCCTGCAAAATAACACTGTATGATTCTTAATTCGTAGGTGGTTTAAGCAGGAAATAATCTGTTTTATGATGGGATGCGATATTGAAAGTTTATTGTCCAATGCAGACACTGCACTCCTGGAATCTGTGTATATTATACTGCTAGTATTATGGGAAGTGTTTATATTTTCTAGGGCTAATTTTATTGCGTATAATTCTGCAGTGTAACTGCTACACTCAACTGGTAGTGATATAGAAAGTGTAAAAGAGGAAAAGACAGCTGCAGCACCAACAGAGGAGTCTGTTTTCGAACCATCTGTATATATTATACAGCGTTGATCATTATTGAGGGCATGGTCTTTATGGAGCTGTTTAATACTTTCATCTGGCAGGGATTTCTTTCCCCATTGCTGAAAATAGTTATCACAGTGAGTGAGAGTTACAGACCAGGGTGGATCAGGTACATCATTCTCTTGAAGCATATTGTCAAAGTTTATGTCCCAGGCATGCATCAATTCTTTTAATCGAATACCAGTGGGTCTATTTTCTGTAACTTTGTTGTTGTAGAACGTGATCCAATCAGGGTTGAGAAGCAATGGTCGAACGGGATGGGCTGGAAGGCTTTGAATTTTGGCTGCATAATTAAGGAGCAGCATTTTCCTTCTAAGGTGAAGTGGAGGTTCGTACGCCTCTACATACAGACTCTGGACAGGGGAGATTCTAGAGTCCCCTAGCGAAGCACGAAGGGCACTGTGTTGGATGGTATTCAGTCTGGTTAGTGCACTTTTCCTAGCAGAGTCATAGACAACAGTTCCATAATCTAATCGAGACCTGATAAGAGCACGATACAGATGTAACAGAGAATATCTATCGGCACCCCATTTCATAGCAGAAATGGACCGAAGAATATTTAATTTTTTTAAACATACAGTTCGGAGATATGTTATGTGAGAAACAAAGTTAAGTTTGATGTCCAATATTAAACCTAGGAAACGAAGATTACTGGTGAGTGGTATCAGGTGGTTCTTTAGCAGAAGTTCCGGTTCCGGATGCAGCTTGCGTTTTTTGCAGAAGTGAATTGCAACAGTTTTTTGTTCTGACATACGATATACATTCTGCTGTGTCCATATTTCTAGCTTATTTATGGAGAGTTGCAGCTGTCTTTCAATAGTATGAATATTTTTTTAACTGCAAGATAGAGTGAGATCATCAGCGTACATGTATAATTCGACAGTACTGGGAATGTTGTGGGTTATAGTGTTCAGCCTGAGTGAAAAAAGAGTAGCGCTAAGTATTGACCCTTGTGGGACACCTTCTTCTTGGTTATAAATACGAGAAATTACTGTTTGATAACGGACCTGAAAAGTTCTATTTTGGAGGAAGTTTTGAATAAATTTCGGTAAATGTCCCCGCAATCCTAGGGAATAAAGTTCTCGCAATATGCCATACCTCCAGGTTGTGTCAAAAGCCTTTTCAATGTCCAAACTTACCATTACAAGGTGTTCGTTTTTCACATAACGCATTACGAATGTTAGTCTCTGCTTTCACCATGAGATCTAAAGTGGATCTGTTTTGTCGAAATCCAAATTGATTGTTGTGTAGCAGCTTTTCAGTTTCAAGAACGCAGGTAAGTCGCCTGTGTATCATCTTTTCTAGAGTTTTACCCAGGCAACTGGTGAGGGACATTGGTCGATAATTTTGTGTGAGTGATTGATCTTTTCCTGGTTTGGGAAAGGCTAGAATAACAGCGTGATGCCAGGTACAGGGATATACACCTTCAAGGAAAATCCGATTAAAGAATGTTATTAGCAAATTCAGAGATATATTGTTTAGATGTTTTAGCATTACATAATAGATTCCATCAGCTCCGGCAGCGCTATTTGGTGATCTGTTTATTGCTGTTTGGAGTTCACAAAGATAGAAAGGTTGATTGTAGGCTAGAAACTGGGTAGTTTGGAAATTTATCTTATATTTTTCTGCTATGGCTTTAGTTTGTAGAAAGGAAGTATCATAAGCAGTAGTGGCGGAAGTTTCGGAGAAAGTCTCTGCAAGCGCGTTGGCTATTTCTTGTGGTGAAGATATTTCTTTTCCGTTCTTGGTTAAAATTGGAGCAGAAACCGGGAAAAATTTGCCATTTAGTTGTCGAATTTTTTTCCAAATAATTTTACTGCTAGCGTCTTTTGTGATAGAAGATGCAAACTGTATCCATGATTCTTTTTTGGCTTGTCTTCTAATTTGTCGTGCTTTTGCCTTAAGCCTTTTAAACTGAATTAGGTTGTGGGTGGTTGGATACTTACAGAACAGATTCCAGGTTTTTTTTTTGCCTTTTTCGCTATGGTACAAGAATCATTCCACCAATGTCTAAGATTTCTGTGTTTGGAAGCTGCTGCTATTATTTGTTTGGTAATGTGCTCGGTGACATCATCAATGGACCCTAGTTGTATCAATTGGCTATCAAAGGAGATGGAGACAGAAAACTTTTCCCAATCTGCTTTAGAAAATTTCCATAATACCCGATGATCAGGGCAAGGTGTCTGCGTTGTTTCGATTCTGCATATTATTGGGAAGTGATCACTGTTGTATTGGTATCGGTATTGGTATTTTTGGGCACAAGGGCAACTAGGGCCAAAATGTGCCTGTTCCTATAACATGTTTTTATATAAAATT
The DNA here is from genome assembly GCF_048544385.1 of Mastigoproctus giganteus. Classification (NCBI taxonomy): domain Eukaryota; kingdom Metazoa; phylum Arthropoda; class Arachnida; order Uropygi; family Thelyphonidae; genus Mastigoproctus; species Mastigoproctus giganteus. The sequence goes on from NC_143579.1 coordinate 161,400,165, forward strand.
TCATTCCAGTTTTTAATCATAGAAAATCATATATTTGTATCTGGTGAAGAAAAGTAAATAGTTCATTTAAATTCGCATTGTTTCCAATAATATGAGCAAGTGATAGAGGCTCTTTCAGTTGTGAGAGTGAAAGAAAACTATTCCTTCGGAAGTAGGAATACTGCTTACAATCTAAGAGTATATGCTTCACGGTAAGTGGTAAAGCACAATGAGTGCATTGAGGTGGGACATCCTGCTTGAGTAGATGTACATGGGTTGGATGCGTATGCCCTATGCGTAATCTTGCTAGCACAACCTCTTCTTGTCTGTTTTTCCTTAAGCTAGATTTCCATAGTGCTGGTTCCTCTTTGATTTCGAGCAATTTGTTGTTCGTTTGTGACCTCCAGATTTCAGACCAGTGGATTGTATAGATTTTTTTAATGCACATCAAATAATCTATGTATGGTACTTGGTAATGTGATGGTATTGCACTGATTGGTTGTTTGGCTGCCTGATCTGCTTTCTCGTTACCTGTGATACCAGAGTGCCCTGGAATCCAGCAAAATAACACTGTATGATTCTTACTTCGTAGGTGGTTTAAGCAGGAAAGAATTTGTTTTATGATGGGATGCGATATTGAAAGATTATTGTCCAATGCGGACACTGCACTCCTGGAATCTGTGTATATTATACTGCTAGTATTGTAGGAAGTGTTTATATTTTCTAGGGCTAACTTTATTGCATATAATTCTGCAGTGTAACTGCTACACTCAACTGGTAGTGATATAGAAATTGTAAAAGAGGGAAAGACAGTTGCAGCACCAACAGAAGAGTCTGTTTTCGAACCGTCTGTATATATTATACAGCGTTGAGCATTATTGAGGGCATGTCCTTTATGGAGCTGTTTAATACTTTCATCTGGCAGGGATTTCTTTCCCCATTGCTGAAAATAGTTATCACAGTGAGGGAGAGTTACAGACCAGGGTGGATCAGGTACATCATTCTCTTGAAGCATATTGTCAAAGTTTATGTCCCAAGCATGTATCAATTCTTTTAATCGAATACCAGTGGGTCTATTTTCTGTAACTTTGCTGTTGTAGAACGTGATCCAATCAGGGTTGAGAAGCAATGGTCGAACAGGATGGGCTGGAAGGCTTTGAATTTTGGCTCCATAATTAAGGAGTAGCATTTTCCTTCTAAGGTGAAGGGGAGGTTCGTACGCCTCTACATACAGACTCTGGACAGGGGATGTTCTAAAGGCTCCTAGCGAAGTACGAAGGGCACTATGTTGGATGGTGTTCAGTCTGGTTAGTGCACTTTTCCTAGCAGAGTCATAGACAACAGCTCCATAATCTAATCGTGACCTGATAAGAGCACGATACAGATGTAGCAGAGAGTATCTGTCGGCACCCCATTTCATGGCAGAAATGGACCGAAGAATATTTAATTTCTTTAAACATACAGTTCGCAGATATGTTATGTGAGAAACAAAGTTAAGTTTGGTGTCCAACATTAAACCTAGGAATCGAAGGTTACTGGTGAGTGGTATCAGGTGGTTCTTTAGCCGAAGCTCCGGTTCCGGATGCAGCTTACGTTTTTTGCAGAAGTGAATTGCAACAGTTTTTTGTTCTGACATACGATATCCATTCTTCTGTGTCCATGTTTCTAGCTTATTTATGGAGAGTTGCAGCTGTCTTTCAATGGTATGAATATTTTTTGCACTGCAAGATAGAGTGAGATCATCAGCGTACATATATAATTCGACAGTATTGGGAATGTTGTGGGTTATAGAGTTCAGCTTGAGTGAAAAAAGAGTAGCGCTAAGTATTGACCCTTGTGGGACACCTTCTTCCTGGGTATAAATACGAGAAAGTACTGTTTGATAACGAACCTGAAAAGTTCTGTTTGGAGAAAGTTTTGAATAAATTTCGGTAAATGTCCCCGCAATCCTAGGGAATAAAGTTCTCGCAATATGCCATACCTCCAGGTTGTGTCAAAAGCCTTTTCAATGTCCAAACTTACCATTACAAGGTGTTCGTTTTTCACATAAGCATTACGAATGTTAGTCTCTGCTTTCACCATGAGATCTAAAGTGGACCTGTTTTGTCGGAAACCAAATTGATTGTTGTTTAGCAGCTTTTCAGTTTCAAGAACCCAGGTAAGTCGCCTGTGTATCATCTTTTCTAGAGTTTTACCTAGACAACTGGTGAGGGAGATTGGTCGATAATTTTGTGTGAGTGATTGATCTTTTCCTGGTTTGGGAAAGGCTAGAATAATGAGTGATGCCAGGTAGAGGGATATACACCTTCAAGAAAGATCCGATTAAAGAATGTTATTAGCAAATTCAGAGCTATATTGTTTAGATGTTTCATCATTACATAATAGATTCCATCAGCTCCGGCAGCGCTATTTGACGATCTGTTTAGTGCTGTTTGGAGTTCAAAAAGACGAAAAGGTTGATTATAGGCTAGAGACTGGGTACTTTGGAAATTTATCTTATATTTTTCTGCAATGGCTTTAGTTTGTAGGAAGGAAGTATCATAAGCTGTAGTGGCGGAAGTTTCAGAGAAAGTCTCTGCAAGCGCGTTGGCTATTTCTTGGGGTGAAGATATTTCTTGTCCGTTCTTGGTTAAAATTGGAGCAGAAACCGGTAAAAATTTGCCATTTAGTTGTCGAATTTTTTTCCAAATAATTTTACTGCTAGTGTCTTTTGTGATAGAAGATGCAAACTGTATCCATGATTCTTTTTTGGCTTGTCTTCTAATTTGCCGTGCTTTTGCCTTAAGCCTTTTAAACTGAATGCGGTTGTCGGTGGTTGGAAACTTACGGAACAGATTCCAGGCTTTATTTTTTTCTTTTTTCGCTATGGTACAAGCATCATTCCACCAGTGTTTCAGGTTTCTATGTTTGGACGCAGAACACATTGGTATTGCTTTGGATGCTGCTGCTATTATTTGTTTGGTAATGTGTTCGGTGACATCATCAATGGACCCTAGTTGTATCAATTGGCTATCAAATGAGATGGAGACAGAAAACCTTTCCCAATCTGCTTTAGAAAATTTCCATAACACCCGATGATCAGGGCAAGGTGTGTGCGTTGTTTGAATTCTGCATATTATTGGAAAATGATCACTGTTGTGCAGATCATTTAAAACCGTCCAATCTATAATAGGAAGTAACTCAGGGGAACAAATAGATAAGTCAATTGCCGACATACATCCCGTGGAGAGATGAGTGTAAATGTTTTGACCAGCGTTCAGCAAAGTTAGGTTCAGTTGGTCTATGAGCTTTTCTAGCAAGTGCCCTCTATTATCCATGTGAGCAGATCCCCACAGCGGATGATGTGCATTTAGGTCACCAAGAAGACAAAAAGGAGATGGTATTTGTTTTATAAGATCTTCTAATTCTTTCAACGTGTAAATATTGTTAGGTGGAAGGTACAATGAGACGAGAGTTATTGTTTTTCCCATTGCTACACGGACTGCAACGGCTTCTAAGTGGGTCTGAAGAGGAATGTGTCTTGCTGGGAATTTACATTTCACTAAAATTGCTACTCCACCATGTGCATGGCTTGAACAAGTTCTATCTTTTCTATAGGCTGTAAAATGTTTAATCGAATAAGTTACCTGTGGATTTAAGTAAGTCTCTTGCAAACAAATGGCTACCGGATTATATTGCGAGATCAAGTCATATATATCATCAGTATTACTGCGTAAACCTCTGCAATTCCATTGTACGATGTACATCATTATTTGGTTTTAGAGAGGGAAGATGATTCTGTCTGTTTCTTGTAAGATGGAGCAGTTTGCTTTTGACGATCATGTTTTATCTTATCCTTTCTTGGGAAAAAAGGGCGTCCATATTCTGTACTCCCTTCTACATCATCGGTACCAGTAGGTGAACATCCAGTCTCCATGTCATCTTCTGCATGAAGATCAAGGACTGTTTCTTCTTGTGCATTTACGGCTTCGCTATCCATGCTGCTTGAATTAGCTTGTTGTAATTCAGTGGCGCGTTGCCTTTGTGGTTTCCTCTGTAATTTATCAATTGACGTAATTTTAGATGGAACTGAGAGTGGAGTATTGTTTATTTCGTCGATTGAAACAGGTTTGTTAGCGGACTGATTTGTCAAAAGTACAGATCGTGCCCATTCTGCAATGGATGTGTTAGGTGGGATTGACACTTCTGTTTGGATAGCAACTGCTTGACAGTTATGGGTAGCAGTAGCATAGCTGCGTTTTGGCATTGTTACCTTGACTTGTCTTCTTGCTTCTTGATATGATACTTTGTTTTCAATCTTAAACTTCTGTATCTTTTTTTCCATTTTCCACAAATCACATGATTTTGAATAAGCTGGGTGATCATTCTTACAGTTTGGGTACTCTGGAGATTTTGCAGTACAATCTGTTTGAGAATGATTTTTCGAACCACAATTAGAACATGTAATTTCTCCTCTGCATGTTGTTTGAGAATGACCGAATTTTTGGCATTTGAAACACCTTAAGGGATTTGGAATGTATGCCCGGACTCGGCAGTGGAGGTAGCCTGCTTTCACTGAGTTTGGTAAATTTGGTGTACTGAAGGTCAATATGATATTTCGTGTTGGAACTAGTTTATCGTCCTTCCTGATCATGATTCGCCTTGCTTGTGTTACTTTTTGTTCTTGTAATTCTGTAACTATTTCCTCTTCGGTGACGTTTAGTAAATCCCACTCACTTATAACTCCTTTGGAGGAGTTCAGTGTATTATGCGGGGTGACTTTAATTGGGATTCCGCTTATAGTTGAAAGTTTCAATAACAGTTCAGAGTGTCTTGCCTGCGTGGTTTCAATTAATAGATCTCCTGACTGGAGTCTTTTTACCATTTTTGGTGTTCCTGCTGAGTTTTCAAGACATCTTTGAATGACAAAGGGAGACAATTTGCTTACTGGTTGATTCGATAGTGAATGTATTATCAGAAAAGCTGGTGGTTCTGGTTTGCTAGAATCTGTTCTCATTCTTTTTGAGAGACTTGGATCATGTTCCCTTCTACGGGTGTCAATATGTTGAGAGCCTGTTGGCTCTAGTGGTGGATATTCTTCGCAATCCATTGTTGCTCCTTTTCGCCCCGGGAGAGGAGCTTCCTTCTCCCAGGTTACCGACCCCGCCACGTGGAGGCAGGAGCGGTGCCAACTAGTGGCCAAGCGATCTGAAGAATAGGAGAGCAGTACGTTGCTAGCGATAGCAGTAACGTTGCAAGCGGGGTTAGCAGTAACGTTGCTAGCGTTGAAGCAGTGACGTTGCTCAGCGAGGGAAGCAGTAACGTTGCGAGCGGTCAGCAGTGACGTTGCGAGCGGTGGAGGGTTTATGAAAACACTAGTACTCACTCTAGGAAAAACGCTAGAAAACGCACTATAAAGATCGCTTGGGAACTATCGCTTGGCACTCGGGGCCATCACTGTTGTGCAGGTCATTTAAAACCGTCCAATTAATAATAGGAAGTAACTCAGGGGAACAAATAGACAAGTCAATTGCCGACATACATCCCGTGGAGAGATGAGTGTAGATGTTTTGACCAGTGTTTAGCAAAGTTAGGTTCACTTGGTCTATGAGCTTTTCTAGCAAGTGCCCTCTATTATCCATGTGAGCAGATCCCCATAGCGGATGATGTGCATTTAGATCACCAAGAAGACAAAAAGGAGATGGTGTTTGTTTTATAAGATCTTCTAATTCTTGCAACGTGTAAATATTGTTAGGTGGAAGGTACAAAGAGACGAGAGTTATTGTTTTTCCCATTGCTACACGAACTGCAACGGCTTCTTAGTGGGTCTGAAGAGGAATGTTTCTTGCTGGAAATTTACAATTCACTAAAATTGCAACTCCACCATGTGCATGGCTTGAACTAAATCTATTTTTTCTATAGGCTGTAAAATGTTTAATCGAATAAGTTACCTTTGGATTTAAGTAAGTCTCTTGCAAGCAAATGGCTACCGGATTATATTGTGAGATCAAATCGTATATATCATCGGTATTACTGCGTAAACCTCTGCAATTCCATTGTACGATGTATATCATTATTTGGTTTTAGAGAGGGAAGATGATTCTGTCTGTTTCTTGTAAGATGGAGCAGTTTGCTTTTGACGATCATGTTTTATCTTATCCTTTCTTGGAAAAAAAGGGCGTCCGTATTCTGTACTCCCTTCTACCTCATCGGTACCAGTAGATGAACATCCAGTTTCCATGTCATCTTCTGCATGAAGATCAAGGACTGTTTCTTCTTGTGCATTTACAGCTTCGCTGTCCATGCTGCTTGAATGTGGTTGTTGCAATTCAGTGGCGCGTTGCCTTTGTGGTTTCCTTTGTAATTTATCAATTGATGTAATTTTAGATGGAACTGAGAGTGGAGTATTGGTTATTTCGTCGATTGAAACAGGTTTGTTAGCGGACTGATTTGTCAAAAGTACAGATCGTGCCCATTCTGCAATGGATGTGTTAGGTGGGATTAACACTTCTGTTTGGTTAGCAACAGCTTGACAGTTTTGGGTAGCAGTAGCATAGCTGCGTTTCGGAATTGTTACCTTGACTTGTCTTCTTGCTTCTTGATATGATACATTGTTTTCAATCTTAAACTTCTGTATCTCTTTTTCCATTTTCCACAAATCACATGATTTTGAATAAGCCGGGTGATCATTCTTACAATTTGGGCACTCTGGAGATTTTGCAGTACAGTCTGTTTGAGAATGATTTTTCGAACCACAATTAGGACATGTAATTTCTCCTCTGCATGTTGTTTGAGAATGGCCGAATTTTTGGCATTTGGAACACCTTAAGGCATTTGGAATGTATGACCGGACGCGGCAGTGGAGGTAGCCTGCTTTCACTGAGTTTGCTAAATTTGGTGTACTGAAGGTCAATATGATATTTCGTGTTGGAACTAGTTTATCGTCCTTCCGGATCATGATTCGCCTTGCTTGTGTTACTTTTTGTTCTTGTAATTCCGTAACTATTTCCTCTTCGGTGACATTTAGTAAATCCCACTCACTTATAACTCCTTTGGAGGAGTTCAGTGTATTATGCGGGGTGACTTTGATTGGGATTCCGCTTATAGTTGAAAGTTTTAATAACAGTTCAGAGTGTCTTGCCTGCGAGGTTTCAATTAATAGATCTCCTGACTGGAGTCGTTTTTCCATTTTTGGTGTTCCTGCTGAGTTTTCAAGACATCTTTGAATGACAAAGTGGGACAATTTGCTTACTGGTTGATTCGATAATGAACGCATTATCAGAAAAGCTGGTGGTTCTGGTTTGCTAGAATCTGTTCTCATTCATTTTGAGAGACTTGGATCATGTTCCCTTCTAAGGGTGTCAATTTGTTGAGAGCCTGTTGACTCTAGTGGTGGATATTCGTCGCAATCCATTGTTGCTCCTTTTCGCCCCGGGAGAGGAGCTTCCTTCTCCCAGGTTACCGACCCCGCCACGTGGAGGCAGGAGCGGTGCCAACCAGTGACCAAGCGATCAGAAGAATAAGAGAGCAGTACGTTGCTAGCGATAGCAGTAACGTTGCAAGCGGGGTTAGCAGTAACGTTGCTAGCGTTGAAGCAGTGACGTTGCTCAGCCGACCGGGCTAGCCGAGTGGGTAAAGTACCTGCCCGGCAACGCAAAGGTCGCGGGTTCGATTCTCGCCTCGGGCTTGGATCAAAGTACTGCAAAAACCTTGGGAGGTGCAATATGGCCACAGAAGCCGATGCGCCAACAACTACCAAATCAAAAAAAAAAAAAAAAGTGACGTTGCTCAGCGAGGGAAGCAGTAACGGTGCGAGCGGTCAGCAGTGATGATGCGAGCGGTGGAGGGTTTATGAAAGCACTAGTACTCGCTCTAGGAAAAATGCTAGAAAACGCACTAGAAAGATCGCTTGGGAACTATCGCTTGGGAACCATCGCTTGGCACTCGGGGCCAGGTGGAACAGGACCAGGGTATGTCTGCCAGGGGCAAAGGTTGATGACGTTGTAGAGCAGATATCATCTTTTAAGGGCACAAAAGGTGATACAGTTGTACACGTTGGCACTAATGATATCAAGAGTAGGAGACCGGCAGAATTGCTTAACAAGTACAGGTCACTGTTGAAAAAAAGCCGTGAAAGAGGGTTGAATTTAAAAGTGTCTGCAATTCTGCCCAGACACGATAGGAGGGAGTATATGATGAGAGCCTTGTCGATCAATTCGGCCCTGGAAAGATTGTGCAAGGCTCAAGGGGTAGAATTTTTTTCAGCCTGGACTGTACTTGTTAACAGGAGAGGTTTGCTTCTACAGGGATGGGATACACTTAAATAGAAAGGGTGCAAGAATATTTGCTGATGCTATCGAGGCAGTGTTAGGTGGGTCGGAAAACTGCTAGCTTGGGGGGGGGGAGACAAAGACGAATAGATTAACAGTAGCCACTGGCAGAGGTGAATGAGATTCTTGCACTGCTTCTATTGGAATGAGCAGAAGCCTGAAAAACAAGATGCAGGATATTTCAGAGACTGCCGGGAGTCATTGCGGTACAAGTAAACACATGGGTTGTGTTAGGGTAGCTAAGAATAGAAATAGGTGCATGTATACTTGCGTGTACACCAATGCTAGGAGTTTAGTAAATAAATTTGATGAATTTGAGGTATTGCTCAAAACATCAAAGGCAGATATTGTTGGGATATCAGAGACGTAGTGTCACACAGATATAAGGAATGCAGAACTGGAATTTGCGGAGTATAACGTCTACAGAAAGGATAGACTGTATAGGAAGGGAGGAGGGGTTATGCTATTAGTTAAGAAATACATAAAATCCAAGGAAGTGAACTGCACTGTCCATCGCTGGACAGTGCAGTGTCGAGTTAGTTTGGTGCGACATAAGCATTGCGAAATCAAAATTGAGAGTAGGAGTGTGCTATAGGCCTAATGACTCTGATGAGTATAATAAGATACTGTACAGAGTGGGCCAGTAAATCAGAGAGTCTTATAATGGGAGATTTTAATTTCCCAGATATTGACTGGAATTTGGGGACTGGTCACTCACACACTAGCAAGGCTTTTGTGGATTTATTGGATGATTGTTTTCTACATCAGCATGTTCAGGAGGCAACTAGAGGGAAGAATACTCTTGATTTGATTATCAGCAGTGATTCTTCATGCATTAAGAATCTTCAGATAAATGAACCGCTAGGTGGCAGTGATCACAGTGTGCTGAAGTGGGATTTACTCAAAGAGGTAACTACCATTAGGGGTAAAGGGAAGGGGTATTGCTTCCGTAAAGGCGACTACGATGGACTGAGACAGTATTTAAATTCTATACAGTGGGACCAACTGATGATGTTACCAACAGCAAATTCAAAATGAGAAGCATTCAAAGAACTTATCTTGGAAGCTACTAGGCTTTACATACCAACTAAGAAATATTGTTCAAGGTTTATACCTAAATGGATGTCAGATGAACTAATGAGGCATATGGCAGAGAAGAAACATGCATGGGATACATACAAATTAACACATGACACAGAAGCCTATGATAGATACAAGTTGATCTGTAACCAAGTTACAAAGGAGGTTAGGCAGGCGAAGGCAAATTACGAGAAATCTGTAGCAAGGGATGCAAAGAAAAATAGCAAAGAGTTCTTTACTTATGTAAACTCTAGAAGGAAGGGGATGAATCAGATTGGTCCACTTGATATCGATGGGTCAACTGTTGATGATCCTGCTCAGGTAGCTGACAAACTAAATGAATATTTTGCATCGACATCCACACATAAGGAGTTATTTAGCGAGGGGAAAGCGAGAGGTGTATTCAACTCTAGCAGTAAGCTAGAGAATCTTGTAATAACTGAGAGTAAAGTGGAGGAGAAATTGTTCAAGATAAACACAAGAAAGGCACCCGGGGTGGATGGGATCTATCCAGTTATATTAAAGGAGGCAGCAAAGGAAGTAAGCAAACCGTTAGCCATAATTATGAGAGCTTCCTTGGACTCAGGGTAGGTACCCACAGACTGGAGATGTGCAAATGTCACCCCAATTCACAAAGGAGGATCAAAGGCTGACACAAGCAATTATAGACCTGTGAGTTTAACTTCTGTTCCAGGAAAATTAATGGAGGCACTAGTTAAAGAAGCACTGCAGAATCATTTAGACAAGATTTCAGCTATAGCTCGGACACAGCATGGTTTTGTTAAGGGGAAGTCTTTCCTGACCAATTTGATTGGATACTATGATGCAGTCACAAAGGAACTGGATGCAGGGAATAAATTTGATATTATATACTTGGATCTTAGAAAGGCTTTTGATACTGTTGCACATGGAAGACTGCTGCACAAATTGGAGCAGTGTGGCATTGGAGGCAAATAGCCGCTGTGGATAAAGGGGTGGCTGAGGGGGAGAAGACAGAGAGTGGTAATCAATGGACACTGCTCGTCGTGGACTAATGTTATTAGTGGAGTCCCTCAGGGCTCAGTGTTGGGTCCATTATTGTTTTCTGTATTCATAAATGATATTGATGAGGGTATATCAAGCTTAATGTCGAAGTTTGCAGACGATACAAAGGTAGGCAGGGTTGTCAAGGACACTACTGACACTATGCTGCTGCAACAGGATCTGGAAAGGTTGAGCAGATGGGCTGAGAGGTGGCAAATGAAGTTTAACATTGACAAATGTAAAATACTACAAATGGGGAACAGCAACCCCAGAGCAACGTATCAACTCTGTGGTACTACACTGACAGTGGTAGAGAATGAAAGGGACCTGGGGGTGGTTGTGCAGGCAAACATGAAGTTCTCTGAGCAGTGCAGACGGGCTACAAGAACAGCTCATGGTGTATTGTCAATGATATATATAGGAATTTTTCTAGCAGGGATAAGGAGGTGATTATTCCCTTGTATAAAGTAATGGTCAGGCCACACCTAGAGTACTGTATACAGGTCTGGAGGCCTCATTTCAAGAAGGATGTAGAGCTGCTGGAACGAGTACAGAGAAGGGCAACAAGATTAGTGAATGGAACAAAAGGGTGCTCTTAAGAAGAAAGGCTTAAGTTTTGCAAATTACAGTGTCTGGAGACTAGGCACCAGCGGGGTGATCTGATAGAGGTGTATAAAGCCTTGAATGGTTTGAGCATGCTCAATGCTGATGGGATTCTTCCTCGCGCTCAGAATAATCACCTGAGAGGGCATAAATTCAAACTGAGGAAAGACAGATGTAGGATAGACGTACGGAAATTTGCCTTTAGCCAGCGGGTGGTTGGTTGGTGGAACAGACTTCCATCCCTTGTTGTTGAAGTTGATAGCCTAAATAAGTTTAAGGCTCAGCTGGACAGGTGTTTTGAACGAACAGAGGGGTGAAGTGGTTTTTTTTTTTTTTTTGGCTGATGCTGCATAAGCTTGCTTTCTTGCATCAAATGCCTCTACTAATGCTAATATAAACTCTAAAAGGAAGGGGATGAATCTGATTGGTCCACTTGACATCGATGGTTCGACTGTTGGTGATCCTGCTCAGATAGCAAACAAACTGAATGAGTATTTTGCATCTACATTCACACGTGAGGAATTATTTGTTGTTGTTGATGTAGAGGTTTTTGGACACAAGCGCAACTGAGGCCAAAATGTGCCTATTCAAATATTTGGAATGGTACCGGAGTTTGCCTAATTTGTTATTAGATATATTCATAAAGTCTAATTTGTTTGAGATAAGCTAAAAGCTCATCCAGATTGGCATTGTTTCCCAATAGGTGGGTTAGTGATAAAGGTTCTTGCATTTGTGTCAGAGAAAGGAAGGTAGCCATTCTGATATGGGAATAATACGAACAATCTAACAGAATATGTCGAACTGTAAGTTGTGATGAACAATGCATGCATACAGGAGGGTCATCGCCCATGATCAGGAACAAGTGGGTCAGGTGTGTGTGCCCTATGCGCAATCTTGTCAGTATTACTTCTTCGTTTTTCCTGAAGTTTTTCCAGTTTTTCCTGAAGCTCGAGCTCCATATTTGTGGTTCTTGTTTAATTTCAAATAATTTATTGTTTGTCTGTGTCTTCCAAATGTTTAACCATTGGTCCCTACAGATACGTCGGATATGATTTAATAAATCTATATAAGGTACTTGGTAAGATGGAGGTGCGTTGCTCTTTGGGTGCTTGGCTGCCAGGTCTGCTGTTTCGTTACCTGTGATTCCAGCATGCCCTGGAATCCAACAGAAACTTACGGTATGATTCAGATTCCTCAAATGATTTAGACGAGACCGGATTTCTTTTACTATGGGATGTGGGGTTGAGAAATTGTTACTTATTGCGGAAAGCACACTCATGGAGTCTGTATACAGGGTGTTTCAGTTAAACGTTTCAGAACTTCTAAGAGGGGTAGGGTACATCCTGACAACTCGAAATCATATAGCAATGTGGGGTGGGAAATGCTTTCCTGAAGCGGTGTTGTACACAGAAGCACCATAAAGAAAAGAGACCGTAAGTGAGAAACCGTTTTAATAATACATGAAAAGAAGCAAAAGGTACATGGATTAAAGTAAGTGTTCGAAGTTTCTTCCACGGGCTACAATGCTTCTTCAGAGCTTCTTGGAGTTCAGCTAGGATGAATGGTTGATTATAAGGAAGGGATTGGTTAGTGTTGAAATTTAATTTATATTTTTCTGCAGAGGTTTTGATTTTCAGGAAAGGATTGTCGTACGCAGAAGCTGATGATATTTGACTGAAGGTCTCTCCAAGGAAATCGCCTATTTCCTTTGGGGAGGACAGTTCTCGTCCATTCTTAATCAAGATTGGAGCAGAAAAGGGTATGTGCTTATTATTTAATTGTTGGATTTTCTTCCATATTAGCCGACTGCTGGTGTCCTTCGTGATGGTACTGGCAAATGTTATCCACGCTTCTTTTTTTGGCTTGTTTCCTGATTTGTCGCGCCCTTGCCTTTTGTTTTTTATATAAAATGAGGTTGGCTGTTGTAGGAAATCTACGAAATAGGTTCCAAGCGTTATTTTTTTCTCGTATTGCACTGTTACAGGCCTCATTCCACCAGTGTTTTGCATGTCTTTTTTGGTTTGCAGAGGATTGAGGAATTGCCTCAGAAGCTGCTGCCAAAATTTGCGCGGTGATGTGCTCTGTGACTTTATCTATTGGTTGGGTTTTAATAAATTGATCATCAAAATTAATACAGAATGAATATTTTGTCCAGTTCGCTTTTGTGAATTTCCATTTCACTCTGTAATCTGGAGAGTGGGATTGTTTTGTTTGAATTTTACATATAATTGGAAAATGATCGCTGTTGTGTGGATCATATAAGGTTGACCACTCCATACTGGGGAACAGTATGGGAGAACAGATTGACAGATCAATTGCTGAAGAGGAGCCTGTGGGTAATTTAATTTTAGCATTAGCATTAGTAGAGGCATTTGATGCAAGAAAGCAAGCTTATGCAGCATCAGCCATAAAAAAAAAAAAAAAAAAAAACCCGCTTCCACTTCACCCCTCTGTTCGTTCAAAATACCTGTCCAGCTGAGCCTTAAACTTATTTAGGCTATCAACCTCCACCACAAGGGATGGAAGTCTGTTCCACCAACCAACCACCCGCTGGCTAAAGGCAAATTTCCGTACGTCTATCCTACATCTGTCTTTCCTCAATTTGAATTTATGCCCTCTCAGGTGATTTTTCTGAGCTAGAGGAAGAATCCCATCAGCATGGAGCATGCTTAAACCATTCAAGGCTTTATACACCTCTATCAGATCACCTCGCTGGTGCCTAGTCTCCAGACACTGTAATTTGCAAAACTTAAGCCTTTCTTCGTAAGAGCACCCCTTTGTTCCATTCACTAATCTTGTTGCCCTTCTCTGTACTCGTTCCAGCAGCTCTACATCCTTCTTGAAATGAGGCCTCCAGACCTGTATACAGTACTCTAGGTGTGGCCTGACCATTGCCACAGGGTAGATGGACATAAGTACCTTATGTCCAGGGTAGATGGACATAAGTGTGATGGCCAGTATTTAGCAAGGTTAACTGCTGTTGATTCAGTAATGTCTCTATCATATGTCCTCTTTTATCCATGCTTGAAGATCCCCACAACGGGTGATGCCCATTGAAATCTCCAAAAAGGCAGAAAGGTTTTGGCAATTGTGCTATAAGATCTTCTAGTTCTTTAAGCATGAAAAGTCTGTTTGGTGGGAGGTATATTGAAACAAGAGTTAGTGTTATTCCAAGCGCAATACGCACAGCAACAGCTTCTAAGTCAGTCTGTAGAGAGATATGTCGAACTGGGATTTTAGAGTTAACTAGTATTGCTACTCCTCCATGTGCGGATTTTGCAGTATTCCTGTCTTTTCTGTACATTGTGAAGTTTCTAATTGAGAGAGTTACCTGTGGTGTTAAATTTGTTTCTTGCAGACAAACACTCACTGGATTGTACTTATTAATCAGGTCATATATATCATCAATATTGGCTCGTATGCCTCTGCAATTCCATTGAAGTATGTGCTGCATTACTTGCTTTTAGGAGTTATGTTTTGATCTGTCTGTCTCTTTTTTGAAGCAGTTTGTTTGTAACGATCTGATTTATTTCTGTCTTTTTTGGGGAAACCGGTCTCTCTGTATCCATGTGTTCTTCTGCATGAAGTTCTAATATAGTTTCTTCTTGGTCAGTTTTGTTGTCAACATCCATATGTATAGGGAATTGTTTCTTGGTCTGAGCATGATCTGTAGGTACTGTTTTTTCTGCTTTTTTTGTAGTTTAAGGCACGTTAGGAGGAACTGAAATTGGTATATTAATTCCTTGTTCCAGTTGCTTGTGTTTGGCAGGTTGTGGCTTAGCATTAAGCACAGACCTGGCCCAATCTGCAAAGGAAATGTTTGGAGGGACTGCAATGTCAGTTTGAGTAGCAATAGAATGATTGTGTTGGGTTGCTTGTGCATACGTGCATTTTGGAATAAACTGCATGATGTGCTTTTTGGCTTCCTGATACGTTACTTTGTTTTCTGTTTTGTATTTTTGTATTTCTTTCCCCACTTTCCACATTTCACAATTTTTTGAATATGCCGGATGGTTACCTTTGCAATTGGGACAGGTGAAGGAGGTTACGCTACAATCAGCTTGAGTGTGTTCTGTTGAACCACAGTTTGGGCAAATCATAGTGCCACGTCAAGCTACCTGGGAGTGTCCATATTTCTGGCATTTGTAACACCTGATGGGATTCGGTATATATGGACGTATACGACAATTCAGATACCCTGCTTTAACCATTGTTGGTAAGTTTGGGGTACTAAAGGTCAGTATTATGTTCCTTGTTGGCGTTATTTCTCCATCTTTCCGGTTTAATATTCTTTTTGCATGTATTACTCTTTGATCTGTCAATTCTTGTACAATTTCATCCTCTGAGAGGTTAATCAGATCCCACTTTGCTATAACCCCTTTAGATGTATTCAGAGTGGCATGAGGCGTTATTTTCACGGGAATTCCACCAAAAGTAGTCAGTTTCAATAATAATTCCGAGTGTTTTAGCTTCACTGTCTCTACCAGCAGATCTCCAGACTGTAATCGCTTTACCATCTTCGGTGATCCTGCAGCATTTTCCAAGCATTTCTGGATTAGAAATGGGGATAATTTGCTAACAGGAGAATCTGATACAGAATGAATAAGGAGAAAGGCTGGGTGATCTTGTTGACATAGATCTGTTTTTTGTCTTTTATTTTGATAAGAGTCATGATCGGGTTGGTCTTGATCAGTAGGTGATCTCAACTGATCAAGTGAGGGAAAGGTTTCTTTGTCCATTTTGTACTCCTTTTGGCCCTGAGGGTTGGCTTTCCCACTCAGGTTACCGGCCCCGCCACGGGGAGGCAGGAGTAATGCCACGAGTGGCCAAGCGGTTGTTAGGTTTGCTGGGTTAGTAACTCTAATAAAATTAAAAGGAAAGTTGTCTTTTCTTTCCTGACTTAACTTACAACTTGTAAGATGAAGTCTACAGTGCTTTTTTTTTAAGAACTTAAGAGAAACTAACGGGGAACTTAAAAGAAGAGTGATTCCTTTAAAGGAGAACGCTTCGAATCGCTTTATAGAGCTCAGAAAATCGCTTGGCCACGAAAAACGCTTGGCATCCGGGGCCCTATCGACTGTGCACGTATATATTGCTCATCCAGGGTGACAAAAGATTGAAATTTGACCCAGTTGGCTTGAGAGAACTTCCATTTCCTGCAGGGTTTGACTAATGGTGGTTGTGCAGTGAGCAGATCACAAATAATCGGAAAATGATCACTGCCCAAGGGGTCATCTAAAACAGACCATTCTATGATTGAAAACAGAATCGGGGAACATACTGATAGATCAATTGCAGAAGTTTGTCCAGTTGGTAATTGTATGTGAGTGGGTGCACCAGTATTAAGAACAGTAAGGTTTTGTTTGTCTAGAAAAGTTTCAATTAGTCGGCCATGTGTATCTACTTTTGTTGATCCCCATAAGGGATGGTGGCTATTGAAATCACCCAACAGACAGACCGAGGGTGGCAATTGCATTAGCAGGTTTTCAAGATCTTGGTAAGAGAAAGTATGACTTGGTGGGAGATAGACTGATGCTAGTGTTAACGCAATCGCTGAAAGGAGATCGAGTAGGAAGCAGAAGCAGATATTGTAGAGAATGATTCTGCTAGCGCATTGGCGATTTCCTTAGGTGCCGATAGATCTTTTCCATTCCAACAGAGTATTGGAGAGGGTGATCGAGTGAATTTTCCATTTAGTGCTTTAATTCTTCTCCAAATGAATCGCGGGTCAGTGTCTTTGGTGATAGTTGAGGCAAATGAGATCCACGAGTCACGTTTGGCTTTTCTCCTAATCTGCCTTGCTTTGGCTTTAAGTCTTTTGTATTATATTAGATTACTGGTTGTCGGAAACTTACGGAATTTGTTCCAAGCACGGTTTTTCTCACGCTTGGCATTAGAACAATTTGAATTCTACCAGTTGTTATGGTGGGAGTACTTGTGAGGTCGTTATTTCGGAATTGAATTTTTTGCTGCATTTAGTATCTGATTGGTAATGTAGTTAGTTACGTCTTCAATTGGATGTTGCTGAACATAACTCCTGTCTAACTGGACCTGGGTACAGTAGCTCTCCCAGTTTGCCTTCTTGAACTTCCAGGTTGATCAGAACTCGTGATTTGCAGTTACCCGTGTTTGTAATGAGCAAAGGATTGGAAAGTGATCCTTGTTTAGAGGATTGGTTAGCACTGACCATGACATACTTGGGAGAATTGCTGGTGAGCAGATAGACATGTCTATTGCAGAAGAAGATCCTGTAGATAGGTTAATATAAGTGGGAGATCCAGAATTTAGTATAGTTAGGTTGTTATTATTCATGAATGTTTCGATTAATTTGCCTCTTGTGTCAATCGCAGGCGACCCCTATAATGGATGGTGACCATTGAAGTCACCAAAAAGGCAGATTGGAGATGGTAGTTGCATAACCAAATTATCAAGTTCTGTATTTGAAAATGGTTGAGAAAGGGAAATATATATAGAAGTTAGGGTAATTGATATACCAATTGAAATACGTGCTGCCACAGCTTCTAGACTAGTTTGTAACTGAATTTGCCTGGACGGTATGTTTGATTTTATAAGCACAGCTACTCCTCCGCGAGCAGGAGACTCCGAAATCCTGACTTTTCTTTATATTGTATAGTTTGTAAATTTTGGTGAAGCTTCAGATGATAAGAAAATTTCTTATAGACATACTCCTATCGGATTGTTGTTGTTGTTGTGGGGGTTTCATGGCGCATAAGCAACTTTGGCTATAATGCGCCTATTCATTTATCAGAAAGAATCATACTGCCTGAAATGTCCTTAATCAGAATAGATTAAAAATTCTAATTTGCTTCAGAAAACGGAAGAATTCCGGTATATTTGCCTTGTCACCTATCAAATTCTCTAGGGTTATTGGTTGTTGAAGGATAACCAGTGATTGCAGGGTGGAAATTCTGTCTTGTTTATAATGGGGGCTTTGGTTTGGTTTGGTTTGGTTTTTAATGGCGCATTGGCAGTTATGGCCATAATGCGCCAAATCAAAAAATAAAACTAATACAAAAATATTGGTCAGCCTTAGAACAGGCGCTACCGTGTCAAAAAGGTAAAAATGATACAGTGGTTAAAGGTTATATAAAAGGTATAAAATATAAACTTAAATCTTTGTGTATAAATTGATCGACTGTAAAAAATTAAAAACGTCAGACATGTTGTCTCTGTCACCTAAAATCTGACCGAGTGTAAAGGGTTCAGCCAGATTACTAAAACTGCTAGAAAAAGATTGTCTAAAAACAGGACATTCAATAAAAACGTGAGAGATAGTTAAAATGACGTTACACGTCTCACACATAGGTGGGCCATCCGCCCTCAGCAAAAAGGAGTGTGTTAGATGGCTATGACCTATGCGGAGCCGAGCAAGAACAACTTCCTCTTTTCGGACCCTGCGTAGACTGGACTGCCATTGCATGATTACAGGCTTAATATGCTGTAGTTTATTCGCGGTCTGTCCGTGCCAAGAGTCTTGCCATTGGGAGTATAATTTACATCGTATTATTTGCCTGTAGTCTGTATAGGGAACTGACAGGCAATGACTATCCAGGGAAATGGCTGATTTGGCAGCGGTATCAGCTAATTCATTTCCCCGGATCCCAATGTGGCTTGGGATCCAGCAGAAGCGAATGTCAAATTCTGATTCAAAGGCAGAACATAACATCTGCCGGATCCGTGACAGGACCGGATGAGAGTTGTACTTTGATTTTGATTTGATTTGGTGTTTATTGGCGCAAAAACAACTAAGGCTATACTGCGCCAGGAAATGATTAAAATAACACTAAAAATGAATTCTGGTAACCTTTAAAAAGGTTACCTCGTCAAATTATTTGTATATATATATCAATGTGTAAAAGCAGTATAAGTTTAAAAATAAATGATCCAATTTATATATGTGTGTATATATTAATAGCTTGTAAAAACTTAAAAACTGCTGACACGTGGTCGTTGTCTGATAAAATCTGACTGAGTGTATAAGGCTCAGTCGGATAAGTAAAAGCGGTAAAATATATATTGCGAACATGGGTAAAATTAACGCAATCTATTAAAATATGCTTTATTGATAAAATGGTGTCGCAAGACTCGCACATAGGAGGGTCATCAGCCCTCAGCAGAAAGGAATGTGTCAGATGACTGTGTCCTATGCGGAGTCGAGCAAGAACAACTTCCTCGCTCCGATTCCTGCGCAGACTAGACTGCCATGTTTCTATTACAGGCTTTATTTGATATAATTTATTTGTTCTCTGTCTCTGCCATAGTTCTTGCCATTGGGAATATATCTTTTTGCGTATTATTTGCCTGTAGTCTGTATAGGGGACTGACAGGCAGCGATTATGAGTGGGTGTTGCTGATTTGGCTGCAGCGTCAGCCAAATCATTTCCCTTTATCCCAATGTGGCTAGGAATCCAGCAGAAGCGGATATCAAACTTGCATTCATGAAGAGAATGTCTCTTCTGCTGAACCCGATGAGAGTTGTACCTCATCGACACTAGAGCCTGTAATACGCTCAATGAATCACTGTAAATCATGTACCTTTGGTAATCGCTATTTATAATGAACTCAAGGGCTAGTTCAATTGCATGCAACTCTGCAGTATAAATGCTAGCTTCTTGTGGGATCTTGAATGATAATGTCTTCTGAGGAAATACAACAGCAGATCCCACATAAGATTCTGACTTTGAGCCATCTGTATAGACTGGCAGAAAGTCAGAGTACTGCTCTCTATGGGATGCGAAGAGTTGCTGATAGACGGCCGCCGGTGTATTAGCCTTCTCCATGATCTTGAGAGAGAAGTCACACATTGGCAAATGTGCATACCAGGGTGGAAGGAGTTGCCTTGGTGACTGGGCAACATTGTTTACCGTCATGTTTAGTTCATTTAATAGCCCTTGCATCCGAATACCAAAAGGTCTGTTGGCAGTCCGACGGGTGTTATAGAGATTTTCCCAACGTGGCTCAAAAACTGATGCCCATGTGGGATGATCAGGCAGGGCTTCCAATTTAAAGGTGTATTGTAAAGACAACTGCTTACGTCGAAAAGATAGGGATGGTTCATTTGCTTCGACGTAAAGGCTTTGGACTGGAGATGTGCGAAATGCTCCTGTGGCTATCCGAATGGCCTGATGGTGAACTGGATTTAACCACCGAAGTGCACTATCTCTAGCAGATCCATATACCTGGGACCCATAATCGAGTTTAGAACGGACAAGGGCTCGGTAAAGACCAAGAAGAGTAGAGCGATCTGCGCCCCATGATGTTGACGAAAGGGCACGAAGGATGTTAAGCCCTTTAACACACCTTGTCCTAAGCTGACGAATATGTTGAACAAATGTCAGCTTTTTGTCGAAGATAAGTCCAAGGAATTTGACTTCTGCTACGACTGGGATGTTGTTTTGCCCAAGCTTTAAATCCGGTTCAGGATGAAGATTACGTTTGCGACAGAAGTGTACACAAACGGTCTTCTGTGATGAAAATCTGAACCCATTAGCCAATGACCAAGATGTAAGGTGGTCAATGGCTTTCTGCAGTTGCCTTTCAATGACCCTCATATTGCATGAGTGACAAAATATAGTAAAGTCGTCAACATATAGGGCATTGTTTATTGTGGGCGGAAGTTGTTCCGTGATAGAGTTTATTTTGATTGCAAAAAGCTGTTGTTGTTGTTGTTGTTGTTGTTTAAGGGTTTTAAGACACAAGGGCATCAATGGCCAAGATGTGTCTTTCCAAGTTTTTAATGTAAATCAAACATTTTTTTTTTTTTTTTTTTTTTTTTCAGATTTGTTTATCAAATCTGATTTGCCGAATAAAATTAAATAATTCACCTATATTCGCAGAGTTGTCTAAGATCTGTTGAAGAGTAACTTGATTCTGGTTATTGCATAAACTCTGAAAACAAAGCAATCTGGAATTTCTGAATCGAGGGCATACCAAAAGAATGTGTTTTACTGTAAGTTGAACTTGGCATTGAAAACAGAGTGGGGGATTTTTGTTTGCCAATAGATGAAAATGAGCAAGATGAGTATGGCCAATTCTCAATCTTGCAAGTATTACTTCTTCTCTGCGACTCTCTCTGATGCTTGAGTTCCATATTTCTGGATTAGGTTTTATTTCATGTAGTTTATTGTTGACTTCATTTTTCCATATTTGGGCCCATTCATTTTCACTTTCTCTAATAACGATTTGACTAAAATCAGTGTGTGGTACTAGCTTTGTTCTGTTTGGAAGTTCTGATGCTGACTTAGCTGCAATGTCTGCTCTTTCATTGCCTTCTATTCCGCAGTGTCCTGGGATCCAGCAAAGAGTTATTTCAGAGTGTTTCTTTTGACAAAGGTTGATTAAAAACTCAATTTCTTGTAGGAGAGGGTGACGAGAATGTCGTTTACCCTGTATGGCTGAAATAGCACTTAGTGAGTCCGAGTATATTAAAACAGAGAGGGATGACTGTTGACATATTTCACTTAATGCAAGCTGTATAGCATACAGTTCTGCAGATAGAATGCTGCACTCAACTGGAAGGGATTTTGAAATTACATGCGAAGGGAACACGGTTGCTGCACCTACATGTGATTGGGTTTTAGATCCATCTGTATAGATTATTAGTTTTCCAGTGTGTTGCGAAGTATGGTTGGCATGCAACTGTCGGATATTACATAGTGGAATGGCATTTTTTGGCCACTGAGCGAAGTAAAGATCAATGTTTATATGATGTCTATTCCATGGAGGTAAAGGCATATTTGCACTTTCCGCAATTTTATTGAGATCGAGTTTCCACTTTTTTATTAGTTCTTGAAGACGAATTCCAGCAGGTCTGGGTTCATTAGGTTTGGATTCATATAGTGTTGACCATAAAGGTTGGTTGAGATATACCCAACAAGGGTGAGTTGGAAAGCTTCTTATTTTGGCAGCGTATTGGCAGAGTAGGCGTTGTCTTCTAAGATAAAGCGGAGGGTCGTGTGCTTCTATATACAAGCTTTGAACTGGCGAGGTTCTGAAGGCGCCTAGTGCTGATCGAAGGGCACTGTGTTGAATGGTGTTCACGGACCGTAAGATGCTGTTTTTTGCTGATGCATATACTATGGCTCCATAGTCTAATCGTGACCGGATTAGAGAACGATATAAATTCAGCAATGACTGTCTGTCAGCACCCCAAGATGTTGAGGATACTGCACGAAGGATGTTTAGTTTCTGGAGGCACGTAGTTCGTAGATAGGTCACATGTTTACGGAAATTTAATTTGGTGTCTAAATTCAGACCCAATAATCTTATGCAGTCTGTCATCGGTATTTCTCTGCCTTTCAGTTTTAATACAGGTTCCGGATGAAGCGATCGTAATTTACAGAAGTGTATTGCTGCTGTTTTCCCCTCGGTTAATTGATAGCCGTTGCTTTCTGTCCAAGTTTCAATTTTGTTTATTGCTATCTGTAGTTGTCTTTCAATGGTAGCCATATTCGATGATTGACAGGAAATAGCAAGATCATCTGCATACATATAAACTTCTACCGTGGCTGGGATGTCTCTTATAATGCTACTGGTACGTAATGCAAAGAGTGTGGCACTTAAAATCGATCCCTGAGGGACTCCTTCTTCCTGTGTGTGAATTTTGGACAGCTCATTCTGGAATCTTACTTGAAAGGTCCTGAGGTGAAGAAAATTCTGAATGAATCTAGGCAGGTTACCTCTCAGTCCAAGTTTGTATAAGTCTTGGAGGATTCCATATCTCCAGGTTGTATCGAATGCTTTGGTAATATCGAACGTTATCATTACCATGTGCTGTTTCTTAAGAAAAGCATTTCGAATATGAGCTTCAACCTTGATGTGGACATCAGTTGTACACCTGTTACGGCGGAAACCAAATTGATGGCATGATATAGCATTTTGATCTTCAACAATCCAGACAAGTCTCTTATGAACCATCTTTTCTATTATCTTTCCTAAACAGCTTGTCAAAGATATAGGACGATAACTATTGGGGGAGGAAGCATCTTTCCCAGGTTTCGTTATGGCTATTACAACTGACTGATGCCATGTATCAGGATAAACATTCTCCTCAAAGATTCTGTTGTAAAATTTCAGTAGTGAAGATTTCGAGTTTGAGTTGAGGTGTCGAATCATTATGTAGAAAATGCCATCTGGTCCAGCAGAACTATTTCTAGAATTCTGGAGAGCTTCATTAAGTTCATTCATTGTGAACGGAAGGTTATTAGGATGAGATTGTTTTGTAACAAAGTTAATTTTATATTTTTCCATGGACATTTTTTTGCGTCTAAATGAGTCTTCATAAGATTGAGATGATGAAGTGACTGCAAATGTTTCTGCTAAAGCCTCTGCAATATCAGTTGGAGAGGAAATATCTGTTCCTTTCCAGGACAGGATTGGGGCTTTGGTCTGTTGATACTTTCCACTGAGGATACGGATCTTTCTCCAAATTATTCTGGGGTCAGTGTTTCTGGAGATGGTAGAACTGAATCGAATCCACGCATCCTGTTTAGCTTTCCTACGAATTCGG
The DNA here is from genome assembly GCF_048544385.1 of Mastigoproctus giganteus. Taxonomy (NCBI): domain Eukaryota; kingdom Metazoa; phylum Arthropoda; class Arachnida; order Uropygi; family Thelyphonidae; genus Mastigoproctus; species Mastigoproctus giganteus. Next base: position 161,423,688 of record NC_143579.1, read on the forward strand.
CGTGCTTCAGCTTTCAGCCGTTTATAATTTATAAGATTCTCCATTGTAGCATTTCGGCGAAAAATGTTCCAAGCTTTGTTTTGTTTCCTTTTGGCAAGAAAGCAGTCCCTTGTCCACCAACTATTATACCTTTGTTTTGTAATGTTAACTTTAGGTATTGCACTGTCAGCAGCTCCAAGTAATTCTTCTACTATGTGTCTATTGGCGTTATTAATTGATGCAGTAAGAATCAATTGGTTATCAAACTGCACTGTTTTCGAAAACTTCTCCCAGTTAGCTCGGTGAAAATTCCACGTAATTCTTTGGTTAGATGTATAGTTTGTATCCGTCTGTATTTTGCAAATTATAGGAAAGTGATCACTATTGTGAAGGTCAGTTAATACTTTCCAATCAACACTAGGATACAAGGACGAGGAACATATAGACAGATCTAGAGCAGAGCTAGAACCTGTAGGCAAGTGGATATAAGTATGCACACCGGTATTCAGTAGTGTTAAGTGATGGTTATCAAGTAGAGTTTCGATCATCCTCCCTCTACGATCCATGTTCGGGGAACCCCACAAAGGATGATGAGCATTTAGATCACCTAGAAAGCATATAGGTTGGGGTAGTTGATTAAGTAAATTATCAAGTTCTGCAGTGGAACATGGTACGTTTGGTGGAATATAAATGGAGACAAGAGTGAGATTAATCCCAAGGACAATACGAACGGCTACTGCTTCTATATTAGTGGAAAGCTGAACGTGTTTCGATGGTACATTAGCACGAACTAATATTGCTACTCCTCCTCTTGCTGGAGAATCAGAACATCTGTCACGTCTATATAGTGTATACCGTGAGAAGTGTGGGCTATAATTTGATGATAAATAAGTTTCCTGTAGACAAATACATGCAGGATCATGCTGGTGCATTAGGTATTTTAGTTCATCAAGATTGCTTCTTAGTCCTCTACAATTCCATTGGATAATTTTCTGCATTACTTGGGTTTAGGTTAGATGGATTGGTCTGATCGTTTGTTTTTCCCTCGATCCTGTTTATATTTCTCTCGTTTTGAAAAGACTGGGCGAGTAATATCCATCTCATCATCAGCATGAAGCATGAGAACAGCATCATCATTGTCTAATTTCTCATCGATTTCCATGGTTCGTTCAGTTGGTTTATTTTGTGTACGTTGAACATCTTTCTCCTTTAATAATGTGCCTGTGTTTGGAACGTCTTGTTGTGGCTTGGATGGCTTTGTATTAGTAGAATTTGATGGACTCTTTGTCTTTGTTGCTGTTAGTGTCTCACCATCCGCAAGGATGGATCTAGCCCATTGAATAAGAGATAATTTAGGAGGAATAGTAATATAAGTCTGTGTAGCAAATTCTTTAGTGTTTTTGACTGCATTGGAATATGTTTTGGCAGGCATCACATTTAATATCTGTTTACGTGCCTCTTGGTAAGATACATTTTTCTCTACCTTGTACTTCATTATTTTCTTTCCCGTTTTCCATAATTCGCAAGTTCTAGAATATGCGGGGTGAGTACCCTGGCAATTGGGACACTTTGGCGTTGCTGCTGTACATTCAGTTTGGGAATGGTCTGATGAGCCACACAGGGGACAGATTGTCTTACCTTGGCATGCTGTTTGAGAATGACCATACTTCTGGCATTTAAAGCATCTAAGTGGATTTGGTATATAGGGTCGGATCTTACAGGAAAGGTAGCCAGCTTTTACTGATTCTGGGAGATTCGGACTGCTGAAGGTAAGGATAACATTTCTTGTGGGTGTAAGGACACCATCTTGTTTGGTCATAATTCTTTTAGCACCGACAACACGTTGTGCTTTAAGTTCTTCGGCAATTTCTTCCTCAGAAACATTAAGGAGGTCCCATTCCGAGATGACTCCCTTTGAGGTGTTTAAACTTCTGTGCGGGGTTACCGAAATGGGAAGGCCTCCGAAGGTCGTTTGCTTCAGGAGTTGTCTAGAATGACTGGGATGGGAAGTCTCTATAAGAAGATCTCCTGAGCGAAGGCGTTTGACAATTTTGGGAGTACCTGCTACAGCCTCTATGCTTTTCTGCACAAGAAATGGCGACAAGCTACTAAGAGGTTTCGTTGACAAAGAGTGTAAAATTAGAAAAGCAGGTATGTCATGTGAAGAATCATCTTTTTTGATTCTTTTTGCTTGAGATGACTCAAGTTCATGCGAGCACGTAGGCTCTACAGTTGGTGATATTAATGGATCCATATTTGCTCCTTTTCGCCCTGAGTATTAGATTAATACTCAGACTACCAGCCCCGCCACGTGGAGGCAGGAGCGGTGCCACCAGTGACCAAGCGATAAGAGATTAGTGGTTAGTGTGTTAGAGAAATTGGTTATATATATAAATATAAAAGAAAGGGTCTTTCCTTCCTTGATATGAAGCTTAGTTCTTTATTTAGAAAAAGCCAAAATTAAATAATTTTATAAATAAAGAGGGTTTTAACAATCTCTACAATCTGTCGCTTAGAGAAAAAACGCTTTCAAATCACTTTGGAAATATCGCTATGATCACTCGCTTGGCACTCGGGGCCTTGCAAAAAGCGTGACACTTAGAACGGACCCTTGTGGGACTCCCTCTTCCTGACAGAACTCTCGAGAGAGAGTAGATCCTAAACGCACTTGAAAATGACGATTCGAAAGGAAGTTTTTGATAAAGAGAGGAAGGTTACCCCTAAGACCAAAGTTGTAGAGGTCTTTTAATATTCCAAATCGCCAGGCTGTGTCGTACGCTTTTTCAATATCAAAGAAAACTGCTACCAGATGCTCGGATTTAATAAAAGGGTCACGAATGTATGTTTCAAGTCGGATTAAATGATCCAAAGTGGTTCTGTCTCTTCGGAAGCCGCACTGAGTCCTGGAAAGCAGGTCATTTGTTTCCAAATACCACACAAGGCGGGCATTAACCATTCTTTCCAGGACCTTGCACAAACAGCTTGTCAGAGCAATAGGACGATAGTTACTTGGATATCTAGGATCCTTTCCTGGTTTTGGGAAGGTAAGAACGATTGCTTTCCGCCAGGAATCCGGAAATTGTTTATCAGGAAAAATTCTGTTAAATAAAATTAATAAGTGATTTTTAGACTGTGGTGACAGATGTTTTATCATTTCGTAGTGGATGTCATCGGGCCCGACAGCACTTGCATGCGTAAGAAAGAGTGCTGCATTTAACTCTTCCTGTGTAAAGGGCTTGTTATATGGTTCGAGCCCTTTTGAAGAGAAGTTTAATGTATGTTTCTCACGTTTTTCTTTCAAGGCCAAGAACTCTGGAGGGAATGATGTTGTTGCAGATATTTTCGCAAATGTTTCACCTAGAGTATTTACAACTGCAGTTCGGTCTGCAATTAGACATCCATTGTGCTCGAGAATCACCGAAGGGCACGGTGGGTATTTGCCCTTCATTTTCCGAATCTTGTCCCAGACTACTTTTGAGTTGGCAGTCTGGGTTATGGATGATGTAAAAAGGATCCAAGATTTTCTTTGGCTCTGACGTTGGATATAACGTGCTTTTGCACGTGCACGTTTAAAGGCTATTAGATTATCAGTCGTGGGATATCGACGGAATATCCCCCAGGCTTTGTTTTGTGCCTTTTTTGCTGTTGTGCACTCTGAATTCCACCAAGGTTTAGGAAATAGTGGAAACCGGCTGGATGTTTTTGGGATTGCAATTGCAGCTGATTGGACAATACTTTCTGTAACGTACGTGACTGTATCATTGGTATGTTCCCGACTGACTGTAGCGAGGTCAAGATTTGCCAGATGTTGAAAGGCATTCCAGTCAGCCTGATCAATCTTCCACCGCGGTAAACTAAATGGCTGACACGGTCTACCACTAGTTAAGGTGGTGATCACGGGGAAGTGATCACTTCCATATGGGTTTTCTTCCACCTCCCATATAGCTGAAGGAAGGTTTGGTTTGGTTTGGGGTTTATTGGCGCATTAGCAACTAAGGCTATAATGCGCCAAATCCAGGTTATGTATAAAAAATTAAAATATTCAGTGACCTAATTAGTTAGGCCACCATGTCGAGATATAACATAGATATTAAAGGTATAAAAGTAAAAATATATCAGCAAAGGAATAACAATTCAATTTTAAATACGGGTAAAAAGGCTTACAGATTTTAAAAAGCTAAAAACAGCAGACACATTGTCATTGTCAGATAAAATCTGACTGAGTGTATAAGGCTCAGCCAGATGACTAAATTCGGTAAAATAAAAGTCACGTTCGTGTCTAAAACGTGGACACTCGGTTAAAATGTGACGTATACTTAAATAGGTGTCACAATTCTCACACATAGGACAGTCATCTGCCCTCAGCAGAAATGCATGTGTAAGATGACTGTGTCCTATGCGGAGGCGAGCTAGAACAACTTCCTCTCTGCGACTCCTGCGCAGACTAGACTGCCAATGTCGGATTACAGGCTTTATTTGATAAAGCTTGTTTGTGACTTGCTCATGCCAGGATTGTTGCCATTGGGACAGTAATTTATCGTGTATTAGCTGCCTGTAGTCTGTATAGGGGACTAACAGGCAATGAGTGCTGTGGGGTTCTGGTGACCTGGCCGCAGCATCTGCCAGTTCATTTCCTACAATCCCAATGTGGCTTGGAATCCAGCAGAAACGAATGTCGAAAGAGCACTCAGACAGAGAGTGTAGCGTCTGCTGAATCCAGGTCACAAATGGATGAGGATTATACCTCATACTAGATAAAGCCTGCAGTCTACTTAGAGAGTCAGTGTACACCATACACCTTTGGTACTTGTGGGTTTTAATGTGGTCCAAGGCTAACTCTATAGCAAACAACTCGGCTGTATATATGCTGCATTGTTGGGGAATCTTTCCAGATATAGAGCGACCTGGAAAGATAGCAGCAGATCCAACAGACAACTCCGACTTCGAGCCATCAGTGAAGACAGGCAAAAAGTTGGAATATTCGGCCCGGTGGGCAGCGTAGAGTTGGTGGTAGGCAGAAGCTGGAGTTACTGACTTATCCCAGTTTTTAAGGGAGAGGTCACGTGATGGTAAGCGAGCATACCAGGGTGGAAGTGGTTGCCTTGGTGACTGGGCAACATTGTCTACCGTGATGTCGAGCTCTCTCAGCAGCTCTTGGACACGGATACCAAAAGACCGGTTGGCAGTCTGACGAGTGTTATATAGGTTTTCCCATCGTGGCTTGAAAACGGATGTCCACGTAGGGTTGTCTGGCAGGGATTTTAGTTTAAAAGTATATTTTAAAGACAATTGCTTTCGTCGAAGTGATAGTGGTGGTTCAGTTGCTTCAACATATAAACTCTGGACAGGGGATGTTCTAAATGCTCCAGTAGCAATGCGAATGGCTTGGTGGTGGACTGGGTCCAGCCACCTAAGTACACTGTTTCTAGCCGATGCGTACACTTGGGACCCATAGTCTAGTTTAGATCGGACAAGTGCACGATAAAGGCTGAGTAGAGTGGAGCGGTCTGCTCCCCATTTATTGGAGGAAATGGAACGTAGGAGATTCAACCCTCTTGTGCACTTTGTTCGCAGTTGACGAATATAAGGTAGAAATGTCAACTTCTTATCGAAAATGAGCCCCAAGAATTTTGTCTCGGGTGCTACTGGTATGATGTCTTGTCCGAGTTTAAGTTCTGGTTCAGGGTGAAGGTTCCGTTTGCGACAAAAGTGTACGCAGACAGTCTTTTGTGGCGAGAACCTAAACCCATTAGTCATTGCCCAAGAGTAGATGTGGTCTATGGCATGCTGCAATTGCCTTTCAATGACCCTCATATTGCATGACTGCAAAAAGATGCTAAAATCATCTACAAAGAGGGCACTGTTTACGATTGGAGGAAGTTGTTCAGTTATAGAGTTAACTTTGATAGCAAAAAGCGTAACGCTTAAAACTGATCCTTGTGGAACTCCCTCTTCTTGGCAGAAAGGCCGGGAGAGGGTGGATCCTACACGAACTTGGAAAGACCGGTCTGTAAGGAAGTTTTTAATAAAGAGGGCAATGTGTCCTCGAAGACAAAAGTTATATATGTCTTTTAAAATTCCATATCTCCAAGTCGTGTCGTACGCTTTTTCCATATCAAAGAAAACAGACACCTGGTGCTCACGTTTTAGGAAAGCATCACGTATAGATGTTTCCAAGCGGATTAAATGGTCTAGTGTTGACCTGTTCCTTCGGAAGCCACACTGTATTCTGGAAAGAAGGTCGTTAGCTTCTAAATACCACAAAAGACGAGCATTGACCATTCTTTCCAGAATCTTGCACAAGCAGCTCGTCAGAGCGATAGGATGGTAGTTTTTTGGTATTTTTGGATCCTTTCCAGGTTTCGGAAAGGGAAGGACGGTTGCCATATGCCATGAGTCCGGAAATGTCTCTTCAATATATATTCTATTATAGAGACCGAGCAAATGATCCATAGATTCAGATGAAAGGTGTTTTATCATCTCATAATGGATGTCGTCTGGCCCAGCACTCGCCTTGGATAGCGAGAGTGCTGCTTTCAGCTCCCATTGTGTAAAGGGCTGATTGTATTCCTCGCGATTGTTAGAGGACAGCTTCAGGTGATGTTTTTCTGATTGTTGTTTGTGTGCGAGGAACTCTGGGGGGTACGATGTTTCTGAAGACACTTTAGCAAATGTCTCCCCAAGAGTATTAGCAATTGCAGTTAGATCTGCAATTGTACATCCATTATGTTCCAGGATCGACGAAGGGTGTGAGGTGTATTTACCCTTCATTTTCCGAACTTTGTCCCAGATAGCTTTGGGATTGGCAGCCCGTGTAAGGGAAGATGAAAATTTGATCCAAGATTCCTTTTGGCTCTGACGTCTAATGTACCGTGCTTTGGCACGTGCACGTTTAAAGGCTATTAAATTAACTGTCGTGGGGTACCGACGAAATATTCCCCACGCTTTGTTTTGAGCCTTCCTAGCTGTTGTGCATTCTGCATTCCACCATGGTTTTGGAAAACGTGGAAAGCGGGACGATGTTTGTTTGTTTGTTTGTTTGTTTTAGGGCTTTACGGCGCAAGGACAGCAAAGGCCATAATGCGCCTAGCTATGGTGATATTAAGATACATAGTTCTATCTGTATAGATGATATTCAGAATTATATCATGTTGTATAGTTTTATCTGTTTGAGGAAGTCAAATATTTTGGTCACATGTGGTGTGTCTGCTAGTAGGTCAGAAATGCTGAGAGAGGTGTTCGTCGTGGGAAATGAGGTAAACATAGCTTGTCGCTCAGTACTGTACTTGGGACAATCAATAAGTAGATGATGGACAGTGAGCTGGGTGTTACAGTTTGTACACGTTGGTGGATCAGTGGCTGCAAGCAAATAAAGATGTGTTAGGTGCGTGTGGCCTATCCTTAATCGGGCTAGTACAACTTTTTCATGTCGGTTTTCACGTATACTAGATCTCCATGGTTTAAGATCTTTCTTTATGCCAAGTAGCTTATTGTTGACTTGATTCTGCCAGATATGTTGCCATTTTTCAAGGCATCGTTTATTTATAATGTACTTATAGTCAGATGCAGGTGTAGTGAAGGATTGGTCTATAGGATTGGTAGCAGTTTTGGCAGCTAGGTCGGCCTGTTCATTTCCAGGGATTCCAGCGTGACCAGGAATCCAACATAGCAGAACTTGTTGTTTATTCTGGTTTAATTTAGTCAGAGTGTTCCAGATCTGTTTAAGTAAGGGGTTATCATATTTTGTATTGCGTTGTATGGCTTGGATAGCACTAATGGAATCGGTATAAATAACGCTGTGCAGTTTAGTTCTTGAGAGTGTGTAGTTTAAGGCCATGTGGAGTGCACAGAGTTCTGCAGTATAGCTGCTACATTCAATGGGAAGTTTTTTGGACAAAGTGATGTTAGAAAATACTGCTGCTGCACCAACATGGTTGTCTGTTTTAGACCCATCTGTGTAGATTGGTGTGTGCTGGCCGTGCTGGGTTCTCAATGCGGCAAACATTTGCAGTATGTTCTGTTGAGATAGGGTGTGTTTTCCCCAGGCTGTCAATGAAAAGTTACACGGTGGTATATAACATGTCCAAGGTGGGACTGTATGAGAGGCAGTGGGCTGTATTTTACTAAAGTCAATTTGCCAATCGGCCTGCAATGCGGAAAGACGTATCCCGGTTGGTGGATTGATTGATGGATACGCTTGGTATAGGTTTACCCATTTAGGAGAGAAAAGTCCGTTCCAAGTGGGATGGTCTGGATGCCCTTTGGGTTTTGCTGCATAGTGTAGTAAAAGCATTTGTCTGCGTAGCTGAAGGGACGTTTCATGTGCTTCAGCATATAGGCTGTGGACAGGTGATGTACGGTATGCCCCCAGTGCAAGATAGTTAGTTAGTTAGTTTTGGTTTTATTGGCGCATTAGCTACTAAGGCTATAATGCGCCAAGACCATGTCATTAATAAAAATTTAAACTTACAGTGACCTAACTAGTTAGGTCACCATGTCAAAATAAATAACAAAAGTAGAAAAGATAAATCAATAGAAAAGAACAATAAAATGTAAATTTTATATGGCAGTAAAAATGTTTATTGATTTTAAAAAGCTAAAAATAGCAGACACATGGTCATTGTCAGATAAAATCTGACTGAGTGTATAAGGCTCAGCCAGATGACTAAAAACGGTAAAGTATAAATCACGTTCGTGTCTAAAACGTGGACATACGGTTAAAATGTGATGAATAGATAAAATGGTGTCACATTGCTCGCACATAGGACAGTCATCTGCCCTCAGCAGAAAAGAATGTGTAAGATGACTGTGTCCTATGCGTAGACGAGCTAGAACAACTTCCTCCTTACGATTCCTGCGCAGACAAGACTGCCACGGTTCAATTACAGGCTTTATACGATATAATTTATTCGCAGTCTGTCTATTCCACGAGTCCTGCCATTGGGAGTGTATGTTTTGATGTATTATTTGCCTGTAGTCTGTATAAGGGACTAACAGGCAACGATTATTATTTGGAATTGCTGATTTGGCTGCGGCGTCAGCCAAATCATTTCCCCTAATCCCAATGTGGCTCGGAATCCAGCAGAAGCGGATGTCATATTCACGATCATGGAGAACGTGAATCTTCTGCTGAATGCTAGACAGAACTGGATGGGGATTATACCTCACAGATATTACAGCCTGTAACATGCTAAGAGAGTCGGAATATAAAATGAACCGTTGGTATTGGCATTTACTAATATGATCCAAGGCTAACTCTACAGCGTGCAGCTCTGCAGTAAATATGCTGCATTCAGAGGGAATCTGCTCTGATATAGTGCTGTCTGTAAAGACAGCAGCAGAGCCCACATATGATTCCGACTTCGAGCCGTCTGTGTAGACTGGCGCGAAGTCGGAATATTCAGTTCGGTGTGCTGAATGAAGCTGCAGGTAGACGCATGATGGAGTGTCCGACTTTCCCCAGTTTCTAAGCGACAAGTCGCATGCCGGAACACGAGCATGCCAGGGTGGAAAGGGTTGCTTTGATGTTTGGGCAACCTTGTCTACCTTGATATTAAGTTCTTTGAGTAGCTCTTGGAAACGAATACCAAAAGGACGATTGGCAGTCTTTCGAGTATTGTATAAATTTTCCCACCGTGGCTCAAAAACGAATGGCCACGTAGGATGGTCTGGCAGGGATTTCAGTTTTAAGGCGTATTTTAGAGACAACTGCTTACGTCGAAGTGATAACGGTGGTTCGTTTGCTTCGACGTATAAGCTCTGGACTGGAGATGTTCGAAATGCTCCAGTAGCGATGCGTATAGCCTGATGATGGACGGGGTCCAGCCACCGCAGGACACTGTCTCGGGCTGAGGAATATACCTGGGACCCATAATCTAGTTTGGATCGCACTAATGCACGGTAAAGCCGAAGAATGGTACATCGGTCTGCTCCCCAAGATGTAGAGGAGAGCGAGCGGAGAATATTAAGTCCACGTGTGCACTTGGTGCGGAGTTGACGAATGTGATCCAAAAAAGTTAGTTTTTTATCGAATATGAGTCCCAAGAATTTTGTGTTCGCTGCTACTGGAATTGCATTTTGTCCGAGCCTTAATTCAGGTTCAGGATGAAGATTACGCTTGCGACAAAAGTGTACGCAAACGGTCTTCTCCGGCGAGAACCTGAAGCCATTAGCAAGTGCCCAGGAATTTAGACTATCGATGGCTTTCTGCAGTTGTCTTTCAATAACCCTCATGTTGCAAGACTGGCAAAAAATGCTAAAGTCATCAACATAGAGGGCACTGTTTACAGTTGGAGGAAGTTGTTCTGTGATGGAATTTATTTTTATGGCAAAAAGCGTGACACTTAATACTGATCCTTGTGGTACTCCCTCCTCTTGGTTAAAGGAGCGAGAGAGTGAGGATCCCACACGAACTTGGAACGATCGTTTGGCGAGAAAGTTTTGAATAAAAAAGGGGAGATGCCCTCTAAGGCCTAGGTTATGTAAATCTTTTAAAATGCCAAATCTCCAAGTTGTGTCATACGCTTTTTCCAAGTCAAAGAACACCGACACCAAGTGTTCGCGTTTTAGGAAAGCATCCCGGATGGATGCTTCCAATCTAATAAGATGGTCCAAATTGGACCGGTTCCTTCGGAAGCCGCACTGGATATTGGAGAGAAGGTCATTTGCCTCGAGATACCATATTAAGCGAGAATTAACCATTCTCTCCAGGATTTTGCACAGACAGCTGGTCAGAGCAATAGGACGATAGTTGGTGGTGACCTTTGGATCTTTTCCTGGCTTAGGGAAGGCAAGAACGATTGCCTTTCGCCAGGAATCCGGAAACTGCCCTTCAGTAAAGATTCTGTTATACAGAAGGAGCAGACAATCCATAGATTTTGGTGATAGATGTTTAATCATTTCATAATGGATGCCATCTGGCCCAACGGCACTTGCTTTGGAAAGAGCGAGGGCTCTTTCCAGTTCCTGAATAGTGAAATCCCCGTTGTAGGGATAAATGCTTTTAGATTTAAAGCTGAGTGCCTGTTTTTCGATTTTATATTTCAGGACCAGGAACTCTGGGGAATACGAAGATGTTGCAGAGATGTTAGAGAATGTTTCCCCAAGAGAATTAGGTATTGCAGTTGGATCTGCAATAGCGCATCCATTATAATCTAGGATTGAAGAAGGGTGGGATGTATATTTCCCCTTCATTTTCCGGATTTTATCCCAGACTACCTTAGAGTTGGTAGACTGGTTAATAGATGATGTAAAACGGATCCACGATTCCTTTTGACTCTGACGACGGATGTAGCGTGCTTTGGCTCGTGCACGTTTGAAGGCTATAAGGTTGTTCGTGGTAGGATATCGGCGAAATATCCCCCACGCTTTGTTTTGAGCCTTTTTTGCTGCTGTGCATTCTGAATTCCACCAAGGTTTGGGAAATGGTGGAAACCGGGCTGATGTTTTTGGGACAGCATTGGCAGCTGCTTGGACGATGATTTCTGTGATGTACTTTACTGCGTCATTGATCGGCTCTTGACTGACTGTGCAAAGATCAAAATTTGCCTGATGTTGGAAGGCAGTCCAGTCAGCCTGATCAATCTTCCACCGTGGTAACCTGAAAGGAAGACATGGTCTCCCACTGTGTAACAAGGTTATCACGGGGAAGTGATCGCTTCCGTATGGATTCTCCACCACTTCCCAAGTGAGTGAAGGGAGTAGAGAAGGGGAGCAGATAGAGAGATCAATGGCAGAAAAGGTACGGGTAGGCATGTGGAAAAAGGTGTTTCTTCCAGTATTTAGAAGGGAAAGGTCATTGTCATTGAGCATACGCTCAATGACTCGTCCCCTTCCATTGATGTTAGCACTACCCCACAGTGTGTTATGTCCGTTAAAATCCCCGAGAAGTAAGAAAGGGGGAGGCAGCTGCGATAGAAGATCATCAAGGTCTGCCTGGGAGATGTCAGTTCCAGGCGGCAAATAGATAGAGCAGACGGTTAATAAAAATCCCACCGTAAGGCGAATTGCGACGGCTTCTATGCTAGTTGTAATTGGCAAGGGCTGCACTGGGGTCTGGTTACCCACAAGGATAGCCACTCCCCCATGCACAGAACCCTCCGCAATTCTATCCTTACGAAAAATTGTGGTGTTATGCATCGTGGGATCGTCATTTGCCTTTAGGTATGTCTCCTGCAAGCAAAAGCAAACTGGCTCGTGCTTTTGCAGGAGGGCCTTGATGTCATCTGTATTTCGCCGGAATCCACGACAATTCCATTGTAGGAATTTAGCCATTATTTTGGCTTGGTGGGTCCATCAGGCGGCTTCCGAGGTGCTGAGGGCTTACTTTTATCAGTCTTGGATTTGTCCTTTTTGGGGAAGAATGGACGCTGTCCCGTGTCCATTTCCTCCTCCGCGAAGAGTTCCAAGACTGATTCTTCGGGTACCTCCTTCTGCTCTACATCCATCGTTTCTTGGGTACTAGGGTGGACTTCCCCTTTTTTATTCTTTTCTTTCGCAGTTACCTTTGGAACTTGTGGAGCATTAGGAGGTACCGATATAGGAGTGGCAGCTGATTGGTCCTTTTGTGCAGGTTTTTGAGAACTTAATAGATACCGCGCGATGGGAGTGAAAGACTCCTTTGGAGGAATGGTCATGTCCGTCTGAGTTCCGACGGAACATCTCCCTGCTACCTTCTGGGCGTAGGTAGGTCTGTTGGTATTCAGGGGTTTGACCGATTTCCTTGCCTCCTGGTATGATATGTTAAGCTCTGCCTTCAGCCGTTGAATCTCTTTTTCTTCTTTCCACCTCTGGCATGCTCGTGAATAGGCCGGGTGTTCGCCTTCACAGTTAATACAGGTGGGTTTTGCGGCTGAACATGCTGTTGTTTCGTGGTCCTTTGCACCGCATCGAGCGCATGCAAGGACTCCACGGCAGGCCATTTGAGAATGTCCATACTTCTGGCATTTGAAACACCGTAAAGGGTTCGGAATGTATGGACGCACTGAACAGTTGATGTATCCAGCTTTAATCTCATCAGGAGGTTTAGGAGTGTTAAAAGTCAGGATAACGCTCCTGGTTTTAACAATTTTTCCATCCCTTCGCGCAGTGATTCTCTTGACGGCAATGACTCCCTGTGGTTTTAATTCGGAGCAGATTTCCTCCTCGTACACGTCGAGAAGGTCCCACTCCGAAATGACACCTCTCGATGAATTGAGTGTTCTGTGTGGTGTCACTGTTATGGGTATTCCTCCGATTGATGTTGCACGGAGTAGCTGCTCAGACTGCCTATCAGTTTTGGTTTCAATTAAGAGGTCTCCAGAACGGAGCCTCTTAACCGATTTGGGTGACCCTGCTAACCCATCTAACCCTTTCTGTATGAAGAAGGGCGACATTTTACCAATTGGTTTTTCTCCTGTTGAGTGTATAATTAGGAACCTTGGAACAGGCCCTGATGGTACCTCAGTTCTCTGCCTTTTTTTAGCAATAATGCTATCTGGATCGTTGTCTATGTTTTCAGATAGGGACCGGGTTGGGGCCCCTGAAGAAGTAAGTTTATCAGGATTCATAGAGTTTTTTAAATTTTTCAGTGCCCGGGCTCCCCACCCACCACGGAGCCCAAAGGGACGCCCACTACCCGGCATGCAATAAATGCGCTCGGGAGTGGGACGCCAGGGCTACCCAGGCACTATACCCGCACCGCCGCCAGCCTGAATCCTGTCCCTCGGACCATGAGGGTAGGGGCGTGGCATTGACACGGTTGACCCTCGCAGGCGAGCCTACTAGCCGATTGATCCTAGCCGGGCCTTCCAGGACCACCCGTCTTGTCGAAGCAGGGGCCAAAGTGGTGTATTGAAGCTGGGCCCCTCAACCACCAGGATCCCCCTTTCCGAGTTTCCACGGGTCGCAGCGCACGGCAAACACGCCGGATTCCATTGATGTAAGCCCGGAACCTAGGCTGTGGGCGTTGGATCCCAGTGATGCTAGTCTGGAAGTCCAGCAGCGTCACTGGGAGGTCCCCTCACCACGTACAGGTGCCCACGTCGAGGGGCCCAGTGCAAGACGAAGAGCACTGTGGTGCACAGGATCAAGCCAGCGTAAAGCGCTTTGTCTAGCAGAGCTATAAACAACAGAACCATAGTCTAGACGTGAACGTATTAGCGCATGGTACAATTGTAATAGTGTGTATCGGTCAGCTCCCCATGTTGTGCCTGATAGAACTCTTAAAATATTTAGCTTTTTTAGACAGGTAATCCTGAGTGTTTTTATATGTTCCAGGAAGGTGAGTTTTTGGTCAAGTATCACACCAAGAAAGCGGACACTAGGGACAACTGGTATGATTTGATTTTCTAGTCGAGGTTCTGGGTGTGGATGTAGATTACGCTTCCTGCAAAAGTGTATACCGACAGTCTTTTGGGTTGAGAGGCGAAACCCGTTGTTTTGGGCCCATTTTGCTATTTTGTTGATTGCACATTGCAGCTGTCGCTCTACCATTCGCATATTAGGCGAATGACAGGCGATACTAAAGTCATCGGCATACAGGGTAGTGGATATTGTTTGTGGCAGGTCCTGTGTTATCGAATTCATTTTTATATTAAAGAGGGTAGCACTTAGCACTGATCCTTGTGGCACTCCTTCTTCCTGTATGAACTTTGAAGATAAGTGATTGTGAAATCGAACTTGGAATGAGCGGTATTGTAGGAAGTTTCTTATAAACTGTGGTAGGTGTCCGCGTAGTCCCAGATCGTATAGGTTTTGCAATATACCATATCTCCAGGCAGTGTCAAACGCTTTTTCTATATCAAATAGGACCATCGCTAGATGCTCTTTGCGTACGAAGGCGTCACGGATGTTTATCTCTGTCTTAATCAAAAGGTCAAGAGTGGATCTACCTTCACGAAAGCCACATTGCACTGGATTCATAAGGTTATTTCGAGCTAGAAACCAGGATAACCGAGCGTTGATCATTTTTTCCATTACCTTGCATATGCAGCTGGTGAGTGCAATAGGTCGATAATGCTGCGGATTTGAAGAATCTTTTCCAGGTTTTGGAAATGCCAAAACATAAGCATGCCGCCATTTGTCAGGAAAAGTGTTTTCTTTGAATATTCTGTTGTAGAGCAATAAAAGTGTTTTGAGTGCGGGTTCAGTAAGTTTTGCTATCATTATGTAATGTATTCCGTCTGGCCCTGCTGCACTGAGTTTAGTGGAGGCTAGAGCATGATGTAATTCTGACATTGTAAAAGGGAGATTATATGCAGCAGTGGATGTTGATTCAAAATTAATTGAGTATTTTTCAGCTTGTGCTTTGAGTGTCTGGAATTGTGGCGAGTATGATGTCACAGCTGATATTTCCATGAAAGATCTACCTAGAGCGTTTGCAATTTCCTCTGGCTTTGTAATATCAGAGCCATTTACAGTCAGAATGGGACAGTTGACACTTGGATGTTTTGCATACATACGTTGTATTTTGGCCCAAATTGTTTGGGTTTTTGTCGTTTTTGTAATTGTGGAAGCAAAACGCCTCCATGCTTCCCTTTTGCTGGTCTGTCTAACTCGTTTTGCTTTTGCCCTTGCCTTCTTAAAGCAGATGAGGTTTTCTGTTGTTGGAAACCTTCTGAAGATGTTCCATGCTCTGTTCTTCTCTTTTTTTGCGGCACTACATTCATTATTCCACCACACTTTAGAGCGGGCCGATATTTTAGTGGATCGTTTCGGAATTGCATTGTCCGCTGCTTGCAGTATTTTGTTAGATATATGTTCTACTGCCAAGTTTATGGGTGTTTGTTGGACTTGTTTTTCTTCTAGTGTAGTCAGCTGCTTGTACGTATCCCATTCAGCTTTGGAGAATATCCATTTTGGAATTCGATAAGAAGTATGGGGAACGGTTGTATCAATGCGGCATATCACAGGGTAATGATCACTGCCCAGTGGGTTGCTGTGGATAGTCCATCCGAACAGAGGGTATATGGTTGCTGAGCATAAAGAGACATCAATAGCTGAGGTAGATCCTGTAGGAAGATGCGTATAGGTGTGCGCTCCATTATTGAGAGTTATCAGATTGTGTTGATCAAGTAATTTTTCGATAGTTTTTCCACGCTTGTCCAGGTTATGGTTTCCCCATAGCGGATGGTGACTGTTCAGGTCTCCTAGGATACAGTAGGGTTTGGGAAGCTGGATCACTAGTTCTTCTAATTCAGCGTAGCTTATGTTTTGGTTAGGTGGTAAGTATAATGAGACTATGGTTAAATCAAAGTTGACATTGATTCGTGCAGCAACTGCTTCAAGATTTGTCTTTAGTGGGATTGCTTTTGAGGGTATCTGGGAGTTGATGATCAGTGCTACTCCTCCATGTGCAACGTTGTTCAGATTGTGGGTAACACGATCCTGCCGATGCATTATGTATTTCTGAAGGGAAACAATTGTATTTGGTGTTAGATTGGTTTCCTGTAGACAGAAGGCAACAGGATCATACTGCGAAAGGAGATCTCGGATGTCAGCCAAATTACTGCGATAGCCTCTACAGTTCCATTGTAAGAAAGTAAGCATTATTTTGGTTTAGTGGGGCCCTCGATTTGTTTTCGAGGTGCAGAAGGTTTAGATCGCTCAAATTTACCTTTTCCCTTCTTTGGGAAATAAGGTTTCGCTGTATCCATCTCCTCTTCAGTAAACAGTTCTAAAATCTGTCCATCTTCGTTTGATTTATCTTCTGAATCCATGTAGTCTGTTTGGTTTGAGTCGGGAGTGGTAGACACTGTAGTATTTTGCTGTTGAATGGCATCTGGTTGTATTGTGATCGGCGTATTTATTCCTTTGCTTTGCTTGCTTTTTGTTTGGGGTGTTGGCACTGGGGACAATATTGACTTTGCCCATTCAGCTAGTGACTTTGTTGGTGGTATAGTTACCTCTGTTTGGGTAGCAATTGATACGTGAAAGCGGGACGATGTCCTGGGAATTGCAACTGTTGCTGCCTGGACTATACTTTCTGTGATATGTTTTACTGACTCATTGATTGGCTCCTGGCCGACTATAATGGTATTAAACGTTGCCAAATGTTGAAAGGCATTCCAGTCAGCCTGATCAAGCTTCCACCGCGGTAAACTAAATGGAAGACATGGTCTACCACTAGTTAGGGTGATTATCACGGGAAAGTGATCGCTTCCATATGGGTTCTCCTCCACCTCCCAAGCAAATGAAGGAAGGAGAGAAGGGGTGCAGATAGAAAGATCAATGGCAGAGAAAGTACGGGTAGGCATGTGGAAGAAGGTGTTTGTTCCCACATTTAGGAGGGAGAGGTCATTGTCATTGAGCATATGCTCTATGACACGTCCCCATCCGTTAATGTTAGTACTACCCCACAGAGTGTTATGTCCATTACAGTCCCCAAGAAATAATAAAGGGGGAGGCAATTGCGTGACGAGATCATCAAGGTCTTTCTGGAGGATGTCAATACCAGGTGGTAAATAAACAGAGCAAACAGTTAATAAAAACCCTACTTTAAGGCGAATTGCTACAGCCTCTACGTTGGTTGTAAGTTGCAAAGGCTGAAAGGGAATCTGGTTGCTCACGAGGATTGCAACTCCTCCATGGGCAGGACCATCCACAATTCTATCCTTACGAATGATGGTAATGTTATGTATGGTGGGGTCATCATTTGCCTTTAAATAAGTCTCCTGTATGCAAAAGCAAACTGGTTTGTGCTTTTGCAGGAGTGCCTTGATGTCGTCCATATTTTGCCGGAATCCACGACAATTCCACTGTAGGAATTTAGCCATTATTTGGACTTGGTGGGTCCATCAGGCGGCTTCCGAGGTGCTGAGGGCTTAATTTTGTCAGTCTTGGATTTATCTTTTTTGGGGAAGAATGGACGCTGTCCCGTGTCCATTTCCTCCTCCGCAAAGAGTTCCAAAACTGACTCATCATGTACCTCCTTCTGCTCGATATCCATGTTTTCCTGGGTACTAGGTGTTACTTCCCCTTTCTTATTCTTTTCTTTTGCTTTTGTTATTTGTGGAGCATTAAGAGGTACCGATATAGGAGTGGCAGCTGATTGGTCCTTCTGTGCAGGTTTTTGGGAGCTTAAGAGATAACGTGCGATGGGCGTAAATGATTCTTTTGGAGGGATGGACATGTCCGTCTGAGTTCCAATAACACCTCCCTGCTACCTTCTGGGCGTAGGTAGGTTTGTTGATGTTTAGAGGTTTCACCGCTTTCCTTGCCTCCTGGTACGATATGTTTAGCTCTGCCTTCAGCCGTTGAATTTCTTTTTCTTCCTTCCACCTCTGGCATGCCCTTGAATAGGCCGGATGTTCTCCCTCACAGTTAATGCAGGTGGGTTTAGTGGCTGAACATGCTGTTGTTTCGTGGTCCTTTGCACCGCACCGGGCTTGTTGTTGTTGTTGTTGTTGTTTTTTTTGGTGCAAGGGCTGCTTAGGCCATATTGCACCTATCACTGTTATAAATGGTACATATGCATGGTGGTTGTGATGGCATTACTTAAAAACGATCATATAATTCGATAATTTTTGTGAAGTGAAAGAACTCCAGTAGATTAGCGTCGTTACCTATGATATGGCAGAGTGTCAAAGGTTCTTTAAGGTTTGGTAGAAAGCTAAAAGAGACTTGGCGGGCAGTGGTGTATAAAGTACACTCAATAAGAATATGCTTTATTGTGAGTGGACAATTGCACTGTGTGCATTGTGGAGGATCATTACCTGTGAGGAGATAAAGGTGGGTAAGGTGACTATGGCCAATTCGCGCTCTAGTTAAAATTACTTCCTCCCTCCTGTTCATACGGAAACTGGAGGTCCACGATTGCGGTTCAGGTTTTATTTGGCGGAGTTTATTTTGCGTTTGGGCTTGCCATTGAATTCTCCATTGTTCTTTACACATTCTTTGAATGTTACTTTTGTAGTCAAGATATGGGACGTAATGCTGTGATAATTCTCTGTCGGATGGATGTTTAGCGGCATAGTCTGCACGTTCGTTTCCTAGTATCCCAGCATGGCCTGGGATCCAACAGAAAATGACCACTCGTTGGAGTTCTTGAAGATGCATCAGTTTGGATTTTATGAGCTTTATTAAAGGATGTGTTTTAGAAGAATTGTTCTGTAAAGCTATAATCGCACTCTGGGAGTCTGTATATATCATGCTTTTATGGATGGTCAGATGGAGGATATTTTCCACTGCAATTTTGATGGCGTATAATTCAGCTGTATAGCTGCTGCATTCATTGGGAAGTGATACAGTTGTTGTTGTTGTTGTTGTTTTGGGGGCTTTACGGCGCAAGGACAGCAAAGGCCATAATGCGCCTAACTATGGTGATGTTAAATCTTGAATTGCGTCCGTATAGATGCTGTTCAAATTTATATTTATATTGTGTTGTATAGTTTTATATGTTTGAGGAAATCAAAAATTTTGGACACCTGTGGTGTGTCTCCTAGTAGATCAGAAATGCTGAGAGAGGTGTTCGTCGTGGGAAATGAAATAAACATAGCCTGTCGCTGAATACTGTACTTGGGACAATCAATAAGTAGATGGTGGACAGTGAGCTGAGTGTTGCAGTTTGTACACAGTGGTGGGTCAGTGGCTGCCAGCAAATAAAGATGTGTCAGGTGTGTGTGGCCTATCCTTAATCGGGCTAATACGACTTCTTCATGTCGGTTCTCACGGATACTAGATCTCCATGGTTTTAGATATTTTTTTATGCCAAGTAGCTTATTGTTGGCTTGATTCTGCCAGATATGTTGCCATAGTTCAAGGCATCGCTTATTTATAATGTATTTATAGTCAGATATAGGTGTAGTGAAGGATTGGTCTATAGGATCGGTAGCAGTTTTGGCAGCTAGGTCGGCCTGTTCGTTTCCGGAAATGCCAGCGTGACCAGGGATCCAACATAACAGAACCTGTTGTTTCTTCTGGTTTAACTTGGTCAGAGTATTCCAGATCTGTCTAAGTAAGGGGTTATCATTTTTTGTATTGTGTTGTATAGCTTGGATAGCACTAATGGAGTCGGTATAAATAACGCTGTGGAGTCTTGTTCTTGAGAGTATGTAGTTTAAGGCTATGTGGATAGCACAGAGTTCTGCAGTATAGCTGCTACATTCGGTGGGGAGTTTTTTGGACAAAGTGATGTTAGGAAATACTGCTGCTGCACCGACATGCTTTTCAGTTTTAGATCCATCTGTGTAGATCGGTGTGTACTGGCCGTGCTGGGTTCTCAGTGCGGCATGTATTTGTAGCACGTTCTGTTGGGACATGGTGTGTTTTCCCCAGGCTGTGAATGAAAAGTCACACGGCGGTATATGATACATCCATGGTGGGACTGCATGAGAGGCAGTAGGCTGTATCTTACTCAGGTCAATTTGCCAGTCAACTTGTAGTGAGCGAAGACGTATCCCAGTTGGTGGGTTTATTGATGGGTAAGCTCTATAAAGGTTTTCCCATTTAGGATAAAAAACACCATTCCAAGTAGGGTGGTTTGGATGCCCTTTGAGTTTTGCAGCATAATTTAATAAAAGCATTTGTCTCCGTAGCTGTAAGGGTGTTTCATGCGCTTCGGTATATAGGCTCTGTACCGGTGATGTACGGTACGCCCCCAGTGCAAGACGAAGGGCGCTGTGGTGTACAGGATCAAGCCAACGTAAAGCGCTTGGTCTAGCAGAGCTATATACGACAGAACCATAATCCAGACGTGACCGAATTAGTGCACGGTAGAGATTTAGCAGCGTGTAACGGTCAGCTCCCCACGTTGTGCCCGATAGAACTCTTAGAATGTTAAGCTTTTTAAGACAGTTAGTCCGGAGCGTTTTTATATGATCAAGGAAAGTGAGTTTTTGGTCGAATATCACACCCAGAAAGCGAACACTAGGGACCACTGGTATGACCTGATTTTCTAGTCTAAGTTCCGGATGTTGGTGTAGGTTACGCTTTCTACAGAAATGTATCCCAACTGTTTTTTGGTGTGAGAGACGAAAACCATTGTTTTGGGACCATTTGGCTATTTTATTGATAGCACATTGCAACTGCCTTTCTATCATTCGCATGTTAGGCGAATGGCAGGCGATACTGAAGTCATCAGCGTACAGGGTAGTGGATATCGTTTGTGGTAGGTCGTGTGTTATTGAATTCATTATTATACTAAAGAGAGTAGCACTTAGCACTGACCCTTGTGGTACTCCTTCTTCCTGGATGAATTTTGAAGATAACTGGTTGTGAACTCTAACTTGAAAAGAGCGGCAATGCAGGAAGTTTCTGATAAACTGTGGTAGGTGTCCGCGAAATCCCAGATCGTATAGGGTTCGCATAATACCATATCTCCAAGAAGTGTCAAATGCTTTTTCGATGTCAAAGAAGACCACTGCAAGATGTTCTTTTCGGACGAAGGCATCCCGGATGTTTATTTCTGTCTTGATCAAAAGGTCAAGAGTGGATCTGCCTTCCCGGAAACCGCATTGCACAGGATTTAGGAGATCATTTTCAGCTAGAAACCAGGTTAGGCGGCCGTTAACCATTTTTTCCATGACCTTGCTCATACAGCTAGTGAGTGCAATAGGTCGATAATTTTGCGGATTTGTAGGGTCTTTGCCTGGTTTTGGAAAAGCCAGAATGTACGCGTGGTGCCATTTGTCGGGGAACGTGTTTTCTTTGAATATTCTGTTATAGAGCAGTAACAGAGTCTTGAGAGCCGGTTCGCTGAGTTTTGCTATCATGATGTAGTGGATTCCATCTGGTCCTGCTGCACTGAGTTTAGTAGACGATAGAGCATGATGCAACTCTGACATTGTGAAGGGGAGATTGTACGCAGAAATTGATGCTGATTCAAAATTGATACGTTTTTTTTCAGCTTGTGCTTTGTGTGCCTGAAAATATTGCGAGTATGTTGTTGTTGTTGTTGTTGTTGTTATGGAGGCTTAATGGCACATAAGCATCTATGGCTATAATGTGCCTATTCACTTATTATTTTAGGAGATGAGGAATTTCCATAAAATCAAAAGAAAATTTTAAATCAGAAATTATTAAAAAGTCCAGTTTGCTTGAGGAAGTCAAAAAATTCAGAAATATTTGCTTTATCACCAATGAGATTTTCAAGAGTTATTGGTTTACATTTATTTATCAGTGAGATCAAGGATGAAGCTCTGTGTTGTTTATAGTAGGGGCAGTCAATTAGAATATGTCTAACAGTCAAGATGTTAGAGCAATGTGTACACTGTGGTGGATCACCTCCTGTGAGTAAATAAAGATGTGTCAGATGAGTATGACCTATTCTTGCCCTTGAAAGGACTACTTCTTCTCGTCTCGATGTACGAACACTGGAACGCCAAATTTTCGGATCTTGTTTAAACTGAAAGAGTTTATTATTAGTCTGAGAGTGCCAGAGTGCTGTCCATTGTGATAGGCAAGCAGCATGAACGGTTAGTACACAATCTGATGCTGGAACAGGGATGTTGGTTAAATCAAAGGTAGTTGGATTTTTTGCAGCTTTATCAGCCAGTTCATTGCCTAAAATACCGGAATGGGCGGGTATCCAACAAAAAGCAACCAGTTGTTGACGTTTTTTGATTTGTAGTAACAAGCTTCTGATTTCATCTAGAACAGGGTGAACTTTATCTTCGCAATTACTTAGTGACATGATTGAGCTGAGGGGATCAGTATAAATAACAGATTTTAAAGAACAGTCGGAATAGAGATTTTCTAAAGCAAGTTTTATTGCATACAATTCAGCAGAAAATATACTAAAATCTGATGGAAGGGATACTGATACAACTGTATTTGGAAACACTGCAGCTGCTCCAACATTTGAATTAGATTTAGAGCCATCTGTATAAATTTGGTAGAAATCAATATATCTTTGAATGTGAACATCATGAATTTGTTTGAAGTTTGTTGCTTGCAAAGTATTCTTTCTCCATTGGCAGAGGTAAGTGTCACATGTTGGAAGAGGAGGAGGAGCCCATGGTGGTTGAGCAAAGGTTGGTATCTGCTGTACTTTCCGGATGGAAATATTCCAAACCTGCACCAGTTCAAGAAGGCGAAGACCAACTGGTTTAACTATGCTGGGTTTGTTTCTGTATAGGTTTTCTAATGGTGGGTTTAAAAGGTATGACTGAACGGGATGAGAGGCACAACTTTGTATCTTGACAGCATATTTCAACAACAGTGTTTTCCTGCGTAAAGTTAGTGGGAGCTCGTGAGCTTCTATGTAGAGACTATGTGCTGGCGACGTTCTGAACGCACCAATTGCAATTCTCAAAGCACTGTGTTGAATAGGATCAAGCCAGCGTAATGCACTCTTTCTGGCAGAATCATAAATTGGAGCACCATAATCGAGACGGGATCTGATTAATGCCTTGTACAACCGAAGCAGGGAGGTACGATCTGCACCCCACGTTCGGGCAGATAACGCTCTGAGTATGTTTATCTTTTTCAGACAGGAAGTCCGTACATTTTTAATATGATCTAGGAAATTTAATTTGTGGTCAAGGATTAATCCTAGAAATCTGATGTTAGTAGCGATTGGGATGGATACATTGGAAATTTGAAGTTCAGGATCCGGATGAAGTTTTCGTTGTCTGCAAAAATGAATTGCAGTTGTTTTCTGCTGAGAGAGTCGGTAGCCGTTGAGGCTGGCCCATTGTTGTATTTTATTTAGTGAAATTTGAAGCTGTCTTTCAATAGATCTCATGTTTTGGGAATGGCAGGAGATGGAAAGGTCATCTGCATATAGATATGTCTCAATTGTGTTTGGAAGCTGTTTGGTGATGGAATCAATTCTAATAGCAAAAAGAGTGGCACTCAATACTGATCCCTGTGGAACACCTTCTTCTTGAATGAAAGTTGAAGAGAGAGCATGTTGGTATCGAACTTGAAATGATCTAGTATGTAGAAAGTTCTTAATAAACACAGGAAGGTTGCCACGTAGTCCGAGAAAGTACAGATCACTAAGTATACCATGCCTCCAGGTGGTATCAAATGCCTTCTCTATGTCTATTGAAACCATTACTAGATGTTCATGTTTGACAAAAGCATTACGGATGGCAAATTCAGCCTTGACCATAAGGTCTAAGCATGACCTGTTTTGACGAAAGCCATATTGACTACGGCTCATTAGCTCTTCCGACTCGATGATCCAGATGAGTCTTCTGTGGATAATTTTCTCAAGGATTTTACTGAGGCAGCTTGAGAGAGATATGGGTCTATAGCTATATGGGTTGGATGGATCTTTTCCAGGTTTTAGGAATGCCAAAACTGTAGAGTGATGCCAAGAAACTGGAAAAACATTTTCTAAAAATATACGATTGTAAAAGACTAGGAGGAGGCGCAAAGCTTTGTCATTAAGATGTTGTAACATGACATAATAAATCCCATCTGGTCCAGCAGCACCATTGCGGGCTGTTCTAATGACATGTAATAGTTCAGAATATTGCAGAGGTTTATTATATGGGAGAAGGTTTGAAGTTTCAAAATTAATACCATGCTTTTCTTTAGTGTTTTTAATTCTTTGGAATGAGCTAGTATATGCTGATGTTGCTGAGATTTCTGCAAAAATATTGCCCAAAGCATTGGCTATATCTACAGGATTAGATATATCTTGCCCATTCCAGGAGAGGATTGGAGAAGGTATGGTAGGAAACTTACCAGACAGCTGTCTAATTCTTTTCCATATTATTTTGGGATCAGTATTTCTGTGAAAAGTGGATGCAAACCGGGTCCAGGATTCTTTCTTTGCTTGCTTTTGTATAAAGCGTGCTTTTGCCCTTAATTTCTTATAATTAATGAGATTCACTGTGCTCGGACATTGCCGAAACAAATTCCAGGCTTTATTTTTTTCTCTCTTTGCTGTGGTGCATTTGTCATTCCACCAGTAATTATAGTGCTTTCGGCCTGGCGGATTTGATAGTGGTATCGTGTCTTTAGCCACATTTAGAAGATGCGACGTGATGTATTCTGTCACATCATCAATATGCTGGAGGCGGATTTTTTCCTCATCAAGGTCAATTGATGACTGAAATTTTGCCCAGTTTGCTCGGACAAATTTCCACTTTCTGCTGGGTTGAAATGAAGGAGTCTTTGCTTTCAGAAAGTTGCATACTATTGGGAAATGGTCACTGCCCATGGGATCGTTTATTACATACCACTCTATGGTTGGGGCTAGTACTGGTGAACAAATTGAGAGATCTATTGCTGAGGTGTGTCCTGCTGGGAGCTGTACGTGTGTCGGTGCACCTGTATTGAGTACAGTGAGATTTAGTGCCTCCAAAAAACTTTCAATTAGTCTACCTCGTCTATCCAATTTAGTAGAGCCCCATAATGGGTGGTGCCCGTTAAAGTCCCCTAATATACAGAAAGGTGGAGGTATCTGTATAAAGAGGTCTTCGAGATCTTTTAAAGAGCAAGTACAGTTTGGTGGTAGATAGACTGAGACTAGTGTTACTGTACCATGGAGAGTTATACGAACAGCAACAGCTTCTATTTCAGTTTGGAGTGGGATATGTTTAGATGGGATCTTTGAATTTACTAGTATTGCCACACCACCATGGGCAGCGTTAGCAGTATTTCGATCTCTTCGATAAATCCAATAGTTCTTTATCGAAGGAGAAATTTGTGTGGTTAGGTAAGTTTCCTGTAAACAAAAGGCAACCGGAGAATATTGGTTAATTAGGTATTGAATATCGTCTGTGTTGGAACGAAAGCCTCTGCAATTCCATTGTAAGATGTTGTGGTTCATTTTGGTTTAGTTGAGGATGAATCATCTGACTGTTTTTTGTTTGAAGAGGATTTTTTTCGGTCTTTTTTCGGGAAAGTAGGGCGTCCAGTATCCATCGTGTCATTTGCATGAAGTTCTAGTATGGGTTCTTCATGATCTGGGTTTACATCTACTTCCATACTACTGGCTGATGATTCAGGTTTATTCTTATCTTTAGCAGTTTTAAGTTTTTCTTTGTTATGCAGAACTGTCCGAGTCTCAATTGGGAATTTTTCTGTGTCATTTGAGACTGTCTCAGTATCATTTGGGATACTAATTGGGGTGTTGGTGGCATTGCTGGTTTTCGTTTTAGAATTTTCTTTTCCTGTGGTTGATATGGTTGCTTTAACCCAATTAGCTAGCGAGACGTTGGGCGGTATCGACACATCTGTTTGAATTGCAGTTGTATGAAAACTTCGGGTTCGAGAGGCATAAGATGGACTTGGCATGGTCAGCATTATTTGTCTGCGTGCCTCAGGATATGTGACTTTGTGTTCTACTTTATATTTTTGGATATTCCTACCTGTTTTCCACATTTCACATGTTTTAGAAAATGCGGGGTGATTGCCTTTGCAGTTGGGGCAGATGGGAATTGCGGCTGGACAATCTGCCTGCGTATGATCCTTTGCTCCACAAATAGGGCAGATGGCGTCACCTCTGCATGCCTGCTGTGAATGGCCATATTTCTGGCATTTAAAACAGCGAAGAGGATTTGGGATGTATGGACGAATTCGGCAGTTTAAATATCCAGCTTTTACTGAGGATGGCAAATCAGGAGTACTAAAAGTTAAAATGATGGAACGAGTTGGAATGAGATTTCCATCTTTTTTTGTCATTATTCTTTTAGCGCTGATTACCTTTTGGTTGCTAAGTTCTTGTACTAATTCATCCTCAGACACAGTAATTAAGTCCCATTCTGTGATGACACCCTTTGATGAATTTAAGGTATTGTGGGGAGTAACAGATACTGGCAACCCACCAAATGTCGTTGTCTTTAATAGCCACTCCGAATGTTTTGTGGTGGCTGTTTCAATCAGGAGATCTCCGGATTGGAGTCGCTTTACCATTTTTGGTGATCCTGCAATAGATTCTAGATGTCTTTGAATCACGAACGGAGATAACTTACCCACAGGCTGGGTAGACAGAGAGTGCATCACCAAAAAATTGGGAATATCTGAACAGTGTGTTTCTGTTCGAAGCCTTTTGGGTTGGCTATTTTCCTTGTCTTCGTTACCATATTCTGGTCTTGAGCTTGAAGGCTCTAAGGGTGGAAAATTTGTAGAATCCATGATGGCTCCTTTTGGCCCTGGGGGATTATCTTTTCCACCCAGGTTACCGGCCCCGCCACGGGGAGGCAGGAGCAGTGCCACGAGGTGACCAAGCGGTTGGGTTAGTAATTAGTATTTATAGAAAAAAAACAGAAAGGTCGATTCCCTTTCTGGGCCTTTCCCTACTTCTTGTAGAGTGAAAGTGCTACTTGGATATACAAAGAAATCAAGAAAACGGTTTTTGAAACAAAAATAGAATCTGTTTGCTCAAATACTCTTTGCAGAAATCGCTTTTAGAAATGCACTACAAATCGCTTGGCCACGGAACGCTTGGCACCCGGGGCCTTGCGAGTATGATGTTGCGGCTGATATATTCATGAAAGTTTTACCCAGGGTGTTTGCGATATCCTCAGGTTTTGTGATATCGTGGCCATTGACAGTGAGCATGGGACAGTTGACACGTGGGTATTTTGCGTACATTCGCTGTATTTTTGCCCATATTGTTTGAGTTTTTGTCGTGCTTGTGATTGTGGATGCGAAGCGTCTCCATGCTTCCCTTCTACTAGTCTGCCTGACTCGTTTTGCCCTTGCTCTTGCCTGTTTAAAGCGGATGAGGTTTTCTGTTGTGGGGAACTTCCTGAAGATGTTCCATGCTTTGTTCTTCTGTTTTTTAGCTGCATTACATTCATCATTCCACCACACTTTTGATTTGGCCGATATTTTTGTGGATTGTTTTGGAATTGCTTTGTCTGCTGCCTGCAGTATTTGATTAGATATGTATTCTACTGCCAGGTTTATGGATTTTTGTTGAATCTGGTTTTCTTCTAGTATTGCTAGCTGCTTGTACACGTCCCATTCAGCTTTTGAGAAGTTCCATTTGGGGATCCGATAAGAGAGGTGGGGAATGCTTGTGTTAATGCGACATATCACAGGATAATGATCACTGCCCAGTGGATTGCTGTGAATAGTCCATCCAAATAGAGGATATATGGTTGCTGTGCACAGAGAGACATCAATAGCTGATGTGGATCCTGTCGGAAGATGTGTATAGGTGTGAGCCTCATTATTGAGAGTTATCAGATTCTGTTGATCGAGTAATTTTTCAATGATTTGTCCACGCTTGTCCAGATTGTGGTTTCCCCACAGCGGATGGTGACTGTTGAGGTCTCCTAAGATACAGTAGGGTTTGGGAAGTTGTATTACTAAGTCTTTTAAATCGGCATAGCTTATATTTTGGTTAGGTGGCAAGTATAGTGAGACTATGGTTAAATCAAAGTTGATATGGACTCGTGCAGCAACTGCCTCAAGGTTTGTTTTTAGTGGGAGTGGCTTTGAGGGTATCTGGGCATTGATAATCAGTGCTACTCCTCCATGGGCAGGATTGTTCGAATTTTGTGCAACACGATCTTGACGATGTATTATGTATTTCCGAAGGGAAACATTTATATTTGGTGTCAGATTGGTTTCCTGTAAGCAAAAGGCAATAGGGTCATATTGTGAAAGAAGATCTTGGATGTCGGACAAGTTACTGCGATAGCCTCGGCAGTTCCACTGTAAGAAAGTAAGCATTATTTGGGTTTAGTGGAACCCTCGACTTCTTTTCGAGGGACAGAAGATTTGCCTCGGTCAAGTTTAACTTTTCCCTTCTTTGGGAAATAAGGTTTCCCTGTATCCATATCCTCATTGGAGAACAGTTCTAGAATCTGTTCGTCGTGATTTAAATTGTCTTCTGAGTCCATGTATTCTGTTTGGTTTGAGTCAGGAGTAGAAGATACTGTGGTATTCTGTTGAATGGCATCAGGTTGTACTGAGATTGGTGTATTTATGGCTTTGCTTTGTTTGTTTTTCGTTTGGGGCGTTGGTACTGGGGACAACAGTGACCTTGCCCATTCAGCTAGTGATTTACTTGGTGGTATAGATACTTCCGTTTGGGTAGAAATTGATATGTGTTTTGTGGTTATTTGTGCATAAGTGGGCTTATTAGTATTTGGAACCGGTAGGGATTTTTTGGCCTCTTGGTAGGTTACGTTATGTTCGGTTTTGTACCGCTGTATCTTTTTTTCACGCTGCCAAAGGGAACACTCTTTGGAATATGCTGGGTGTGCCTCTTTACAGTTCAGACAGATTGGTCTTGTGGCTGTGCAGTCAGTACTAATGTGTTCAGTGGATCCACACGTGGCACAGGCAGCTACTCCTCTGCAGACTGTCTGTGAGTGCCCAAATTTCTGGCATTTATAGCAGCGTAATGGGTTCGGGATGTACGGTTTAACTCGGCAGTTAAGGTAGCCTGCTTTTATCACTGTTGGTGGCTTGGGATTGTCAAAAGTAAGTATTATGTTCCGTGTAGGAACTAGTATGCCATCTTTCTTTGTCATAATTCGTCTGACATTAATGATTCCTTGGTCGTGTAATTCTTGTTTTAGTTCTTCGTCCGACACGTTCATGAGGTCCCATTCGGTGATGACACCTCTTGACGTGTTCAGGGAAATGTGGGGTGAAACGGTGATAGAAGTTCCACCAAAAGTTTTCAGTTTTTGTAGTTGCTCAGCCTGTCGAGCAGTGGCAACTTCAACTAGTAGGTCACCTGATCTTAGACGACGGACTGTCTTTGGAGTTCCTATTGTGCTTTCTAGGCATTTCTGCACTAGAAATGGAGAGAGCTTTCCAACTGGTTGTTCTTCAGTTGAATGAATAATCAAGAATGTTGGAGTTCGGATTCTGCCTACGTCAGTCTTTTGACGTTTTGCTGCGACAGAACCAGACTCCTCTTGTTCTTGCCTTGTCAAGGTTTCTTCTATGCACCCAGTGTTTTTCTGGGTTTTACGGACTTCTTGCTCCATTTCGCCCTGGAAGGGAGACCTTTTCCCCTCCAGGTTACCGGCCCCGCCACGTGGAGGCAGGAGCAGTGCCACCTTTGTGACCAAGCGGTAGTGGGTTAGTAGTAATGCAAAAATAAAAGAAAAAAAAGAAAGAAGGTTACTTTTCCTCCTGTTCAAGTAAAGTGATTTCTTTACTGAAGCTTATTTAATTGATTGTTAGTGTAACGCTGTAAATAAAGAAGACGATTTTATTTATTCAAGAGAGCGCAAATTCACTGGCAAAGACACTTGATCACAAAATCGCTTGGCACCTGGGGCCAAGTGATACAGAAAAGGTTTTATGAGGGAAAACGGCTGATGCACCCACTCCACTCTCAGATTTTGATCCGTCAGTATATATTTTTGAAAAATGCAGATAATTTTGTGTATGGGCTATATGGAGTTGTTGTATATTAACATTTGCAAGAGAGTGTTTTCCCCAGTTTAGAAAATAACTGTCACAGAGTGGCATAATACACCTCCATGGGGGATCCGTACTGCTTAAATCTTGAAGAACTTTATCGGGATCTATATTCCAGGTTTCTGATAGTGCTTGAGCTCTGAGAGCAAAAGGTTGAATTGCTCTTGGTTTATTTCTATAGAATGTTGTGAACTGTGGGTCGTTAAGTATCGGCCTAATGGGATGGGTAGGTAGACTTTGGATTTTAGTTGTATAGTTAAGAATTAACATCTTTCTTCTGAGGGTTAGAGGAAGTTCATGAGCATCAATATAAAGACTTTGGACTGGTGAAGTTCTATAAGCGCCTGTAGAAATCCTCAGGGCAGAGTGTTGAATTGGTGCAAGTCGCGCTAGCACACTTTCTCTAGCAGAATCATACACCGGGGCACCATAATCAAGGCGAGATCTGATTAGGGCTCTATACAAATGCAGTAACGTGTACCGATCTGCACCCCATGATGTAGAAGAAATGACTCTGAGTATGTTCATTTTTTTCAGGCAAGACGTCTTTAGATGTTTAACGTGCTCTATGAAGTTCAACTTACTATCAAAAGTCAGACCAAGCAGACGAATGCTGCTCACAACTGAGATAGTTTGATTTGTTAAGTGTACTTCTGGATCTGGATGCATCTTCCTTTTGTTGCAAAAGTGAACTACTTTAAATTTTGAACAAGAGAGTCTATACCCATTCTGTGCCATCCATAACTGAATATTATTAATTGAAATTTGGAGCTGTTGTTGTTGTTGGAGTGGGTTTATTGGCGCAAGGGCTGCTATGACCATATTGCGCCTATACCGTTACTTTGGAGTGTTTGTCAATATAGGAAAGGAGACTATTCTAGAAGTGATTGTATGCGTTAATCATTTTTAGAAAGGTGAACAGTTCTGATAAAGTGGCATCATTTCCAAGTATGTGGCTTAGTTGCAGAGGTTTTTGTGAGCTAATTAAGGATCTGAAGCATGCGATTCTAGCTGAATGATAATGTGCACATTCAATGATAATATGTTTTACAGTAAGTATAGAACTACAATGCGGGCAAAGTGGAGGATCTTCTCCTAGCAGTAGAAATAGGTGTGTAAGATGTGTATGGCCAATTCGTGCTCTTGCCAGCACGACCTCTTCCTGCCTGTTTGATCGGGAACTGGATCTCCACAGCTGTGGATTGTGTTTTATTTCAAGAAGTTTGTTACCGGTTTGATTATGCCACATTTCAGACCACATCTCAGTACATATCCGCCGTATGATTGGTTTGTAATCAGAAAAAGGAACAGGGGTGGAATCGAAGCAAGTAGGGTGTTTTGCTGCTTCGTCTGCACGCTCATTTCCTGGAATTCCAACGTGGCTCGGTATCCAGCAAAACGTAACAGTCCGATTATTTTTGTTGAGTTGGCATAACTGTGACCTGATTTGTGAGAGGAATGGATGCAAATGTTGTGATTTATTCTGCAGAGCATTCACCGCACTTAAAGAGTCTGTATATATTATTACTTGGGTGTTTGGAACATCTTTAAGGAGTTTTAAAGCCATTTTGATGGCGTATAGTTCGGCCGTAAAAACACTGCATTCAAGTGGTAATTGGACAGAGAC
This sequence comes from Mastigoproctus giganteus, assembly GCF_048544385.1. Classification (NCBI taxonomy): domain Eukaryota; kingdom Metazoa; phylum Arthropoda; class Arachnida; order Uropygi; family Thelyphonidae; genus Mastigoproctus; species Mastigoproctus giganteus. The sequence goes on from NC_143579.1 coordinate 161,455,564, forward strand.
AGTGCATGCAGGACTCATTACTGCAGCTCCCACGGAGACATCAGTTTTGGAGCCGTCCGTGTATATCTGAAGACTGTGAGCATTGGTCAATGCGTGATTCGCATGTAGTTGTCTAAGATTGTGGTTCGATAAGGAGTGTTTTCCCCACTGAAGAAAATAGTCGTCGCAATGAGGTATATACATTGCCCATGGTGCCTGTACTGCGTCCGTAGCTTGAAAGATATTTCCAAGATAGATTTTCCAATTTTGAGTTACCTCTTGTAGCCGAATACCAGCAGGTTTGTTTTCGTTGGGTTTATTTCTATATAAGTTTTCCCACTGCGGTTCAAAAAGATATGTCCAGATGGGATGAGACGGGTGACTACGTAATTTGACTGCATAACTAAGAAGCAATACTTTTCTCCTAAGATGTAGTGGAGGTTCATTGGCATCTATATACATACTTTGCACTGGGGATGTCTTAAAGGCCCCTAAGGCAATCCTGAGAGCACTATGCTGGACCGGATTGAGCCAAGCCAATGCTGTCTTTCGTGCAGAATCATAAACTGGGGCTCCATAATCTAGACGAGATCTTATTAAGGTTCGATACAGATGTAGAAGAGTGAAGCGATCGGCTCCCCATGTCATGGAAGATATAACTTTGAGGATATTAATCTTTTTCATGCACTGAGTTCTTATTTGTCGTATATGTGCCTGAAAGGTAAGTTTGGTGTCAAGTGTAAGGCCCAAGAACCGGATACTTTTGCTAAGTGGTATTTTTTGGGTTCCTAATATTAGCTCGGGATCTGGATGGAGCTGACGCTTTTTGCAAAAATGGATAGCAGTTGTTTTTGTTGCAGAGAGACGATAGCCATTGCGGGATGCCCATGATTCTATTTTATTTATCGAGAGCTGCAATTGTCGCTCAATGGACCGCATGCTTTGTGAATGATAGGATATAGTAAGGTCATCTGCATATAAATAGGTGTCAACATTAGCCGGAATATTTTCTGTTGCATTATTTAGCCTAACCGCAAAGAGCGTTGCACTTAGAACTGATCCTTGTGGGACCCCTTCTTCTTGGACAAATGTACGGGAGAGTAAATTGCAGTAACGCACTTGAAAGGTCCTGTTTTCTAGAAAACTCTGTATGATAAGGGGTAGTTGACCCCGGAGCCCTGTGGCATACAGATTTTGAAGTATGCCATACCGCCAGGTGGTATCAAAGGCTTTTTCGATATCCAAGCAAATCATGACTAGATGTTCTTTACGGATAAAAGCATTGCGTATGTTCGATTCTGCCTTGACCATAAGGTCTAGAGTTGACCGATTTTTCCGAAATCCGTACTGATTCTTATTCATCACCGAATGAGATTCTAGATACCATACTAAACGGGCGTGGATCATTTTTTCTAGTGTCTTACCAAGGCAACTGCTGAGAGATATTGGCCGATAGTTTCGTGGATCTGATTGATCCTTTCCAGGTTTAGCAAACGCTAGAACTATTGAGTGACGCCAAGAAAGAGGAAAGTAGCCATCTGAGAATATCCGGTTGAAGTATATTAGCAATGAATTCAAAGCTTGTTTGTTTAAATGTTTAAGCATTATATAGTATATCCCATCAGGCCCTGATGCACTATCACCCGACCTATTTAGACAGCTCTCTAGTTCAAATGATGTAAAAGGTCGGTTATATGGAGGAGATGCCCTTGTATTGAAGTTCAGGTTATGCTTTTCTGCTTTAGCTTTTAGCTGTTTAAAAGTAGACTCATATGCTGATGCTGCGGAGATTTGGAAAAAGCAATCTGCCAGGGCATTTGCAATTTCTGTTGGAGTAGAGAAGTCTTTACCTTTCCAGCTTATAATCGGCATTGATTCGGGGAACAGTTTACCATTCAGTTTTTTGATTTTATTCCAGATTTTTCTGATCTCTGTATTTTTAGTAATAGTGGAAGCGAACCGGATCCAAGAGTCTTTTTTCGCTTTTTTCTGCACATAACGTGCCTTTGCTTTAAGTTTCTTAAAATTAATCAAGTTTTCAGTTGTTGGATACTTGCGAAATCGATTCCATGCTTTATTCTTTTCTCTTTTAGCATCACGGCATGCATCATTCCACCAGATATTGGCATGTCTGCGAGGACTGGCTGTGGTTTTTGGTATAGCACAGGTTGCAGCTGTTATTATCTGTGCAGTAATGTGGTCGGTAACTTTATCTATGGACTGGCTTTTGATGACTTCATTATCAAAGGAAATTGAATCTGTGAACTTGTTCCAGTCTGCTTTTGAAAATTTCCATTTTATGCGGCTGGCTATATGTGTGGTTCTGTTTGTTTGCAATTTGCAAATAATTGGGTAATGGTCACTGTTTAGTGGGTTACTTGAAACTATCCACTGAATGATTGGGAATAGTTTTGGGGAACATATTGATAAGTCTATGGCAGTAGATACTCCGGTGGGAAAATGAATATAAGTGTCAGCACCAGTGTTCAATAATGTGAGATTCTGGCTCTCAAGAACTGTTTCAATAAGTTTTCCTCGTTTGTCTATCTGGGGAGATCCCCACATAGTGTGGTGCCCATTGAAATCTCCTAGTAGAATGAAAGGAGATGGAAGCTGCTTTATAAGGTCCTCCAGTTCTTTCACAGTGAATTCTTTGTTTGGGGAAAGGTATACAGAGACAATGGTTAAAGTAAAATTTAAAACAATACGTATGGCTACAGCTTCTAATGTGGTCTGCAGGGAGATCTGTTTTGTAGGAACTTTGTTGTCAACTAGTATGGCTACACCTCCTCTGGTTGAGTTAGTATTGCTTCTGTCTTGTTGATAGATACTATAATTTTTAATCACTGGAGTCACCTGCGGAGTTAGATTGGTTTCTTGCAAGCAGAGGCTGATTGGACTGTGCTGTTTGATTAGGTCATAAATATCAAATATATTGCTTCGTAGACCTCTACAGTTCCACTGTATAATATTCTGCATTATTTAGTTTTTGGGATTGAGTATGGTTCTGTCTGTTTTTTATGTCCAACCTGCTTGTGTCGTTCTGGTTTCATCTTTTCTTTTTTTGGGAAGCTAGGACGCCCAAGGTCCATATCATCTTCTGCATGTAAATCTAATATTGTCTCATCATGCGGGGTACCAGCATCTGTGTCCATATTTCCTGAGTATGGTTGTTGTGCAATATTTGGGGATGATGCTTTCAATTTCACAGTTTCTGGTAGAGTATCAGTTGCAGTTGGTGGGACTGTTAGCGGAGTATTGTTAGCACAAGTCACTTCACATTGTTCTGTAGGTGGCTGCTGTGGGACCGACAGCACTGATCGGGCCCAATCAGCAATTGAGATGGATGGAGGTACTGTGACTGCCGTTTGTGTTGCAGCTGACTGGTATTTTTTGGCTGCCGCAGCATAGGTAATTTTTGGTATACTGAGCATAACTTTTTTCCTAGCTTCCTGGTAGGTGACCTTTTGCTCAACTTTGTATTTCTGGATCTCTTTTCCTACCCTCCAGAGTTCACATGATTTTGAGTATGCTGGATGCTGGCCTTTACAATTTGGGCATTGTGGCGTTTCTGCATTGCAGTCCGTTTGTGCATGAGCTTTAGAACCACAGTTTGGGCAGATGGCGTCTCCTCGGCATACTGTTTGCGCGTGTCCAAATTTTTGACACTTGAAGCATCTGATTGGGTTCGGAATGTAGGGACGTATTCGGCAATTAAGGTATCCGGCTTTGACACATGATGGTAAGGTTGGTGTACTAAATGTGAGGATAATATTCCTAGTGGGAACAAGTTCACCATCTTTTTTAATTATTATCCGCTTTGCTTGAACTACCTTTTGATCTTTTAGTTCTTCTACTATCTCGTCTTCAGTGACATTCATCAGGTCCCACTCTGCTATTACTCCTTTGGAGCTATTTAAAGTGGCATGAGGGGTGACCTGTACTGGTATTCCGCCGAAAGTGGATAATTTCAGTAGAGACTGAGAATGCTGGTGCTTAGTTGTTTCGACTAGAAGATCTCCAGATCGGAGTCTTTTCACCATTTTCGGTGAACCAGCCACACTTTCCAAACATTTCTGGATTAGAAATGGTGAAAGTGAACTCACAGGTTTGGCAGAAAGAGAATGTAATATGAGGAACGCTGGATATTCCTGCTGATTCTCATTTTTGCGTAGTCTCTTAGATTGTGATTCGTCACGTTCGGGTTCATTTGAGTCATGACATGAGCGTCTAGGCTCAAGTACTGGAAAGTTGTCATAATCCATGGTTGCTCCTTTTAGCCCCAGAGGATAACTTTTCCTCCAGGTTACCGGCCCCGCCACGTGGAGGCAGGAGCGGTGCCACCAGTGACCAAGCGATTAGAGATTAGTGGTTAGTGTGTTATGTGTTATTTCTATATACAAGAAGAAGAAAGGTACCTTTCCTTTCTTTTTGAAAAGCTTACTTCTTTATTCAGAAGAGCTGAAAATAAATAACTTAGCAAATGAAACACTTGAAATTTCTCTGAAATCTATTAACTCTAGAGATGTCGCTTTGAAATTCACTTGTAGATTCGCTTTGATCACTCGCTTGGCACTCGGGGCCAAATTTGGAGCTGCCGCTCAATGAAAGTCATGTTTTGAGAACTGCAAGAAAAAGTGAAATCATCGGCATAGAGGTATGAATTCACAGTGCTGGGCATATATTTAGTCATATGGTTTATTCTTATTGCGAATAAGGTGGCACTGAGCACAGAGCCTTGTGGGACCCCTTCTTCTTGTATATATGTTTGAGAGAGAACTTGTCGGTATCGGACTTGAAAAGATCTGTGCTGAAGAAAATTCAATATGAAGTACGGTAAGTGGCCTCTCAGGTCAAGGGAATGCAGATCTCTTAGGATACCAAAACGCCATGTGGTGTCGAAGGCTTTTTCTACATCAAGGCATACCATGACGAGATGCTCATTTCGAATGAATGCATTCCTGATGTTTGTTTCCGCTTTGACCATGAGATCCAGGGCTGATCGATTTTTTCTGAATCCAAATTGATTGTCAGAAATTATATTTTTAGAGTCGAGAAACCAAGTAAGTCGACGGTGAATTATTTTTTCCAGGGTTTTGCTTAAGCAGCTGGTGAGAGAAATAGGTCTATAGTTTTCAGGAATGGAATGATCTTTTCCTGGTTTCGGAATTGCTATTATATAGGAGTGGTGCCAGGAACTGGGGAAACAATGTTCAAGAAAGATGCGATTGAAAAAAGTGAGCAGTGAACAGACCGATTCTTTATTTAAGTGTTGGAGCATTATGTAGTATATTCCGTCGGGGCCTGCAGCACTGTGTTTTGAGCTAGATATGGCTTCTTGAAGTTCAAGCATTGTAAGCGGCTGATTATAAGGTAAAGTACATTTACTCGTAGATCTGAAGTTCAGTTTGGACTTTTCAGCTAATGCTTTGATCTTCTGGAATGATAGATCATATGCTGTTGAGGCAGATAGCTGTGAAAAAACAGTCCCTAGGGCATTGGCTATATCTGCAGGAGAAGAAAGATCCTGTCCATTCGAGTTCAGAATTGGAGAGGATAATTGGGGAGCTTTGCCACTTAGTTGTTTTATTTTCCGCCATATTATTCTTGAATCAGTATTCTTATTAATCGTGCTCGCAAATCGAATCCAAGATTCTCTTTTAGCTTTCTTCCTAATGTGACGGGCCTTGGCTCTGAGTCTCTTGTAGTTTATAAGATTGGCGGTGGTGGGATATTTTCGAAACAGATTCCATGCTCGGTTTTTTTCTTTTTTTGCACCTTTGCACTCTTCGTTCCACCAATAGTTTGTGGTTCTATGGGTTGTTGACTGTGATTGTGGAATCGCAGTGCATGCAGCAGCGAGTATTTGTCTTGTGATGTGATCGGTAGCTGTGTCAATAGGACAGGTTTCGATGATCTGTTCATCAAAGGACACTCGGGAAGTGAATTTTGCCCAATCTGCTCTGTGAAATTTCCATTTTACATAGTTTTGGGAAATTATGGATTGTGCTGTTTGAATTTTACATATTAGCGGAAAGTGATCACTATTTAGCGGGTTGTCGAGGGCCGTCCACTCAATACTAGGGAAGAGGATCGGAGAGCATATCGAAAGGTCTATTGCAGAAGTTGTACCCGTAGAGAGATGGATGTAGGTTGGCAAGCCAGTATTTAGTATAATCAGATTTTGTCTGTCAGCAAGCTGTTCGATAAGTTGTCCTCGTCTATCTGCATTGGGAGAACCCCACAATGGATGGTGTCCATTGAAGTCACCCAATAAACAGATAGGGGTTGGCAACTGCTGAATAAGATCTTCCAGTTCATGGATGGTATAGGAGTGATTGGGCGAAAGGTAGATAGAAACAATTGTCAAAGTAATACCAATCACAATACGTGTTGCAACAGCTTCGATGGAGGTTTGTAAAGGAATTATTCTGCAAGGTACTCTGGAGTCTATGAGTATGGCTACCCCTCCGTGAGCATTATTTGTAGCAGTTCTGTCTTTTCTAAAGAGTGCATAATTTTTAACTGAGAGTGACACATGACGTGTTAAATTTGTCTCCTGTAGGCAGATGCCTACGGGATGATAACGATCAATTAACTCGTGGATATCATCAATGTTACTGCGAATTCCTCTACAGTTCCACTGTATGATTTGGTGCATTATTTGGTTTTGTTACTTGAGGAAGATTCTGAGTCTTTTTTATTTCCAGGCTGTTTGTGGCGATCGAGTTTCATTTTCTCTTTTCTTGGAAAGGTTGGGCGTCCGGTATCCAAGACATCTTCTGCATGAAGATCTAGGATAGGTTCATTTGGGTCAGTATTGTTATCAGTGTCCATATTTTCTGAAGTGATATTGTTTGTCTTCCTATTTGTAACTGAGTCGGTTTTTGACTTTGAAATATCTGGTGGTCTATGTGGGGTTGCTGGTGGGACTGTGACAGGGGTGTTGTTGGCTCTATCTACTACCTTTTGCTCTTTTGGAGTCTGTTTCATTGATGGTGACAGTATAGATCGGGCCCAATCTGCAATCGACATTGTTGGGGGAACTGATACTTCAGTTTGTGTTGCTGTTGTTTGGTGTTTTTGCATTGCTGCTGCATAGGTGTTCTTAGGTGCGTTAAGCATAATTTGCTTTCTTGCCTCTTGGTATGTGACTTTTCGTTCTACCCTGTACTTTTGGATTTTTTTTTCAGTTTTCCATAGATCGCATAACTTGGAATAGGCTGGATGCACGCCTTTGCAATTCAGACAGTGCGGTGTTTTGGCGTCACAGTCTGTGTGCGAATGTTCTTTCGACCCACAGTTTGGGCAGGCTGGATCTCCTCGACAAGCCATTTGTGCGTGACCAAATTTTTGACACTTGTAGCATCTTATAGGATTCGGGATAAAGGGTCGTACTCGGCAGTTGAGATAGCCGGCTTTGACACTGGATGGCAAGATAGGTGTTCCGAATGTCAGGATGATGTTGCGGGTGGGAACAAGTTCTCCATCTTTCCTGATCATGATGCGCTTGGCTTGTATTACTTTCTGATGTTTGAGTTCTTGGGCCAGTTCATCTTCTGTTACATTTATCAGATCCCACTCAGCAATTACTCCCTTGGAAGTATTTAGTGTTGCATGAGGGGTAACTTGAATGGGTAGCCCGCCAAATACTGTTAGTTTCAACAGTCTCTCAGAATGTGCACGACTCACTGTTTCTACCAAGAGGTCTCCAGATCTTAGTCTTCTCACCATTTTGGGAGAGCCCGCCACATTTTCCAAATATTTTTGTATAAGAAATGGTGAGAGAGTGCTCATAGATTGGTCCGACAGACTATGTAAGATAAGGAATGATGGGCATTCCTGTTGGTCTGTGTCTGTACGCAGTCGTTTAGACTTTGTTACATCGTGAGAAATTTCATGATCAGCATTGTTGATGGTACAGGATGAGCGCCTAGGCTGCTCAAGCTCTGGGTAATTGTCGTAGTCCATGTTAGGCTCCTTTTTGCCCTGGGAGGTTGACTTTCCCTCCCAAGTTTCCGGCCCCGCCACGGGGAGGCAGGAGCAGTGCCGCAAGGAGGCCAAGCGGTTAGATAAGTTAGTTGGTTAGTAAAATAGAGTAAATATATGTAATTAAAAAGAAAGGTGAGTTTCCTTCCTTGTTCTTACTTGTGATTTTTCAAGTATAGAACTGAATTATAAATGAACTTCCAGTAAAAAACGATATAACTTAATATAAACTTTTATCACTTGGAAAGATCGCTATATATTCGCACTTTGAACGCTTGACCTCGAATTCGCTTGGCACCCGGGGCCCCGCACCGGGCGCATGCAAGGACTCCACGGCAGGCCATTTGAGAATGTCCATACTTCTGACATTTAAAACACCGTAAAGGGTTCGGAATGTATGGACGTACTGGACAGTTGATATATCCAGCTTTAATTTCATCAGGAGGTTTGGGAGAGTTAAAAGTCAGGATAACACTCCTGGTTTTAACAAGTTTCCCATCCCTACGCGCACTAATTCTCTTGACGGCTATAACTCCTTGAGGTTTCAGTTCCAAGCAGATTTCCTCCTCGGTTACGTCGAGAAGGTCCCATTCTGAAATGACACCTCTCGATGAATTCAGTGTTCTATGTGGTGTTACAGTAACGGGTACTCCTCCGACCGATGTTGCGCGGAGTAGCTGCTCGGATTGCCTGTCAGTTTTTGATTCAATTAAAAGGTCTCCAGAACGGAGCCTCTTAACAGATTTGGGTGAACCTGCTAACCCGTCTAGCCCTTTTTGTATAAAAAAGGGTGACATTTTAACAATCGGTGTTTCATTGGTAGAGTGAATGATTAAAAATTTTGGAACAGGCCCTGTTGATATTTCTGTTCGCTGCCTCTTTATAGCTATAATGCTATCTGTATCCTTGTCAATGGTTTCAGAGAGGGACCGGGTTGGGGCCCCTGAAGAAGTTTGTTTATCAGGTTCATAGAGATTTTTAAATTGTTCAGTGCCCGGGCTCCCCACCCACCACGGAGCCCAAAGGGACGCCCACTACCCGGCATGCAATAAATGCGCTCGGGAGTGGGACGCCAGGGCTACCCAGACACTATACCCGCACCGCCGCCAGCCTGAATCCTGTCCCTCGGACCATGAGGGTAGGGGCGTGGAATTGACACGGTTGACCCTCGCAGGCGAGCCTACTAGCCGATTGATCCTAGCCGGGCCTTCCAGGACCACCCGTCTTGTCGAAGCAGGGGCCAAAGTGGTGTATTGAAGCTGGGCCCCTCAACCACCAGGATCCCCCTTTCCGAATTTCCACGGGTCGCAGCGCACGGCAAACACGCCGGATTCCATTGATGTTAGCCTGGAACCTGGGCTGTGGGCGTTGGATCCCAGTGATGCTAGTCTGGAAGTCCAGCAGCGTCACTGGGAGGTCCCCTCACCACGTACAGGTGCCCACGTCGAGGGGTTATAATGGGGGCAGTCAATGAGAATGTGTTTAACAGTCATATTTATATAGCAATGTGGACATTGTGGTATATCATCTCCTGTGAGTAAATGAAAATGGGTTAGATAAGTATGACCTATTCTTACTCTTGAAAGAATTACTTCTTCTCGTCTTGATGTCCGGACACTGGAGGGCCAGATTTTCGGAACCTGTTTAATCTGAAAGAGTTTATTATTCGTTTGGGAATGCCATAGTGCTGTCCATTCTGTTAGGCATGCAGCATGAATCATTAGCGCCTAGTCTGAGGCTGGGACAGGGATATTGGTGAAATCTAAGCTGGTTGGGTTTTTTGCAGCTTTATCAGCCTGTTCATTGCCTAAAATACCAGAATGTGCTGGTATCCAGTAGAAGGCGACCAGTTGGTGACGTTCTTTAATCTTTAGTAATAATTTTCTAATTTCAATTATAACAGGGTGAAATTTATCTGAAGAACTACACAAAGCGTTGATTGAGCTGAGGGAATCCGTGTAAATAACTGATTTTAATGAGCAGTCAGGAGGGAGATTTTTTAAAGCTAGTTTAATTGCGAATAACTCAGCTGAGAAGATACTGAAATCAGGAGGAAGGGCTGCTGATACAATTGTATTCGGAAACACTGCAGCTGCTCCAACTTTTGAATTTGATTTAGAGCCATCTGTGTATATTGGTAAAAAATCAATATACTTTTGAGTGTGAACAGCATGAACTTGTCTGATATTTGATGATTGCAAAATATTCTTTCCCCACTGGCAGAGGTAAGTGTCACAGGTCGGTATAGGAGTTTGAACCCATGGTGGTTGGGTACAAGCGGCTACTTGTTGTACAGAATGGATGGATATATTCCAAACCTGCAGTAGTTCAAGAAGGCGATGACCAGCTGACCAGCTGGTTTTACTATGCTAGGTTTATTTCTGTACAGATTTTCTAACGGTGGATTGAAAAGATATGGCTGAATGGGATGCCAGGCACAACTTTGTATCTTGACAGAATACTTTAGCAATAGCAATTTCCAACGTAAAGATAGTGGTGGCTCATTAGCATCAATGTAAAGGCTATGAGCTGGCGATGTTCTGAATGCGCCAAGTGCAATCCTCAGTGCACTGTGTTGTACTGGATCAAGCCAGCGTAAAGCACTCTTTCTGGCAGAGTCATAAATGGGAGCTCCATAATCAAGACGGGATCTAATTAATGCCCTGTATAATCGAAGAAGGCAGGTACGGTCTGCACCCCACGTTTGTGCAGATAAAGATCTGAGTATGTTTATCTTTTTTAAGCAGGCAGTGCATACTTTTTTAATGTGCTCTAAAAAATTTAGCTTGTTGTCCATGATTAAACCTAGAAATCTAATGTTACTAGTGACTGGGATGGAAATATTAGAGATGTGAAGTTCAGGATCCAGATGGAATTTGCGTTGTCTACAAAAATGGATAGCAACTGTTTTCTGTTGTGATAGCCTATAGCCGTTAAGGCTGGCCCATTGCTGTATTTTATTTAATGATATCTGAAGCTGTCGTTCAATAGATTTCATATTTTGGGAATGACAGGAGATAGCAAGGTCGTCCGCATAAAGGTAAGTTTCTACAGTATCTGGAAGTTGTTTAGTGATAGAATCTATTCTTAGGGCAAAAAGAGTGGCACTCAGTACTGATCCCTGTGGAACACCTTCTTCCTGAATGTAAGTTGCAGAGAGGGCATGTTGGTATCGAACCTGAAAAGATCTAGTGTGTAGAAAATGCTTTATAAATATAGGAAGGTTGCCCCGCAGGCCAAGAGAGTAAAGGTCTTTTAGTATGCCATGCCGCCAGGTGGTATCAAAAGCCTTCTCTATATCTATGGAAACCATTACTAGATGTTCACGCTTAATAAAGGCATTACGAATGGCAAATTCAGCCTTAACCATAAGGTCCAGGCATGACCTGTTTTGACGAAAGCCATACTGACTATTGCTCATTAACTGTTCTGACTCAATGATCCAGACGAGTCTACAGTGGACACTTTTTTCTAGAATTTTGCTGAGGCAGCTTGAGAGGGATATTGGTCTATAGCTATGGGGATTGGTTGGATCTTTTCCAGGTTTTAGGAATGCCAAAACAGTAGAATGATGCCAAGAAGTTGGATAGACATTTTCTAGAAAAATACGATTGTAAAAGAGCAGCAGGAGATGCAAAGCTCTGTCATCAAGATGTTGTAGCATGACGTAATAGATTCCGTCTGGTCCGGCAGCACCATTGTGGGCTGTTCTGATAGCATGAAAGAGTTCGGAATATTGTAGGGGTTTGTTATACGGCAGAAGGAGAGTGTGTGTGTGGTATGGGTGTTTATTGGCGCATTAGCTGCTATGGCTATAGTGCGCCTATTCTTAGGAATATTAAAAAATAATCCAGTTTAAATTATTTTCAGTTCTGTAGCCTATTTATAAAAGATGATACACTCCGATTTGTTTTAAAAAGCAGAAAAGTTTGTTAACATTTGCATCCTCTCCAATAATATGATGTAATGTCAATGTTTCTGAATGATTATCCATATTTTGAAGTATTGCATCTCGATGTTGTTGATACTGCGGACAGTCAATCAGAATGTGTTTGACTGTTAGATGTTCTAAGCAGTGTGGACATTGAGGAGGATCATCGCCCATTAGTAGGTGGAGGTGAGTCAGATGGGTGTGTCCTATTCTCATTCGTGTGAGTACCACTTCTTCGCGCCGCACTGTCTGATTGCTGGAATGCCAGAACTTTGGGTTTTGTTTCAGCTGGAAAAGTTTGTTATTCGTTTGGTTATGCCATAATTCTGTCCACTGTGTAATGCATGCTGCTTGAATTAAGATATTATAATCGGGCGCTGGAATAGGGACAGAAGTTAGGTCTGAATTTGGACTTTTGGCAGATATATCAGCCACTTCATTCCCTTTTATGCCTGAATGTGCTGGAATCCAGCAAAACTTCACTAGTTGTTGACGATCATAAATCTGCAATAACAAACTCCTGATTTTTATTACAATATGGTGATTCTTTTGAGATGTATTCTGCATTGCTTTGATTGAGCTGAGAGAGTCAGTATAAACTATATATTTTGCAGATGGATGTAAATTCAAATTTTCTAGAGCTAACTGTATTGCATACAGTTCTGCTGAAAAGTTGCTATATTCAGGTGGAAGAGAAGCTGATATGATAGCAGAGGGAAACACTGCTGCTGCTCCAACAGTTGACAGAGATTTGGAACCATCCGTATATATCGGTAAGAAGTCGGCATAGGTTTGAATATGGCTAGCATGGAGTTGTTGCACAGTCACTGCCGGTAGGCAATTCTTTCCCCATTGAAGGAAATAGGTATCAGAGGTCAGTTGAGGAAAGGTGGTCCATGGTGGATGAGCGTAATTCTTTATCTGTTCCCTATTGTGGAGACGAACATTCCAGTTCTGCGATATTTCAAGGAGCCGTAGGCCAGCCGGTTGGATTTTACTTGGTTTATTTCTGTAGAGATTCACCAGTGGTTGATCAAAAAGGTATGACTGAATAGGATGCGAATAGCAAGTTTGTATTTTGGCTGCATATTTAAGTAATAACATTTTTCTACGAAGATGCAAAGGGGGCTCATGAGCTTCAATGTATAGGCTCTGAGTTGGAGATGTCCTGTATGCACCAATTGCAATCCGCAGTGCATTGTGTTGAATAGGATCCAGCCAGCGTAGCACACTCCTTCGGGCAGAATCATAAACTGGAGCACCATAATCTAAACGGGATCTAATCAATGCTCTATATAGGAGCAGCAAAGTTGTACGATCTGCTCCCCAAGAGAGGGCAGATAAAGCTCTTAGTATGTTGATCTTTTTAAGACAGGCAGTACGTATTGATTTAACATGCTCAAAGAAATTGAGCTTACTGTCCAGGATTAGTCCCAAAAATTTCATATTGCTGGCAATCGGAATGGTGGAATTTGAAATCCGAAGTTCAGGATCAGCATGCAATTTGCGTTGACAGCAAAAGTGGATCGCAATTGTTTTCTGTTGGGAGAGACGATATCCATTCAGCTCAGCCCACTTTTGAACTTTATTGAGGGACATCTGCAATTGCCTTTCGATAGATCTCATGTTCTGAGAATGGCAAGAAATAGCAAGATCATCAGCATACAGGTAAGCCTCTACAGTATTTGGGAGTACTTTTGTAATGGAATCAATTCTAAGGGCAAACAATGTTGCACTCAAAACTGATCCTTGCGGTATTCCTTCTTCCTGCGAGAATGTAGCAGAAAGGGAATTTTGATATCTCACCTGGAAAGATCGGCTCTTGAGGAAGTTCCTAATAAATATGGGTAGGTTGCCTCGTAGACCAAGATTATATAGGTCACTGAGAATGCCATACCGCCAGGTAGTATCAAATGCCTTCTCTATATCAATGGAGACCATGACAAGGTGTTCGTTTTTCACAAAGGCATTGCGAATTTCAGATTCCGCCTTGATCATCAGATCTAGGGATGACCTGTTTTTGCGAAAGCCATGTTGACAATTACTCAGTAGATGTTGAGTTTCAATGATCCAAGTGAGTCGACTATGGATCATTTTTTCCAGAATTTTACCAAGGCAACTTGACAGAGATATTGGTCTGTAACTATTAGAATTGGAGGGATCTTTTCCAGGTTTCAAAAACGCCAAAACTGTAGCATGGTGCCAAGAGGTTGGATAAATATTTTCCAGGAAGATCCGGTTAAAAAAGATTAGAAGCAGTTGTAAGTTTTTGTCATCAAGATGCTGCAGCATGACATAATATATGCCATCTGGCCCAGGGGCACTGTTTCGTGTTGTTCTGATGGCCTGTAAAAGTTCACAATATTGCAGAGGCTGATTATAGGGAAGTGATAGTGAGGTTCGAAAGTTGATTGGTCTCTGTTCGGTGGCAGTCTTAATTTTCTGGAATTTTGGAGTGTAATTTGATGCAGCCGATATTTGAGCAAAGGTTTTGCCCAAGGCATTGGCTACATCTAGAGGAGCAGAGAGTTCTTGCCCATTGCAGGAGAGAATTGGAGAAGGAACAGTTGGAAACTTACCAGACAGCTGCCTAATTTTTTTCCATATTAGTCTGGAGTCCGTGTTTCTATTGATAGTTGATGCGAACCTAGTCCAAGAATGTTTCTTGGCCTGCTTTTGAATGTAACGCTTAGTTTCTTGTAGCTAATTAGATTAGCTGTGGTTGGAGATCGACGGAATAAATTAAATGCTTTATTTTTTTCCTTCTTTGCTTTTGTGCACTCTTCGTTCCACCAGTAGTTGAAATGCCGTCGGGACGGGGGATTTGATAATGGAGTTGAGTACTTAGCTGCAACTAAAAGACGGGATGTAATATAATCAGTAACTTCATCTATGGGCTGTAATTGAATAGTTTTTTTGTCAAGAGTGATTGCTGATTGAAATTTGGCCCAATTGGCTTTAGAGAATTTCCATTTCCTGCAGGGTTCATCTAATGGTGGTTGTGTAGTCAACAGATTACAAACAATTGGAAAATGGTCACTGCCCATGGGATCATCCAGAGTGGACCATTGCATAGCTGAAAATAGTATCGGGGAGCAAATCGATAGGTCAATGGCAGAAGTCTGTCCATTGGGTAACTG
This sequence comes from Mastigoproctus giganteus, assembly GCF_048544385.1. Taxonomy (NCBI): domain Eukaryota; kingdom Metazoa; phylum Arthropoda; class Arachnida; order Uropygi; family Thelyphonidae; genus Mastigoproctus; species Mastigoproctus giganteus. Next base: position 161,470,603 of record NC_143579.1, read on the forward strand.
TATATGGGTGTGCGAGCCACTGTTAAGAAGAGTGAGGTTTTCTTTTCCCAGTAAAGTTTCAATCAATCTGCCGCGTCTGTCTAATTTAGATGAACCCCATAAAGGGTGGTGGCCGTTGAAATCCCCTAGCAGGCAGATAGGGGAGGGTAGCTGCAATAAAAGTTCTTTAAGATCATTATAAGAGTAAGCTTGATTTGGTGGGAGATAAACTGAGACTAGAGTGAATGCAGTCTGAGTAATCAGACGCACAGCGACTGCTTCGATTTGGGTTTGGAGAGTAATTTGCTTAGCTGGAATCCTTGTATTAATTAAAATAGCTACACCACCTCGAGCAGAATCGGATGTATTCCGATCTCGTCTATAGACCGAGTAGTTTTTGATGGAAATGGAAATTTGAGGAGTTAAATAGGTTTCTTGCAGGCAGAAACCAACTGGAGAGTAGCGATTAATTAAATAACAGATGTCGTCAATGTTTCCACGAAAGCCTCTGCAATTCCATTGCAAGATGTTAGACATTATTTGAATTTAGAGGAAGAAGCTGTACCTGACGTGGCTGTCTTATGGCGTTCTGGCTTTGGTTTGTCTCTTTTCGGAAAGGAAGGGCGACCAGTGTCCATCTCTTCTTCAGCAAATATTTCCAGAATTGGATCTTCCTGTTTGGATGGATACTCTGCCTCCATCGATTTGTCCTGGATAATCTTTTTCGAAGTTGAACTATCATTATTTGTAGTGGCATTCACTGGCGGAGATTGTGATTTTGCTGGTATTGTGAGAGGCGTATTATTTGCTTGGTCTGTGTGCTTAACGGCACTGGACTGTTGCTGAGAGAGAACAGCTCGAGCCCAGTCAGAGATAGAAGTGTTTGAAGGAACGGTAACATCGGTTTGTGTGGCAATGGTTTGGTATTTTTTTGTAATATTGGCATAGGTACGGTTAGGTATACTCGGTGCTATTAATTTTCTAGCCTCCTGATAACTAACTCTGTTTTCAACTTTATATTTCACAATTTTTTTCTCTGTTTTCCACCTCTCACATGTCTTAGAGTAGGCCGGATGGTTGCCTTTGCAGTTGGGACAGATCATTTCTTTCACCGTACAATCACTTTGAATGTGATCGGACGAACCGCAGTTGGGACAAACTGGATTGCTTCTGCATGTTGTTTGAGAGTGGCCATACTTCTGGCATTTATAACATCTCAACGGATTGGGTATGAACGGACGAGTGCGGCAAAGTAGATATCCAGCTTTTACTGATGAGGGTAGGCTTGGACTGTTGAATGTAAGAATGATATTTCTGGTAGGTGTGAGAATATTGTCTTTTTTTATCATAATTCTTTTTACAGCAATCACATTTTGTTCCTGAAGCTCTTCTTTAATTTCTTCCTCCGTCACATTCATCAGGTCCCAACTAGATATTACACCCTTTGAGGTATTTAGGGTTGCATGTGGAGTTACTTTCACTGGAATACCAGCGAAAGTTGTCTTTTTCAGTAATTTTTCAGAGTGTCTGCCATTTATAGTTTCAATAAGTAAGTCCCCTGATTGCAGTCTCTTAACCGTCTTGGGAGACCCTGCAATACTTTCCAGGTGTTTTTGGATTAAAAAAGGGGATAGCTTACTGAGAGGCTGGTCAGATAGTGAGTGCATAATTAAGAATGCAGGTATGTCTGTCGCCGAGGGATTGGTTTTCAATCTCTTTGCTTGCGACGAATCATGGTCATTTTCTGTGTTTGGCCGACAGCTCGACGGCTCTAAAGCTGGAAACATACTTTGTTCCATGTTGGCTCCTCTTAGCCCCTGGCAGATGAACTTTTCTGCCAAGGTTACCGGCCCCGCCACGGGGAGGCAGGAGCAGTGCCTGGTGTGACCAAGCGAAAAGTAGTAAGTGGTTAGTAGTAAACTAGAAGAAATAAAGAAAGGTGCCTTTCCTTTCTTGCTCTGTACAAGTGTTTTTGTAACAAGAGCTGTTTTTAAATGAATAGATTTATTAACGTGAAGAACGCAAAATAACTATAAATCACTTTTGAGAAATCGCAGTAATAGCACAGAGAAATCGCTCAGTCACAATCGCTTGGCACCCGGGGCCAGGCAGAAGGAGAGCAGTTTGGAAGTTAACAGAGTGCTGTTCTGCAGTGTTTTTAATTCTCTGGAAAAGTGGAGTATAAGCTTCTGTCGCTGAGATTTCAGCAAATGTGTTGCCCAAAGCATTTGCGATAGCTAAAGGACTAGATAGATCTTGCCCATTACAGGACAGAATTGGTGAAGGTACGGTAGGAAACTTACCAGAAAGCTGTCTAATTTTTTTCCATATTATTTTGGTGTCAGTGTTTTTGTTAATGCTTGATGCAAAACGGATCCAGGATTCTTTCTTGGCTTGCCTTTGTATGAAGTGTGCTTTTGCCTTTGACTTCTTATAATTTATTAGATTGGGCGTTGTTGGATATTGCCGAAACAAATTCCAGGCTTTATTTTTTGCTTTTTTGGCTTTTGTGCATTGCTCATTCCACCAATAATTATAATGCTTACGAACCGAAGGATTTGATAGTGGTATTGTTTCTTTAGCCACATTTAGGAGATGTGACGTGATGTATTGTGTCACATCATCAATAGGCTGGAGACGGATTTTTTCCTCATCAAAAGATATTGATGACCGGAATTTTGCCCAGTTTGCTCGGGCAAATTTCCATTTTCTACATGGTTGAGCTGGAGGAGCCTGTGCTATTAATAGGTTGCATACGATTGGGAAGTGATCACTACCCATTATATCATTTAAAACATACCACTCTATGGTCGGGACCAGTAATGGAGAACAAATGGAGAGATCTATGGCTGAGGTATGTCCATTTGGGAGCTGAACGTGAGTGTGTGTGCCAGTATTGAGTATAGTGAGGTTTGCTGCCTCTATTAGACTCTCAATGAGTCTACCTCGTCTATCTAATTTAGGATCGCCCCATAAGGGGTGGTGCCCGTTGAAGTCCCCTAACATACAAAGAGGTGGAGGTATCTGTATAAGGAGATCTTCAAGATCTTTTAAACAGTAGGTACGGTTTGGCTGTAAGTAGATTGATACTAATGTTATTTCAATATGGAGCGTTATACGCACAGCAACAGCTTCTATGTCAGTTTGAAGTGGAATATGTTTAGTTGGGGTCACTGAATTTATCAGGATTGCTACACCACCATGGGCAGCATTTGCTGTATTACGATCCCTTCGATAAAGGCAATAGTTCTTTATCGAAGGAGAAATTTGTAAAGTTAAGTAAGTTTCCTGAAGACAAAGGGCAACTGGAGAAAATCGATTTATTAGATCTTGGATATCGACTGTATTGCAACGAAAGCCTCTGCAGTTCCATTGTAAAATACAAGGTATTATTTGTGTTTAGTTGATGGAGCTGATTCTGACTGCTTTTTGAAAGTGATTGGTTTATGGCGTTCCAATTTGTGTTTGTCTTTTTTTTGGAAGACTGGCCGACCAGTGTCCATTTCTTCTTCTTCGGCATGGATCTCTAAAAGAGGATCTTCCTCTATAGATGTGCCATCTGTGTCCATGGTTGTGTCTCGAATATTTTTGATTATATTTGAATTTGTAATACATGGTGTGGTAGGACTCACTGAAGGAGGAGATTCCGCTGGTATTGTAAGAGGAGTATTATTTGCTTGGTCTGAGAGTTTGGGTTGTTGTTTACGTACATTTGGGTTTTCCTCAGAGAGGACAGTTCTAGCCCAATCTGAAATGGAAAAATATTAGTAGGAACTGTTACATTGGTTTGAGTAGAGACTGTTTGGTATTTTTTAACTGCATTAGCATAGGAAATATTTTTATTCATAGTAGGTGCCACAAGTCTTCTTGCTTCTGGGTAACTCACTTTGTTCTCGACCTTGTATTTTACAATTTGTTTCTCCCTTTTCCATTTTTCACAAGTTCTGGAATAGGCAGGATGATCACCTTTGCAATTTGGACAGGTCATTTTTGTAGTCGTACAGTCACTTTGTATGTGATCCGAGGAACCACAGTTGGGGCAGACAGGAACTCCTCTGCATACAGTTTGTGAGTGGCCATACTTTTGACATTTAAAACATCTTAAAGGATTGGGAATGTACGGGCGGATACGGCAAAGTAAATAACCTGCTTTTACAGAGGAGGGTAAGTTGGGCGTATTGAACGTGAGAATAATGTTTCTGGTTGGGATAAGTTGATTATCTTTTTTAGTCATTATACGTTTGGCTTGAATTACTTGTTGTTGTTATGGAGGCTTAATGGCACAGAAGCATCTATGGCTATAATGTGCCTATTCACTTGTTATTTTAAGAGATGAGGAATTTCCATAAAATCAAAAGAAAATTTTAAATCAGAAATTATTAAAAAGTCCAGTTTGCTTGAGGAAGTCAAAAAATTCAGAAATATTTGCCTTATCACCAATCAGATTTTCAAGAGTTATTGGTTTACGATTATTTATCAGTGAGATCAAGGATGAAACTCTGTGTTGTTTATAGTAGGGGCAGCCAATGAGAATATGTCTAACAGTTAAGATGTTAGAGCAATGTGTACACTGTGGTGGATCGTCCCCTGTGAGTAAATAAAGATGTGTCAGATGAGTATGGCCTATTCTTGCCCTTGAAAGGACTACTTCTTCTCGTCTCGATGTACGGACACTGGAACGCCAAAATTTCGGATCTTGTTTAAACTGAAAGAGTTTATTATTAGTCTGAGAGTGCCAGAGTGCTGTCCATTGTGATAGGCAAGCAGCATGAACGGTTAGTACACAATCTGATGCTGGAACAGGGATATTGGTTAAATCAAAGGTAGTTGGATTTTTTGCAGCTTTATCAGCCAGTTCATTGCCTAAAATACCGGAATGGGCGGGTATCCAACAAAAAGCAACCAGTTGTTGACGTTTTTTGATTTGTAGTAACAAGCTTCTGATTTCATCTAGAACAGGGTGAACTTTATCTTCGCAATTACTTAGCGACATGATTGAGCTGAGGGAATCAGTATAAATAACAGATTTTAAAGAACAGTCAGAATAGAGATTTTCTAAAGCAAGTTTTATTGCATACAATTCAGCAGAAAATATACTAAAATCTGATGGAAGGGATACTGATACAACTGTATTTGGAAACACTGCAGCTGCTCCAACATTTGAATTAGATTTAGAGCCATCTGTATAAATTTGGTAGAAATCAATATATCTTTGAATGTGAACATCATGAATTTGTTTGAAGTTTGTTGCTTGCAAAGTATTCTTTCTCCATTGGCAGAGGTAAGTGTCACATGTTGGAAGAGGAGGAGGAGCCCATGGTGGTTGAGCAAAGGTTGGTATCTGCTGTACTTTCCGGATGGAAATATTCCAAACCTGCACCAGTTCAAGAAGGCGAAGACCAACTGGTTTAACTATGCTGGGTTTGTTTCTGTATAGGTTTTCTAATGGTGGGTTTAAAAGGTATGACTGAACGGGATGAGAGGCACAACTTTGTATCTTGACAGCATATTTCAATAACAGTGTTTTCCTGCGTAAAGTTAGTGGGGGCTCATGAGCTTCTATGTAGAGACTATGTGCTGGCGACGTTCTGAACGCACCAATTGCAATTCTCAAAGCACTGTGTTGAATAGGATCAAGCCAGCGTAATGCACTCTTTCTGGCAGAATCATAGATTGGAGCACCATAATCGAGACGAGATCTGATTAATGCCTTGTACAACCGAAGCAGGGAGGTACGATCTGCACCCCACGTTCGGGCAGATAAGGCTCTGAGTATGTTTATCTTTTTCAGACAGGAAGTCCGTACATTTTTAATATGATCTAGGAAATTTAATTTGTGGTCAAGGATTAATCCTAGAAATCTGATGTTAGTAGCGATTGGGATGGAGACATTGGAAGTTCAGGATTGAAGTTCAGGATCCGGATGAAGTTTTCGTTGTCTGCAAAAATGTATTGCAGTTGTTTTCTGCTGAGAGAGTCGGTAGCCGTTGAGGCTGGCCCATTGTTGTATTTTATTTAGTGAAATTTGAAGCTGTCTTTCAATAGATCTCATGTTTTGGGAATGGCAGGAGATGGAAAGGTCATCTGCATATAGATAAGTCTCAATTGTGTTTGGAAGCTGTTTGGTGATGGAATCAATTCTAATAGCAAAAAGAGTGGCACTCAATACTGATCCCTGTGGAACACCTTCTTCCTGAATGAAAGTTGAAGAGAGGGCATGTTGGTATCGAACTTGAAATGATCTAGTATGTAGAAAGTTCTTAATAAATACAGGAAGGTTGCCACGTAGTCCGAGAGAGTACAGATCACTAAGTATACCATGCCTCCAGGTGGTATCAAATGCCTTCTCTATGTCTATTGAAACCATTACTAGATGTTCATGTTTGACAAAAGCATTACGGATGGCAAATTCAGCCTTGACCATAAGGTCTAAGCATGACCTGTTTTGACGAAAGCCATATTGACTACGGCTCATTAGCTCTTCCGACTCGATGATCCAGATGAGTCTTCTGTGGATAATTTTCTCAAGGATTTTACTGAGGCAGCTTGAGAGAGATATGGGTCTATAGCTATATGGATTGGATGGATCTTTTCCAGGTTTTAGGAATGCCAAAACTGTAGAGTGATGCCAGGAAACTGGAAAAACGTTTTCTAAAAATATACGATCGTAAAAGACTAGGAGGAGACGCAAAGCTTTGTCATTAAGATGTTGTAGCATGACATAATAAATCCCATCTGGTCCAGCAGCACCATTGCGGGCTGTTCTAATGACATGTAATAGTTCAGAATATTGCAGAGGTTTATTATATGGGAGAAGGTTTGAAGTTTCAAAATTAATACCATGCTTTTCTTTAGTGTTTTTAGTTCTTTGGAATGAGCTAGTATATGCTGATGTTGATGAGATTTCTGCAAAAATATTGCCCAAAGCATTGGCTATATCTACAGGATTAGATATATCTTGCCCATTCCAGGAGAGGATTGGAGAAGGTATGGTAGGAAACTTACCAGACAGCTGTCTAATTCTTTTCCATATTATTTTGGGATCAGTATTTCTGTTAAAACTGGATGCAAAACGGGTCCAGGATTCATTCTTTGCTTGCTTTTGTATAAAGCGTGCTTTTGCCCTTAATTTCTTATAATTAATGAGATTGACTGTGCTTGGGCACTGCCGAAACAAATTCCAGGCTTTATTTTTTGCTCTCTTTGCTGTGGTGCATTTGTCATTCCACCAGTAATTATAATGTTTTCGGCCCGGCGGATTTGATAGTGGTATCGTGTTTTTGGCCACATTTAGAAGATGCGACGTGATGTATTCTGTCACATCATCAATATGCTGGTGGCGGATTTTTTCCTCGTCAAGGTCAATTGATGACTGAAATTTTGCCCAGTCTGCTCGGACAAATTTCCACTTTCTGCACGGTTGAAATGAAGGAGCCTTTGCTTTCAGAAATTTGCATACTATTGGGAAATGGTCACTGCCCATGGGATCGTTTATTACATACCACTCTATGGTTGGGACTAGTACTGGTGAACAAATTGAGAGATCTATTGCTGAGGTGTGTCCTGCTGGGAGCTGTACGTGTGTCGGTGCACCTGTATTGAGTACAGTGAGATTTAGTGCCTCCAAAAAACTTTCAATTAGTCTACCTCGTCTATCCAATTTAGTAGAGCCCCATAATGGGTGGTGCCCGTTAAAGTCCCCTAATATACAGAAAGGTGGAGGTATCTGTATAAAGAGGTCTTCAAGATCTTTTAAAGAGCAAGTACAGTTTGGTGGTAGATAGATTGAGACTAGTGTTATTGTACCATGGAGAGTTATACGAACAGCAACAGCTTCTATTTCAGTTTGGAGTGGGATATGTTTTGATGGGATCTTTGAATGTACTAGTATTGCCACACCACCATGGGCAGCGTTAGCAGTATTTCGATCTCTTCGATAAATCCAATAGTCCTTTATCGAAGGAGAAATTTGTGTGGTTAGGTAAGTTTCCTGTAAACAAAAGGCAACCGGAGAATATTGGTTAATTAGGTATTGAATATCGTCTGTGTTGGAACGAAAGCCTCTGCAATTCCATTGTAAGATGTTGTGGTTCATTTTGGTTTAGTTGAGGATGAATCATCTGACTGTTTTTTGTTTGAAGAGGATTTTTTTCGGTCTTTTTTCGGGAAAGTAGGGCGTCCAGTATCCATCGTGTCATTTGCGTGAAGTTCTAGTATGGGTTCTTCATGATCTGGGTTTACATCTACTTCCATACTACTGGCTGATGATTCAGGTTTATTCTTATCTTTAGCAGTTTTAAGTTTTTCTTTGTTATGCGGAACTGTCCGAGTCTCAATTGGGAATTTTTCTGTGTTATTTGAGACTGTCTCAGTATCATTTGGGATACTAATTGGGGTGTTGGTGGCATTGCTGGTTTTCGTTTTAGAATTTTCTTTTCCTGTGGTTGATATGGTTGCTTTAACCCAATTAGCTAGCGAGACGTTGGGCGGTATCGACACATCTGTTTGAATTGCAGTTGTATGTGTGTGTGTGTGGTATGGGTGTTTATTGGCGCATTAGCTGCTATGGCTATAGTGCGCCTATTCTTAGGAATATTAAAAAATAATCCAGTTTAAATTAGTTTCAGTTCTGTAGCCTATTTATAAAAGATGATACACTCCAATTTGTTTTAAAAAGCAGAAAAGTTTGTTAACATTTGCATCCTCTCCAATGACATGATGTAATGTCAATGTTTCTGAATGATTATCCATATTTTGAAGTATTGCATCTCGATGTTGTTGATACTGCGGTTTGGTTTGGTTTGGTTTGGTTTGGTTTTATTGGCGCATTAGCATCTAAGGCTATAATGCGCCAAGACCAGGTAATATATAAAAATTTAACATCTCAGTGACCTAATTAATTAGGCCACCGTGTCCAGATCTAATTACAATGATAAATCAATAAACGAAATAATAATAACATGAATTTTAAATACGATTAAAAACGTTTATTGCTTTCAAAAAGCTAAAAATAGCAGACACATTGTCATTGTCAGATAAAATCTGACTGAGTGTATACGGCTCAGTCAGATGGCTAAAAGCGGTAAAACGGATATTGCTAAAATCTGGACAGTCAACTAAAATGTGTCTAATTGATAAAATTGTGCCACAGGACTCACACATAGGAGGGTCATCAGCCCTCAGCAAAAACGAATGAGTCAAATGACTATGTCCTATGCGGGTCCGGGCGAGAACAACTTCCTCTTTACGATTCCTGCGCAGACTAGACTGCCACGGTTCAATTAAAGGCTTTATAAGATATAATTTATTCGCAGTCTGTCTATTCCACGAATCCTGCCATTGGGAGTGTATCTTTTCGTGTATTATTCGCCTGCAGTCTGTATAAGGGACTGACAGGCAGCGATTATTATTGGGAACTGCTGATTTGGCTGCATTGTCAGCCAAATCATTTCCCTTAATCCCAATGTGGCTGGGAATCCAGCAGAAGCGGATATCATATTCACGTTCTCGGAGGAAGTGAATCTTCTGCTGAATGCTAGACAGAACTGGATGAGAATTATATCTCACAGATATTAAAGCCTGTAACACGCTGAGAGCGTCGGTATACAAAATGAACCGTTGGTATTCGCATTTACTAATGTGATCCAAGGCTAACTCTATAGCGAGCAGCTCTGCAGTAAATATGCTGCATTCAGAGGGAATCTGCTCTGATGTAATGCTGTCTGTAAAGACAGCAGCAGATCCCACATATGATTCCGACTTCGAGCCGTCTGTGTAAACTGGCGCGAAGTCAGAATATTCAGCTCGGTGTGCTGAATAAAGCTGCAGGTAGACAGACGATGGAGTGTCCGACTTTCCCCAATTTCTAAGTGACAAGTCACATGCCGGGAAATGAGCATGCCAGGGTGGAAGGGGTTGCTTCGGTGTTTGGGCAACCTTGTCTACCTTGATATTAAATTCTTTGAGTAGCTCTTGGACACGAATACCAAAAGGTCGGTTGGCAGTCTTACGTGTGTTATACAAATTTTCCCATCGTGGCTCAAAAACGGATAGCCACGTAGGATGGTCTGGCAGGGATTTCAGTTTGAAAACGTAGTTTAGAGACAACTGCTTACGACGAAGCGATAACGGCGGTTCGTTTGCTTCGACGTATAAGCTCTGGACTGGAGATGTTCGATATGCTCCAATAGCGGTACGGAGTGCCAGATGATGGACAGGATCCAGCCACCGAAGTACACTGTCTCTGGCCGAATTGTATACCAGGGACCCGTAATCTAGTCTGGATCGCACAAGTGCACGGTAAAGCCGAAGGAGGGTACATCGGTCTGCTCCCCAAGATGTAGAGGAGAGAGAGCGGAGGATATTTAGCCCTCTTGTGCACTTGGTGCGGAGTTGACGAATGTGATCAAGAAAGGTCAACTTTTTATCAAATACGAGTCCCAGAAATTTTGTATCCGCCGCAACTGGAATAGCATTTTGTCCGAGCCTTAATTCAGGTTCAGGATGAAGATTACGCTTACGACAAAAGTGTACGCAAACGGTCTTCTCCGGCGAGAACCTGAAACCATTTTCAAGTGCCCAGGAGTTGAGGCAATCAATGGCTTTCTGCAGTTGTCTTTCAATAACCCTCATGTTGCATGACTGACAAAATATGCTAAAGTCATCAACATAGAGGGCACCGTTTACGGTTGGAGGAAGTTGTTCTGTGATGGAATTTACTTTGATGGCGAAAAGCGTGACACTTAAAACTGATCCCTGTGGTACTCCCTCCTCTTGGCTAAAGGAACGAGAGAGTGAGGATCCCACACGAACTTGGAAAGATCGATCGGCTAAAAAGTTTTCAATAAAAATGGGGAGTCGTCCCCTAAGACCAAGGCTATGCAGATCTTTTATGATGCCAAATCTCCAAGTTGTGTCATACGCTTTCTCCATGTCAAAGAACACCGACACCAAGTGTTCGCGTTTTAGGAAAGCATCCCGGATGGATGTTTCCAATCTAATAAGATGGTCCAAAGTGGACCGGTTCCTTCGGAAGCCGCACTGGATGTTGGAGAGAAGGTCATTTGTTTCTAAGTACCATATTAAACGAGAATTAACCATTCTCTCCAGGATTTTGCACAGACAGCTAGTCAGAGCTATAGGACGATAATTGGTGGTGACTTTTGGATCCTTTCCTGGCTTAGGAAAAGCAAGGACGATTGCCTTCCGCCAGGAGTCCGGAAACTGCCCTTCAATAAAGATTCTGTTATAAAGAAGGAGCAGATAATCCATAGATTTTGGTGAAAGCCGTTTAATCATTTCATAATGGATGCCATCTGGTCCAACAGCACTTGCATTAGAAAGAGTGAGGGCTCTCTTCAGTTCCTGCATGGTGAATGCCCCGTTGTAGGGATAGAGGCCCTTGGACTTGAAATTAAGTGCCTGCTTTTCAATTTTATGTTTCAGGACCAGGAACTCTGGGGAATACGAAGATGTTGCGGAGATGTTAGAGAATGTTTCCCCAAGAGCATTGGCTATTGCAGTTGGATCTGCAATAGCGCATCCATTATAATCTAGGATTGAAGAAGGGTGGGATGTATATTTTCCCTTCATTTTCCGGATTTTATCCCAGACTACCTTAGAATTGGTAGCCTGGTTAATAGATGATGTAAAACGGATCCATGATTCCTTTTGACTCTGACGGCGAATGTAGCGTGCTTTGGCTCGTGCACGCTTGAAGGCTATTAGATTACAAGTGGTAGGATATCGACGGAATATCCCCCACGCTTTGTTTTGAGCCTTTTTTGCTGCCGTGCATTGTGAATTCCACCAAGGTTTGGGAAATGGTGGAAACCGGGCAGATGTTTTTGGAACAGCATTCGCAGCTGCTTGGACAATGATTTCTGTGATGTACGTTACTGCGTCATTGATAGGCTCCTGACTGACTGTACTGAGTTCAAAATTTGCCTGATGTTGGAAGGCTTTCCAGTCAGCCTGATCAAACTTCCACCGTGGTAACCTAAAAGGAAGACATGGTCTCCCACTGTGTAACAAGGTTATCACAGGGAAGTGATCACTTCCGTATGGATTCTCCTCCACTTCCCAAGTGAGTGATGGGAGTAGAGAAGGGGAGCAGATAGAGAGATCAATGGCAGAAAAAGTACGGGTAGGCATATGGAAGAAGGTGTTTGTTCCAGTATTTAGAAGGGAAAGGGCATTGTCATTGAGCATACGCTCTATGACCCGCCCCCTTCCATTGATGTTAGCACTACCCCACAGGGTGTTATGTCCATTAAAATCCCCAAGAAGTAAGAAAGGGGGTGGCAACTGCGTTAGAAGATCATCAAGGTCTTCCTGGGAGATGTCAGTCCCAGGTGGCAAATAAATAGAGCAGACCGTTAATAAAAATCCCACTGTAAGGCGAATTGCAACAGCCTCTATGCTGGTTGTAATTAGCAAAGGCTGAACTGGGGTCTGATTACTCACAAGGATAGCCACTCCTCCATGAGCAGGACCATCCGCAATTCTATCCTTACGAAAGATTGTGATGTTATGCATGGTAGGATCATCATTTGCCTTTAGATATGTCTCCTGCAAGCAAAAGCAAACTGGCTCATGCTTTTGCAGGAGGGCCTTGATATCATCTGTATTTCGCCGGAATCCACGACAATTCCATTGTAGGAATTTAGCCATTATTTTGGCTTGGTGGGTCCATCAGGCGGCTTCCGAGGTGCTGAGGGCTTACTTTTATCAGTCTTGGCTTTATCTTTTTTGGGGAAGAATGGACGCTGTCCGGTGTCCATTTCTTCCTCCACGAAGAGTTGCAAGACTGAATCGTCCGGTACCTCCTTGTCCTCTACATCCATTGATTCTGTTAATTTTGGTTGCTCTTTTTTACCACTTGGTTTTGTTAGTGGTGGAGCACTAGGAGGTACGGATATTGGAGTAGCAGCTGATTGTGTTTTTGTGGTGGGCTTTTGTGAACTCAATAAATAGCGTGCAATCGGCGTGAATGACTCTCTTGGTGGTATAGTCATATCTGTTTGTGTACCGATAGTGCACTTCGCAGAAACCTTCTGAGCATATGAAGGCTTTCCGCTATTTATTGGTTGTATGCGTTTTCTGGCCTCTGGGTAGGAGATGTTTAGCTCCGTTTTTAACTTTTGTATCTCCTTTTCGTCCTTCCACCGCTGGCATGCTCGAGAGTATGCAGGGTGCTCTCCTTGGCAGTTAATACAGTTAGGCTTAGGAGCTATACATTCCTTGCTCTCGTGATCTTTAGCACCACATCGAGCACAGGCAGGGTTACCACGACAAGCTGTTTGTGAGTGGCCGTACTTTTGACATTTAAAACACCTCAGTGGGTTTGGAACGTAAATCCTCACTGGGCAGTTTAAGTACCCTGCCTTGATGGAACTTGGAGGCCTTGGGGTGTTGAATGTTAGGATGAGAACTCGGGTAGGGACAAGATTCCCATCCTTACGCATGGATATTCGCTTGACAGCTGTTACTCCTTGTTCTTTTAATTCAGAGCAGATCTCTTCTTCAGAAACGTGAAGAAGATCCCACTCTGATATCACACCTCTTGAAGAGTTCAAAGTTTTGTGAGGGGTTGTTGTTGTTGTTGTTGTTGTGGGGGTTTTCTGGCGCATAAGCTGCTTTGGCTATAATGCGCCTATTCCTTTATTGTAATAAAATATTAGAAATTCCTGTCACGTCAGAAAAGGAGAAATCAGAAATGAGTAAAAAGTCCAATTTTCTTCAGAAAATTAAAAAATTCAGGAATATTTGCATTGTCACCAATGACATTCTCTAGGGTTATTGGTTTCCGAAGGTTAACCAAAGATAGTAGGGTTGTATTTCTGTCTTGATTATAGTGTGGGCATTCAATGAGAATGTGTTTCACAGTCAAATTTAGAGAACAATGTGGACACTGTGGTGGATCATCTCCTGTGAGTAAATGAAGGTGAGTCAAATGTGTATGGCCTATTCTTGATCTTGAAAGAAGTACTTCTTCTCGTCTTGATGAACGGACACTGGAACGCCAAATTCTAGGATCCTGTTTAAATTGAAAAAGTTTGTTATTTGTTTGAGAGTGCCAGAGTGCTGTCCATTCTGTCAGGCATGCACAACGAATGATTTGTGGATAGTCTGATGCTGGAACAGGTATATTGGTTAAATTTAAGGTAGATGGATTTTTGGCAGCTTTATCAGCCAGTTCATTACCAGAGATTCCAGAATGTGCCGGAATCCAGCAGAAGGTGATCAATTGGTGGCGCTCTTCAATCTGCAGTAATAATCTTCTAATTTCATTTAGAAAAGGGTGATCTTTATCTGCGGAGTTAGATAATGCCATAATTGAGCTGAGGGAGTCAGTGTAAATAACAAATTTTAATGAGCAGTCAGAACAGAGATTTTCTAAGGCTAGTTTAATTGCATATAATTCTGCTGAGAATATGCTGAATTCAGGTGGAAGGGATGCTGAAATAGTGGTATTTAGGAACACTGCTGCTGCTCCAACGTTTGAGTTAGATTTAGAGCCATCTGTATAAATTGGAGAAAAGTCAAAATATCTGTGAGTGTGAATTGCATGAAGTTGTTTCACATTTGATGCTTGAAGAACATTTTTTCCCCACTGGCTAAGGTAAGTGTCACAGGTGGGTAGAGGAGTACACGTCCATGGTGGTTGAGCGCATGTTTCTACTTCTTGTACAGAATGTATGGGGACATTCCAAACCTGCATCAGTTCAAGAAGGCGAAGACCAGCTGGTTTTACTATGCTAGGCTTAATTCTGTAGAGGTTTTCTAATGGTGGATTGAATAGGTATCGCTGAATTGGATGCGAGGCACAACTTTGTATTTTAACGGCATACTTCAGTAGCAGTGTTTTCCTACGTAGAGTTAAAGGGGGCTCATGTGCATCGATGTAGAGGCTATGTGCTGGTGATGTTCTGAAAGCCCCAAGTGCAGTCCTCAAGGCGCTGTGCTGAACTGGATCAAGCCAGCGCAAAGCACTTGCTCTGGCAGAATCATAGACAGGTGCACCATAATCGAGACGGGATCGGATTAATGCCCTGTATAACCGAAGTAAGGAGGTGCGATCTGCACCCCAGGTTAGGGCGGATAACGTTCTCAGTATATTTAACTTTTTTAAACAGGATGTACGTACATTTTTAATATGGTCTAAGAAATTTAATTTGTTGTCAAGGATTAATCCTAGAAATCTGATGTTAGTAGTGACTGGGATGGAGACATTGGAAATTTGAAGTTCAGGATCCAGATGGAGCTTGCGTTGTCGACAAAAATGGATAGCAACTGTTTTCTGTTGTGAGAGTCGATAGCCGTTAAGGTTGGCCCATTGTTGTATTTTATTCAGTGATATCTGAAGCTGCCTTTCAATTGATCTCATGCTTTGGGAATGACAGGAAATGGAAAGGTCATCCGCGTAAAGATATGATTCAACTGTGTTTGGAAGCTGTTTAGTGATGGAGTCGATTCTAAGAGCAAAGAGAGTGGCACTCAGTACAGATCCCTGAGGGACACCTTCTTCCTGAATGAAAGTTGTAGAGAGGTCGTTTTGGTATTTTACTTGAAACGATCTAGTGTATAAAAAGTTCTGAACAAATATGGGAAGATTGCCCCGTAGACCGAGAGAATAAAGATCACTAAGTATGCCATGTCGCCAGGTGGTGTCAAAAGCCTTCTGTATATCTATAGAAACCATTACCAGATGCTCATGTTTAACGAAAGCATTGCGAATGGCAAATTCAGCCTTGATCATGAGATCTAAACATGATCTGTTTTGTCGAAAGCCATGCTGACTATTGCTCATGAGATGTTGTGACTCTATTATCCATACAAGTCTACTGTGGACAATTTTTTCAAGGATTTTGCTGAGGCAGCTGGACAGAGATATTGGTCTATAGTTATGGGGATTGGTTGGATCTTTTCCAGGCTTCAGGAAAGCCAAAACAATAGAGTGGTGCCAAGAAGCTGGATACACATTTTCTAAAAAAATACGGTTGTAAAAAGACCAGGAGAAGGCTCAAAGCTTTGTCATCAAGATGTTGCAGCATGATATAATAGATGCCATCTGGTCCTGCGGCACCATTACGAGCTGTTTTAATGGCATGCAATAGTTCAGAATATTGTAGAGGTTTGTTATATGGTAGAAAGAGGGGAGTTTGGAAGTTAACAGAATACTGTTCTCGACTGTTTTTAATTCGTTGGAAAGATGTAGTATAAGCTGATGTTGCTGAGATCTCAGCAAAAGTATTGCCCAGAGCATTAGCTATATCCGAGGGACTAGATAATTCTCGCCCATTCCAGGAGAGGACTGGAGAAGGTATGGTTGGAAACTTACCAGAAAGCTGTCTAATTTTTTTCCAAATTAATTTGCTGTCAGTGTTTCTGTTAATTGTTGATGCAAAACGGGTCCAGGATTCTTTTTTGGCTTGCCTCTGTATGTAACGTGCTTTTGCCCTTTCTTTCTTATAATTTATCAGATTGGCTGTGGTTGGATATTGCCGAAACAAATTCCACGCTTTATTTTTTGCCTTTTTTGCTTTGGTGCATTCCTCATTCCACCAATAATTATAGTGTTTACGGCCCGGTGGATTTGATAATGGTATTGTATCTTTAGCCACGTTTAGGAGATGCGAAGTGATGTAATCTGTCACATCATCAATACGCTGGAGACGGATTTTTTTCTCATCGAAACAGATTGATGACTGAAATTTTGCCCAGTTTGCTCTTGTAAATTTCCATTTCCTGCAAGGTTTAGTTAAAGGAGCTTGTGCTATCAATACCTTGCATACGATTGGGAAGTGATCACTGCCCATAGGATCGTTTATAACATACCACTCTATGGTCGGGACCAGTACTGGAGAACAAATGGAAAGATCTATTGCCGAAGTATCTCCAGTTGGGAGCTGAATGTGAGTGTGCGTGCCAGTATTCAGTAAGGCAAGATTTAGTGCTTCTAATAGGCTTTCAATGAGTCGACCTCGTCTATCTAATTTAGTAGAGCCCCATAGTGGGTGGTGACCATTAAAGTCTCCTAAAATACAGAAAGGTGGAGGTATCTGTATGATGAGGTCTTCAAGTTCTTTTAAACAGTATGTATGGTTTGGCTGCAAGTAAATTGACACAAGTGTTAATGAAATATGGAGCGTTATACGAACAGCAACAGCTTCTATTTCAGTTTGCAGTGGGATATGCTTTGTTGGGATCTTTGAATTTATCAGAATTGCAACACCACCATGGGCAGCAGTTGCTGTATTACGGTCTCTTCGATAAAGACAATAGTTCTTTATCGAAGGAGAAATTTGTGAAGTTAAGTAAGTTTCTTGGAGACAAAGAGCAACTGGCGAATACCTATTTATCAGGTCATGAATATCGTCTGTATTGCAACGAAAGCCTCTGCAGTTCCATTGCAAAATACAAGGCATTATTTGTGTTTAACTGATGGAGCTGTATCTGACTGTTTTTTGAAGGTGACTGGCTTATGACGTTCTAATTTTGATTTATCTTTTTTGGAGAAAACTGGCCGACCAGTGTCCATTTCTTCTTCTTCAGCGTGAATTTCTAAAATTGGTTCTTCCTGTATAGATGTGCTATCTGTATCCATGGTTGTGTTCTGGGTATTTTTCATTGCATTTGAGTTTGTAATATCGGACGTAGTAGTACTCATTGGAGGAGGAGATGCTGCTGGTATTGTCAGAGGAGTATTATTTGCCTGGTCTGAGACTTTGGGCTGTTGTTTGCGTACACTTGGTTGTTTCTCAGAGAGGACAGTTCTAGCCCAATCAGAAATTGATTTATTAGTGGAAACGGTGACATCTGTTTGAGTGGAGACTGTTTCATATTTTTTTACTGCATTGGCATAGGTTAAATTTTTGTTTATAGTAGGTGTAACTTGTTTTCTTGCTTCTTGGTAGCTGACTTTATTCTCAACCTTGTATTTTACGATTTTTTTCTCTGTTTTCCATTTTTCGCAAGTTTTGGAATATGCAGGGTGGTCACCTTTGCAGTTAGCGCACGTCATTTTTGTAGCCGAACAGTCACTTTGATTGTGTTCAGAGGACCCACAATTGGGGCAGACTGGAACTCCTCTGCACACAGTTTGCGAATGGCCATACTTTTGGCATTTGTAACATCGTAAAGGATTGGGAATATATGGGCGAATGCGGCATAGCAAATAACCTGCTTTTACAGAGGTGGGTAAGTCAGGGGTATTAAACGTGAGGATAATGTTTCTGGTAGGTGTAAGTTGATTGTCTTTTTTAGTCATTATGCGCTTTGCTTCAATGACATTTTGTCCCTGCAGCTCTTGGGTTATTTCTTCCTCGCTGACATTTAGAAGATCCCAACTGGATATCACACCCTTCGATGAATTTAGGGTTGCGTGAGGAGATATTTTTACTGGGATACCAGCAAAATTACTTAGTTGCAAAAGTTTCTCCGAATGTCTGTGGTTATTGGTTTCCACTAATAGGTCTCCTGATTGCAGTCTCTTAACAGTCTTTGGACATCCTGCAATACTTTCCAGATGTTTCTGAATCACAAAGGGAGACAGTTTACTCATAGGTTGACTAGATAGCGAGTGGAAAATTAGAAAAGATGGGCAGGGTTGCTCCATCCTATCAGTTTTCAGTCTTTTGGTGTTGTTACCTATATCGTGATTTGTGTCATGGTCATTGTAATTTTCTGCCCTGGAGCTCGAAGGCTCTAATGGTGGATAAGTATTTTTATCCATGTTGGCTCCTTTTGGCCCTGGGGGTTTTTCTTTACCTCCAGGTTACCGGCCCCGCCACGGGGAGGCAGGAGCAGTGCCACGAGGTGACCAAGCGGCTGTTAGTTGAGTTAGTACTAAAGGAAAAAGAAACAGAAAGGTGTCTTTCCTTTCTGGGCCTTTGCCTACTACTTGTAGAACGAAAGAGCTACTGAAATATAAAATGAAATGAAGAAAACGCTATTCAGAAATAAACAGAATATGTATTGGCAAAAGCTCTTTAGATAGTTCACTTGTATAAACGCACTGAAATCGCTTGGCCACGGAACGCTTGGCACCCGGGGCCGTGAGGGGTTGTGATGATGGGTATTCCCCCTATAGATGTGGCTTTCAAAAACTTTTCAGCTTGATTTACATTTGATGCTTCTATTAGAATATCTCCAGAACGCAGCCGTTTTACGGATTTGGGTGAACCTGCCATCCCTTCTAATCCTTTCTGGATGAAGAAGGGTGACATTTTCCCAAGTGACTGCTCTCCGGTGGAATGGAGAATGAGGAAAAGAGGTGTCACAGATGTTGTTTTCTCCTCAGTTCTGGCTCTTTTAGCTGAATTACTTTCACTCTCATCTAACGATCGATTAGGTAGGGGCCTTGTTGGGGCCCCAGAAGAAGGATTTAAATTACTCATGAGAGTAAAGAAAAATGTCTGATGCCTAAGTACCTCACCCCACCACGGAGCCCTACGAGGGGGCGCCCACCCGTGAACTAGCAGGTACTGCGTACACGAATGGGACGCCGAGTTCGCTTAGAACACCATACCCACGTTACCAATAAGTCTTTATCCCGTCCCAGGACCAAAGGGAGGGAGACTTATTGGAACGCAGTTGACCCTAGCAGTATAGAACCACCCGCCGATTGATCCCAGTCGAGCCGGTCCGGGACCGCCCGTCTTGTCGAAGCAGGGGCCAAAGTGGTGTATTAAGGCTGGGCCCCTCAACCACCAGGATCCCCCTTTCCGCTTCCACGGGTCGCGGCGCACGGCTGCACACGCCGGATTCCAAAGATGTAACCCTGGAACCAAGGTATGGGCGTTAGATCCCAGTGATGCTAATCTGGAAACCCAGCAGCATCACTGGGAGGTCCCCTCACCACGTACAGGTGCCCACGTTGAGGGGTGATACTGCGGACAGTCAATCAGAATGTGTTTGACTGTTAGATGTTCTAAGCAGTGTGGACATTGAGGAGGATCATCGCCCATTAGTAGGTGGAGGTGTGTCAGATGGGTGTGTCCTATTCTCATTCGTGTGAGTACCACTTCTTCCCGCCGCACTGTCTGATTGCTGGAATGCCAGAACTTTGGTTTTTGTTTCAGCTGGAAAAGTTTGTTATTCGTTTGGTTATGCCATAATTCTGTCCACTGTGCATGGCATGCTGCTTGAATTAAGGTATTATAATCGGGCGCTGGAATAGGGACAGAAGTTAGGTCTGAATTTGGACTTTTGGCAGATATATCAGCCACTTCATTCCCTTTTATGCCTGAATGTGCTGGAATCCAGCAAAACTTCACTAGTTGTTGACGATCATAAATCTGCAATAACAAACTCCTGATTTTCATTACAATATGGTGATTCTTTTGAGATGTATTCTGCATTGCTTTGATTGAGCTGAGAGAGTCAGTATAAACTATATATTTTGCAGATGGATGTAAATTCAAATTTTCTAGAGCTAACTGTATTGCATACAGTTCTGCTGAAAAGTTGCTATACTCGGGTGGAAGAGAAGCTGATATGATAGCAGAGGGAAACACTGCTGCTGCTCCAACAGTTGACAGAGATTTGGAACCATCCGTATATATCGGTAAGAAGTCGGCATAGGTATGAATATGGCTAGCATGGAGTTGTTGCACAGTCACTGCCGGTAGGCAATTCTTTCCCCATTGAAGGAAATAGGTATCGGAGGTCAGATGAGGAAAGGTGGTCCATGGTGGATGAGAGTAATTCTTTATCTGTTGCCTATTGTGGAGAGGAACATTCCAGTTCTGCGATATTTCAAGGAGCCGTAGGCCAGCCGGTTGGATTTTACTTGGTTTATTTCTATAGAGATTAACTAGTGGTTGATTAAAAAGGTATGGCTGAATAGGATGCAAAGGGCAAGTCTGTATTTTGGCTGCATATTTAAGTAGTAACATTTTTCTACGAAGATGCAAAGGGGGCTCATTAGCTTCAATGTATAGACTCTGAGTTGGAGATGTCCTGTATGCACCGATTGCAATCCGCAATGCATTATGTTGAATAGGATCCAGCCAGCGTAGCACACTCCTTCGGGCAGAATCATAAACTGGAGCACCATAGTCTAAACGGGATCTAATCAGTGCTCTATATAAGAGCAGCAAAGTTGTACGATCTGCTCCCCAAGAGAGGGCAGATAAAGCTCTTAGCATGTTGATCTTTTTAAGACAGGCAGTACGTATTAATTTAACATGATCTAAGAAGTTGAGCTTACTGTCCAGGATTAGTCCCAAGAATTTCATATTGCTGGCAATCGGAATGGTGGAATTTGAAATCCGAAGTTCAGGATCTGCATGCAATTTGCGTTGACAGCAAAAGTGGATCGCAACTGTTTTCTGTGGGGAAAGACGATATCCATTGAGCTCAGCCCACTTTTGAACTTTATTGAGGGACATCTGCAATTGCCTTTCGATAGATCTCATGTTCTGAGAATGGCAAGAAATAGCGAGATCGTCAGCGTAAAGGTAAGCCTCTACAGTATTTGGGAGTACTTTTGTAATGGAATCAATTTTAAGGGCAAACAAGGTTGCACTCAAAACTGATCCTTGTGGTACACCTTCTTCCTGCGAGAATGTAGCAGAAAGGGAATTTTGATATCTCACCTGGAAAGATCGGCTCTTCAGGAAGTTCCTAATAAATATGGGTAGGTTGCCTCGTAAACCAAGATTATATAGGTCACTGAGAATGCCATACCGCCAGGTTGTATCAAATGCCTTCTCTATATCAATGGAGACCATGACTAGGTGTTCGTTTTTCACAAAGGCATTGCGAATTTCAGATTCCGCCTTGATCATCAGATCTAGGGATGACCTGTTTTTGCGAAAGCCATGTTGACAATTACTCAGTAGATGTTGAGTTTCAATGATCCAAGTGAGTCGACTATGGATCATTTTTTCGAGAATTTTACCAAGGCAACTTGACAGTGATATTGGTCTGTAACTATTAGAACTGGAGGGATCTTTTCCAGGTTTCAAAAATGCCAAAACTGTAGCGTGGTGCCAAGAGGTTGGATAGATATTTTCCAGGAAGATCCGGTTAAAAAAGATTAGAATCATTTGTAAGTTTTTCTCATCGAGATGCTGTAGCATGACATAATATATGCCATCTGGCCCAGAGGCACTGTTTCGTGTTGTTCTGATGGCCTGTAAAAGTTCACAATATTGCAGAGGCTGATTATATGGAAGTGACAGTGAGGTTCGAAAGTTGATAGGTCTCTGTTCTTTGGCAGTCTTAATTTTCTGGAATTTTGGAGTGTAGTTTGATGCAGCCGATATTTCAGCAAAAGTTTTGCCCAAGGCATTGGCTATATCTACAGGAGCAGAGAGTTCTTGCCCATTGCAGGAGAGAATTGGGGAAGGAACAGTTGGAAACTTCCCAGAAAGCTGCCTAATTTTTCTCCATATTAGTCTGGAGTCAGTGTTCCTATTGATAGTTGATGCGAACCTAGTCCAAGAATCTTTCTTGGCCTGCTTTTGAATGTAACGCGCCTTTGCCCTTAGTTTCTTGTAGCTAATTAGATTAGCTGTGGTTGGAGATCGACGGAATAAATTAAATGCTTTATTTTTTTCCTTCTTTGCTTTTGTGCACTCTTCGTTCCACCAGTAATTTAAATGCCGTCGGGACGGGGGATTTGATAACGGAGTTGAGTACTTAGTTGCAACTAAAAGGCGGGATGTAATATAATCAGTAACTTCATCAATGGGCTGTAGTTGAATAGTTTTTTTGTCAAGAGTGATTGCTGACTGAAATTTCGCCCAATTGGCTTTAGAGAATTTCCATTTCCTACAGGGATATTGTAATTGTGGTTGGGTAGTGAACAGATTACAAACAATTGGAAAATGATCACTGCCCATGGGATCATCCACCAGGGTGGACCATTGCATAGCTGAAAACAGTATCGGGGAGCAAATCGATAGGTCAATGGCAGAAGTCTGTCCATTGGGTAACTGTATATGGGTGTGCGAGCCACTGTTAAGAAGAGTGAGGTTTTCTTTTTCCAGTAAAGTTTCAATCAATCTGCCGCGTCTGTCTAATTTAGATGAACCCCATAAAGGGTGGTGGCCGTTGAAATCCCCTAGCAGGCAGATAGGGGAGGGTAGCTGCAGTAAAAGTTCTTTAAGATCGTTATAAGTGTAAGCATGGTTTGGTGGGAGATAAACTGAGACTAGAGTTAATGCAGTTTGAGTAATCAGACGCACAGCGACAGCTTCGATTTGGGTTTGGAGAGTAATTTGCTTAGCTGGAATCCTTGTACTAATTAAAATAGCTACACCACCTCGAGCAGAATCGGATATATTCCGATCTCGCCTATAGACCGAGTAGTTTTTGACGGAAATGGAAATTTGAGGAGTTAAATAGGTTTCTTGCAGGCAGAAACCAACTGGAGAGTAGCGATTAATTAAGTAACGGATGTCGTCAATGTTTCCACGAAAGCCTCTGCAATTCCATTGTAAGATGTTAGACATTATTTGAATTTAGAGGAAGAAGCTGTACCTGACGTGGCTGTCTTATGGCGTTCTGGCTTTGGTTTGTCTCTTTTCGGGAAGGAAGGGCGACCAGTGTCCATCTCTTCTTCAGCAAATATTTCCAGAATCGGATCTTCCTGTTTTGGTGGATACTCTGCCTCCATCGATTTGTCCTGGATAATCTTTTTCAAAGTCGAACTATCTTTATTTGTAGTGGCATTCACTGGCGGAGATTGAGATTTTGCTGGTATTGTGAGAGGCGTATTATTTGCTTGGTCTGAGTGCTTAACGGCACTGGACTGTTGTTGAGAGAGGACAGCCCGAGCCCAGTCAGAGATGGAAGTGTTTGAAGGAACGGTAACATCGGTTTGTGTGGCAATGGTTTGGTATTTTTTTGTAATATTGGCATAGGTACGGTTAGGTATACTCGGTGCAATTAATTTTCTAGCCTCCTGATAACTAACTCTGTTTTCAACTTTATATTTCACAATTTTTTTCTCTGTTTTCCAACTCTCGCATGTCTTAGAGTAGGCCGGATGGTTCCCTTTGCAGTTGGGACATATCATTTCTTTCGCCACACAATCACTTTGAATGTGATCGGAGGATCCACAGTTGGGACAAACTGGGTTGCTTCTGCATGTCGTTTGAGAGTGGCCATACTTCTGGCATTTATAACATCTCAACGGATTTGGTATGAAAGGACGAGTGCGGCAAAGTAGATATCCAGCTTTTACTGATGAGGGCAGGATTGGACTGTTGAAGGTAAGAATGATATTTCTGGTAGGTGTTAGAATATTTTCTTTTTTTATCATTATTCTTTTTACAGCTATTACATTTTGTTCCCGAAGCTCTTCTTTAATTTCTTCCTCCGTCACATTCATCAGGTCCCAACTAGATATTACACCCTTTGATGTATTTAGGGTTGCATGTGGAGTTACTTTCACTGGAATACCAGCGAAAGTTGTCTTTTTTAGTAATTTCTCAGAGTGCCTGCTATTTAGAGTTTCAATAAGTAAGTCCCCTGATTGCAGTCTCTTAACCGTCTTGGGAGACCCTGCAATACTTTCCAGATGTTTTTGAATTAAGAAGGGGGATAGCTTACTGAGAGGCTGTTCAGATAGTGAGTGCATTATTAAGAATGCAGGTAAGTCTGTCGCGGAGGGATTGGTTTTCAACCTCTTTGCTTGCGACGAATCATGGTCATGGTCATTTTCTGTGGTTGGCCGACAGCTTGACGGCTCTAAAGTTGGAAACATATTTTGTTCCATGTTGGCTCCTCTTAGCCCCTGGCAGATGGACTTTTCTGCCAAGGTTACCGGCCCCGCCACGGGGAGGCAGGAGCAGTGCCTGGTGTGACCAAGCGAAAAGTAGTAAGTGGTTAGTAGTAAACTAGAAGAAATAAAGAAAGGTGCCTTTCCTTTCTTGCTCTGTACAAGTGTTTTTGTTACAAGAGCTGTTTTTAAATGAATAAATTTAATAACGACAAGAATGTAAAATAACTATAGATCACTTTTGGAAAATCGCAGTAATAGCACAGAGAAATCGCTCAGTCACATTCGCTTGGCACCCGGGGCCTGCAGTTGTATGAAAACTTCGGGTTCGAGAGGCATAAGATGGACTTGGCATGGTCAGCATTATTTGTCTGCGTGCCTCAGGATATGTGACTTTGTGTTCTACTTTATATTTTTGGATATTCCTACCTGTTTTCCACATTTCACATGTTTTAGAAAATGCGGGGTGATTGCCTTTGCAGTTGGGGCAAATGGGAATTGCGGCTGGACAATCTGCCTGCATATGATCCTTTGCTCCACAAATAGGACAGATGGCGTCACCTCTGCATGCCTGCTGTGAATGGCCATATTTCTGGCATTTAAAACAGCGAAGAGGATTTGGGATGTATGGACGAATTCGGCAGTTTAAATATCCAGCTTTTACTGAGGATGGCAAATCAGGAGTACTAAAAGTTAAAATGATGGAACGAGTTGGAATGAGATTTCCATCTTTTTTTGTCATTATTCTTTTAGCGCTGATTAGCTTTTGGTTGCTAAGTTCTTGTACTAATTCATCCTCAGACACAGTAATTAAGTCCCATTCTGTGATGACACCCTTTGATGAATTTAAGGTATTGTGGGGAGTACAGATACTGGCAACCCACGCTTGAATTACATTTTGTCCCTGCAGCTCTTGGGTAATTTCTTCCTCTGTGACATTTAACAGGTCCCAACTGGATATGACACCCTTAGATGAATTTAGGGTTGCGTGAGGGGATACTTTTACCGGAATGCCCGCAAAGTTTGTTAACTGTAAGAGTTTCTCCGAATGCCTGTGGTTCGTAGTTTCCACTAGCAGGTCTCCTGATTGTAATCTCTTGACAGTCTTAGGGGATCCTGCAATACCTTAGAGATGTTTTTGTATTACGAAGGGAGACAGTTTGCTCATTGGCTGACTAGTAAGCGAGTGGAAAATTAAAAAGGATGGGCAGGGTTGCTCCATCTGATTAGTCTTCTGTCTCTTTGGATGATCATTTTCTAAGTCGTGATTGGGGTCATGAGTGTCTGTTCTTGAGCTCGAAGGCTCTAACGGTGGATAATTATTTTTATCCATAATGGCTCCTTTTCGCCCTGGGGGTTTCTCCTTACCGCCCAGGTTACCGGCCCCGCCACGGGGAGGCAGGAGCAGTGCCGCTTTGTGGCCAAGCGTAGAGTTAGTTAGTACGGTTAGTAAATCTAAATTAAAGAAAAAGGTGATTTCCTTTTTCTGGGCTCTCTTCTTATTTCTTATAAGAGACTAGAGCTACTTAACAGAAAATTTAATAAATGCAAGAGAAAACAAAGGAAAACTTAGTCGCTGGGAAGAAAAACGCTCGATATACGCACAATAATCACTTGGCCACGGAAACGCTTGGCACCCGGGGCCTATCGGATTGTATTGAATCAGTAAATCTTTTATGTCGTCAGAATTGGTTCTTAGTCCTCTGCAGTTCCACTGTATGATGTAATGTTTTGAGTTTAGTTGTAGTCGACTGTTCTGACTGTTTTTTAGAAGTGGAGCATTTCGGTCTGTCTTGCTTTATTTTTTCTTTTTTTCGGGAAATAGGGGCGTACAGAATCCATGGTGTCATTTGCATGGAGTTCCAAAATGGGCTCCCCATTATGTAAACGCTCATCTCCTTCTATACTGTTAGTGAGAGTTTCCATTTGTTTTGAATCTGTGTCAGATTTCCTTTGCTCTGTGTCATGTATCACTAGGGATCCCAATCAGTATCACTAGGGATACTGATTGGGATATTTGTAGCTTCGCTAGTTTTATTTTGAGGATTTTCTTTTTTTGAATTTGAAAGAGTAGATTTAAGCCAATTAGCCATTGAGGTATTAGACAGGATTGATACATCTGTTTGTGCTCCAGCAGATACATAGTTTCTAGTACGTACAGCGTAGGATCGACTGCTAGGCATGCTCAACATAACTTGTCGACCACTACTGGTATACCTCCAAAGTCCGATACATTCAGTAACTTTTCTGAATGTCTAGTACTGGATCTTTCAATTAACAAATCCCGAGATCGGAGTCGCCTGACCGTTTTTGGTGTTCCGGCTAGTCCTTCCAAGACTTTTTGGATGAAAAATGGGGATTTCTTTCCTAATGTCTCCTCTCCAGTGGAGTGGATGATTAGGAATAAAGGTATCGGTAATGGTTTGGAGCCGTCTGTTCTTTGCCTTTTGGCAGTATTTTCTGATTCTTCATCAAGCCAATTTTGTGGGATATTTTCTGAAGTCCCTTGGAAAGTAGTGACTTTACTACTCATGTTTTGCTCTTTTAGCCCTGATTGGTTTGTTTGTTTGTTTGTTATTTGGTTTTTAGGAGCATTAGCAACTAAGGTCATATTTCTCCGGGAATATGCGGTGGTCATTCCCTGACCTTTCCGCATCCTCCGTATTTGGTGGTGACGGGATCGAACCCCGGTCTAATCAAGAAGCGTGTGTTACGCACTGCTGCTCCTTGGGCACCTTGCTACGGAGGCGTCTGATGATTGGTTAATTCTATTAAACTTAGGTATGAAAAGAGTTCACTGACGTTTGATTTTTCTCCCATAATGAGTTCAAGACTTAATGGCTCATTTGAATAAGATTTTAAAGCTGATTGGCGGGCAATTTAGTACCGCGGACATTCTATGATGATGTGCTTCACTGTTAGTGTGGTCAGACACTGAGGGCATTGTGGAGGATCTTCTTTCATTAGGAGGTAAGAGTGTGTTAAATGTGTGTGTCCAATGCGAAGCCGGGCGAGAATAACCTCTTCGTGTCTGTTTGACTGAAAACGTGATTTCCAGGATATCTGCTGTTGTTTGATTTGGTATAATTTATTGTTTGTTTTAGATTTCCAGGTCTGCGTCCATATATTTTCAGAGGCTTTTCGATTGATGTTTTTAAAGTCATTGAGCGGTATTTTATGCAAGTGAGAATTTTCGTTAGACGGATGTTGCACTTTACCCACCCGGCTACCCCGGTCGTCCATTCTTTTGTACTGAATCAGATTTTCTGTTGTGTACCTTCGAAAACGGTTCCATGCCCTATTCGGTTGTTTTCTTGTTTCAGTGCAATCACCGTTCCACCATGTTTTGGGAAACGTGATGAAGTCTTCGGAATTGTTAGCTTGCCTGCATTTTGTATGGTTTCTGTGACATGTGCTAGTGCAACAACTACTGTTTCCTGCTCAATGATATTGGTGTTGAAAACTGCTTTCCTCCTGAATGCTTCCCAATTAGCTTTTTCTATTTTCCAGCGAGTAGTCCTGCTAGTATGATTTGGATATTCACTGGCCAGTGTGGAAATTACTGGATAATGATCACTCCCAAGAGGATCCTCAAAAACTTCCCAATTAAATGCTGTGTAAAGTGTAGGAGTACATATGGTAAGATCTATAGCTGTGGTGGTCCGAGTTGGAAAGTGGAAGTAAGTGTGGTTACCCCTGTTAAGAAGTAAGAGGTTATGATTATCTAGCAGTTGTTCAATGATGTGTCCTCTTCTGTTGTAGTCGGAGCATCCCCACAAAGGGTTATGTCCATTCATATCTCCCATCAGACAGATTGGGGGTTGCAGCATCATCCGCACGTTCATTGGCGAGTATTCCAGAATGTCCAGGAATCCAAGTGAATCTGACTTTTTGTTTTTTTTTTCTTAAGATTTGATAAGAAGGAAAGAATTTTTCTTACATACGGATGAGATGGATGATCTTCTGTCTGTAAAGCATATATTGCACTTAATGAGTCTGTGAAAATGATACTTTTAACGAGAGAAGTTTTGGCAATGTGATCTAGGACGAGACTTATTGCAAACAATTCAGCACTAAAGATACTGCACTCTATTGAGACACCTTCTCGTGATGTGTACGAGTACCCAGAATCATCTGTTCAGGTGACTGATGCTTCTGGGTAGCCAAGAGGGCAGAACATAACAGAACACACACATAATACACACAAACCTACATCACACACATATCTGGCCCATTTGAAGTGATACTGTTCTTTACAGAGATACGAGGCGGAGTTGAACAAACGTTCCAGGTGCCGCCCTTTCATATATACACATGTCGCATCATAATCTACCTTGGACCGAATGAGAAGGCGATGTACCGCCCCGTGGAGGCAGGAGCTGTGCTACCAGTGACTAATCGGTTGTTGGAGTTAGCAGAGTTGGCTAGTATTTGACATATAGGCTAGAAAAAGAAAGGTAGATTTGCTTTCTGGGTTCTTACTTTAGATCTTTTAATCACAGAACCACTTGATGTAAACAAAAGAAGAGAGCACACTAGAAAAGAATCAAACTATATCACTTTGGGAGAGCACTCTATATTCACAGAGAGAAAATCGCTTCTCACTATCGCTTGGCACTTGAGGCAAACCCATGTCGTGGTGTTTCTCTTAATATGGGATGTGTCAAAGTCGGTTTTTGTATGTTCGAGGAAAAATTGAGGATGCTCAAGTTCTTGATAACTTTCTTCGTGATCCATAATAGCTTTTCTGAGCTGTTGGAGGTTTGTCTCTCACACACAGGTGTTTGAACCCGGCGCAGTGATGCATAGTCAGTATCTGCTATTTTTCAATCTATGAAAAATAAACAACAGTAGTAATTTTCCTTTTGGTTCTTTTCCAGTACTTTAAACAAGCTCTACTATTAAATAAAAATATTTTTTTGACGAGAAGAACGTAAATTACCTAGAAATCGTTTTAGAAAATAGCAATGAAAGCTCAGAGAAATCGTTTAGCACCCGGGGCCGAATAATATGATGAATAAAAGCTTCTTTTAGGTCTGACATTTAATTTATGGGCACTTGTGAATTTTTGTTTCAAAAAATACAAACTAAAATACTTTTTTATTAAAATTTGCCTACTAAAACTTCGGTGCGTTTTATGATCTGGTGTTGTTGTTGTTGTTGTTGTATTGGGGTTTTTTGGCACAAGGGCCTCTTGGGCCATATTGTGCCTATTCAGGATTTGTTTGTCACTTTGATCACAGTCTATCATACAGATTTATGTGCTTCAAATAATTAAACAGTTCCTCGAAATTTGCTTCATTGCCAAGAATATCAAATAACGTTAATGGTTCCTTTAAGTTGGACAGGGAGCTAAAGCTTGATTTTCTGACTGTTGAAAGTTGGGGACATTCTATGAGGATGTGTTTTATTGTGAGCTGCGACTGACAGAAGAAACACTGAGGAGGATTCTCTCCCATAAGCAAAAACAGGTGAGTTGGGTGCGAATGGCCGATGCGGAGCCTTGCTAGAATCACTTCTTGTCGCCTGCTTCTCCTGCAACTAGATGTCCACAGTTGTGGCTCTTTTTTTATCTGCAGTAATTTATTATTGGTTTGAGTTTTCCAAAGGAGAGACCATTGTTTCCTGCATGTTGTTTTAATGACAAATTTGTGATCGGTGTAGGGAACTTTTATTTGTCTGGAAGATCCAGCGTCGGGATGCTTTGCAGCAGCATCCGCATGTTCATTGCCTGAGATGCCAACATGACCAGGGATCCAGCAGAAGG
The DNA here is from genome assembly GCF_048544385.1 of Mastigoproctus giganteus. NCBI lineage: Eukaryota > Metazoa > Arthropoda > Arachnida > Uropygi > Thelyphonidae > Mastigoproctus > Mastigoproctus giganteus. Next base: position 161,501,085 of record NC_143579.1, read on the forward strand.
TAACCTTCTGATTGACTGTTTGATAGTGAAATAACTTAGATCGGATCTCTTTAAGAATGGGGTGAGAGGGACAAAAAGTAGATTGAATGGCAGTGATAGCGCTTAAGGAGTCTGAATATATCAAGGATTCCTTGATATGGTACTTGTTTATATTATCTAGAGCCAGTTTTATTGCGAATAATTCTGCAGTATAAATACTGCATTCAGTGGGAAGAGAAACAGCTACTGAGAAGTTGGAGGAGACTGCTGCAGCACCTACGGCTGTATCCGTTTTGGAGCCATCAGTATAGATATGTACTTTTGCTGAGTTTTCCAAGGAATGCGATTTATGGAGCTGTTGAAAATTTGTATTAGCCAGGGATGTCTTCCCCCATCTTAAAAAGAAATTGTCACAGAGAGGTACGAATTCAGTCCAGGGAGGTTCGGGAGTACCAAGGTCTTGGAAGACATTATGAAAATTAATGTTCCAACTGATCATGAGCTCTTGCAGTCGAAGCCCTGCTGGGCGATTCTCATTAGGTTTATTTTGATATAGCATGGTGTATTTAGGGTCGAACAAGTGCTGCCAGCTAGGATGTGATGGAATACTCTTAATCTTTAGTGCATAGTTACATAATAAGGATTTTCTCCTTAGGTGCAGTGGAGGTTCATTTGCCTCAATATACAGGCTGTGGATCGGAGATGTTCTAAAGGCTCCCACAGCTATCCTAAGGGCACTATGCTGTATGGTGTTCAGTCGTAATAGGGAACTGTTCCTAGCGGAGTCATAGACAGGTGATCCATAATCTAAGCGTGATCTTATTAAAGCTCTATAGAGATGGAGAAGAGAGCTTCTGTCAGCACCCCAGGACATGGCGGAAACGGCTCTTAGGATGTTCAGTTTTTTAAGACACGTGGTTCGAAGGTAAGATATATGGGAAGCAAAATTAAGTTTATTATCTAAATGTAGCCCCAACAGACGAAAATTGTTAGTGACAGGTATCAGGCTGTTTTTTAAAAATATTTCTGGATCCGGGTGGAGTTTTCGTTTTTTACAAAAGTGAATTGCAGTGGATTTTTTTTCGGCTAAAGAATAACCATTCCGCAGTGCCCATGATTCTATTTTAGCTATGGAAATTTGAAGTTGTCTTTCAATGATGTTCATAGTTTGGGATTGACAGGAGATAATGAGGTCATCGGCAAACATATAGGATTCTACTGTATTTGGTACTTCCCGTGTCATGTTTGTAATTCTTACTGCAAATAATGTTGGACTTAGAATAGAACCCTGCGGTACACCCTCCTCTTGTTCAAATGATTTGGATAAATTGTTCATATACCTTACCTGAAACGTTCTGTTGCATAGAAAATTTTGTATGAATTGAGGTAACTGACCTCTCAAGCCGAAAGAATGGAGATCTTTTAGTACACCATATCGCCAGGTGGTATCGAAGGCTTTCTCAATATCGAGATTGATCATGACTAGATGTTCTCTCCTTATAAAGGCATTTCGGATGTTTGCCTCAGCTTTTATCATCACATCTAGCGTGGACCGGTTCTTTCGAAATCCATACTGGCTGCTGTTTAGTAAGTTGTTTGCTTCCAGGAACCACGTTAGCCGCCTGTGAACCATTTTTTCAAGGACTTTTCCTAGACAACTAGTCAGTGATATTGGCCTGTAGTTATGCGGAAAGGTACGATCCTTTCCTGGCTTCGGGAAGGCTAGAACAATTGAGTGACGCCAGGAGAGTGGGTAGGTATTTTCTAAGAAAATACGGTTGTAATATTTTAACAATGTTGTTTTTGCTCTGTTGTCAAGTTGCTTTAACATTATATAATAGACCCCATCTGGACCAGCAGCACTATTTGGTGTTTTATTGAGTGCCCCTACTAATTCTGCGAATGTGAATGGATGGTTGTATGGATGTGAAACTGCCGTAGAAAAATTAATCTTACGCTTTTCTGCAGATTCTTTAATTCTTTGAAAGGTTGGGTTAAAGGTGGATATTGCTGATATGCTGGCAAATGATTCAGCTAAGGCATTTGCTATATCTGCTGGTGATGACAACTCCTTCCCTTCCCAATTTAGTATTGTAGCTGGGGACTGGACATATTTGCCATTGAGCGTTTGAATTTTCCTCCAAATGATTCTACTATCTGTGTCCTTATTTATACTTGAGGAGAAGCTGATCCAGGCTTCTTTCTTTGCATTTCTTCTTATTTTGCGGAACTTGGCTCTTAGTCTTTTGAAGTTAATTAGGTTACTAGTTGTGGGGAATTTACGAAATAAATTCCAAGATCTGTTTTTTTTCCCGTTTCGCATGCGTACAATCTTGGTTCCACCAGTAGTTACTGTGTTTCCGTTTCCCTGGTAAAGATTTTGGTATTGCAATGGTGGCGGCTAGTAATATTTGAGTAGTAATGTGTTCCGTGACATTTTCTATGGTCTGAGATTGTATAATTTTATCATCTAATTGAACATGAGAGGCATATTCACTCCAGTGTGCCCTACGGAATATCCAAATGGAGCGACGTGGGGAAGGGGAGTTTGCTCGTGTTTGGAGTTTGCAGAGGATTGGCAGGTGATCACTGTTCATTGGATTGTTAAGAACAGACCACTCCATAATAGTATATAAGGAGGGAGAACAGATCGAGAGGTCTATTGAACTCATGGATCCAGTCGAAAAATGAATGTAGGTTGGCTCGCCAGTATTTAAAATGGTGAGTTGATAAGCATCAAGAAAGGATTCTATTAGCTTACCTCTCTTGTCAATTGTTGGAGATCCCCACAGCGAATGATGTGCATTGAAATCTCCGAGCAAGCAGAACGGAGATGGTAGCTGGTCTATTAGATTTTCTAGGTCGTCTGAAGTGAATAAGAAATTAGGAGGGATATATATTGACGCTATTGTAAGAGTGATGCCAATTTCAATACGCACTGCCACTGCTTCAAAAGGGGTCTGAAGAGCAATATGTTTCGATGGAACGTTGTTTCTAACAAGAATTGCCACTCCTCCACAGGCTGGCGAGTCTATTCTCCTATCTCGTCTGAAGATGGTGTAATTTTTAATGGTGGGACACACTCTTGCATTTAAGTAGGTTTCCTGTAGGGCTATGCCTGCTAGATCATACCGGTCGATGAGATCATATAAATCGTCTTTTGTATTGCGAAAGCCTCTACAATTCCATTGGAGGAATCTTTCCATTAAGTGGTTTTATTGTTTATTTTTGTTTCTGACTGCTTTTTAGTTGAAACTTGCTTAGATCGATCCAATTTCCCTTTCTCTTTTTTTGGAAAGTAGGGACGTGTGACATCCATCTCATCAGTCGCATGCAGTTCTAATATACCATCATCTGATTCATTGCGTTGGTCAACATCCATGCCCGTAGCTACTGGTGGGTTCAGAACTTTAGTTTCTGCCACTTTTGGTTTGGCTGTTTGAGGCACGTCGGTTGGAATGGTAATTGGGGTGTTACTGGCTTGTTCAGCTTTTTGCTGTGAAGGACACTGTTTGGAAGCAGAGAGCAAGGAACGTGCCCAATCGGCGATGGATATATTTGGAGGAACTGTAACATCTGTTTGAATACCTACTGACTGACATTGTTTAGCAGCAGTGGCATATGTACGCTTTGGTTCTGTTATGAGTATTTGTCTTCTTGCCTCTGAGTATGTGACTTTATTCTCAACTTTATATTTTTGGATTTTTTTCCCTTGTTTCCATAGTTCGCATATTTTGGAAAAAGCTGGGTGATTACCTTTACAGTTTGGGCAATGAGGAGTAGCAGTGCATTCGGATTGATTATGTTCCTTTGATCCACAATTTGGACATATTGCCTCACCTCTACATGCAGTTTGGGAGTGTCCATATTTTTGGCACTTATAGCACCTGATTGGATTCGGGATGTAAGGGCGCACACGGCAATGAAGATAGCCAGCTTTGACAGATGTTGGTAGGATAGGAGAACTAAAAGTGAGTATTATACTCCTTGTAGGAACAAGAATACCATCTTTCCGAGTCAGGATTCTCCTTGCTTGGATTACTTTTTGTTCTTGAAGCTCTTGGACTATTTCCTCTTCTGATACATTTACTAAGTCCCATTCTGCAATTACACCCTTCGAGGAGTTTAGGGTGGCATGGGGAGTGACTTTTATTGGTTGTCCACCAAAGGTAGTCTGCTTTAATAACTTTGCAGAGTGTTGCGCTTTACTGGTCTCTACAAGAATATCCCCGGACTGAAGTCGCCTCACCATTTTCGGTGAACCTGCAACAGACTCAATACATTTTTGGATAAGGAATGGCGATAACTTACTCAGAGGCTGCTCTGAGAGAGAGTGTAGAATGAGGAATGATGGTATCTCCTCTTGAGGGGTTGTTCTCAGCCTCTTGGGTTGAGAGAAGTCATTATCATTGTCATTTATATTGTCTCGTCTTGAGCTCAATGGCTCTATAGGTGGATATATATTTTTATCCATCTTTGCTCCTTTCAGCCCTGGGAGAGTGAATTTCTCCTCCCAGGTTACCGGCCCCGCCACGGGGAGGCAGGAGCAGTGCCGCTAGAGTGACCAAGCGGTATAAAAGTTAGTACGTTAATTTAAAGAAAAAAAGAAAGGTGTTTTTCCTTTCTTAAACTAGCTTACGATTTGTAAGACTAAGTTGCCTAATAATAGGAAAGTAAGAAAACTTTTATAACTGAAACAGAACTATATCTTTGAGAAAACGCTCTAATAATCACTCAGGAAATTGCTTGATCACTATAACGCTTGGCACCCGGGGCCATGATCTGGTGTATTTTATCTTCTGGAATATATATAATTTTTAGCGAATTTAAGAATTCGCTAAAAACGATCACGTGTTTTGCTTTAAAATTTGCAGAAGTATGCCAAAAAACGACCGATTTCGATCGTCGATGCTGAAAGGATATCTTTTTGACGTTTAACTTATGATTCTCTATGGCTATTAATTTTTTTAGTTTTGTTAAATATGTTTTGTTTCCATTATAATGTTTATATACTTTTCCAGAGAACCTGCAGAACCCTGTCTTTATTTGTTCACCGAGTATGAGATTATTTTACCATCTCTTGCATTTATTAAAACGAACTTTGTACAATTATTAATTTCAACATACAAACAAAACGTTGGTTAATAACTGCTGATAATTATCGTTTTCAGTAGTTTTTATTAGTGAAACGAGACCTTCTAAAGTGGTATTATTCAGCATACAGATTTCAATTTCAATTTGACGGAATCTTCTTTTTCTGATATAAGAATGATATATTTATATATTATTCTTATATAAGTATATATGTCAATATTTAAGAACTGGCGCATATTGGTGTTTAACACTGCATTCATTATCACATAAACTTTGAAAATTTCTTATACAAATTATTTGACAAAGATGACGATTGATTTTAGAAATTGGTGTTTGAGTACAAGGAAGTGTTTAAAACCATAGAATAAATCAGGCTCCCTCTTCTTCATCTAAGCCAGAACCGGAAATTAATTTCACATATGAATCAATGTCTATCATTCCCTCTCTATCAACAGGTGCTTCTTTGAATACTTCATCCACCTACAGGAAAAAAATATATATTTAATTTAAATTTGCATAACTTATTATTTCACTTATTCATATTTTAATCATAAACGCAAATCGATGCTGGAAGAAAAGATTACTCAATATCATCCTTAAAAAGTCACGATTCATTCAGGTATCTGTTCAACCCCATCTTAAATTATAAGCTCTTTATACCAGTTTTTTAGTTCAGACGATAATTTTTTGCAACAGTTAACCTCCATTTGATTAAATGAATTTTCATATATAGAGTCTACAACTTTACTTCTTTAATTTATGGACATATTCTCGAAATTGTGCAAAAAAATTAATGTACTATTATTTAATTTAACCAAGCTTTTCCAGGCCTTAAATGCACTATCAACCAAAATTTAAAGACACTCCTTTGCTTGCAGGAAATTACGTGTAACTATGTAATATAGACATATTTTGGACTATAAATATCATTGTCAGTTATCCTTTGCATACTGAAAACTGTACACCGAACGATGAGCACCGTGAAATAAGCTAGCAATTTCCAAGTGGAATGCTAGTTATGTCATTTGGGGAAAGTGTATCTACTTGAATAAGAAAAAGTAAATCAGTAACGTGCTGAAGAAATAGAAGCCCAAAGTTGATTTGAGCCCAATCAGGCGGGGGTAAAATACTGAATGACACTGACGCGCAGTGCGACATTTGGTTATATTTTCCTGCCATCAGAATCCAATGAATCCGATTTCTGCATTGCAAGCGACTACGGGCAAATCTGTAAGTTTTTCCATGACACATATAAACTGAATGTCACTTTAATAGTTATACATCTTACCTTTTCAGAAATCTAGAACTCTCAGTAACGTCATCACTTGTTCGTGCCATGCGATATAAATGAGATGGGAAAATACGCATGGATAATGTTTGCATGCAATTCAGTACGAAATTGTGAGATGAAAGAGTTCAATAACTTTAAAAGTAGCATGTTAGTTGTCACTAAACGCATCGGTACGATTATTTTGAAAACTCAAAGTCTGCGTGATGTTCTAATTGAAGTGTTTAAGGATTCAAAAAGTTGTTTGTTTGGGGAATTATTAGGCGCTTTGGCAACTATGGCCTGAACCATACGTATGGTAAGTATGTATGCTATTTCTTGTCAGATAGAGATAATTGCAAACAAAAATAGTACCAGAAAGTTAGTTTTTATCTAACTAAAGGATGTAATATACTTTAATTATTTTGTGAAAGGTAAAAATGCTTGAGTGTTTTATTATTCAAAAGTGAGATTCAAAAGGGTTGAGTAAATTGCATTGATAGCACCTTTACTTTTTTTTTTTTTCAAATAACATAAATTTAAATTAAAAAAAGGAAAAGGATGGTAGAAGAACAGATGTTTGGAAATTTCCCTTTAGCTAGGGAGTAAATGGATGTCGGAATAAACGTCCAGGATATTTGAGTGCATTCAACGTATTCAAAGCCCGAACAAATTACACTCCGTCTAAAAGTTTGGAATCACGTTTCATTTTTATTAATTTCCAAAGTTTTTGTTAAAATAGGACCGACTCGTTTACCAATTTTTATTAAAACATTTTCTGTTTTGTATTAAAAAAATGAAATAATATTTAAGAAATGTTTAAGAAATTTCTAGAATATTCCAGAAAGATGTAGAAGATTTCTTAGTTGGTGGAACGCTATAGATGATTCTTGAATATTCTAGAAAGTGTGAGTATTATTTCAATATTACAGAAGATTGTACCTGACTCTAGAACGTTTTGCAATAATATAAATTTAGGAGTAAGAACTGCAACTTTTAAAATCGAACACCCGTCATTCAGAAAGAATGTTTTATATAAGTTTTGTGTGTTCCATGATAAACATGGCAAGAAATAAAGCACTGAATATTGAAAAAGAAGTGCTATTATTATAAATCGTTATTATTATATAGCATTATTAAAATAAACGAGAAAGAGAGAGAGGGGGGAACTTACTTCGTTATCCTTGAATTTTTCACCCCATCGCGTAAGGGCTTTTCTTAGTCTGAAACAATACTTGGGTTGAAAAATCATGTCAGAATACACAAATTATACGATAATATCATATCATAATATATCATAACATGATATAATATCATAATTATTCCACAATATTAATATTAAGAAAGCATCCAATTACTATATACTGAAATTATTTTGAGTCAATATTAATACTGAATATTTATATGAAAAAATGACTCCCGTTACATAATTAAATATTCAGTATTTCTACATTAATGCTAGCCATATTCACAAAATATTTTCTCCCATGTTAATTGACAATTTAAAACAAAACAATACTTACCAGTTTTTAAGTTTTATTTCACTGCCGATTCATTAGCAATTCACTACAATCTCACAAATTTCATATCTTGTATTATTGTTGTTGTAGTAGGATTTTAGGAGCATCAGCGACTAAGGCCATATTGTATATTGTCTGTAAATTGCGTCTGTTCTGAAGTCGATTTTCAGCTTGCTGGATGAAAAACCGGAGTTTCCTAAAGAAAACACCATGCTACCCTCGCCTGAGACGGACTAACTCAACAACGTTGTGAAAAGGCCCATAAAAATTTCTCCTGTCATTAAAGGAACGATTTTCCACTTGGTGTGGGGGAGGACAGCGATCCTATCAACTGTGCTACACACGAGGGCATATCTTCAGTGTTTTAAATTCTCCCTCCAATTAATTGTAATAGAATAGTTATTTTTCATTACCATAAAAAGTTAAACAAAAAAAAAAAGCTGAATATTTTAAAACCTGAAAACTATTAGAAGACGTTTGGCTCGTCACCTTTTTATTCTGAATGGCGTCTGGGCAGGTCCTGTTTCAAAGGGGAGAGAACTACGCTGCCTGAGTTCATTTCCCAGATCCGTGATAAAGTCAGTACTTTATGGAAATAAACTGTCATATTATTTCCCTTTTTTACAAAGGAAGTTATGGCCATGACGAGTTGGGATGGGTGAAGAGAATTTTTCTCCGTTTTTTGTTTAACGGCTATAAACGAACAAGCATATTAAAAATGAATAGATGCTATTAGTAACAAGATCTTCCTGTATAGGTGTGCCATCCGTGTCCATGGTTGTGTCCTGAATATTTTTCATAGCATTTGAGTTTGTAATACGAAATGTGGTAGCAATCACTGGAGGAGGAGATGCCGCTGGTATTGTCAAAAGCGTATTATGCTTGGTCTGTGGTCTTGGATTGTTGCTTGCGTGATTGTAAATTATTATATTCTTCAATCCAAGGTAATACTGATGCTCCAATACTTTTATTCTATATTAATTTTAATTGTCTATTAGGCTACTAAGGGAATAAAATATATTTAATTCCCTTAGTAGTATTTGTTCTAAATCCGGTATTAAATTATATAGGATTTAGATCAAATCATCTCAAGTTTGATTGTTTTAACAGGAGTCTGCATTTCTTAATAAAAACAAGCTAAATTTGTTAACTTGTTTTATAATTTATAATAAACAATATATTTTAATATACTATTAACTAATCAGAATTTAATTTATCTTAAAAATCATAAAGAAATTTTTATGCTTTTTTAATGTTTTTTCTGTCATAGTTTATTGTATTATTTTATAATTATGCAGCTATATTTTTTTCATTTATGCTTTATACTCTTTTATAGTATTGTACTGATAGATTTTCTTTTAAAAAACATTTTGTAATTATAGAATTTTTAAATTGTATTTGTTGATGTTTATATATTTTTAATATTCACTGTTTAAATAATATACAAACATGTCTCTGTATAAGTATGCGATTAGTATAACTTAAACTGTAAATCACAAATGTAAGGCTTTTGGCTGTTGTTGTTATTGTTGTTGTTGTTAGGTTTGTTGGTGCATCAGCAACTGCGGCTATAATGCACTGATTTCTGACTAGTATATCTTTGTTTTTGGTGCTGATTCTGATAAAAATTCAAACAAGGTGATATTTATCAATCGACTTTAGGAAAACAAAAACATCATCCATATCCTGACGATCTTCTAGAACATTACGTAGTGTTAATTGATTGCAATTTTTGATAAGTAAGGAGAAAGCAGTTTTTCGTTCTCTTAGATATAATTGGCATTCGATAACGATATGCTTTACAGTGAGTGGACATGAACAGTTACTGCATTGTGGGGCATCTTCCTTTCTTAATAAATAACTGTGAGTGAGGTATGTGTGACCAATGCGCAGTCGCGCTAGTACAGTTTCTTATTTACTATTTCCTCTCATACTGGATCGTCACTGTTTGGGTTCTTTCTTTATTTCAAAAAGTTTATTATTTGTTTCTTTTTCCCATATACGTTTCCACTGTTGTATAATACATTTATAGTCAACATAAGGTGTCCTGAAATTAGAAGAGATAGGATTTGAAGCATTTTTAGCAGCTAAATCTGCCTGTTCATTTCCTGGGATTCCAGAGTGTCCAGGAATCCAACAAAACATTATGTGGTGACCACGTGCATGAATTGCCATTAACTGAGTCCACATTTGCTGTATCAGAAGATGACTGTTGGAGCGTTTACATTGCATACAATTCACGGCACTTAACGAATCGGTATATATTATGAATTGAGTATATGAGGCTTCTTTTATTTTCTCCAGGGCTAGTAAAATACCATACAACTCAGCAGTATAATTACTACATTCTGAGGGGAGCTGTTTGGCGATGATAGCATCCGGCAGGACTACAGCTGTACCAACTTTACTAGCAGTCTTCGATCCATCTGTATATAGCTGCACGTAACTCCTAAATTGAATGGAGTGGGCCAGATGTAATTGTCTAATGTTAATATCTGGAAGATTATTCTTTCCCCATTTCTGGTATTATTTTTCAATATGTATTGTGGGGATTTGCTATGGCTGGATTTGCATGCTAGTATCCTGCATTATGTTATTCATGTTGAGTCCCCAGTTAGTGTTTAGAGCTTGAAGCCTAATGCCAGATGGTTTGTTGAGACGTGATTTAGTTCGATAGAGGTTTTCCCATTTTGGTCTGAAGAGATATTGACATATCGAGTGATGTGGAAAGCTGCTGATTTTAGCGGTATAATTTAGGAGAAGAATTTGTCGCCGAAGGTCTAGCGGCGGTTCATTAGCTTCCGTATATAGACTTAAAATGGGGGATGTCCGAAAGGCACCCAGTGCTATTCGAAGTGCACTATGATGAATGGGATCAAGCCATTTCAGTACACTTGGCCTGGCTGAGGCGTATGCAGGAGATGCATAGTCTAAGCGGGATCTAATTAATGAGCGGTATAAATGTAGCAACATGTACCGATCTGCACCCCATGACATAGAGGAGATTACTCTGAGAATATTTAGTTTCTTAAGACAGCTGGTACGAATATATTTTATATGTTCAAGGAAGTTTAATTTTTTTATCAAGTATTATACCCAGAAAACGAGTACTTGGTTGAAATGTAATACAATGGGAGTCTAACTGAAGGTTTGGATCAGGATGCAATGAACGTTAACGACAGAAGTGTACTGCAGTTGTTTTCGATTTATAAATTCTGTAGCCATTGTTTTTTGCCCAAGAGACTATTCTATTAATGGTGACTTGTAGTTGTCTCTCAATAAGTCGCATATTTTGAGAATGACATGAGATGGCAAGGTCATCAGCATACAGGTATGCATCAACTGTGTTAGGTATACAATTGGTTATAGAATTGATCCTGATAGCAAAAAGTGTTGCACTCAGCACTGAGCTCTGGGGAACTCCCTCTTCTTGAACATATGTTCCAGAAAGTGACGAGTGGAAGAGGACTTGGAAGGATCTGTTAGACAGGAAGTTCTGAATAAATTTCGGGAGATGACCCCGAAGACAAGAGTTACGTAAGTCCTGTAGAATCCCATAACGCCAAGTTGTATCAAATGCTTTCTCGATGTCTACGCATATCATAACAAAGTGTTCATTTCTTAGAAAGGCGTTCCGAATATTTGCTTCCGCTTTGATAATGAGATCAAGCGTCGATCTACTTCTCCGAAAACCATACTGGCTTGGACTCAGAATGTTTTGAGTCTCCAAATACCACGTTAGTCGTGTGTTAAGTATTTTTTCCATTGTTTTTCTCAAGCAACTTGTTAAGGAGATAGGTCGATAATTTGTTGGATCTGTGTGGTCTTTTCCTGGTTTCGGGAAGGCTAGCACATAAGAATGGTGGGGTAATATTCCTCTAAGAAAATTCTATTATAGAGTAGTAAGAGAGCACTTAGTAATCTTTCACTTAAATGGGAAATCATTGCGTAATAAATTCCATTAGGACCTTGGGCACTGTTTTTCACTTTTGTGAGCGCATTAAGCAATTCAGTCATGGTCAACGGCAGATTGTATGAATGTTGGAGAGTGGTATTAAAATTCAGTTTATACTTTTCTGTACTGCATTTTAGCATCTGAAAGGCTGGTTCATAGGCGAAAACAGCTGAGAGTGATTCAAAAGACGAGCCGAATGCATTAGCAAGTTCCTCAGGTTCAGAAATTTCCTTTCCTATCAGAAATAGAATCGGAGAAATAGCGAGTGAGTATTTGCCATTGATACGTTTGATTTTTTTCCAGACTGTAGCAGTACTGTGAATCTGTTTATTGTGGCACATAGCGTGCCCATGCTTCTTTTCTAAACTGATTCCAGGATTTATTTATTTCTCTTTTAGCAATGCTACATGCTTCATTCCACCATTCATTCCACCATGTTTCATTCCTCCATCCAATGATGGAGTCGGATTTTAAATGATGATTTCGGGATAGCGGATTCAGCTGCTGTCATTATTCGTTGTGTGATATAGCTTACTGCAGAATCAATCTTGTCAGTTGCAGTGATAGTGGAATCTAAATTAGCTATTTCTTGATATTTAGCCCAGTTGGCCTTGTCAAATTTCCAAATTATTCTAATTCTGTTGAGCGGAGGAGAACTTGTACAGAAATTACAGATGATCGGAAAGTGATCACTACCAAGAGGGTTGTCATTAACTGTCCAGTCTATGAGAGGAAATATTGTTGGAGAACATACTGTTAGATCAATGGCAGAGCTTGAGCCAGATGGTACATGAACATATGTGTGATCACCGGTGTTTAAAATAGTTAGATTGTGTTTATCCAAGAATTTCTCAATTATTTTTCCACTGCAGTCAAGTTGTTGAGAACCCCATAGGGGGTTATGGCAATTCCAGTCACCCAGAATACAGAAAGGAGCGGGTATTTGTCCTACTAGGTCATCTAAATCAGCAAGGGTGTAAGCGTGGTTTGGTGACAGATACAATGAGACTAATGTTATCGTTATGCCAATGGTGATACGGGCTGCAATTGCCTCCAACGGTGTTTGCAAGGGAACAGGTCTGGAGGGAATTGAAGAGTTTACTAACAGTGCTACTCCTCTGTGTGCTGCATTAGAGCAGTTTCTATCTTTTCTATATATGGTGAAGTGTTTAATTGTTAGAGATACTGCATTCGTCAGGTTTGTTTCTTGTATGCATGCTGCGACAGGCTTATATTCACTTAGGAGATCATAGAGGTCATCTAAATTAGCACGAAATCCGCGACAATTCCATTGAACCACTTAAATATCATGAAATTATTTGTTAGTCGTTAGTAAGTTAGTCCTATGTACAAGAAGAAAGGTGTCTTTCCTTTCTATTAGGTACGCTAGCTTCTTTACTTTAGAAGAGCAAAATTATATGACTCTGTAAAAAATGAAAAATAATACTATAAGTATCTGCCGCTCTTTACGAAAAACGCATGGAAATCACTCAGAAATCGCTATAATCACTCGCTTGGCGCTCGGGGCCTTATCAATTCTAAATATCTGTGTGCAGCACAGCCTACTTACATAATCTCGTCGATTTTTCCAGATCCTTCACCGTCGAATGTCTTAAATGCCTTTTTAATGACGTCCTCTGGATCTGTACCTGAAAACATAGGAATATCGTGTAAGCATTTCCAAACATCAAAATTATTCACTTATTATCCGTTAAATCGAGAAAAAAGAAGAAATTTAAGAATATTTTAAAATAAATTATTTGGGTATTCAAAAAAATCGTTCGGAATACATAAATACCTAAATAATAATATGCCTCAATATTATTCTTAAATTATAATACCTAATATTATAAATTGTAATTGCTGAATATAGAATTTGCATAATTCTCAAATCAATTTTCTTATTTTGTTGGGCAGAAACCGGAGTTTTCGAAAAGAGGGGGGCTTGACATTCTCGCCTTAGAGAATGTCAAGCATTATTTCTAGCATTATTGACGGGATTCAAACCCAGGCCTTTTTTTGTGGTGTTGGGGAAACGGTGATTATAACCACCATTCTCCCACCGTGCTAAAAGTCAAGGACAGTCTTTAAAGTATAAATATATACTGGTTGAACTATCTCCCAAGTAATATTATCCAAATTAAGGCCACTGTTTGAAATCAGTTCCTTCAGACGTATGTTGGAGGGTTGATGGATCGTTGATACGTGATAGATATTTTCACAACTCAACGATAACAGTCTCACGTGCTGGATGGTGCGGAATGGACTTTACTTAGCAGCATATTAAATGTTTTTTTTATCTGAAGCTGTAGTGTGTTTCAAGAATTTCAAAGGGAGCCCTTTAAGGAATGTTTTATTTTAAAGAACTGTGGTATATAAGATTTTAAAGCACTTTCATGATGTTTAACTTACTTAGGCATGCCGATTTGCTTAATGTGGTCCAAAAATATTAACTTCCTGTCTATGAGAACGCCTAAGAAAATTAACACTACTGAATTTATGTGTTATTTTAATTTTAGATCTGGGTCAGTGTAGCGATTTCTTTTCCTATAGAAATGTATTCTTGCGGTTTTATGTTTGCAGATTAGGAGATTCCGTTTGTTTGCTCTCACTTGGCTTTTCAGTAGTTCTCGTGTTTTCAGGTTGCTAGTTTGTTTGGGAAATTTTTGAGACGCTAATGGTGGATAACTATTCATCTCTTTTGCGCTCTTTTTTGGTTCTAGGTTGTGGTTTTTGATTTTTTTGGCGCAAAAGCAAACTTTGTTGGTCCTGCGTTTAGTTTTACCATCCGGTCTTCCGCCACTGGGAGACAAGGGCAGTACAGTTAGAGTAATTGCAGGCAAACTGTAATCCTCGTACCACAAGCGTTCTCAGGAGAAGGTAGCATGTTTTTTATCCCGGAAACTCAGGTTTTTCGCCCGCCCAGCAAACAGAATTTACAGACAATATACACGGAGCAACGTGGCATTAGTTGACGATGCTCCTAAAATCCAATAACAACGACAAAAGTTAACACACAAGTCAGTGGAGGTAGACAGCAGCTATATTTATATTTGACTGAATTGGGAATTTTTCACACGGCAACGGCAGGGCAAAAATGCCCACATGAACAGATTTCAGCAGAATATGCAAACAACAAATTCCTAATGGTTATTAGGTTATTATTTATTAGTCGTTGGCGCATCGGCTTCTGTGGCCATAATGCACCTGTCTTAGTTTTGTTTTCCTAGTCTGGTTTCTTTCAAATTTTAGATCTAAGTCATACCTGACTCTATAAAGAGATGGAGTTCAAATGGATTTATTGACTTGCGATGATTTTTGTGTTTAAAATCTGATTATATAAGCCTATTAATTTTGGGTAGCGAAAAACTTCTCTTATATTATTTTCTTCACTTAAAATGTTTTCCAAAGCTAGAGCAAAATTCCTAATGGAGCCGAATCAGTGGCTGAAGTTTAATCAATAGTCCTTTCCCCTCGTGAGCAGTGGCACGAGTGGGGAACACTAGAGAATGATCCCGAGTCACCAAATTCTGTTTACATTTTTCTTTGTCTAGTGGCTTGAAAGGACTACTGCTACAGTACCCGCAGATTAATATCACATTCGAAATGACCAAAACTACTGATATACTGTTTTATTAACCTGCAATAAAAAAAAACAATAAATAATAATCGTAAAAGGTCCATTTCGCTCGTATGAAATGGGCCTTACCTACAAACAAAAAAAAAAAAGCCTGTTCACTCATCACATAATTCTGAGAATATTTTTGGAGACTTGTTTTTTATAGAGAGTATGGTTGGTTCGTTGGTTGGTTTGTTTAGAGATTTTTTAGGTGCATCACCAACTATGGCCATAGTGCGCCATACATATGGTGAGAATTTATGCTATTTCTTGTCAGATAGAGATAATATGGTAAAACATGGTAAAACATAGTACCAGTAAGTTAGTTTTTTATCTAATTAAAGGAGGTGGTATACATTAATCATTTTGAGAAAGGTAAAAATGATTGAGGCATTTATTTTATTGCCTAAAAGTGAAGTAAGTGAAAGAGGGTCTTCTGTTGTGGTTGGAGTGAAGAGATTTTGGCGTTCTCTTGCATATTTTGGGCAATCAATAAGGATATGTTTTATTGAAAGCACTGTGCTGCAATGATGGCACTCGGGGGGGGGAGATCTCCCCTCTTAATAGATAACTATGAGTGATATTTGTGTGACCTATTCGTAGGCGTGCCAATATTACCTCCTGTTGTCGAATTGAACTGAAGCTTGAAAGCCATCGCTCAAGATTTGGCTTAATACTTCGGAGCTTACTGTTATATTGATTTTTCCATGATAATTGCCAACGGTACATGCTGTGGCTATATTGGGACGCGTCCCGAAAGCTACTGGTTTTATCTTATTATATTTTATTATAATTTGTTTTTGTTAATAAACTGGGTAATAACTATAACTATATATGTATTTGTGAGAAATTTTCTTTATGTTATGTAGATTTATTCCATTGATGGAGGGATAAATCGCATGAAGGTGAAGTAATGTCCCAAGGAGCACAGGAAATTGGAAGGGTATTTGCAACATTATTTAAAGACAGATTAAATTCTTCTGAAAGGTATTTTATTCGCATACCTAATGGTCTGTTAGCAGAAAGGCGGTTTCGGTATAACATGCTGTGCTGGTGGGTGAAAAGTATCTTCCAGTTTGGGTGTTGAGGCATAGATCTAATTTTATATGCATAGCGTAATATAAGTTGTCTTCTAATAGAGAGAGAGAGGGGGGGGGGTTCGTGGGCTTCAGCATATAGATTATGTATTGGAGACGTGCGATATGCTCCTATGACAATGCGTATTGCACTATCATGGATAGGATCAAGCCAGCAAAGGACACTAGGTCTTGCAGAGCTATACACTGGTGCTCCGTAATCAAGCTTTGATCTTATTAAGGATCTGTATAATCGCAACATAATAACTCGATCAGCTCCCCACTTAGTTGCTGGGAGAACCCGGATGATATTTAGCTTTTGTTGACAGGATTTTCTTAGTTTTTTAATATGCTCTAAAAAGGTTAGTTTATGGTCCAATGTGATGCCTAAGAACCGTATGCTGGGATGAACTGCTATTGGTTGATCATTCAGTTGTAGTTCCGGATGTGGGTGAAGTTTAATTTGGTGGCAAAAATGGATGCACAACGTTTTTTGGAGACAAAGTTGAAAGCCATTAATTTGTGTCCATGAACTGATCTTATTTATTACCACTTGTAATTGTCTCTCAATAGTATTCATATTTTTCGCATGGCATGAAATGCCAAGGTCATCTATAGTGCTGTATCAATAGTGTTTTGAAGTTGTTCGGCAATGGTGTTAATTGCAATTATAAAAAAGTGTAGCACTGAGTACAGAGCCTTGGGGGATCCTTCTTCTTGCAAGAATACTTGGGATAACGAAGTTTTGAATCTAAACTGAAAAGTGCGTTTGTACAAGAAGTTTTGTATGAAAATTGGCAGATGACCCCGAAGTCCAAGTTGTTATAGTTCGCGGAGTATTCCATACTTCCATGTGGAATCGTAAGCCTTACTGATATCAAAGCATACCATGACATGATGTTCCGATCTAAGGAATGCATTTCGGATGGAGTTCTCAAGTCGTACTAGAATGTCTAGTGTTGATCTATTTTGTCGGATACCAAATTGTGCAGTATGTATGAGATTAAAATTTTCTAGGTACCATATCAGTAGGCGGTTTACCATTTTTTCAATAATTTTGCACAGGCAACTGGTCAAGGCAATGGGTCTATAGTAAGTGGGTTTTTTTGGGTCTCTACCTGGTTTAAAGATAGAGTGTATGGAACCTAAGATATAAGCGATTGTGCAACTCCCAAACATTTAGATTTTTTAAATTTTATTACTTAAATCTGAAAAAATGTTCTTGGAATAGAAAAGACATACTTTAGACACATTTTTGTATTAAAAAAAATATAGGTAACAGAGTGAAATTTAAGATGACACTTTACCTGATATCCTTTCTCCGAAGATGGTAAGGAACATCGTGAAGTTAATGGGGCCTGGTGCTTCTGATATCATTGATTCTAAGTCATTCTCGGGAACAATTCGTCCTGAAAGTAAAATAAAACTTTCACACATTACAGAATTTAAGATTGTTTACATAACCATGCGTTAAAAATTGTTAAAATTTGTTTGCTAATTGTATTAATGAAGTTATATCTTTATGCGTTTGTAATGGTGTTTGTGTACGAAATATTTCTGTTCTTGATGAAAATATAAATTAGCCTTGACTACAAGTGGGCTGCTGTACAAACATGTAATAATACTCACCACCTCAGAAATTTGGTGACTTGATTGATTGATTAATTAATTGATTTTGATTTTTTGTGACGCAAAAACAAGAAGGTTATAATGCTCCATGAAAATTCTAAAATTAATAAAACAGAAGTTTGGTAACCTTTAAACAGGTTACCTTTTTCAAATTTTATATATATGTACATACACTGTGCTTCCACTTTATTAGGTACACCTACCTAGTAGCCTGTTGAGCCTTCTTTTGCCTTCAAAACAGCCTGAATTTGTCTAGGTATGGATTGGAAAAGATGCTGAAAACGTGCAGGAATGGTGTACCATGCAGACATGAGTGTGTCACGCAGTTCCTTGAGATTCGACGGAGGTGTAGGCCTGCAGCGAACAGCCCTTTCCAGCTCATCCCAAAGATGTTCAATAGCATGGAGATCCGCGGACTGAGCGGGCCACTGCAGCAAAGAAAAGTCATTGTCATGTTCCTGGAACCATTCCATAGTGATTCTGGCTTTGTGCACCGGCGCATTATCCTGCTGGAAGTAACCATCTGACTGAGGATAAACTGTCAACATGAACGGATGCATTTTGTCAGCAACGATGTTTAGGTACGATGTGGCATTCAAACGTGAATCTATGGGTATCAATGGACCCAACGTGTGCCAAGAAAACATTCCCCACACCATAACACTGCCCCCACCACCTTGCACAATAGTCGTCAGACCTGACGGGTCCATGGATTCATGTTGTTTTCGCCAAATTTTGAGCCTTCCATCAACATGATGCACCAGGAACTTCGACTCGTCAGACCAAACAACTGTTTTCCAATCCTCGATAGTCCAGTGCTGGTGCCCACACGAGGCGTGCTCTCTTGTTCTTCATTGATAACAAAAGGTACGCGATGTGACTGTCGGCTGTTGTAGCCCATTCGCGACAAAGTGCGACTAGTGGTCCTTTGCGATATTTTGTTCTGCGCACCAAGGTTGTATTCTGAAGTGATGTGCGACATTGAGGTCCGTCTGTTTCCTTGCACATTCTAGCCATCCTACTCTGACCTCTCTCATCAAGAAGCGATTTTCTTCCACAGGAGTGCCGTTCAGAGGATGTTTTCTGTTCGCTGCACCATTCTCAATACACCCTTGAAACTGTGGTGCGTCTAAAGTTCGGGAGAAGTGCCGTTTCAGAGATGCTTTGTCCAGCACGTCTTGCACCTACTACCATGGCAAGTTCGAAGTCTGTCAGATCACTTATTTTCCCCATCCATTCTTGCTACGGTTTGTATGCTTAACTGATACTAGAAAGGTTGTTCTGCTGCATTTATATCCACAACTGTGGTCATGTGACTTGCAAAGTTGTTGGACAAACCATTTGTTTGCACAGCAGGGGTGTACCTAATAAAGTATTTGTTTGTTTGTTTGTTTGTGTTTTATTGGCGCATCAGCAACTGAGGCTATAATGCGCCAAATACCGGTCATATATAAAAGGTAAAAGATTCAGTGACCTAAGTAGTTAGGCCACCATGTCCATATGTATAATAACAAAGATATAAAAAGTAAACCAATAAATACGTAACAATAACGTAAATTTTTATATACAATTAAAAACTTTTATTAATTTGAAATAGCTAAAAACAGCAGACACGTTGTCGTTGTCGGATAAAATCTGACTGAGTGTATACGGCTCAGTCAGATGATTAAAAATGCTAGAACGGATATTGCTAAAATCTGGACATTCGATTAAAAGGTGTCTAATTGATATAATTGTGCCACAAGACGCACACATAGGAGGGTCATCAGCCCTCAGCAGAAAAGAATGTGTCAAATGACTATGTCCTATGCGGGTCCGGGCAAGAACAACTTCCTCCTTACGATTCCTGCGCAGACAAGACTGCCACGGTTCAATAACAGGCTTTATACGATGTAATTTATTCGCAGTCTGTCTATTCCACGAATCCTGCCATTGGGAATGTACCTTTTGATGTACTGTTTGCCTGTAGTCTGTATAGGGGACTAACAGGCAACGGTTATTATTGGGAATTGCTGATTTGGCTGCGGCGTCAGCCAAATCATTTCCCCTAATCCCAATGTGGCTGGGAATCCAGCAGAAGCGGATGTCATATTCGCGTTCATGGAGAACGTGAATCTTCTGCTGAATGCTAGACAGAACTGGATGAGGATTATACCTCACAGATATTAAAGCCTGTAACATGCTAAGAGAGTCGGAATATAAAATGAACCGTTGGTATTGGCATTCACTAATATGATCCAAGGCTAACTCTACAGCGTGCAGCTCTGCAGTAAATATGCTGCAATCAGAGGGAATCTGCTCTGATATAGTGCTGTCTGTGAAGACAGCAGCAGATCCCACATATGATTCCGACTTCGAACCGTCTGTGTAGACTGGCGCGAAGTCGGAATATTCAGTTCGGTGAGCTGAATGAAGCTGCAGGTAGACACATGATGGCGTGTCCAACTTTCCCCAGTTTCTAAGCGACAAGTCGCATGCCGGGACACGAGCATGCCAGGGTGGAAAGGGTTGCTTTGATGTTTGGGCAACCTTGTCTACCTTGATATTAAGTTCTTTGAGTAGCTCTTGGAAACGAATACCAAAAGGACGATTGGCAGTCTTACGGGTATTGTATAAATTTTCCCATCGTGGCTCAAAAACGAAGGGCCACGTAGGATGGTCTGGCAGGGATTTCAATTTTAAAGCATACTTTACAGACAACTGCTTACGTCGAAGTGATAACGGTGGTTCGTTTGCTTCGACGTATAAGCTCTGGACAGGAGATGTGCGATATGCTCCAGTAGCAATACGTAGGGCCTGATGATGGACGGGGTCCAGCCATCGCAGGACACTGTCTCTGGCTGAGGAATATACATGGGACCCATAATCTAGTTTGGATCGCACAAGTGCACGGTAGAGCCGAAGAAGGATACATCTGTCTGCTCCCCAAGATGTAGAGGAGAGCGAGCGAAGCATATTAAGGCCTCTTGTGCACTTTGTGCGGAGCTGACGAACATGATCTAAAAACGTCAGTTTTTTATCGAATATGAGTCCCAAGAATTTTATGTTCGCTGCTACTGGAATGGCATTTTGTCCGAGCCTTAGTTCAGGTTCAGGATGAAGATTACGCTTGCGACAAAAGTGTACGCAAACGGTCTTCTCCGGCGAGAACCTGAAGCCATTAGCAAGTGCCCAGGAATTCAGACTATCAATGGCTTTCTGCAGTTGTCTTTCAATAACCCTCATGTTGCACGACTGGCAAAAAATGCTAAAGTCATCAACATAGAGGGCACTGTTTACAGTCGGAGGAAGTTGTTCTGTGATGGAATTTATTTTTATGGCAAAAAGCGTGACACTTAATACTGATCCTTGTGGTACTCCCTCCTCTTGGCTAAAGGAGCGAGAGAGTGAGGATCCCACACGAACTTGGAACGATCGATTGGCTAAAAAGTTTTGAATAAAAAAAGGCAGATGCCCTCTTAGGCCAAGGCTATGTAAGTCTTTTAAAATGCCAAATCTCCAAGTTGTGTCATACGCTTTTTCCATGTCAAAGAACACCGACACCAAGTGTTCCCGTTTTAGGAATGCATCCCGGATAGATGCTTCCATTCTAATAAGATGGTCCAAAGTGGACCGGTTCCTTCGGAAGCCGCACTGGATGTTGGAGAGAAGGTCATTTGATTCTAAATACCATAGTAAACGGGAATTGACCATTCTCTCCAGGATTTTGCACAAACAGCTAGTCAGAGCAATAGGACGATAATTGGTGGTGACTTTTGGATCCTTTCCTGGCTTAGGAAAGGCAAGAACGATTGCCTTTCGCCAGGAGTCCGGAAACTGCCCTTCAGTAAAGATTCTGTTATACAGAAGGAGCAGACAATCCATAGATTTTGGTGAAAGATGTTTAATCATTTCATAATGGATGCCATCTGGTCCAACGGCACTTGCTTTGGAAAGAGCGAGGGCTCTTTTCAATTCCACAATAGTGAAATCCCCGTTGTAGGGATAAATGCCCTTAGTTTTAAAGTTAAGTGCCTGTTTTTCTATTTTATATTTCAGGACCAGGAACTCTGGGGAATACGAAGATGTTGCAGAGATCTTAGAGAATGTTTCCCCAAGAGCATTGGCTATTGCAGTTGGATCTGCAATAGCGCATCCATTATAATCTAGGATTGCAGAAGGGTGGGAGGTATATTTTCCCTTCATTTTCCGGATTTTATCCCAGACTACCTTAGAGTTGGTAGACTGGTTAATAGATGATGTAAAACGGATCCAAGATTCCTTTTGACTCTGACGACGGATGTAGCGTGCTTTAGCTCGTGCACGTTTGAAGGCTATAAGGTTGTTCGTGGTAGGATATCGGCGAAATATCCCCCACGCTTTGTTTTGAGCCTTTTTTGCTGCTGTGCATTGTGAATTCCACCAAGGTTTGGGAAATGGTGGAAACCGGGCTGATGTTTTTGGGACAGCATTAGCAGCTGCTTGGACGATGATTTCTGTGATGAACTTTACTGCGTCATTGATCGGCTCCTGACTGACTGTGCTAAGATCAAAATTTGCCTGTTGTTGGAAGGCAGTCCAGTCAGCCTGATCAATCTTCCACCGTGGTAACCTAAAAGGAAGACATGGTCTCCCACTGTGTAACAAGGTTATCACAGGGAAGTGATCGCTTCCGTATGGATTCTCCTCCACTTCCCAGGTGAGTGAAGGGAGTAGAGAAGGGGAGCAGATAGATAGATCAATGGCAGAAAAAGTACGGGTAGGCATGTGGAAGAAGGTGTTATTTCCAGTATTTAGAAGGGAAAGGTCATTGTCATTGAGCATACGCTCAATGACTCGTCCCCTTCCGTTGACGTTAGCACTACCCCACAGGGTGTTATGTCCGTTAAAATCCCCAAGAAGTAAGAAAGGGGGAGGCAGCTGCGTTAGAAGATCATCAAGGTCTGCTTGGGAGATGTCAGTCCCAGGTGGCAAATAGACAGAGCACACAGTTAATAAAAATCCCACCGTAAGGCGAATTGCAACAGCCTCTATGCTAGTTGTAATTAGTAAGGACTGCACTGGGGTCTGGTTACCCACAAGGATAGCCACTCCCCCATGTACAGAGCCATCCGCAATTCTATCCTTACGAAAAATTGTGGTGTTATGCATCGTGGGATCGTCACTTGCCTTTAGATATGTCTCCTGCAAGCAAAAGCAAACTGGCTCGTGCTTTTGCAGGAGTGCCTTGATGTCATCTATATTTCGCCGGAATCCACGACAATTCCATTGTAGGAATTTAGCCATTATTTTGGCTTGGTGGGTCCGTCAGGCGGCTTCCGAGGTGCTGAGGGCTTACTTTTATCAGTCTTGGATTTATCTTTTTTGGGGAAGAATGGACGCTGTCCCGTGTCCATTTCCTCCTCCGCAAAGAGTTCCAAGACGGACTCTTCGGGTACCTCCTTCTGCTCGACATCCATCTTTTCTTGGGTACTAGGGGGTACTTCCCCTTTTTTATTCTTTTCTTTAATAGTTAACTTTGGAACTTGTGGAGCATTAGGAGGTACCGATATAGGAGTGGCAGCTGATTGGTCCTTTTGTGCAGGTTTTTGAGAACTTAATAGATACCGCGCGATGGGAGTGAAAGACTCCTTTGGAGGAATGGTCATGTCCGTCTGAGTTCCAACGGAACATCTCCCTGCTACCTTCTGGGCGTAGGTAGGTCTGTTGATATTCAGGGGTTTGACCGATTTCCTTGCCTCCTGGTATGATATGTTAAGCTCTGCCTTCAGCCGTTGAATCTCTTTTTCTTCTTTCCACCTCTGGCATGCTCGTGAGTAGGCCGGGTGTTCGCCCTCACAGTTAATACAGGTGGGTTTTGCGGCTGAACATGCTGTTGTTTCGTGGTCCTTTGCACCGCATCGAGCGCATGCAAGGACTCCACGGCAGGCCATTTGGGAATGTCCATACTTTTGGCATTTAAAACACCTTAAAGGATTTGGTATGTATGGACGCACTGAACAGTTGATATATCCAGCTTTAATCTCCTCAGGAGGTTTAGGAGTGTTAAAAGTCAGGATAACGCTCCTGGTTTTAACAATTTTTCCATCCCTTCGCGCTGTGATTCTCTTGACGGCAATGACTCCCTGTGGTTTTAATTCGGAGCAGATTTCCTCCTCGTATACGTCGAGAAGGTCCCACTCCGAAATGACACCTCTAGATGAATTGAGTGTTCTGTGTGGTGTCACTGTTATAGGGATTCCTCCGATTGATGTTGTTCGGAGTAGATGTTCTGATTGCCTGTCGGTTTTGGTTTCAATTAAGAGGTCTCCAGAACGGAGCCTCTTAACTGATTTGGGGGAACCTGCTATCCCATCTAACCCTTTTTGAATGAAAAAGGGCGACATTTTACCAATCGGTTTTTCACCGGTTGAGTGCATAATTTGGAACCTGGGTACAGGCCCTGATGTTACTTCTGTTCGCTGCCTCTTTGTACTAATAGTACTATCTGGATCTTCATCTATGTTTGCAGATAGGGACCGGGTTGGGGCCCCTGAAGAAGTTAGTTTATCAGGATTCATGAGTTTTTTTAAGTGGTTCAGTGCCCGGGCTCCCCACCCACCACGGAGCCCAAAGGGACGCCCACTACCCGGCATGCAATAAATGCGCTCGGGAGTGGGACGCCAGGGCTACCCAGACACCATACCCGCACCGCCGCCAGCCTGAATCCTGTCCCTCGGACCATGAGGGTAGGGGCATGGCTTTGACACGGTTGACCCTCGCAGGCGAACCTACTAGCCGATTGATCCTGGCCGGGCCTTCCAGGACCACCCGTCTTGTCGAAGCAGGGGCCAAAGTGGTGTATTGAAGCTGGGCCCCTCAACCACCAGGATCCCCCTTTCCGAATTTCCACGGGTCGCAGCGCACGGCAAACACGCCGGATTCCATTGATGTAAGCCCGGAACCTAGGCTGTGGGCGTTGGATCCCAGTGATGCTAGTCTGGAAGTCCAGCAGCGTCACTGGGAGGTCCCCTCACCACGTACAGGTGCCCACGTCGAGGGGCCTAATAAAGTAGCAACACAGTGTATATACAGATATAGCACTAGATAAAAATCAGCATAAAGGTAAAAAAATTTATATGAGTGTGTATATATTAATCGCCTTTAAAAATTTAAGAAGTGATGACACATTGGCATTTAAAATCTGACTAAGTTTAGTTTGGTTCAGTCAGATGAGTATAAGCGGTAAAACGAGCATGTTTAAAACGGGTACAGTCGGGTAAAATATGCTTAGCGGATAAAATTGTGTCGCATTGCTCGCACATAGGAGGGTCATCAGCCCTCAGCAAAAAGGAGTGTGTCAGATGACTGTGTCCTATGCGGAGCCGAGCAAGAACAACTTCCGCTTTGCGATCCCTGAAATTTGGTGGCGATATTAATCCAGTGAAATCTGTGGTAGTCTATGGTCAATGAGAGGTAAGAGATGTGGTGCTTCAAGCTACCGGAGCATGAAAATTGACAGATGGAGATGGAGTTCATAGTCGATCAGTTTCGGCAACTAAAACTCTGACAGGAACGATCTTCTGCAAAAAAAGTTTAACCTATGCATTCGTCTGAAAAAAAATTGTACAGTGAGAATACAAGGAATGAGATGAGAAAGTGGAAGTATTTGAGTGGATTAGAATCCAACTTTGAATTAAATGCCGCAATTAAATGAATATAAATTCGTTTAATTGCGGCGGATGCTGTGGATGGCCAAATTCAGCACATAAAACACTTTAAGCAGGTGGTAATCATTATATATTTTTAATATCATGAACATAAAAGAAGATGGGATGGGATGGATCTTTTATGGGTCTTTGCTAACAAGGGTTCTCGCATTTTAAAGAAAATGCGAGAACCCTTGGTCATCAGCTGCTCCGTAAGGGAGTAAATTTTAGTTTGGAGTCAAAAGTGAACTCGGAGTTGGGTAACATTTTGCAGTTGTTAGTCTTTGGGAAAATGCATCATTACTGCTTGGAAGAGTTTAAATTCAGCCCAGATAATGATAAATAACTGTCTAGAAAACTGAATTTCTCAGTGATTTGGTGAATTTCAGGTACAGAATTGGAGTAATTTGGTAAGAAATTTTGGATCATCGCAAGTTTATGCAATAAGCTGATTGATGGCAGCGAGGAAGGGAAGTTAAAGATGCCCCCACCTCCCTTCCCAAGCAGTTCGGCATATACGGTGTGTGTTTGCATATTCCAGCTTAAACTAAGCTGACAGATTCAGTTGTAAAACAATGATATGAGGAATCTCAGCATTTTTTAATTTATACTTAAGAACTGTACGCATCAAAGTGAGGGCCGGCCTGTTGATGCTATGAAACGCTGCCCCCAGGTAATGGCAGTAATAAATCTGTTGGCATTTTCGCAGTGGTAGTAAAAGCTTTAAGAAATGAATTAGTAACTACCCATTAATTAAATATTAATTAATTATTTTGTTGCCAATTAGCTACTAATTAATTTAGATTTGGATTTGATTTGGTGTTTATTGGCGCAAAAACAACTAAGGCTATACTGCGCCAGGAAACGATTAAAATAACACTAAAAATGAATTCTGGTAACCTTTAAAAAGGTTACCTCGTCAAATTATTTGTATATATATATCAATGTGTAAAAGCAGTATAAGTTTAAAAATAAATGATCCAATTTATATATGTGTGTATATATTAATAGCTTGTAAAAACTTAAAAACTGCTGACACGTGGTCGTTGTCTGATAAAATCTGACTGAGTGTATAAGGCTCAGTCGGATGAGTAAAAGCGGTAAAATATATATTGCGAATATCGGTAAAATTAACGCAATCTATTAAAATATGCTTTATTGATAAAATGGTGTCGCAAGACTCGCACATAGGAGGGTCATCCGCCCTCAGCAGAAAGGAATGTGTCAGATGACTGTGTCCTATGCGGAGTCGAGCAAGAACAACTTCCTCGCTCCGAGTCCTGCGCAGACTAGACTGCCATGTTTCTATTACAGGCTTTATTTGATATAATTTATTTGTTCTCTGTCTCTGCCATAGTTCTTGCCATTGGGAATATATCTTTTTGCGTATTACTTGCCTGTAGTCTGTATAGGGGACTGACAGGCAGCGATTATGAGTGGGTGTTGCTGATTTGGCTGCAGCGTCAGCCAAATCATTTCCCTTTATCCCAATGTGGCTAGGAATCCAGCAGAAGCGGATATCAAACTTGCATTCATGAAGAGAATGTCTTTTCTGCTGAACCCGACAAAGAACTGGATGAGAATTATATCTCGTAGATAATAAAGCCTGTAATACACTCAAAGAATCAGAATATATTATTGACCTTTGGAATTGACAAGTTCGAATGTGATCCAAGGCTAGCTCTATAGCATACAGCTCTGCAGTGTATATGCTGGATTCGGGAGGAATCTGCTGAGATATTACTAATTAATTTAGAAAATAATATATAAAATTAATTGTTTTGACTTCACTGCACATACCCTCAACTTAATATTCACTTAACCTTTTGTAATGTAATTTAATTATTTCCATCTGGACGCCCTCGTGGGGTGGCACAGTTGGTATAATCACCTTCCTCCCCACACCACATTTAATAGACCTGAGTTCAAATGCTGCAATGATGCGAGCAATTTTTATGGGTCTTTTTAACAACGTGTTTGGTTGAGGCGGCCTTAGGGGAGGGTAACATGGTTGATTGATCCCGAAAACTGGAGTTTATGTCCAGCAAGCAGCAAATCTACCACAAAACACACACACATGTAATTTACATGCAAGTCGTTGAAGCGCCTAAAATTTTACAACCAACGAAACAGTTGAGTAATGTCAGAATCATTAGTCTTTAATGACATTAAACACATTAGTCTTTAATGTCAAAAATCATGAGACTGCTTTTTTATCGTTGCATTTATGGTTTATTAAATAATACATTATAGCGCACTTCTTGTCATTGCCGTATAACGTATTTTCTATAAGTATTTTATTTTAGACAACACTTAAACAATTTATGTCATGCACAGTGAGAATAACAGTAAATATTCTTCAATATCTGAAGCACAAACGCAACGAAAAAAAAAAATACTGATATCAATGTGTTAGTTTACCTAGAGAGTCAAACGTCGCCCTCAGATCGTTTTTATCGATGAAGCCGTCTTTATTTGAATCAATCAGCTGGAATGCCTGAAAGATATAAAAAAAATATTTATAAAATTCTTTTAAATTCGGCTAATGTTGTTGATAGGGGGTAGTCTCAGGGGCACCAGCCGAGGAGCGAAAAAAAAAATTTCTGTATAATTAGAACTAAGTGGAAATTGAAAATTTATTCCTTACTTCACACCAGTTTTTAAACTGTCGTTCTGTACCTCGTGACTTTTCAATCACAAGATTCAGGAAGCAGTTGGGCAACTTCTTAAGGCGATTGGATACTTCATGTGTTGTACCTTTTAAACAGGCTATGAAAGACAAGGAATATTGTCATGGCATGAATTAAGACAAATGATTTGCTTGAAAGGAAGACAAAATGTTGTTGTTAGATTTGTTGGTTCATCGGAAACTTAATCTATAATGCACTAATTACTGTAAAGTGTAAAGTGTGTTTAGGGTCAAACGGCACCAGGGGTTTCCCCCATCTCCGCGTTGCTTTCATTGTGAGTGAACCAGTTCGCTGGGAAATGCCAGAGATTTAAAAGTGTATGGATATTGTATATGTGTAATGTCATGTACCGTTGTTCATCTGGTCGTTTAGCCGCTGGACCCCTACTGAGGCCCAACGTTGCCCCACTTTCGCCCCGTGGAGGCAGACCAGGAAACACCAGTAGACTAAGATTTACTCTGGCAGGTCCTGCCGCTTAATTTCCTGAGATTTCGGCGGCTAGGACCTAAAAAAAAAAAAAAAAAAAAAAAAAATATATATATATAAAAATAAAAAATAAAAAAAAAATAATAAAATAAAGAGAGGAAATGAAAGTTAAAAAATAAACTAAGATATATATATATATATATATATATTTTTTATTTTTTTTTATTTTGGTAAATTCTATGGGGAATAACGCTAAATTTTTGAAACGCCGAGTGTATGGGCGAAAAACGTAATTTGGAGATGACTAAATCAATTCCGATGTGTAGGGCATTCGCTTGCGTATGTGCAGGTAGAGTGGGTGGGGAGACTGAAGTCTGGGGGGGAAAGACAGAAGTATGGAGTCGAGAGAGGAGGCAACTCCAAGTCACAGTGGGGCATGCCCATGCCCCACCAGAAGGGAAAGTGGGAATGGTGAGAGGGGGATGAGACAGTAAGACCGTCTCTCCCCCCACCGGGGATATGGGTATTAAAGATGAAGGAGGCTAGGGTGCCCTCTTCAATTCGCCAAATGGCGTTTGGCAGCTGTGCTGCGTTAAGTCTCTTTTCTTCAATATTGAGCCGGTTTCAGTCCAGTCGCTCATGGGGTAAGCGCCGTCCTTGTGTTTTTCACTCACTTGTCTCAAGGTTTTTCTCTGTAGTAACTCTGTTGGATAGTATTTTATGGTCTTGTACAGTTTAACTTGTGGTGATATTTCTTCAGACACGATTTATGGTAATTAGCAGTTTTCTCCTCTCGAAGAGGTCCTGCGCATATTGAGAAAGTGCTCTGTATTCCTCTTCTGTGTCAATGAAGTGGGATTCCAGTCCTTTCGGAAGGTAGTGTATCTTTGTGATCAGGATGCCTCTGAGATCTTCGTATTCTGGGCAGTCGTAGACCAAGTGGTTCCAGTTCTCGATCTCCCCACATGTGCAGTTGGGGTCCTCAACAAGGCAGAACCCGAGCAGCTTCTCCTTAAAGGGACCATGACCAGTAAGGAGCGAAGTCAAATGCTTCCCCGGAAAGTACCAGGCTGGTTGCTTGGGATATATTTTGCTGAGGTTGGGAAGGAATTTTCTTGTGATTTCTCCTTTTGTTGTATCGGTCCATCTTTGTTGCCACTCCCGAAGTAGGTAAGCCTGTAATCGGACTTTTTCTGTTTTTGTACTACTCGCTGGGTCAATTATGAAATCCTGGAAGGTGGCAGCAACCCCCCTGGCATGCAGGAAGAGCAAGCCAGCTTTTACAGTCTCCAAATCGAGGGGGAGCGCTCCAGCAAGCACCTGCAACGCTGGTGTGCTTACTGTTCTGCATGCTCGTGTGGTTGTTAGTAAAATGGTCCTTTGTATCGTATCCAGAGTTCTCCTATTGACTGCAAGCGTCGTTTGCTGTACCACACTGCAGCAGCATAAGTTATCGCAGGGATGAAGGTTGCCTTATAATACAACATTAGTGCTGTTTTTTTTAATCCCCAGTCTTTTCTCGTAACCCTCGCCACCAGTGCCGAGTAACGTCTTATCTTCGTCCTTATATATTGTAGGTGAGGTTGAAAGGATAAGTTTTTGTCTAGGATAACTCCTAGATATTTCATTTGGTTGGCAAGTTTAATGGTCACACCTTCTATTTTAATTTGGGGTGGGCGCCGTATTACTGTCTGATATTATTAACCGTACTTGAACAAAGGGATGGATTGGACAAATAAGAGTTTGTGGAGAGAAAAATCAACACTTCTGCTCTCCGCCGGAGAGTTTTTTTTTTTGGAATTTTTATGCCAGATCATTTAAGCCTTGAGATATCAACGTATCTGATTACAGAACGGACATCTTGTGTTCATTCTGTGATCAGATAAAATGATATCTCAAGGTGTTTTGTTGAAGGCAATTTTTTTACCTGATCAGAGACAAACACGAGGCTTTGTTTTTCTTTCACAGTATGCGGATGTGGACAACGATTTTAACCAATGTGCTAATCGTGAAGACCCCCTCAGAATTAATGGAATGAAGAGAAAGTATTCAAAAATTGTTGTAGGGAATAACTTCATTTTTAGGCTAATATCTGTTAAACATTAAGGCGCCCATTTTTTTTAGAAACAGTGTGTAATATCTCTATAAAATGTGAGTGCAATGCGAAATGATAGCATCCATAAGCACCAGGAGCTTCTCGGGCTGAAAAATACTACAAGTATTTGTGTCTCACAGTATGAGATCAGTGCCATAAACGAAAAGGCATTTTCATTTTTAAGGCAATATTTGTCTGCCTGGCTTACTTAAAAGAAGCCAGCTAAAGAACATATAGCACTATAAAAGGAATTTATCTTTTTCTTGCGATGAATGCGTGTAGAACCTGTAGTAGTTCTGTGCAAGTTATATCAACTAATTGAGTTCGAGACTATGGCAACTAAAGTATATCTTACCTCTTTAAATTCAGCAATTTGATTTTGTTCAAACATTGCAAACACATTGGAAGTAGCTCTTTGCGCCCGCTTCTTCTGAGATTCGCCTTTACTCTTCTTCTGAGACTGTAGGAAAATGGAAGAAAGTGTCAGCTTTCTGATCATTATATCCATAATAAAATAACAGAAAAAACTTAACTCAACGTTGTTAATGAATTGCAAAAAAGGGAGCTGAAATGAGCTATGTATGATCGTAAAACTGTAATTAAGATGCGATGGAAGACTAAGTTTAAATATGTCTGACATTGACTGCTTTAAAAGCCATTCATTGATTTTATTATGTTGTTGTTGTTATGGCGGTTTAATGGCGCATAAGCTGCTGACTATAATGCGCCTAATCATTTATTATATAGAAATTAGAAATTTTTGATCTGAGACAGAAACGATTAAAAAGTCCAGTTCGCCAGAGGAAGTTAAAAAATTCAGATACATTTGCCTTGTCACCAATCAGATTTTCTAGAGTCATTGGTTTACAAAGATTGACCAGTGATAGCAAGGTTGAAGTTCTGTCTTCTTTATAGTTGTTGTTGTTTCTTTATAGTTGTTGTTGTTGTTGTTATTTGGCTTAACGACACAAGGGCTACTGAGGCCAAATTGTGTCTGCTGATAGTTTATTTAGTCGAAATATAACACTGTTGATGTTAAATTAAATACTCCTATATAGGCCAATACGTTTTAAAAATATTACAAGTTCATTTATGTTTGCGTCATTTCCCAGGATATGAGTTAAATCATGTGAGAGGTTCAACCTAGAGACTGAATGAAAAGTGTTTGTTTGTTTGTTTGTTTGTTTGTTTCGGAATTTATTGGGCGCATCGGCAACTATGGCCATAGTGCGCCATGCATATGGTAACTATGCATGTAATTTCTTTTCAAATAGAGAAAATGGAAAGAAGGGACCAAAAAGTTTTTCTAACTAAAGGAGGTGATATACTTTAATTATCTTGAGAAAATTATAAATGCTTGAGACATTTGTTTCGTTGTTTAAAATTGAGGTAAGTGTAGGATCTTTTGTTGTGGCTGAAGTGCAAAGCATCTGGCGTTCTCTTGTATATTTTGTGCATTCGACCAGAATGTGTTTCACTGTGAGCATTGTATTACAGTGATGACATTGAGGGGGTATCTCTCCTCTTAAAAGATAACCATGAGTTACATTTGTATGTCCTATTCGCAGACGAGCTAATATTACCTCCTGGTGTCGGATTGAACTGAAGCTGGAAGGCCATCGCTCAAGGTTTGGCTTGATACTTCGAAGTTTATTGTTTGGCTGATTTTCCCATAATAACTGCCATTGGCGCGTGCATTTTTCATGGATTATTGGTCGATAGTCTTGATGAGGCACTTTCCACTTGTTCTCAGATGAAAGGTGAGCTAATTTGGCAGCATTGTCCGCTAGTTCATTTCCAGGAATTGCCATATGTCCTGGGACCCAGCAGAAGTGTATGTTTTTCCCAAGTACTGATAAGGTATGCAGAGAGTTGACTATTCTTTCCACGACTGGGTGGGTCATGTTCATTGTGTTTTTTAGTGCTTGAAGGGCACTTAAGGAATCTGTGAAAATAATGCTGTTGTTAATATCGGAAGACTCGATATGATTCAGTGCAACCTGAATTGCTATTAGTTCTGCGGAAAATATACTGAACTCACGTGATAACTGATAAGCTAATGTGATGTTTGGGAAAACTGCGGCGATTCCAACGTGGACATCATTCTTTGATCCATCAGTATGTACTATGGAAAAGCTAGGAAACTGGTTCACTACTGCATGGTATAGCTGCAAGAAATTTTCTCTATGCAATGTAGATTTATTCCATTCATGTAGATGTAAGTCACATGAGGGCGGAATGATATTCCAAGGAGCAAGAGAGGATGGAAGGCTATGTGCCACATTGTCTAAGGTTAGATTTAGTTCTTCTAAGAGGTGTTTTATTCTCATGCCCAAAGGACGATTAACATTAGGGCGGTTTTGGTATAACCTGGTGTGCTGTGATGAAAAAAGTATCTGCCAATTTGGGTGTTTTGGCATAGATCTAATTTTAAAGGCGTAACGTAGTATCAGTTGTTGTCGCCTGATCGAAAGAGGAGGTTCGTGTGCTTCAGCATATAAGCTATGTATTGGAGACGTGCGATATGCTCCTAATGCAATCCGTATGCCACTATGATGGATAGGGTCAAGCCAGCGAAGGGCACTAGGTCTTGCTGAACTATAGACTTGTGCTCCGTAGTCAAGTTTTGATCTTATTAATGCTCTATATAGCCGTAATAAAGTAAGGCGATCAGCTCCCCAATTAGTTGCAGAGAGAACCCGGATGATATTTAGTTTTTGTTGACATGAGTTTCTTAGTCTTTTGATATGCTCAACAAAGGTGAGTTTCTGGTCTAAAGTGATTCCTAAGAACCGTATGCTCGGTTGAACTGCTATTGGTTGGCGATTCAGTTCTAGCTCTGGATTGGGATGGAGTTTTCGTTGGCGGCAAAAATGGATGCAAAATGTTTTTTCCGGACAAAGTTGAAATCCATTAGTCTGAGCCCATGAACAGATCTTATTTATTGCCCCTTGCAACTGTCTCTCAATAGTATTCATGTTTTTTGCATGACACCAAATACTCAGGTCGTCTACAAACAGTGCTTTATCAATAGTGTTTGGAATTTGTCCGGCAATGGTGTTTATTGCAATTATAAAAAGTGAAGCACTGAGTACAGAGCCTTGAGGAACTCCTTCTTCTTGGGAAAATACTTGGGACAGTGAGGTTTTGAATCGAACCTGGAATGTACGCTTGCATAGGAAATTTTGTATGAAAATCGGGAGGTGACCCCGAAGTCCATGACGATGTAATTCACGGAGTATTCCATACTTCCACGTGGAATCATAGGCCTTACTGATGTCAAAGCAGACTAACACATGGTGTTCCGATCTGAGGAATGCATTTCGGATGGAATTTTCTAGTCTGACTAGTATATCTAGTGTAGATCTGTTTTGTCTGACACCGTATTGTGCAGAATGTAGGAGATTGAGATTTTCAAGGTACCAGATCAGTCGGCGGTTCACCATCTTTTCGAGAGTTTTGCAAATGCAGCTGGTCAAGGCAATTGGTCTATAATGAGTGGGATTTGTAGGGTCTTTACCTGGTTTAGGGAAGGCAAGGACTGTGGCACGATGCCATTGATTAGGGAATTTATCTTCCAGGAAGAGTCTATTGAATAGATGAAGAAGTAACTGTAATGATTCGGTACTAAGTTTCTGAATCATGGAATAGTGAATATTATCTGGTCCTACAGCACTGCGTCTAGATGTTGACAAGGCTCTGTGTAATTCGTGAATGGTAAAAGGTAAGTTGTATTGTTCATCTCCTTTTGAAGAGAAGTTTAACTTTTGTTTTTCTAAACTTGTTTTTAATCTTCTGAAAGTCGGTGTATAACTTTCTATTGCTGATGTTTTTGCAAAGGTTTCGCCCAGTATATTGGCAATTTCAGCAGGATCATTTACATACTGCCCTCTCCATTCCATGATGGGTAGAGGTATCGTTTTATATTTGCCACTCATTTTTCTGATTGCTTTCCAAATTTTATGTGTAGGCGTTGTTTGATTAATAGTTGAAGTGAATCGGATCCAAGCAGCCTTTTTATTGCAGCGTCTGACATATCTCGCTCTTGCTCTAGCGCGCTTATATTGAATGAGATTGGTTGTAGTTGGACTCCGGCGAAAAGAATTCCAAGCTTTGCTTTGCTCTTTTTTAGCCACAAGGCATTCATCACTCCACCAGGTTTTTGGATGAATCGGTAATTTAGATGAGGATTTCGGGATAGTTTGTTCTGCTGCATGTAATATCGTTTTTGTGACATAGTCAACTGCTTCATCAGTTGTGGAATTTTGGATTATTTCGGAATCAAGCTTAGTTAATTTTTTATAGGACTGCCAATCTGCTTTTTCAGTGAGCCAATGTGGAATTTTAGTAGGATGATGAGAGGGCTTATTAAGTAGTTCAATTATTATGGGGAAATGATCGCTATGTAGCGGATCGTTGTTTATCGTCCACTTTAGAATAGGATATAAGGTTGCTGAACAGATAGACAAGTCTATTGAAGTGCTTGTTCCTGAAGGAAGGTGAACGTATGTTGGTGAACCGTCATTTAGAAGAAGGAGGTTGTTATAGTCTAGACACTGTTCAATTAGTTTTCCTCTTTGGTCGATGTTGTTGTTACCCCATAGAGTGTGATGACCATTTAAGTCTCCCAAAATGAGGAACGGTGTTGGGAGTTGGGCTATAAGATTGTTGAGATCATTTTGTTGGAAGGTATAGCTTGGTGGGATGTTTGGTTTGGTTTGGTTTTATTGGCGCATTAGCATCTAAGGCTATAATGCGCCAAGACCAGGTAATATATAAAAATTTAACATCTCAGTGACCTAATTAATTAGGCCACCGTGTCCAGATCTAATTACAATGATAAATCAATAAACGAAATAATAATAACATGAATTTTAAATACGATTAAAAACGTTTATTGCTTTCAAAAAGCTAAAAATAGCAGACACATTGTCATTGTCAGATAAAATCTGACTGAGTGTATACGGCTCAGTCAGATGGCTAAAAGCGGTAAAACGGATATTGCTAAAATCTGGACAGTCAACTAAAATGTGTCTAATTGATAAAATTGTGCCACAGGACTCACACATAGGAGGGTCATCAGCCCTCAGCAAAAACGAATGAGTCAAATGACTATGTCCTATGCGGGTCCGGGCGAGAACAACTTCCTCTTTACGATTCCTGCGCAGACTAGACTGCCACGGTTCAATTAAAGGCTTTATAAGATATAATTTATTCGCATTCTGTCTATTCCACGAATCCTGCCATTGGGAGTGTATCTTTTCGTGTATTATTCGCCTGCAGTCTGTATAAGGGACTGACAGGCAGCGATTATTATTGGGAACTGCTGATTTGGCTGCATTGTCAGCCAAATCATTTCCCTTAATCCCAATGTGGCTGGGAATCCAGCAGAAGCGGATATCATATTCACGTTCTCGGAGGAAGTGAATCTTCTGCTGAATGCTAGACAGAACTGGATGAGAATTATATCTCACAGATATTAAAGCCTGTAACACGCTGAGAGCGTCGGTATACAAAATGAACCGTTGGTATTCGCATTTACTAATGTGATCCAAGGCTAACTCTATAGCGAGCAGCTCTGCAGTAAATATGCTGCATTCAGAGGGAATCTGCTCTGATGTAATGCTGTCTGTAAAGACAGCAGCAGATCCCACATATGATTCCGACTTCGAGCCGTCTGTGTAAACTGGCGCAAAGTCAGAATATTCAGCTCGGTGTGCTGAATAAAGCTGCAGGTAGACAGACGATGGAGTGTCCGACTTTCCCCAATTTCTAAGTGACAAGTCACATGACGGGAAATGAGCATGCCAGGGTGGAAGGGGTTGCTTCGGTGTTTGGGCAACCTTGTCTACCTTGATATTAAATTCTTTGAGCAGCTCTTGGACACGAATACCAAAAGGTCGGTTGGCAGTCTTACGTGTGTTATACAAATTTTCCCATCGTGGCTCAAAAACGGATAGCCACGTAGGGTGGTCTGGCAGGGATTTCAGTTTTAGAGCGTAGTTTAGAGACAACTGCTTACGACGAAGCGATAACGGCGGTTCGTTTGCTTCGACGTATAAGCTCTGGACTGGAGATGTTCGATATGCTCCAATAGCGGTACGGAGTGCCAGATGATGGACAGGATCCAGCCAACGAAGTACACTGTCTCTGGCCGAATTGTATACCAGGGACCCGTAATCTAGTCTGGATCGCACAAGTGCACGGTAAAGCCGAAGGAGGGTACATCGGTCTGCTCCCCAAGATGTAGAGGAGAGAGAGCGGAGGATATTTAGCCCTCTTGTGCACTTGGTGCGGAGTTGACGAATGTGATCAAGAAAGGTCAACTTTTTATCAAATACGAGTCCCAGAAATTTTGTATCCGCCGCAACTGGAATAGCATTTTGTCCGAGCCTTAATTCAGGTTCAGGATGAAGATTACGCTTACGACAAAAGTGTACGCAAACGGTCTTCTCCGGCGAGAACCTGAAACCATTTTCAAGTGCCCAGGAGTTGAGGCGATCAATGGCTTTCTGCAGTTGTCTTTCAATAACCCTCATGTTGCATGACTGACAAAATATGCTAAAGTCATCAACATAGAGGGCACCGTTTACGGTTGGAGGAAGTTGTTCTGTGATGGAATTTACTTTGATGGCGAAAAGCGTGACACTTAAAACTGATCCCTGTGGTACTCCCTCCTCTTGGCTAAAGGAACGAGAGAGTGAGGATCCCACACGAACTTGGAAAGATCGATCGGCTAAAAAGTTTTCAATAAAAATGGGGAGTCGTCCCCTAAGACCAAGGCTATGCAGATCTTTTATGATGCCAAATCTCCAAGTTGTGTCATACGCTTTCTCCATGTCAAAGAACACCGACACCAAGTGTTCGCGTTTTAGGAAAGCATCCCGGATGGATGTTTCCAATCTAATAAGATGGTCCAAAGTGGACCGGTTCCTTCGGAAGCCGCACTGGATGTTGGAGAGAAGGTCATTTGTTTCTAAGTACCATATTAAACGAGAATTAACCATTCTCTCCAGGATTTTGCACAGACAGCTAGTCAGAGCTATAGGACGATAATTGGTGGTGACTTTTGGATCCTTTCCTGGCTTAGGAAAAGCAAGGACGATTGCCTTCCGCCAGGAGTCCGGAAACTGCCCTTCAATAAAGATTCTGTTATAAAGAAGGAGCAGATAATCCATAGATTTTGGTGAAAGCCGTTTAATCATTTCATAATGGATGCCATCTGGTCCAACAGCACTTGCATTAGAAAGAGTGAGGGCTCTCTTCAGTTCCTGCATAGTGAATGCCCCGTTGTAGGGATAGAGGCCCTTGGACTTGAAATTAAGTGCCTGCTTTTCGATTTTATGTTTCAGGACCAGGAACTCTGGGGATTACGAAGATGTTGCGGAGATGTTAGAGAATGTTTCCCCAAGAGCATTGGCTATTGCAGTTGGATCTGCAATAGCGCATCCATTATAATCTAGGATTGAAGAAGGGTGGGATGTATATTTTCCCTTCATTTTCCGGATTTTATCCCACACTACCTTAGAATTGGTAGCCTGGTTAATAGATGATGTAAAACGGATCCATGATTCCTTTTGACTCTGACGGCGAATGTAGCGTGCTTTGGCTCGTGCACGCTTGAAGGCTATTAGATTACAAGTGGTAGGATATCGACGGAATATCCCCCACGCTTTGTTTTGAGCCTTTTTTGCTGCTGTGCATTGTGAATTCCACCAAGGTTTGGGAAATGGTGGAAACCGGCCAGATGTTTTTGGAACAGCATTCGCAGCTGCTTGGACAATGATTTCTGTGATGTACGTTACTGCGTCATTGATAGGCTCCTGACTGACTGTACTGAGTTCAAAATTTGCCTGATGTTGGAAGGCATTCCAGTCAGCCTGATCAAACTTCCACCGTGGTAACCTAAAAGGAAGACATGGTCTCCCACTGTGTAACAAGGTTATCACAGGGAAGTGATCACTTCCGTATGGATTCTCCTCCACTTCCCAAGTGAGTGATGGGAGTAGAGAAGGGGAGCAGATAGAGAGATCAATGGCAGAAAAAGTACGGGTAGGCATATAGAAGAAGGTGTTTGTTCCAGTATTTAGAAGGGAAAGGGCATTGTCATTGAGCATACGCTCTATGACCCGTCCCCTTCCATTGATGTTAGCACTACCCCACAGGGTGTTATGTCCATTAAAATCCCCAAGAAGTAAGAAAGGGGCTGGCAACTGCGTTAGAAGATCATCAAGGTCTTCCTGGGAGATGTCAGTCCCAGGTGGCAAATAAATAGAGCAGACCGTTAATAAAAATCCCACTGTAAGGCGAATTGCAACAGCCTCTATGCTGGTTGTAATTAGCAAAGGCTGAACTGGGGTCTGATTACTCACAAGGATAGCCACTCCTCCATGAGCAGGACCATCCGCAATTCTATCCTTACGAAAGATTGTGATGTTATGCATGGTGGGATCATCATTTGCCTTTAGATATGTCTCCTGCAAGCAAAAGCAAACTGGCTCATGCTTTTGCAGGAGGGCCTTGATGTCATCTGTATTTCGCCGGAATCCACGACAATTCCATTGTAGGAATTTAGCCATTATTTTGGCTTGGTGGGTCCATCAGGCGGCTTCCGAGGTGCTGAGGGCTTAATTTTATCAGTCTTGGCTTTATCTTTTTTGGGGAAGAATGGACGCTGTCCGGTGTCCATTTCTTCCTCCACGAAGAGTTGCAAGACTGAATCGTCCGGTACCTCCTTGTCCACTACATCCATTGATTCTGTTAATTTTGGTTGCTCTTTTTTACCACTTGGTTTTGTTAGTGGTGGAGCACTAGGAGGTACGGATATTGGAGTAGCAGCTGATTGTGTTTTTGTGGTGGGCTTTTGTGAACTCAATAAATAGCGTGCAATCGGCGTGAATGACTCTCTTGGTGGTATAGTCATATCTGTTTGTGTACCGATAGTGCACTTCGCAGAAACCTTCTGAGCATATGAAGGCTTTCCGCTATTTATTGGTTGTATGCGTTTTCTGGCCTCTGGGTAGGAGATGTTTAGCTCCGTTTTTAACTTTTGTATCTCCTTTTCGTCCTTCCACCGCTGGCATGCTCGAGAGTATGCAGGGTGCTCTCCTTGGCAGTTAATACAGTTAGGCTTAGGAGCTATACATTCCTTGCTCTCGTGATCTTTAGCACCACATCGAGCACAGGCAGGGTTACCACGACAAGCTGTTTGTGAGTGGCCGTACTTTTGACATTTAAAACACCTCAGTGGGTTTGGAACGTAAATCCTCACTGGGCAGTTTAAGTACCCTGCCTTGATGGAACTTGGAGGCCTTGGGGTGTTGAATGTTAGGATGAGAACTCGGGTAGGGACAAGATTCCCATCCTTACGCATGGATATTCGCTTGACAGCTGTTACTCCTTGTTCTTTTAATTCAGAGCAGATCTCTTCTTCAGAAACGTGAAGAAGATCCCACTCTGATATCACACCTCTTGAAGAGTTCAAAGTTTTGTGAGGGGTTGTGATGATGGGTATTCCCCCTATAGATGTGGCTTTCAAAAACTTTTCAGCTTGATTTACATTTGATGCTTCTATTAGAATATCTCCAGAACGCAGCCGTTTTACGGATTTGGGTGAACCTGCCATCCCTTCTAATCCTTTCTGGATGAAGAAGGGTGACATTTTCCCAAGTGACTGCTCTCCGGTGGAATGGAGAATGAGGAAAAGAGGTGTCACAGATGTTGTTTTCTCCTCAGTTCTGGCTCTTTTAGCTGAATTACTTTCACTCTCATCTAACGATCGATTAGGTAGGGGCCTTGTTGGGGCCCCAGAAGAAGGATTTAAATTACTCATGAGAGTAAAGAAAAAATGTCTGATGCCTAAGTACCTCACCCACCACGGAGCCCTACGAGGGGGCGCCCACCCGTGAACTAGCAGGTACTGCGTACACGAATGGGACGCCGAGTTCGCTTAGAACACCATACCCACGTTACCAATAAGTCTTTATCCCGTCCCAGGACCAAAGGGAGGGAGACTTATTGGAACGCAGTTGACCCTAGCAGTATAGAACCACCCGCCGATTGATCCCAGTCGAGCCGGTCCGGGACCGCCCGTCTTGTCGAAGCAGGGGCCAAAGTGGTGTATTAAGGCTGGGCCCCTCAACCACCAGGATCCCCCTTTCCGCTTCCACGGGTCGCGGCGCACGGCTGCACACGCCGGATTCCAAAGATGTAACCCTGGAACCAAGGTATGGGCGTTAGATCCCAGTGATGCTAATCTGGAAACCCAGCAGCATCACTGGGAGGTCCCCTCACCACGTACAGGTGCCCACGTTGAGGGGGGTGGGATGTATAAGGAGCAGATTGTCATATGGATGTCAGCTGCCACACGGACTGCTACTGCCTCTAGGGGAGAGTTCAGTGAGACCTGTTTGGTAGCAATATGTTGGTTTGTTAAAATGGCTACACCACCATGTGCAATATTCCCATTGGTTCTGTCTTTTCTAATAATGTTGTAACGAGACAGATTTGGTGTATTTTGGGGTTTTAAAT
This sequence comes from Mastigoproctus giganteus, assembly GCF_048544385.1. Classification (NCBI taxonomy): domain Eukaryota; kingdom Metazoa; phylum Arthropoda; class Arachnida; order Uropygi; family Thelyphonidae; genus Mastigoproctus; species Mastigoproctus giganteus. The sequence continues at coordinate 161,542,632 of NC_143579.1, forward strand.
ACGTCTCTTGAAGGCAGAGACATATTGGTGAGTACTTACAAGAAAGATCGTATAGGTCATCGATATTGGCACGGAATCCACGACAATTCCACTGTATTATTCTGTGCATTATTTATCTCTTATTAGGCTTTCTGAGCGTTTTCGGGTTGCTGAAGTTTTCTGTTTTTCACTTTTGCTTTTATCTTTTTTTGGGAAGGAAGGCCTTTCGGTGTCCATGTCTTCTTCAACAAAAATTTGAAGAACAGGGTCATCTGCTGATTTTTCTTCAGTGTCCATTTGTTGTTGGTGACTAGAAGTTAGGATATGTTTTTCTTTGGGTCCTTGATCCGGACTCAGGACATTTTCTTGTGGTATGGTAATTGGTGTATTTACTGCTTGGGTTTGAGTTGCACTGTACAAAGATTTTACGTAATTTGAGAAAGACTGTTTTGGGGATACTGTTAGTTCAGTTTGCGATCCGGTTGATTGGAATTTTTTGATGGCTTGGGCATACGTAGGTCTGTCTGTATGAGTTGGTGGTGAGATGATTCTTTTTGCTTCTTGGTAAGAAACATTATGCTCAGTTTTATATTTCTGGATAAGTTTCTCACTTTTCCAGCGCTCGCATATTCTGGCATAAGCGGGATGATCTTTCTTGCAATTTGGACATACTGATTGAGGAGCATTACACTTTTCGCAATCATGTTCGATTGAACCACACTTTGCGCAAGTAGGGGTTCCTCGGCAAGCTGTTTGGGAATGTCCATACTTCTGGCATCGGAAACACCGTAGCGGGTTTGGGACATACGGTCTGACATTACATACCAGATATCCGGCCTTAATGGATGATGGACGATTCGGTGTGTTAAAGGTCAAGATCAGATTGCGGGTAGGGATCAGATTACCATCTTTTCTCGTGGAGATTCTCTTGACATGAATAACTCCTTGTTCTTTCAGTTCTTCTAGCATTTCTTCTTCAGTTACATCTAGTAAGTCCCAGTTTGAGATCACTCCTTTAGAGGTGTTTAGTGATCTGTGGGGTGTTACAGTTACTGGGAGACCTGCAAAGTAATTTGTTTTCAGAAGTCGCTCAGAATGTTTGGTATTAGACGTCTCTATGAGAAGATCTCCTGATCTGAGTCTTTTTACGGATTTCGGAGATCCTGCTTTACTTTCCAATTCCTTTTGAATTCTAAAGGGAGAAAGTTTGCCAACTGCATTCTCACCAGTTGAATGGATGATCAGATAGGTTGGAATTGGATATGTCTCTGGCTCAGTTTTTTGGCGCTTTGCCGTTCCTGCTGTGGAACTGTCTTTATTTTTTGACATCTGGGTTGCGTCTGGCAGCCCAGATAAGTCTGAGTTTGATTTACTCATAATGCTCTTTTTGGCCCCGGGAGATTCTTTTTCTCCCAGGTTACCAGCCCCGCCACGTGGAGGCAAGAGCGGTGCCGCCTAGTGACCCAAGCGAAGAAAAGGGTTAGTAATAACTAAAAATAAAAAGAGGGATTAAAGAAAGGTGGTTGTCCTTTCTAGGTTATAGTATTTGAATATATCTATTTAATTATAATATTCAGGAGTTATCGGACTTTCGAAACTCAGGAATAACGTATTTACAATTAAGCGTACTAGATAATCACTCTGGAAAGGCGCTGTGGTCACTAATATCGCTTGGCACTCGGGGCCGAAAAGTGTTTGACCGTATGGTTGAATATAGGGGACAATCAAAGAGGAAATGCCTAACAGTAAGTTGACTGTCACAGGATGAATACTGGGGTGGATCTTCTCCCAGTAGCAGGAACAGATGAGTATGATGAGTGTGTCCAATTCTGAGTCTTGCCAGTACTACTTCCTCTCGTCTGTTTTGTCGAAAGCCTGAGAGCCACAGCTTTGGTTCTTGCTTTATCTGGTAAAGTTTATTGTTGGTGTTACTTTTCCAGATCTGTGACCAATTGTCGTAACTTGCTTTGCGAATAACAGGATTATAATCAGTGTAAGGAACCTGAGGATGTTCTGGGACAGCTGGTTGAGGATTTTTAGCTGCAAGATCCGCACTTTCATTTCCCGGAATACCAGAATGGCCAGGGATCCAGCAAAAACTGATTGATTGATTAGACACACTGCAGGAAAATAGCTGAGAATGAATGTGTTTCAAGGTAGGATGAGAAGATGAAAAATTCTCCCTTATGGCAGAAACAGCACTCAGCGAGTCAGTGTAAATTATGACAGGTGAGATGGAAAGTTCAATAATTTTACTGAGTGCTAATTTGATGGCATATAATTCGGCTGTGAAGACGCTGCAGACTAATGGTAGTGAGGCAGTAACCGTTAGAGAAGGAAAAACTGCAGCTGCACCAACCGCAGTAGCCGTTTTGGATCCGTCAGTATAGACTTTACTGACATGGGAGTTCAGAGTAGTGTGAGCTAAGTGCAACTGCCTGATATTAAAGGAAGGTACAGTATTCTTTCCCCACTCCAAAAAATGTGTATCGTGGGAGGAAGAAACGTATGTCCAAGGTGGAACAGGTGCAGTTGTGTTCTGAAAAATATCGCTTAAATTGATATTCCAACTCTGAGAAAGCTCTTTAATCCTGAGTGAAGCAGGTCTGTTTGCATTTGGCTTGCTGTCATATATCAAATCCCACCGAGTATTATAAAGATACTCCCAACTGGGGTGAGATGGAAGACTCTGGATCTTAGCAGCATAGTGGAGCAGTAATGATTTCCTACGAAGATGTAATGGAGGATCATGTGCTTCGATATAGAGACTCTGGATTGGAGAAGTCCTAAAAGCGCCCAACGCAGTCCTGAGAGCACTGTGCTGGACAATATTTAGACGTTGTAAAGTAGTGCTCCTGGCAGAGTCATACACCGGACAACAATAATCTAGCCGTGACCGGATTAAAGTTCTATAAAGATGCAATAGTGTATACCGATCAGCGCCCCATGACATAGCCGAGACTGATCGCAGTATATTCAGATGCTTTAGACATGTATTTCTTAAATGAGAGATGTGAGCTTGAAAATTCAGCTTGCTATCTAATATCACTCCAAGGAATTTAACGGTACTTACAAGCGGGATTGGAATATTGTTTATTTGTAATTCCGGATCGGGATGGAGAGCTCGTTTCTTGCAAAAGTGGGTGAGAGTGCATTTCTTTTCTGATAGTCTGTAGCCATTCCGTGAAGTCCACGATTGTATTTTGGTAATGGCAAGTTGGAGCTGCCGTTCGATGGTGTTCATACTTTGAGATTGACAAGAAATTGTAAGGTCATCTGCGTACATGTAAGTTTCAACAGTTTTTGGGATGTCTCGTGTTATGCTGCTAATTCGGATTGAAAATAGTGTTGGACTAAGTATCGATCCCTGCGGGACTCCTTCTTCCTGAATGTGGGATGCAGAGAGTACATTTTTATATCGGACCTGAAAAGAACGCAATTGCAGAAAATTTTGAATTATTTTCGGCAAATGGCCCCTAAACCCCAAGTGGTAAAGGTCCATAATAATCCCATGACGCCATGTAGTGTCAAATGCCTTTTCAAGATCTAGGTTGACCATGACTAGATGTTGTTTCATGATAAAGGCATTGCGGATATGAGATTCGGCTTTGATAAGCACGTCCAGCGTTGATCTATTCTTCCGAAAGCCATACTGATGATCTGGAAGGAGATTTTGTGACTCCAGGATGTAAGTAAGCCTAGTATGAACCATTCTTTCGAAAATTTTACCCAGGCAGCTCGTAAGAGATATTGGCCTATAGTTTTCAACACAGGAATGATCTTTTCCTGGTTTTGGTAAAGCAATAATGAAAGAATGACGCCAGGAAGAAGGATAGGCATTTTCGGAAAATATCCGATTATAAAAGATTAACATGGTACTCAAATCTTCTTGAATTAAATGCTTCAGCATAACATAATGAACTCCATCTGGGCCTGCAGCACTGTTTGAAGATCTGTTTAACGATTCTTGAAGTTCTATGAATGTAAAGGGTTGGTTGTACGGGAAAGAGCGGTGCGTGAAAAAGTTGATTTTATATCGTTCTGCACTAGCTTTGATGTTCTGAAATGTGGACCCATAGGAGGCAGAAGCAGAGATTGTAGCAAATGATTCAGCAAGTGCATTAGCAACTTCTTCAGCTGTAGATAGGTCTTTCCCTTTCCAATGAAGTATTGGAGAGGGCATACGAGCGAATTTCCCATTTAGTGCCTGTATTTTTTTCCAAATGAGGCGTGTGTCGGTGTCTTTTGTGATTGTTGAGGCAAAAGCTTGGTTTGGTTTGGTTTGGTTTGGGGTTTATTGGCGCATCAGCAACTGAGGCTATAATGCGCCAAATACCGGTCATATATAAAAAGTGAAAATATTCAGTGACCTAAGTAGTTAGGCCACCATGTCGAGATATAAAAGGAGTAACAGTACAAAACATATGAACAAAGGGATGCAAATGAATTTTAAATTCGATTAAAAAGGTTTACTGATTTTAAAAAGTTAAAAACAGCAGACACATTGTCATTGTCGGATAAAATCTGACTGAGTGTATAAGGCTCAGCCAGAGGACTAAAAGCGGTAAAATAAAAATCACGTTCGTGTCTAAAACGTGGACACTCGGTTAAAATGTGGCGTATACTTAAATAGGTGTCACAATTCTCACACATAGGACAGTCATCTGCCCTCAGCAAAAAAGCATGTGTAAGATGACTGTGTCCTATGCGGAGCCGAGCTAATACAACTTCCTCTCTGCGATTCCTGCGCAGACTAGACTGCCAATGTCCGATTACAGGCTTTATCTGATAGAGCTTGTTTGTGACTTGCTCATGCCAGGATTGTTGCCATTGGGACAGTAATTTATCGTGTATTAACTGCCTGTAGTCTGTATAGGGGACTAACAGGCAATAACTGTTTTGGGGTTCGGGTGACCTGGCCGCAGCATCTGCCAGTTCATTTCCCACTATCCCAATGTGGCTTGGAATCCAGCAGAAACGAATGTCAAATGAACACTCAAACAAGGAATGCAACGTCTGCTGAATCCGGGTCACAAATGGATGAGGATTATACCTCATACCCGATAAAGCCTGCAGTGTACTTAGAGAATCAGTGTACACCATACACTTTTGGTACCTATGGGTTTTAATGTGGTCCAAGGCTAACTCTATAGCATACAACTCAGCTGTATATATGCTGCATTGTTGGGGAATCTTTCCAGATATAGAAAGACCTGGAAAGATAGCAGCACATCCAACAGACAACTCCGACTTCGAGCCATCAGTGAAGATAGGCAAGAAGTCGGAATATTCGGTCCGGTGGGCAGCGTAGAGTTGGTGGTAGACAGAAGATGGAGTTGTGGACTTTCCCCAATTTTTAAGGGAGAAGTCGCATGATGGAATGCGAGCATGCCAGGGTGGAAGTGATTGCCTTGGTGATTGGGCAACATTGTCTACCGTGATGTCGAGCTCTCTGAGCAGATCTTGGACACGGATACCAAAAGGCCGATTGGCAGTCTGACGAGTGTTATATAAGTTTTCCCATTGTGGCTTGAAAACGGACGTCCACGTAGGGTTGTCTGGCAGGGATTTTAATTTAACAGTATATTTTAAAGACAATTGCTTTTGTCGCAATGACAGTGGTGGTTCAGATGCTTCAACATATAAACTCTGGACAGGGGATGTTCTAAATGCTCCAGTAGCAATTCGGATGGCTTGGTGGTGGACTGGGTCCAGCCATCTAAGTACGCTGTTTCTAGCCGATGTGTACACTTGGGACCCATAGTCTAGTTTAGATCGGACAAGTGCACGATAGAGGCTGAGCAAAGTGGAGCGGTCTGCTCCCCATTTATTGGAGGAAATAGAGCGTAGGAGATTCAGCCCTCTTGTGCACCTTGTCCGAAGTTGACGAATGTAAGGTAAAAATGTCAACTTCTTGTCGAAAATGAGCCCTAAGAATTTTGTCTCAGGTGCTACTGGAATGATGTCTTGTCCGAGTTTAAGTTCTGGTTCAGGGTGAAGGTTCCGTTTGCGACAAAAGTGTACGCAAACGGTCTTCTGTGGCGAGAACCTAAAACCATTAGTCACTGCCCAAGAGTTGACGTGGTCTATGGCATGCTGCAATTGTCTTTCGATGACCCTCATATTGCATGACTGCAAAAAGATGCTAAAGTCATCTACAAAGAGGGCACCGTTTACGGTAGGAGGAAGTTGTTCGGTTATAGAGTTAACTTTGATTGCAAAAAGCGTAACGCTTAAAACTGATCCCTGTGGAACTCCCTCTTCTTGGCAGAATGGTCGGGAGAGGGTGGATCCCACACGAACTTGGAAAGACCGGTCTGTAAGGAAGTTTTTGATAAAGAGGGCAATGTGTCCTCTAAGACCAAAGTTATATATATCTTTTAAAATTCCATATCTCCAAGCCGTGTCATACGCTTTTTCCATATCAAAGAAAACTGACACCTGGTGCTCACGTTTTAGGAAAGCATCACGTATAGATGTTTCCAAGCGGATTAAATGGTCAAGTGTTGACCGATTCCTTCGGAAGCCACACTGTATCCTGGAAAGGAGGTCATTAGCTTCTAAATACCACAAGAGACGAGCATTGACCATTCTTTCCAGGATCTTGCACAAGCAGCTCGTCAGAGCAATAGGACGGTAATTGTTTGGTGTTTTTGGATCCTTTCCTGGTTTCGGAAAGGGAAGGATAGTTGCCACATGCCACGAGTCCGGAAATGTCTCTTCAATATAGATTCTATTATAGAGACAGAGCAAACGATCCATGGATTCCGATGAAAGATGTTTAATCATCTCATAATGGATGTCGTCTGGCCCAACAGCACTCGCCTTGGAGAGTAAGAGTGCTGCTTTCAGCTCCCACTGTGTAAAGGGCTGATTGTATTCCTCGCGATTGTTAGAGGACAGCTTTAGGTGATGTTTTTCTGCTCTCTGCTTGTGTGCGAGGAACTCTGGGGGGTAAGCTGTTTCTGAAGACACTTTAGCAAATGTCTCCCCTAGAGTATTTGCAATTGCAGTTAGATCTGCAATTGTACATCCATTATGTTCCAGGATCGATGAAGGGTGTGAGTTGTATTTGCCCTTCATTTTCCGAACTTTGTCCCAGATGGCTTTGGGATTGGCGGCCCTTGTAAGGGAAGATGTAAATTTGATCCAAGATTCCTTTTGGCTCTGAGTTGAATTGGAGCAAGTCGCGCTAGCACGCTCTCCCTAGCAGAATCGTACACCGGGGCACCATAACAAAGACGAGATATGATTAGGGCTCTATACAAATGAAGTAACGTGTACCGATCTGCACCCCATGATGTAGAAGAAATGACTCTGAGTATGTTCATTTTTTTCTGGCAAGACGTCCTTAGATGTTTAACGTGCTCTATGAGGTTCAATTTATAATCGAAAGTTAGACAAAGCAGACGAATAAGTGTAAGTGTAAAGTGTGTTCGTGCCAAACAGCACCAGGGGTTCCCCCCCATCTCCGCATTCCCCCCATACCTGTGGTACACCTTCTCTTTGGATAAGAGCTTGCGAAACAGCATTACGATAACACACTTGAAAAGTTCTATTTTTAAGGTAATTCTCTATGATCATTGGGAGTCGACCTCTGAGTCCTGTGGCATACAGATCTTGCAGAATACCATAGCGCCAGGTGGTATCAAAGGCTTTTTCAATATCCAAGCACACCGTGACAAGATGTTATTTTCGAGTAAAGGCGTTCCGTATGTTACACTCAGCTTTCACCATAAGGTCTAATGTGGATCGGTTTTTGCGGAAGCCGTATTGATTATAACTGATGACCGAGTGGGATTCTTTGTACCATACAAGTCTATCGTGTACTATCTTTTCCAAGTCTTGCCCAAACAGCTGGTAAGGGATATAGTTGCTTGGATTCGACTGATCTTTCCCAGGTTTGGGAAAAGCTAGCACAGTTGAATGACTCCATGAGCTTTCGGAGAAGACCCGATTCAAAAAAAGCAATAGGGAATTTAGTGCCTTTTTGTCTAGGTGTTGCAAAATGAGGTGATAAAGACCATCAGGTCCTGATGCCCCATTTCTTGATTTGTTTAGAGCATCCTGTAGCTCCAACATTATAAAGGGTTGATTAAATGGGAGTGCTATTCTTGTACTGAAATATAATTTGCTTTGCTCAGTCCTCCTTTTAAGTTGCTGAAAAGATGGTTCATATGCAGCTGTATCTAAGATTTTGGCAAAGTTTTCTGCCAGAGCACTAGCTGTTTCAACTGGAGATGATAAATCTTGTCCATTCCATCTCAGTATTGGAGAGGATGCTGGGAGAAATCTATCATTTAGTTTTTTTTTTTATTTTATTCCAGATTATTCGGCTGTTTATGTTCTTCGTTATAGTTGAGACAAACTGGATCAAAGAATCTTTTTTTGCCTTTTTCCTTACGAATCGCGCTTTTGCTTTCAGGTTTTTTGAAATTTATAAGGTTCTCAGTAGATGGGTGTTTACGAAACAGGTTCCATGCCCTGTTTTTCTCTTTTTTAGCAAGTTGGCACGCATCACTCCACCAAAGATTGTCATGTTTAAACGAACCAGTACGGATTTTTAGTATAGCCTTGGTCGCGGAATTCAAAATCTGAAATGTGATGTGCTGTGCTGTGTGGCATCATCGATGGATTGGAATTTGATAATTTCATCACTGAATGAGATACTGAGAGCAAATATCCAATCGGCCTTGGAAAGTTTCCATTTTAAGCGGGAATTATTTGCCTGAGGGATTCTAGTTGTTTGAATTTCACAAATTATCGGATAATGGTCACTGTTTAGCGGATTGTCCAGAATTGTCCAGCGGATGAGTGGATACAACGTTGGAGAGCAGATTGTCAAGTCTATAGCTGTAGTTGTTCTAGTGGAGAAATGAATGTAAGTATCAGCACCAGTATTCAACAGTGTTAGATTGTGTTTGTCAAGCAGCAATTCCACAACTTTTCCTTGTCTGTGTGTGTGTGTGGGGGGGGCCCAAGATTGGGTGGTGTGCATTAAAATCTCCAAATAAACAAAATGGAGGAGGGATCTGTAACAGAAGTACTTCTAGTTCATTATAAGTATATTCTTTGTTTGGTGATAAGTAGATTGAAACTACTGTTAACATGATTCCTAAGGAGACACGTACTGCTACTGCTTCTAAGGAAGTTTGCAGTGGAATGTGTTTAGTAGGGACTCTTGAGTTTACTAGAATGGCCACACCTCCACGCATGGTTGGTATTGTTATTTATATTATGCTGATATACAGTATAATTCTTGATTTTTGGAATTTCTTGCGGTGGTAGATTAGTTTCTTGTAAACATATGCTTACCGGACTATACTGTTGGATTAGGTCATGGATATCATCGATATTACTATGTAGACCTCTACAGTTCCACTGTGTGATGTGATCCATTATTTGTTTTTAGCGGTTGTGTTTGATTCAGTCTGATTTTTAGATCCAGTCTGTTTTTGCCTTTCCAATTTTATTCTTTCTTTTTTCGAGAAGAGAGGACGCGCTGTGCCCATGTTGTCTTCTGCGTACAGATCTAGGATTGGCTCATCCAGGTTGAATGTTTTCATTAGTATCCATATTTGTTACATTTTACGGAGTTTTCTGCATTGGGACTGCTGTTTTTGTTTTTATGGTTTCTGAGGAAGACTGCAAAGCAGTTGGCGGTACTGTAATTGCTGTGTTGTTGGCACTATCTATCACATGCTGTTCCTTAGTAGATTGCTGTGAGGTTGAGAGTATTTCTCTAGCCCAGTCTGCAATAGACGTGGATGGGGGAACTAACACGTCAGTTTGAGTGGCTGCTGACTGATATTTCTTTGTTGCTGCTGTGTAGGTGTGTTTAGGTGTAATAAGCATAATTTGCTTCTTTGCCTCTTGGTAAGACACTTTCCGCTCTACTTTGTATTTCTGGATATTTTTTCCTGTTTTCCACAGTTCACAGGACTTTGAATATGCGGGGTGTTGACCTTGACAGTTTGAACAATGTGTGTTTCAGCATCATATTCCGTTTGTGCGTGGGATTTTGAACCACAGTTTGGGCACACTAAATCCCCTCGACAGACGTTCTGAGAGTGTCCAAACTTTTGACACTTATAACATCTGATGGGATTAGGAATGTAGGGTCTTATACGGCAATTGAGATAGCCGGCTTTAACACTCGATGGTAAATTTGGTGTGCCAAACGGAAGGATGATGTTCCACGTTGGAACAAGCTGACCATCTTTTCTGATCATAATCCGCTTAGCATGTGTGACTTTTTGTTCTCTTAATTCTTGGACTAATTCATCTTCTGTGGCATTAATCAAATCCCACTCAGTAATGACCCCTTTGGAGGCATTTAGTGTTGCATGTGGGGTAACTTGCACAGGAATACCACCAAAGGCTGAGAGGTTCAGCAGGGTCTCTGATTGCTTACGACTCACACTTTCAATTAGTAAATCACCCGATCTAAGTCTTTTCACCATTTTAGGTAGTAGTAGTAGTAGTAGTAGTGGCACTTGATGCAAGAAAGCAAGTGTAGGAGCTTATGCAGCATCAGCCAAAAAAAAAAAAAAAAAAAAAATCACACCATACCCTCCAAATGCCTGTCCAGTTCCTCCTTAAATTTATTTAACCTATCAACTTCCACAACGACAGATGGAAGTTTGTTCCAGCAATTAACCACCCGCTGGCTAAAGGCAAATTTCCGCACATCTATTCTACATCTATCCTTTCTTAATTTGAACTTATGTCCCCGTAGGTTCGTATTCTGAACAAGTGGGAGGATCCCATCAGAATTCAGCGTGCTCAACCCATTCAAGGCCTTATAGACCTCAATCAGATCACCGCGCAGGTGCCTAGTCTCCAGCCACTGCAATTTGCAGAACTTAAGCCTCTCTTGGTAAGAGGATCCCTTCATTCCCCTCACCAATCGTGTTGCTCTTCTCTGTACACGCTCAAGCAAATCTACATCCTTCCTAAAATGAGGCCTCCAGACCTGTACGCAGTACTCAAGGCGTGGCCTGACCATTGCCTTATACAGAGGGACAATCACCTCCTTTTCCCTGCTAGCAAAATTCCTATATATCATTGACAAAACCCCATGACCTGCCCTAGCAGCCTGTCTACATTGCTCAGAAAACTTCATATCTGACTGCACAATTACTCCCAGGTCTTTTTCATTTTCTACCACCTTAAGTGTAGTACCACACAGTTGGTACGTTTCTCTGGGGTTACTTCTACCCATATGTAGTACTTTGCATTTGTCAAGGTTAAACTTCAGTTGCCACTTCTTAGCCCATCTGCCCAAATTATCTAGATCCTGTTGCAGTAGCACACTGCCATTACTGTCATTAACAACCCTGCCAACCTTCGTGTCATCTGCAAACTTCGACATTAAGCCTGAAATACCTTCATCAATATCATTGATAAATATACAAAACAACAGTGGACCCAACACCGAACCTTGTGGGACTCCACTAATAACATTAGTCCACGAAGAGCAGCACCCATTGATTACCACCCTCTGTCTTCTCCCACTTAACCATCCTTTTATCCATTGTAGCAACTTACCCTTAATACCATTCTGCTCCAATTTGTACAGTAGTCTTCCATGCGCAACAGTGTCAAAAGCTTTCCTGAAATCCAAGTATATGATATCAAAATTATTTTTTGCATCCAGTTCCTTTGTGACCACATCATAATAACCAATCAAATTTGTCAGACAAGACTTTCCCTTAACAAACCCATGCTGTGTCTGAATTATTGCTGCAGTCTTGTCTAGATGATCCTGCAATGCATCTTTAACCAGTGACTCCATTATTTTACCCGGAACAGAAGTTAAACTAACTGGTCTGTAATTACTCGTGTCACCCCTCGAACCTCCTTTGTGAATTGGGGATACATTTGCACATCTCCAGGTGAACATGCTGTGCTTTCCAAAAATTTCTGTATCAGAAATGGGGAGAATGCACTCATGCATTTGTTTGACAAGGAATGGAAGATAAGGAAAGATGGACATTCCTTTTGCTCTGTGCCAGTCCTCAGTCTTTTCGACTGTGATGTGTCATGGTCATTATCATTTGATTTAGGACATGAGCGCCGAGGCTCAATTGGAGGGAAATTGTCAAATTCCATGTTTGCTCCTTTTCGCCCCGGGAGAGTGGCTTTCTTCTCCCAGGTTACCGGCCTCGCCACGTGGAGGCAGAAGCGGTGCCACCACTGACCAAGCGGTTGTAAAGTTTAGTAGCTTGTTAGTAATTAATATATATACTCTGAAAAAAAGAAAGGTAGTTTTCCTTTCTTGGTTCTTACTTTAAAACTTGAAGCACAGAACCACTTTAGCTAAACAAAAGAGAAAACGACACTAGAAATAAAATTAAACTTTGTCGCTTAGAAATAGCACACTGTATATCTCAGAGGAAATCGCTTGTCACTATCGCTTGGCACTCGGGGCCCTCATTTGAAGTATAGATTTCCATTTGGTTATTTTTTGAAAGGAAATGAATATTGTTTCTACGTCACGTGCAATTTTAACACATACAGTTTTGTTTTAAATTTGAAAACCAGTCGTAATAGTTAAGTAGAAGGATATTCAGCGAGAATAATTTCAAGAGTTGTTTAGTAACTCTGCAATTAAACAGAAATATGAAACTAACCGAGTTCCCGAGAACTCGGTTAGTTTCATATTTCTTATGTTCTTTTAGAGCCAAAAAATTGACTATATTGATTATAATTGCGAGAAAAGATAACAGTTTAAAATGGTTTCATGATTTCATTTGAAGTTCTTGTTTTGTGACAGCGATTTTATCTTTTCAGCTGAATAAATAATCATTACGTAATTCAGCAAATACTCTGTTGTGTGTATTGAGCTGATAACTAGTCATAGAGAGCTGTTCTATATCCCATCCTAAACCAAAACACTTCTCTTTTTCTCTCTCTCGCAGGCGCTTGGCACGTGATAGGGAACGTAACAGAATATGTTAACAGCTGGTGTGTTCCCTTTTCAGGAATGTATTTCATTGTGTGTGAGTGTGTGTGTCACGAAAGGCGAGAATGCAACTGCTGGGAGACGTCACAGAAGCGGTAAATCAGCGCACAGCACATGGTCAGGTAGTGTGTGTGTGTGTGGTATGGGTGTTTATTGGCGCATTAGCTGCTATGGCTATAGTGCGCCTGTTCTTAGGAATATTAAAAAATAATCCAGTTTAAATTAGTTTCAGTTCTGTAGCCTATTTATAAAAGATGATACACTCCGATTTGTTTTAAAAAGCAGAAAAGTTTGTTAACATTTGCATCCTCTCCAATGATATGATGTAATGTCAATGTTTCTGAATGATTATCCATATTTTGAAGTATTGCATCTCGATGTTGTTGATACTGCGGACAGTCAATCAGAATGTGTTTGACTGTTAGATGTTCTAAGCAGTGTGGACACTGAGGAGGATCATCGCCCATTAGTAGATGGAGGTGAGTCAGATGGGTGTGTCCTATTCTCATTCGTGTGAGTACCACTTCTTCCCGCCGCACTGTCTGTTTGCTGGAATGCCAGAACTTTGGGTTTTGTTTCAGCTGGAAAAGTTTGTTATTCGTTTGGTTATGCCATAATTCTGTCCACTGTGCATGGCATGCTGCTTGAATTAAGATATTATAATCGGGCGCTGGAATAGGGACAGAAGTTAGGTCTGAACTTGGACTTTTGGCAAATGTATCAGCCACTTCATTCCCTTTTATGCCTGAATGTGCTGGAATCCAGCAAAACTTCACTAGTTGTTGACGATCATAAATCTGCAATAATAAACTCCTGATTTTCATTACGATATGGTGATTCTTTTGAGCTGTATTCTGCATTGCTTTGATTGAGCTGAGAGAGTCAGTATAAACTATATATTTTGCAGATGGATGTAAATTCAAATTTTCTAGAGCTAACTGTATTGCAAAGAGTTCTGCTGAAAAGTTGCTATACTCAGGTGGAAGAGAAGCTGATATGATAGCAGAGGGAAACACTGCTGCTGCTCCAACAGTTGACAGAGATTTGGAACCATCCGTATATATCGGTAAGAAGTCGGCATAAGTTTGAATATGGCTAGCATGGAGTTGTTGCACAGTCACTGCCGGTAGGCAATTCTTTCCCCATTGAAGAAAAGAGGTATCAGAGGTCAGTTGAGGAAAGGTGGTCCATGGTGGATGAGAGTAATTCTTTATCTGTTGCATGTTGTGGAGAGGAACATTCCAGTTCTGTGATATTTCAAGGAGCCGTAGGCCAGCCGGTTGGATTTTACTTGGTTTATTTCTATAGAGATTAACTAGTGGTTGATTAAAAAGGTATGGCTGAATAGGATGCAAAGGGCAAGTCTGTATTTTGGCTGCATATTTAAGTAGTAACATTTTTCTACGAAGATGCAAAGGGGGCTCATTAGCTTCAATGTATAGACTTTGAGTTGGAGATGTCCTGTATGCACCAATTGCAATCCGCAATGCATTATGTTGAATAGGATCCAGCCAGCGTAGCACACTCCTTCGGGCAGAATCATAAACTGGAGCACCATAGTCTAAACGGGATCTAATCAGTGCTCTATATAAGAGCAGCAAAGTTGTACGATCTGCTCCCCAAGAGAGGGCAGATAAAGCTCTTAGCATGTTGATCTTTTTAAGACAGACAGTACGTATTAATTTAACATGATCTAAGAAGTTGAGCTTACTGTCCAGGATTAGTCCCAAGAATTTCATATTGCTGGCAATCGGAATGGTGGAATTTGAAATCCGAAGTTCAGGATCTGCATGCAATTTGCGTTGACAGCAAAAGTGGATCGCAACTGTTTTCTCTGGGGAAAGACGATATCCATTGAGCTCAGCCCACTTTTGAACTTTATTGAGGGACATCTGCAATTGCCTTTCGACAGATCTCATGTTCTGAGAATGGCAAGAAATAGGGAGATCGTCAGCGTAAAGGTAAGCCTCTACGGTATTTGGGAGTACTTTTGTAATGGAATCAATTTTAAGGGCAAACAAGGTTGCACTCAAAACTGATCCTTGTGGTACTCCTTCTTCCTGCGAGAATGTAGCAGAAAGGGAATTTTGATATCTCACCTGGAAAGATCGGCTCTCGAGGAAGTTCCTAATAAATATGGGTAGGTTGCCTCGTAGACCAAGATTATATAGGTCACTGAGAATGCCATACCGCCAGGTAGTATCAAATGCCTTCTCTATATCAATGGAGACCATGACAAGGTGTTCGTTTTTCACAAAGGCATTGCGAATTTCAGATTCCGCCTTGATCATCAGATCTAGGGATGACCTGTTTTTACGAAAGCCATGTTGACAATTACTCAGTAGATGTTGAGTTTCAATGATCCAAGTGAGTCGACTATGGATCATTTTTTCAAGAATTTTACCAAGGCAACTTGACAGAGATATTGGTCTGTAACTATTAGAACTGGAGGGATCTTTTCCAGGTTTCAAAAACGCCAAAACTGTAGCGTGGTGCCAAGAGGTTGGATAAATATTTTCCAGGAAGATCCGGTTAAAAAAGATTAGAATCATTTGTAAGTTTTTCTCATCGAGATGCTGCAGCATGACATAATATATGCCATCTGGCCCAGAGGCACTGTTTCGCGTTGTTCTGATGGCCTGTAAAAGTTCACAATATTGCAGAGGCTGATTATATGGAAGTGACAGTGAGGTTCGAAAGGTGATAGGTCTCTGTTCTTTGGCAGTCTTAATTTTCTGGAATTTTGGAGTGTAGTTTGATGCAGCCGATATTTCAGCAAAAGTTTTGCCCAAGGCATTGGCTATATCTATAGGAGCAGAGAGTTGTTGCCCATTGCAGGAGAGAATTGGGGAAGGAACAGTTGGAAATTTCCCAGAAAGCTGCCTAATTTTTTTCCATATTAGTCTGGAGTCAGTGTTCCTATTGATAGTTGATGCGAACCTAGTCCAAGAATCTTTCTTGGCCTGCTTTTGAATGTAACGCGCTTTTGCCCTTAGTTTCTTGTAGCTAATTAGATTAGCTGTGGTTGGAGATCGACGGAATAAATTAAATGCTTTATTTTTTTCCTTCTTTGCTTTTGTGCACTCTTCGTTCCACCAGTAGTTGAAATGCCGTCGGGACGGGGGATTTGATAACGGAGTTGAGTACTTAGTTGCAACTAAAAGGCGGGATGTAATATAATCAGTAACTTCATCAATTGGCTGTAGTTGAATAGTTTTTTTGTCAAGAGTGATTGCTGATTGAAATTTCGCCCAATTGGCTTTAGAGAATTTCCATTTCCTGCAGGGATGTTGTAATTGTGGTTGGGTAGTCAACAGATTACAAACAATTGGAAAGTGATCACTACCCATGGGATCATCCAGGGTGGACCATTGCATAGCTGAAAACAGTATTGGGGAGCAAATCGATAGGTCAATGGCAGAAGTCTGTCCATTGGGTAACTGTATATGGGTGTGCGAGCCACTGTTAAGAAGAGTGAGGTTTTCTTTTTCCAGTAAAGTTTCAATCAGTCGGCCGCGTCTGTCTAATTTAGATGAACCCCATAAAGGGTGGTGGCCGTTGAAGTCCCCTAGCAGGCAGATAGGGGAGGGTAGCTGCAATAAAAGTTCTTTAAGATCATTATAAGAGTAAGCATGGTTTGGTGGGAGATAAAGTGAGACTAGAGTTAATGCAGTTTGAGTAATCAGACGCACAGCGACAGCTTCGATTTGGGTTTGGAGAGTAATTTGCTTAGCTGGAATCCTTGTACTAATTAAAATTGCTACACCACCTCTAGCAGAATCGGATGTATTCCGATCGCGTCTGTAGATCGAGTAGTTTTTGATGGAAATGGAAATTTGAGGAGTTAAATAGGTTTCTTGCAGGCAGAAACCAACTGGAGAGTAGCGATTAATTAAATAACGGATGTCATCAATGTTTACACGAAAGCCTCTGCAATTCCATTGCAAGATATTAGACATTATTTGAATTTAGAGGAAGAAGCTGTACCTGACGTGGCTGTCTTATGGCGTTCTGGCTTTGGTTTTTCTCTTTTCGGAAAGGAAGGGCGACCAGTGTCCATCTCTTCTTCAGCAAATATTTCCAGAATTGGATCTTCCTGGTTGGATGGATACTCTGCCTCCATCGATTTGTCTTGGATAATCTTTTTCGAAGTCGAACTATTATTATTTGTAGTGGCATTCACTGGCGGAGATTGAGATTTTGCTGGTATTGTGAGAGGCGTATTATTTGCTTGGTCTGAGTGCTTAACGGCACTGGACTGTTGCTGAGAGAGAACAGCTCGAGCCCAGTCAGAGATGGAAGTGTTTGAAGGTACGGTAACATCGGTTTGTGTGGCAATGGTTTGATATTTTTTTGTAATATTGGCATAGGTACGGTTAGGTATACTCGGTGCAATTAATTTTCTAGCCTCCTGATAACTAACTCTGTTTTCAACTTTATATTTCACAATTTTTTTCTCTGTTTTCCACCTCTCACATGTCTTAGAGTAGGCCGGATGGTTGCCTTTGCAGTTGGGACAGATCATTTCTTTCACCGAACAATCACTTTGAATGTGATCGGAGGATCCACAGTTGGGACAAACTGGGTTGCTTCTGCACGTTGTTTGAGAGTGGCCATACTTCTGGCATTTATAACATCTCAACGGATTGGGTATGAAAGGACGAGTGCGGCAAAGTAGATATCCAGCTTTTATTGATGCGGGTAGGCTTGGACTGTTGAATGTAAGAATGATATTTCTGGTAGGTGTGAGAATATTGTCTTTTTTTATCATAATTCTTTTTACAGCTATTACATTTTGCTCCTGAAGCTCTTCTTTAATTTCTTCCTCCGTCACATTCATCAGATCCCAACTAGATATTACACCCTTTGATGTATTTAGGGTTGCATGTGGAGTTATTTTCACTGGAATACCAGCGAAAGTTGTCTTTTTAAGTAATTTTTCAGAGTGTTTGCCATTTATAGTTTCAATAAGTAAGTCCCCTGATTGCAGTCTCTTAACCGTCTTGGGAGACCCTGCAATACTTTCCAGGTGTTTTTGGATTAAAAAAGGGGATAGCTTACTGAGAGGCTGGTCAGATAGCGAGTGCATGATTAAGAATGCAGGTAAGTCTGTCGCCGAGGGATTGGTTTTCAACCTCTTTGCTTGCGACGAATCATGGTCATGGTCATTTTCTGTGGTTGGCCGACAGCTCGACGGCTCTAGAGTTGGAAACATACTTTGTTCCATGTTGGCTCCTCTTAGCCCCTGGCAGATGAACTTTTCTGCCAAGGTTACCGGCCCCGCCACGGGGAGGCAGGAGCAGTGCCTGGTGTGACCAAGCGAAAAGTAGTAAGTGGTTAGTAGTAAACTAGAAGAAACAAAGAAAGGTGCCTTTCCTTTCTTGCTCTGTACAAGTGTTTTTGTAACAAGAGCTGTTTTTAAATGAATAGATTTATTAACGTGAAGAACTCAAAATAACTATAAATCACTTTTGAGAAATCGCAGTAATAGCACAGAGTAATCGCTCAGTCACAATCGCTTGGCACCCGGGGCCGGTCAGGTAGTGGTAGCCATGCTGATCTTCCTCGAGTCTTATCTTACACAATACCCCAAAATAGATGCTGCTTAAAAATGTTGTCAATGGTTAATGTAATACTGCTTTCATTTGGAGAACATTTTGCTTTTAGGCACAAATCTGGCTTTTATATGGCAGTTTACAACAAACACCATAATGATATCAATTAACCTTGAAATAGTCCTAGCATTATTCACTTCATTCACCGCAAAATAAACTTAATCCAATACATTTTTTTTTTGAAATTCTGAAAATGTTTCGTCCTCGTTTTCTTTCTTCTGTTCTTCAACAATTAATCCTTTCCTTTATTTTTTTCATGTTGCTTTGAAAGAAATCAAGAAAACTATCGACTCTCTATCAGGGCCAAGTAAACTCAGAACCATTAAACAAAATCCGTTATATATGAAATGCTAACATTCCCTCCATGACGCATCTTTATTTTGAAAAAGAAGGATGAGTCAACTCATCTTTAACTGGTTAACTCATCTTTGTTTGAAAAACTTCAATAAATTGGGAAACAGAAAGAGAATTCTATTCTACCAACTACAAATTAATTTAATAAAAAACAGAATAATAATTAATATGAAATTGTAATTTAATAACTATGGATTATTTCAGAATAATTTTTTTGCCTAAGGGAGTTTGTTACCATTTTATTTATTTAAGCGTAACAGTATTAAAAACAATATCATTAGATGACTGGGCGAACAAAGAAAACTTAAGGCTTCTTTGGACAGCTCAGAGAGAATAAATTCAAAAAAGGAACTGCTGATTCATTGCTGCAATCATACAGGACAGCCTGGATAAACAGCAGTTCCTTTTTTCTTTGTGACCGGACTGACTTCAAACCATTATGGTTAGTCCATTTCTCAGGTCCCATATCTGCTAATCTTTTCCTTTGGCAATATGGAGGATAAAGTCTGTATTAAATATGCATGCCCGCTTGCATAAAGGTTATTACAACAAATCCACATATTCTTGAATTAGTGATATCACAGCGATTATCATTCAGGAAACGTTGTAATCGATGTCGAAAAACATGTTGCAAATTCCATGTTTATTTAGGCAGAATCTACTTTCGGAATTGCATATAAAATGGCCTATATTTCAAATAAAATAACATAATTTAGAGATAATAGTCTCTTGGAGCAGGTATTTTTAAAGATCGATTTTAAAAAAGCCTGAAAATCATTACAAATTTACATTCATTTTGGAAATTAAACATCTGAAATTGACTTATTATTTATAGTGGAGTATTTGAGGATCTTTCATGATAACAATAGGACCATATTACCAGCAGTTATGGCCAAAAAAAACAAAACAAAATCGGATAATTATATGAGGTATTTCAAAGTATGTTGACTAGATGGCACCACCAACACATTTAGATCAAAACCAACTGCCTTTCCAAAAGAAAAAAAGATCGTAATTTCGAAATGTAATTAAACCAATTTTGAAACTTCAAAACATATATTGGTGGGTCCCTTGGTCATCTACGAGTCTCTAAAAATGTTATAGATGCCCATTTCCTTCGATTCTCCTTATGCTGTTCTTTGTAAGTTGTTGGACAATCACCTTCTGGAGATATAATGCACATCTAGTAGGTTGATTTTCATCGTTCAAACCTGGTCTTCTGCAACCACAGTTAAACCTCATTGCTTGACATTTTTGAGTAGCAAAAAAAAAATCGGAATGCATTTATTGCAGCGAGTTCGTTTGTATCCATCGATTTCCGAATGATGAGTCCATTATTATATTTGATTAATAATCATTAATAACAGATACCAAAAGTCCATGATAAATGATATCATGGACTTCTGGTATATTATTTTCATTACTAGGATGCTTTTCAATATTGGAATGTCTTGGACTTTAATCATGAACTTAAAAAGTATTGTTCTTTCATTTGTAAAGATTGGACAGTCTAGTTGTTGTTGTTGTATTTGGAGTTTTTGGCACAAGGGCCTCTTGGGCCATATTGTGCCTGGACAGCCTAGTAAAAACTGTTTATCTGTTTGTTTTATGCAGCGCTTATTACATTTTTCTGATCTAGTTTTTCGGTTCTAAACAAATAAACATAGGTAAGATACCTATGCCTTGTCGTTATGTTGGTTACGGCTGCTGTATCTTTTCGGACAGATCTTTCATTAGATTTCCTCCTCCTAATTTAAATCTGGAATTATTTATAAGGGTTAATTATGGGTTTACTTATTCCATACCTGCTGTCATTGTCTGTTGCTGCTGAGCTCGATTCAATATTTGTAATCCATATATGGAACTTTTAAAAGTTGAATTTGTGGTACTTCTTGTTTGTTTGCTATATAGTTATCTTCTTCCTTAGTGTCCAGGGCTTTAATAGAACATTATGTTTTGTTTCGGTCGGAAGAGTTTGGCTTGAATATTATGAATTTGTCTGATTATGGGATGGTATTCCTTCACTGAGCACTGTACAGTTTGTGTTATACTGAAAGAGTCTGTGAATAATAGATGAGGGAGAACTTTTGGTGCCATTTTGTATTGCTAACTGTACTACGTGGCATACAGTTCAGCTATATTTTGCTCTGTTAGGAGTTGTTTTGCCATAAATGATATCATGGAAACTGCCGCCGTGCCTACCTTTGTGTTAATTCTAGGGCTTCATCTGCACATATTTGCATGTATAGCGATTCTTCGGTATATACATGGCATACAGTTTTTGGAGGCTGCTCTTTAATAAGGATATATTCCCTCAGTGTGTGTGTGTGTGTGTGTGTGTGTGTGTGTGTGTGTATGGTTTGTTATTGGCGCATTAGCTGCTATGGCTATAGTGCGCCTATTCGTAGATATATCAGAAAATAATTAAGAACAAAGCAGTTCAATTTCATTTCAGTTCTGAAACCTATTCATAAAAGATTATACACTCCAATTTGTTTCAAAAAGCAGAAAGGTTCCTTAATATTTGCCTCCTCTCCTATGATATGATGTAATATCAATGGTTCTTGAAGATTAGCCAGATTTTGAAGTATTGAAGTATGATGTGGTTGATAGTGTGGACAGTCAATCAAAATATGTTTGACTGTGAGATGTTCAGGGCAGTATGAACACTGTGAAGGATCATCGCCGGAGAGTAGATGGAGGTGAGTCAGATGGGTACGCCCTATTCTAATCGGTGCGAATACCACTTCTTCCCGCCGAACTGTCTGAATGCACGGGTGCCATAATTTTGGGTCCTGTTTCAACTGGAAAAGTTTGTTATTTGTTTCTTTATGCCATAGCTCTGTCCACTGTGCATGGTATGCTGTTTGAATTATAATATTATAATCAGAATCCGGAATAAAGACAGAGGTTAAATCTAAGGTTAACGGATTTTTACCAGAAATATCAGCCAGCTTGTTCCCTTTAATGCCTGAATGTGCTGGAATCCAGCAAAACTTCACTAGCCGTTGACGGTGATCAAATTGCAATAAGAAACTCCTGATTTTCATTTAAATATGGTGCTTATTTTGAGAAGGATTCTGCATTGCTCTAATTGAACTGAGAGAGTCAGTGTAAATTATATATTTTGCAGATGGGTGTAGAATCCAATTTTCTAGAGCTAATTGTATTGCATACAGTTCTGCTGAAAAGTTGCTATACTCAGGTGGAAAGAAGCTTATATGATAGCAGAGGGAAACACTGCTGCTGCTCCAACAGTTGAAAGAGATTTGGAACCATCCGTATATACCGACAAGAAGTCAGCACAGCTTTGAATATGGCTAGCATGGAATTGTTGCACATTCAGTGTCGGTAGGCGATTCTTTCCCCATTGAAAATAAGTATCTTTTTTTTTTTTTTTTTTTGGTAGTTGTTGGCGCATCGGCTTCTGTGGCCATAATGCACCTCCCAAGGTTTTTGCAGTACTTTGATCCAAGCCCTAGGCGGGAATCGAACCCGCGACCTTTGGGTTGCAAGGCAGGCACTTTACCCACCCGGCTAGCCCGGCCGGCAAAATAAGTATCAGAGGTCAGTTGAGAAGACGGGGTCCACGATGGATGAGAGTAATTCTTTATCTGTTGCCTACCGTGGAGAGGAACATTCCAGTTCTCTGATATTTCAAGGAGCCATAGGCCAGCTGGTCGGATTTTACTTGGTTTATTTCTATAGGGATTAACCAGTGGTTTATTAAAAGGTATGGCTGAATAGGATGCAAAGAGCAAGTCTGTATTTTGGCTGCATATTTAAGTAACAGCATTTTTCTGCGGAGATGCAGAGGGGCTCATGAGCTTCTATGTATAGACTATGAGATGGAGATGTCCTATACGCACCAATTGCAATCCGCAGTGCATTATGTTGAATAGGATCCAGCCAGCGTAGCACACTCCTTCGGGCAGAATCATAAACTGGAGCACCATAATGTAAACGGGATCTGTTGTTGTTGGGTTTAAAGACACACTTCTTGCTATTGAGGCCAAATTGCGTCTATTCATTGTTTAATTGCATGATCCTATATATATAGTTGTTAAACCTTTATAGTTGTTAAATTATATACTTTTGTATAGACCAATACATTTTAAGTATATAATACGTTCTTCAATAAACGAGATTTAATCAATGCTCTATATAAGAGCAGCAAAATTGTACGGTCTGCTCCCCAAGAATGGGCAGATAAAGCTCTTAGCATGTTGTTCTTTTTGAGACAGCTAGTACGTAATAATTTAACATGCTCAAAGAAATTCAGCTTATTGTACAGGATTAGTCTCAAGAATCTGATATTGCTGGCAATCGGAATGGTGGAATTTGATATCTGAAGTTCAGGATCTGTTGCGTTGATTGAAAAAGTTTGCGTTGATTGCAAAAGTGGATTGTAATTGTTTTCTGTTGGGAAAGACGATATCCATTGAGCTCAGCCCACTTTTGTACTTTATTGAGAGACATCTGCAATTACCTTTCGATAGATCTCATGTTCTGAGAATGGCAAGAAATAGAGAGATCGTCAGCGTAAAGGTAAGCGTCTACAGTATTTGGGAGTTCTTTTGTGATGGAATCAATTCTGAGGGCAAACAGGGTTGCACTCAAAACTGACCCTTGTGGTACTCCTTCTTGCAAGAATGGAGTAGAAAGGGAATTTTGATATCGGACCTGGAAAGATCTGCTCTTGAGGAAGTTCCTAATAAATATAGGCAGGTTGCCATGTTGACCATGATTATGGAGGTCACAGAGAATTCCATAACGCCAGGTAGTATCCAATGCCTTCTCTATATCTATGGAGACCATAACTAGGTGTTCGTTTTTAACAAAGGCATTGCGAATTTCGGATTCAGCCTTGATCATCAGATCAAAGGAGAACCTGTTTTGGCGAAAGCCATGCTGACTATTACTTAGTAGATGTTCGCTTTCAATGATCCAAGTGAGTCGACTTTGGATCATTTTTTCAAGAATTTTACCGAAGCAACTGGACAGAGATATTGGTCTGTAACTATTAAGATTGGAAGGGTCTTTTCCAGGTTTCAAAAATGCCAGAACTGTAGCATGGTGCCAAGAAGTGGAATAAACATTTCCCAGGAAGATTGTATTAAAGAAGGCTAGCAGCATTTGTAAGTTTTTCTCATCAAGGTGCTGTAACATAACATAATACATCCCATCTGGCCCAGCGGCACTGTTGCGGGTTGTTCTGATGGCTTGCAAAAGTTCACAGTATTGGAGCGGCTGGTTATATGGAAGTAACAGTGAGGTTCAAAAGTTGATGTACCTCTGTTCTGTGGTGGTCTTAGTTTTCTGAAATTCCGGAGTGTAGGTGGAAGCAGCTGAGACGTGAGCAAAAGTTTTGCCTAAGGCATTTGCTATATCCAGAGGAGCAGAGACGTCTAGACCATTGCAGGAAAGAATTGGGGAAGAAACAGTTGGAAACTTCCTAGAAAGTTGCCTAATTTTCTTCCATATTAATCGTGGGTTCGTGTTTCTATTGATAGTCGATGCAAACCGAGTCCAAGAATCTTTCTTGGCTTGTCTTTGAATGAGACGAGCTTTTGCCGTTAGTTTCTTGTAGTTAATAAGATTAACTGTAGTTGGAGTTCGACGAAATATATTCCATGCTTTATTTTTTTCTTTCTTCGCTTTTGTGCATTCCTCATTCCACCAACAGTTGAAATGGCGTCGAGTTTTGGAATTTGATAATGGAATTTAGCTTTTAGCCGCAAATAAAAGGCAGGAAGTGATATAATCGGTAACTTAATCTATGGGATGTAGTTGTATAATTTTTTTGTCCAGTGTGATTGCTGACTGAAATTTGTCCCAATTAGCTTTAGAGAATTTCCATTTCCTGCAGGATTGGTCTAATGGTGGATGTGTTGTTGTTGTTATGGAGGCTTAATGGTACATAAGCAGCTATGGCTATAATGTGCCTATTCACTTATTATTTTAAGAGATGAGGAATTTCCATAAAATCAAAAGAAAATCTGAAATCAGAAATTATTAAAAAGTCCAGTTTGCTTGAGGAAGTCAAAAAATTCAGAAATATTTGCCTTATCACCAATGAGATTTTCAAGTTATTGGTTTACAAAGATTTATCAGTGAGATCAAGGATGAAGCTCTGTGTTGTTTATAGTAGGGGCAGCCAATGAGAATATGTCTAACAGTCAAATTGTTAGAGCAATGTTTCCTCATCAAGGTCGATTGATGACTAAAATTTTGCCCAGTCTGCTCGGACAATTTTCAACTTTCTGCAGGGTTGAATTGAAGGAGTCTTTGCTTTCAGAATGTTGCATACTATTGGGAAGTGGTCACTGCCCATGGGATCGTTTATTACATACCACTCTATGATTGGGACTAGTACTGGTGAACAAATTGAGAAATCTATTGCTGAGGTGTGTCCTGTTGTTGTTGTTGTTGTTGTTTTGGGGGCTTTACGGCGCAAGGACAGCAAAGGCCATAATGCGCCTAACTATGGTGATGTTAAATCTTGAATTGCATCTGTATAGATGCTATTCAAATTTATATTGTGTTGTATAGTTTTATATGTTTGAGGAAATCAAAAATTTTGGACACATGTGGTGTGTCTCCTAGTAGATCAGAAATGCTGAGAGAGGTGTTCGTCGTGGGAAATGAGATAAACATAGCTTGTCGCTGAATATTGTACTTCGGACAATCAATAAGTATATGGTGGACAGTGAGCTGAGTGTTGCAGTTTGTACACAGTGGTGGGTCAGTGGCTGCCAGCAAATAAAGATGTGTCAGGTGTGTGTGGCCTATCCTTAATCGGGCTAATACAACTTCTTCATGTCGGTTCTCACGGATACTAGATCTCCATGGTTTTAGATATTTTTTTATGCCAAGTAGCTTATTGTTGGCTTGATTCTGCCAGATATGTTGCCATAGTTCAAGGCATCGCTTATTTATAATGTACTTATAGTCAGATATAGGTGTAGTGAAGGATTGGTCTATAGGATCGGTAGCAGTTTTGGCAGCTAGGTCGGCCTGTTCGTTTCCGGAAATGCCAGCGTGACCAGGGATCCAACATAACAGAACCTGTTGTTTCTTCTGGTTTAACTTGGTCAGAGTATTCCAGATCTGTCTAAGTAAGGGGTTATCATTTTTTGTATTGTGTTGTATAGCTTGGATAGCACTAATGGAGTCGGTATAAATAACGCTGTGGAGTCTAGTTCTTGAGAGTGTGTAGTTTAAGGCTATGTTGTTGTTGTTGTTGTTGTTAAATTTGTTGGTGCATCAGCAACTTAGGCTATAATGCACTGATTACTGTCTAATATCTTCTTAGTTTGTCTTACACGTGATATGGTTCATATATTGTGATATTTATTTATCAATTTTAGAAAGAGAAAAATGTCATTCATGTCCTCACGATCTCCTAGAACATTCTGTAATGATAACTGGCTGGAGTTATGAAAATGAGAGAAGAAAGCAGATTTCCGTTCTTGCAGATATAGCGGGCATTCCAGGATAATATGTTTTACTGTTAATAAACATAAGCAGTTGCTGCATTGCGGAGGATCATTTTTTGTTAGTAGGTAGCTATGAGTGAGGAATGTATGACCAATGCGTAATCTGGCTAGGATGGTTTCTTCTTTTCTGTTTCGTCTCAGACTGGATTGCCATTGCTTGGGTTCTCTCTTGATTTCAAGAAGTTTATTATTCGCTTGACTTTGCCACGTGCGTGTCCACTGTTGTTTATACATCTGTTTGATAATGGATTTATGGTCAATATAAGGAGTCCTGAAATTAGATGGTATCACATTTGTAGCACATTTAGCAGCTAAATCTGCCTGCTCGTTTCCTAGTATTCCAGCGTGTCCAGGGATCCAACAAAATATTACTAGCTGTCCATGTCCGTGAAGTTCTTGTAGTTGTGCCCAAATTTTTTGTACCAGCGGATGACTAGGGAAGAATTGACGCTGTAGAGAATTCACAGCACTCAATGAGTCCGTATATATGATGGATTTGGTATACAACTCTTCTTTGATATTCTCTAGAGCTAGAACAATGCCGTATAGTTCTGAGGTATAAGTACTGCATTCAGACGGAAGCTGTCTGGAGATGGTGATATTTGGTAATACTACAGCAGTACCAACTTTTCTACCAATTTTCGATCCATCTGTATATATTTGAATGAAAGTGCTAAACTCAGCGGAGTGGGTCTTATGAATTTGTCTTATGTTGGAATCTGGAAGGTTATTCTTTCCCCATTGCTGAAAATGTCTATCAATATGTATCGGGGGCATTTGCCATGACTGTATTTCCATGCTAGTATCCTGAAGAATGTTAGTAAAATTCAGGTCCCAGCTTGTGATAAGAGCTTGAAGCCTAATGCCAGATGGTTTATTGAGCCGTGGTTTATTTTCATAAAGTTTACTCCATTTGGGTATAAATAGATATTGCCATATGGGATGATGTGGAAGACTGCTGATTTTGGCTGCGTAATTTAGTAACAGAACTTGTCGTCGAAGATGTAGCGGTGGCTCATAGGCTTCGGTATATAGGCTTAAGATTGGTGAAGTACGGAAAGCCCCCAGTGCAA
Source organism: Mastigoproctus giganteus (assembly GCF_048544385.1). Taxonomy (NCBI): domain Eukaryota; kingdom Metazoa; phylum Arthropoda; class Arachnida; order Uropygi; family Thelyphonidae; genus Mastigoproctus; species Mastigoproctus giganteus. Next base: position 161,570,119 of record NC_143579.1, read on the forward strand.
CTCGTAGGGCACTATGATGTACGGGATCGAGCCATTTCAATGCACTCGGTCTGGCCGAGTCATATGCAGGAGACCCATAGTCTAACCTGGATCTAATCAGCGAGCGGTATAACTGTAGTAACATGTAGCGATCTGCGCCCCATGACATAGAAGAAATTACTCTGAGAAGATTTAGTTTTCTAAGACAACTTGTACGAATATGCTTTATATGTTCCAGGAAGTTTAATTTTTTGTCAAATATTACACCAAGGAATCTAATACTAGGCTGGAAAGTAATACGATGAGAATCTAACTTTAGGTCTGGATCAGGATGTAAAGAGCGTTTGCGACAGAAGTGTACGGCAGTTGTTTTTAGTTTAGAAAGTCGATATCCATTGTTTTTGGCCCAAGAGACTATTTTGTTAATGGTACCTTGTAGTTGTCTTTCGATTAGTCGCATATTTTGAGAGTGACATGAGATGGCAAGATCGTCAGCATACAAGTATGCGTCAACTGTGTTAGGTATGCACTTGGTTATGGCATCAATCCTAATTGCAAAGAGTGTGGCGCTCAACACTGAACCTTGGGGAACTCCCTCTTCTTGTACATATGCTCGAGACAATGAAGAGCGGAATCTGACCTGAAAGGATCTATTCCCTAGAAAGTTCTTAATGAATATTGGCAGATGACCCCGAAGTCCACATTTATGTAAGTCTTGAAGAATCCCATATCGCCAAGTTGTATCGAAGGCTTTCTCTATGTCTACGCATATCATGACTAGGTGCTCATTTCTGAGGAAAGCGTTCCGGATATTTGTTTCTGCTTTAATAATGAGATCAAGTGTAGATCTTCTTCTGCGGAAGCCATGCTGGTTTGGACTTAGAATGTTTTCCGTTTCTAGAAACCATGTCAGTCTAGCGTTAACTATTTTTTCCAATGTTTTTCCCAGACAACTGGTTAGAGAAATAGGGCGGTAATTTCTGGGATCTGTGTGGTCTTTTCCCGGTTTCGGGAAAGCTAGCACATAAGAATGGCACCAGCTAGCAGGATAATACTCCTCTAGGAAAATTCTATTATACAGTTGTAAAAGGGCAGTTAACGAATCCTCACTTAAATGAGAGATCATGGGATAAAAAATTCCATCGGGGCCTGGAGCACTGTTCTTCAATCGAGAAAGTGCACTGCGCAATTCAATCATGGTCAGAGGTAGATTATACGAGTATGGGACGGCAGTATTAAATTTTAGTTTGGATTTTTCTGTCCGGGATTTTAGCAATTGAAATGCTGATTCGTATGTGGCAACAGCTGAATGTGTTTCAAATGAAGTACCTAAGACATTGGCAATCTCTATAGGTTCAGAAATTTCCTTCCCACTTACAAGTAGTATAGGAGAAGTTGTTTGCGAGTATTTGCCATTAATTCGTTTAATTTTTTTCCAGATTATAGAAATATCTGTGGATCTGTTAATGGTAGATGCGTAACGTGCCCATGCTTCTTTTTTACTCTCTCGTCTTATATGACGAGCTTTAGCTCTGGCTCTCTTAAACTGTAGGAGGTTGGCTGTGGTTGGACATTTTCGAAACAGATTCCAGTACTTATTTCTTTCTTTTTTAGCATTGTTGCATGCTTCATTCCACCACATTTTTGGATGAAGCCTAATTTTGAGTGAAGATTTTGGAATAGCTACCTCCGATGCTTTCATTATTTTTCGTGTAGTATACCTGACTGCAGAATCAATTGTGAGGGTTGTAATGACGGAAGTATCTATTCGAGCTATTTCCTGGTATTTAGTCCAGTTAGCCTTTTCAAATTTCCAGGTTGTCCTAATATCTCTCTGGGGAGGAGAACTTGAGCTAAAGGTACAGATGATAGGAAAGTGATCGCTACCACAAGGGTTATCAGTAACAGTCCAGTCTATGATAGGAAATATTGCTGGGGAGCATATTGAAAGATCAATAGCTGAACTTGAACCAGATGGAGAGTGTATGTATGTGTGATCACCAGTGTTTAGAATAGTTAGATTATGTTTATCTAAAAATTTTTCTATCATCTGTCCTCTAGAGTCAAGATGTTGGGAACCCCATAGGGGGTGATGGCCATTCCAGTCACCCATAATACAGAAGGGAACAGGTATTTGCTTAACTATATCATCTAAGTCATCAAGGCTGTATGTATGGTTTGGTGATAGATACAACGAAACTAATGTTACTGTTATACCAATGGTGACACGAACTGCAACCGCCTCTAAAGGTGTTTGTATGGGGATAGGTCTACAGGGAACTACAGAGTTCACTATGACTGCTACTCCTCCATGAGCTGAATTAGAGGAACTTCTATCTTTTCTATATATGGTATAATGCTTAATTGTCATAGATGCTGTATTTGTGAGATTAGTTTCTTGAATGCATACTGCAACAGGCTTATATTTATTTAATAGATCATAAAGGTCATCTACATTAGCACGGAGCCCACGGCAATTCCACTGAATAACTGTAGTCATTATTTGGTTTTAACTGGTGTCTGCTAACATCCGTGAAGTAGTCTGTTTACGCCTGTCTATTTTTCCCTTTTCCTTCTTTGAGAAGACTGGTCTGCCTGTGTCGATGTCATCTTCTGGATGAATTTCAAGAATTGTATCGTCATCGCCTGCTTTTTCATCGATGTCCATGGTTTCAGATCTGAGTTTGTATTTATCACTTCTTTCAGTGCTCTTGGTTTGTTCTTTCTGTTGCAGTATGGGATTCTTATCTGGAGGAACTGATACGGGTGTATTTACCTCTTTTGTTACATAACTGGAGGGAGAGGCTTCCTTTGATGAAGAAAGTACTGATTTAGCCCAACCAGATATAGAGATATTTGGAGGGACTGAGCAGTCAGTTTGAGTTGATACTGAGCATAGTCGTTGAGTAATTGACGCATACGTAGATGATTTAACAGGAATTGTAAATTGTTTTTTTGCCTCTTGGTATGACACCTTATGCTCTATTTTATATTTCTGGATATTCTTTTCTCGTTTCCATTGATCGCAGTCCTTAGAGAAGGCAGAATGATTTCCATGGCAATTAGGACAATTTTGAGTTTCCTTGTTACAATCAGTATGTGTGTGTTCTTTAGAACCACAAGCAGCACAAGTGACTGCACCTCTGCATACAGTTTGCGAATGACCAAATTTTTGGCACTTGAAGCACCGTACCGGATTGGGAATGTATGGTCTAACATGACATCTGAGGTATCCAGCCTTTATAGTTGTGGGAAGAATTGGTGTTTTAAAGGTCAGTATAACTGTCCGAGTGGGGACGAGCTCTCCATCTCTTTTGATCAAAATTCTTTTGGCGTGGATTACATTTTGATTGTTTAATTCATGGACAAGTTCATCTTCCGATACATTTAGGAGATCCCATTCTGATATTACCCCTTTAGAGGAGTTCAAGGTGGCGTGTGGGGTAACCTTTGTGGGAATTCCACCAAAGGTAGAAATTTTCAGAAGTCTCTCTGCATGTCTATGTTCGTTCATCTCCACTAATAAATCTCCAGATCTTAATCGACGCACCATTTTTGGAGGGCCAGCCACATTTTCGAGACATTTCTGAATCAAAAATGGAGATAACTTACTAAGTGGTTGGTCTGTGGAGGAATGCAATATTAAAAAGAGAGGAGCAGAATAATCTGTCCCTTCTTTTTTTTGTCTCTTGGCATGGGATGGATTTAAGTCAAGATCTAGAGCATGTCTATCTACATCTGGATCAGTAGATCCATGGCTAGACTGTTTTGTGTTTTCCATTACTGCTCCTTTTAGCCCTGGGAGAGTGGTTTTCTTCTCCCAGACTTCCAGCCCCGCCACGTGGAGGCAGGAGCGGTGCCACCAGTGACCAAGCGATAAAGAGATTAGTTGTTAGTGTGTTAATAAGTTATTCCTATATACAAAAAGAAAGGTGTCTTGCCTTTCTGTCAAGTGCGCTAACTTCTTTACTTCAGAAGCGCAAAATTAAATAAGCTCAGAAAAATAACACTATTCTATAATCAACCGCTCTTTTAAGTAAATCGCTTTCAAAATCGCTTAGGAATCGCTATAGTCACTCGCTTGGCACTCGGGGCCTAAGGCTATGTGGATAGCACAGAGTTCTGCAGTATAGCTGCTACATTCAGTGGGGAGTTTTTTGGACAAAGTGATGTTAGGAAATACTGCTGCTGCACCAACATGCTTTTCAGTTTTAGATCCATCTGTGTAGATCGGTGTGTACTGGCCGTGCTGGGTTCTCAGTGTGGCATGTATTTGTAGCAAGTTCTGTTGGGACATGGTGTGTTTTCCCCAGGCTGTGAAGGAAAAGTCACACCTCGGTATATGATACATCCATGGCGGGACTGCATGAGAGGCAGTAGGCTGTATCTTACTCAGGTCAATTTGCCAGTCAACTTGCAGTGAGCGAAGACGTATCCCAGTTGGTGGGTTTATTGATGGGTAGGCTCTATAAAGGTTTTCCCATTTAGGATAGAAAACACCATTCCAAGTGGGGTGGTTTGGATGCCCTTTGAGTTTTGCGGCATAATTTAATAAAAGCATTTGTCTTCGTAGCTGTAAGGGTGTTTCATGCGCTTCGGTATATAGGCTCTGAACCGGTGATGTACGGTTCCCCCCCCCCCCCAGTGCAAGACGAAGAGCGCTGTGGTGTACAGGATCAAGCCAACGTAAAGCGCTTGGTCTAGCAGAGCTATATACGACAGAACCATAATCCAGACGTGACCGTATTAGTGTACGGTAGAGATTTAGCAGCGTGTAACGGTCAGCTCCCCACGTTGTACCCGATAGAACTCTTAAAATGTTAAGCTTTTTAAGACAGTTAGTCCGGAGCGTTTTTATATGATCAAGGAAAGTGAGTTTTTGGTCGAATATCACACCCAGAAAGCGGACACTAGGGACCACTGGTATGACCTCATTTTCTAGTCTAAGTTCCGGATGTTGGTGTAGGTTACGCTTTCTACAGAAGTGTATCCCAACTGTTTTTTGGTGTGAGAGACGAAAACCATTGCTTTGGGACCATTTGGCTATTTTGTTGATAGCACATTGCAACTGCCTTTCTATCATTCGCATGTTAGGCGAATGGCAGGCGATACTGAAGTCATCAGCGTACAGGGTAGTGGATATCGTTTGTGGTAGGTCGTGTGTTATTGAATTCATTATTATACTAAAGAGAGTAGCACTTAGCACTGACCCTTGTGGTACTCCTTCTTCCTGGATGAATTTTGAAGATAAATGGTTGTGAACTCTAACTTGAAATGAGCGGCAATGTAGGAAGTTTCTGATAAACTGTGGTAGGTGTCCGCGAAATCCCAGATCGTATAGGGTTCGCATAATACCATATCTCCAAGAAGTGTCAAAAGCTTTTACGATGTCAAAGAAGACCATTGCAAGATGTTCTTTTCGGATGAAGGCATCCCGGATGTTTATTTCTGTCTTGATCAAAAGGTCAAGAGTGGATCTACCTTCCCGGAAACCACATTGCACAGGATTTAGGAGATCATTTTGAGCTAGAAACCAGGTTAGTCGGGCGTTAACCATTTTTTCCATGACCTTGCTCATACAGCTAGTGAGTGCAATAGGTCGATAATGTTGCGGATTTGTAGGGTCTTTGCCTCTTTTTGGAAAAGCCAGAATGTACGCATGGTGCCATTTGTCGGGGAACGTGTTTTCTTTGAATATTCTGTTATAGAGGAGTAACAGAGTCTTGAGAGCCGGTTCGGTGAGTTTTGCTATCATGATGTAGTGATTCCATCTGACCCTGCTGCACTGAGTTTAGTAGACGATAGAGCATGATGCAACTCTGACATTGTGAAGGGGAGATTGTACGCAGAAATTTTGATGCGGATTCAAAATTGATACGTTTTTTTTCCGCTTGTGCTTTGTGTGCCTGAAAATATTGCGAGTATGATGTTGCGGCTGATATATTCATGAAAGTTTTACCCAGGGTGTTTGCGATATCCTCAGGTTTTGTGATATCATGGCCATTGACAGTGAGCATGGGACAGTTGACACGTGGGTGTTTTGCGTACATCCGCTGTATTTTTGCCCATATTGTTTGAGTTTTTGTCGTGCTTGTAATTGTGGAAGCGAAGCGTCTCCATGCTTCCCTTCTGCTAGTCTGCCTGACTCGTTTTGCCCTTGCTCTTGCCTGTTCAAAGCGGATGAGGTTTTCTGTTGTTGGGAACTTCCTGAAGAACTTCCTTAGCTGCATTACATTCATCATTCCACCACACTTTTGATTTGGCCGATATTTTTGTGGATTGTTTTGGAATTGCTTTGTCTGCTGCCTGCAGTATTTGATTAGATATGTATTCTACTGCCAGGTTTATGGATGTTTGTTGGATCTGGTTTTCTTCTAGTATTGCTAGCTGCTTGTACACATCCCATTCTGCTTTTGAAAAGTTCCATTTGGGGATCCGATAAGAAAGGTGGGGAATGCTTGTGTTAATGCGACATATCACAGGATAATGATCACTGCCCAGCGGATTGCTGTGAATAGTCCATCCAAATAGAGGATATATGGTTGCTGTGCACAGAGAGACATCAATAGCTGATGTGGATCCTGTCGGAAGATGTGTATAGGTGTGATCCCCATTATTGAGAGTTATCAGATTCTGTTAATCGAGTAATTTTTCAATGATTTGTCCACGCTTGACCAGATTGTGGTTTCCCCACAGCGGATGGTGACTGTTGAGGTCTCCTAAGATACAGTAGGGTTTGGGAAGTTGTATTACTAATTCTTCTAAATCAGCATAGCTTATATTTTGGTTAGGTGGCAAGTATAGTGAGACTATGGTTAAATCAAAGTTAATATTGACTCGTGCAGCAACTGCCTCAAGGTTTGTTTTTAGGGGGAGTGGCTTTGAGGGTATCTGGGCGTTGATGATCAGTGCTACTCCTCCATGGGCAGGATTGTTCGAATTTTGTGCAACACGATCTTGACGATGTATTATGTATTTCCGAAGGGAAACATTTATATTTGGTGTAAGATTGGTTTCCTGTAAGCAAAAGGCAATAGGGTCATATTGTGAAAGAAGATCTTGGATGTCGGACAAGTTACTGCGATAGCCTCTGCAGTTCCACTGTAAGAAAGTAAGCATTATTTGGGTTTAGTGGAACCCTCGACTTCTTTTCGAGGAACAGAAGATTTGCCTCGGTCAAGTTTAACTTTCCCCTTCTTTGGGAAATATGGTTTCCCTGTATCCATGTCCTCATTGGAGAACAGTTCTAGAACCTGTTCGTCGTGATTCAAATTGTCTTCTGAGTCCATGTATTCTGTTTGGTTTGAGTCAGGAGTAGTAGATACTGTGGTATTCTGTTTGGTTTGGTTTGGTTTGATTCTGGTTTTATTGGCGCATTAGCTGCTAAGGCTATAATGCGCCAAGACCATGTCATTTATAAAATAATTTAAACTTTTAGTGACCTAATTAGTTAGGTCACTATGTCAAGAAGTATAAGAAAAATGTAAATTTTATAAACGAGTAAAAATATTTATTGACTTTAAAAATCTAAAAATAGCAGACACATTGTCATTGTCGGATAAAATCTGACTGAGTGTATAAGGCTCAGTCAGATGATTAAAAGCGGTAAGACGGATACTGCTAAAAACTGGACAGTCGATTAAAATGTGTCTAATTGATAAAACTGTGCCACAAGACTCACACATAGGAGGGTCATCAGCCCTCAGCAAAAATGAATGAGTTAAATGACTGTGTCCTATGCGGGTCCGGGCAAGAACAACTTCCTCCTTACAATTCCTGCGCAGACTAGACTGCCACGGTTCAATTACAGGCTTTATACGATATAGTTTATTTCCAGTCTGTCTATTCCACGAGTCCTGCCATTGGGAGTGTATTTTCTCGTGTATTCTTTGCCTGTAGTCTGTATAGGGGACTGACAGGCAGCGATTATTTCTGGGAATTGCTGATTTGGCTGCGGTGTCAGCCAAATCATTTCCCTTAATCCCAATGTGGCTAGGAATCCAGCAGAAGCGGATATCATATTCACGTTCATGGAGAACGTGAATCTTCTGCTGAATGCTAGACAGAACTGGATGAGAATTAAATCTCACAGTTATTAAAGCCTGTAACACACTAAGAGAATCAGAATATAAAATGAACCGTTGGTTTTGGCATTTACTGATGTGATCCAAAGCTAACTCAATAGCGTGCAGCTCTGCAGTAAATATGCTGCATTCAGAGGGAATCTGCTCCGATGTAGTGGTCTCTCTAAAGACAGCAGCAGATCCCACATATGATTCTGACTTCGAACCGTCTGTGTAAACTGGCGCGAAGTCAGAATGTTCAGCTCGGTGTGCTGAATAAAGCTGCAGGTAGACCGATGATGGAGTGTCCGACTTTCCCCAATTTTTAAGGGACAAGTCACATATTGGAATACGAGCATGCCAGGGTGGAAGGGGTTGCTTCGGTGTTTGGGCAACCTTGTCTACCTTGATATCAAGTTCTATGAGTAGCTCTTGGAGACGAATACCAAAAGGACGATTAGCAGTCTTACGGGTATTGTACAAATTTTCCCATCGTGGCTCAAAAACGGATAGCCACGTAGGATGGTCTGGCAGGGATTTCAGTTTAAAAGCGTAGTTTAGACACAACTGCTTACGTCGAAGCGATAACGGTGGTTCGTTTGCTTCGACGTATAAACTCTGGACAGGAGATGTGCGATATGCTCCAGTAGCGATACGAAGAGCCTGGTGATGGACAGGATCCAGCCATCGAAGGGCACTGTCTCTGGCTGAAGAATATACCTGGGACCCATAATCAAGTTTGGATCGCACAAGTGCACGGTAAAGCCGAAGAAGCGTGCATCGGTCCGCTCCCCAAGATGTAGAGGAGAGCGAGCGGAGAATATTAAGCCCGCGTGTGCACTTTGTGCGAAGTTGACGGATGTGGTGCAGAAAGGTCAACTTTTTATCAAATACGAGTCCCAAGAATTTTGTGTCCGCTGCTACTGAAATAGCATTTTGTCCGAGCATTAATTCAGGTTCAGGATGAAGATTACGCTTACGACAAAAATGTACGCAAACGGTCTTCTCCGGCGAGAACCTGAAGCCATTTGCAAGTGCCCAGGAGTTGAGGCGGTCAATGGCTTTCTGCAGTTGTCTTTCAATAACCCTCATGTTGCATGACTGACAAAAAATGCTAAAGTCATCAACATAGAGGGCACTGTTTACAGTTGGAGGAAGTTGTTCTGTGATGGAATTTATTTTGATGGCGAAAAGCGTGACACTTAATACTGATCCTTGTGGTACTCCCTCCTCTTGGCTAAAGGAGCGAGAGAGTGAGGATCCCACACGAACTTGGAAAGATCGATTGGCTAAAAAGTTTTGAATAAACACGGGGAGATGCCCTTTAAGGCCTAGGCTGTGCAAATCTTTTAAGATGCCAAATCTCCAAGTTGTGTCATACGCTTTCTCCATGTCAAAGAACACCGACACCAAGTGTTCACGTTTTAGGAAAGCATCCCGGATGGATGTTTCCAGTCTAATAAGATGGTCCAAAGTGGACCGGTTCCTTCGGAAGCCGCACTGGATGTTGGTGGTATTCTGTTGAATGGCATCAGGTTGTACTGAGATTGGCGTATTTATGGCTTTGCTTTGTTTGTTTTTCGTTTGGGGCGTTGGTACTGGGGACAACAATGACCTTGCCCATTCAGCTAGTGATTTACTTGGTGGTATAGTTACTTCCGTTTGGGTAGAAATTGATATGTGTTTTGTGGTTATTTGTGCATAAGTGGGCTTATTAGTATTTGGAACCGGTAGGGATTTTTTGGCCTCTTGGTAGGTTACGTTATGTTCGGTTTTGTACCGCTGTATCTTTTTTTCACGCTGCCAAAGGGAACACTCTTTGGAATATGCTAGGTGTGCCTCTTTACAGTTCAGACAGATTGGTCTTGTGGCTGTGCAGTCAGTACTAATGTGTTCAATGGATTCACACGTGGCACAGGCAGCTACTCCTCTGCAGACTGTCTGTGAGTGGCCAAATTTCTGGCATTTATAGCAGCGTAATGGGTTCAGGATGTACGGTTTAACTCGGCAGTTAAGGTAGCCTGCTTTTATCACTGTTGGTGGCTTGGGATTTTTAAAAGTAAGTATTATGTTCCGTGTAGGAACTAGTACGCCATCTTTCTTTGTCATAATTCGTCTGACATTAATGATTCCTTGGTCGTGTAATTCTTGTTTTAGTTCTTCGTCTGACACGTTCATGAGGTCCCATTCGGCGATGACACCTCTTGACGTGTTCAGGGAAATGTGGGGTGAAACGGTGATAGAAGTTCCACCAAAAGTTTTCAGTTTTTGTAGTTGCTCAGCCTGTCGAGCAGTAGCAACTTCAACTAGTAGGTCACCTGATCTTACACGACGAACTGTCTTTGGAGTTCCTATTGTGCTTTCTAGGCATTTCTGCACTAGAAATGGAGAGAGCTTTCCAACTGGTTGTTCTTCAGTTGAATGAATAATCAAAAAGGTTGGAGTTTGGATTCTGCCTACGTCAGTCTTTTGACGTTTTGCTGCGACAGAACCAGACTCCTCTTGTTCTTGCCTTGTCAAGGTTTCTTCTATGCACCCAGTGTTTTTCTGGGTTTTACGGACTTCTTGCTCCATTTCGCCCTGTAAGGGAGACCTTTTCCCCTCCAGGTTACCGGCCCCGCCACGTGGAGGCAGGAGCAGTGCCACCTTTGTGACCAAGCGGTAGTGGGTTAGTAGTAATGCAAAATAAAAGAAAAAAAGAAAGAAGGTTACTTTTCTTCCTGTTCAAGTAAAGTGATTTCTTTACTGAAGCTTATTTAATTGATTGTTAGTGTAACGCTGTAAATAAAGAAGACGATTTTATTTATTCAAGAGAGCGCAAATTCACTGGCAAAGACACTTGATCACAAAATCGCTTGGCACCTGGGGCCAGGTGTGTCCTGCTGGGAGCTGAATGTGTGTCGGTGCACCTGTATTGAGTATAGTGAGATTTAGTGCTTTCAATTATTCGGCCTCGTCTATCCAATTTAGGAGAGCCCCATAATGGGTGGTGCCCGTTAAAGTCCCCTAATATATAGAGAGGTGGAGGTATCTGTATAAAGAGGTCTTCAAGATCTTTTAAAGAGTAAGTACAGTTTGGTGGTAGGTAGATTGAGACTAGTGTTATTGCACTATGGAGAGTTATACGAACAGCAACAGCTTCTATTTCAGTTTGAAGTGGGATATGTTTAGTTGGGATCTTTGAATTTACTAGGATTGCCACACCACCATGGGCAGCGTTAGCAGTATTTCGATCTCTTTGATAAATGCAATAGTTCTTTATCGAAGGAGAAATTTGTGTGGTTAGGTAAGTTTCCTGTAAACAAAAGGCAACCGGAGAATATTGGTTAATTAGGTATTGAATATCGTCTGTGTTGGAACGAAAGCCTCTGCAATTCCATTGTAAGATGTTGTGGTTCATTTTGGTTTAGTTGAGGATGATTCATCTGACTTTTTTATGTTTGAGGAGGATTTTTTTTTGGTCTTTTTTCGGGAAGGTAGGGCGTCCGGTATCCATAGTGTCATTTGCGTGAAGTTCTAGCATGGGTTCTTCATGATATGGGCTTACATCTACTTCCATACTACTGGTGGATGATTCAGGTTTATTGTTGTCAAAGAAAACTAAAAACTACTAAAGACTTAATAGTTTTTAGTTTTTCTTTGTCATGCGGGACTGTCCGAGTCTCAATTGGGATACTGATTGGAGTGTTGGTCGATTCACTGATTTTAATTTGATGTGTTTCATTTACAGAGTGTGATAATTTGTTTTTTTGAACCCAGTTAGCTAGAGATGTGCTGGGAGGTATTGATACATCTGTTTGAGCTGCTGTTGAATGAAAGCTTCGAGTGTAAGATGCATATGAACGACTGGGCATGGTCGACATAACCTGTCTGCGTGCCTCGGGGTACGTGACTTTGTACTCTATTTTATATTTTTGGATTTTCTTCCCTGTCTTCCACATTTCACAAGATTTGGAAAATGCTGGGTGACTTTCTTTGCAGTTGGGGTAAATGGGACTTGAGGCTGAACAGTCTGCTTGTGTATGCTCCTTGGAACCAAACATTGGACAAATGGCATCACCTCTACATGCTTGTTGTGAGTGTCTATATTTTTGGCATTTAAAGCAAGGTATGGGATTAGGTATATAAGACCGTATTCGGCAGTTTAAATAGCCAGCTTTTACTGAGGATGGTAAATCTGGGGTGCTGAATGTTAAAATTATGGATCGGGTTGGAACAAGATTTCCATCTTTTTTGGTCTTAATACGTTTTGCACTAATTACTTTTTGATTGCCCAGTTCTTGCACTAATTCCTCTTCAGATACTGTAATCAGGTCTCACTCTGTGATGACACCTTTTGACGAGTTTAACGTATTGTGGGGAGTGATAGATACCGGTAGCCCAGCAAAAGTTGTTGTTTTAAGTAGCCACTCTGAATGTTTTGAGGAGGCAGTTTCGATTAGGAGGTCTCCGGATTGCAGTCGTTTAACCATTTTTGGTGTTCCAGCAATGGATTCCAAAAATCTTTGGATGACAAATGGTGATAATTTGCCGACAGGCTGGTTGGAGAGCGAATGTATTACAAGGAAGTTTGGCATCTCATTGCACTGCACTTCTCTTCGGAGCCATTTTGGTTAGTTCGGGTCATCATCATTTGGTTTGTCTGGCCTTGAGTTTGAAGGCTCTAGTGGTGGATAGTCATTTATATCCATCTTAACTCCTTTTCGCCCTGGAGGATAACTTTTCCCCCAGGTTACCGGCCCCGCCACGGGGAGGCAGGAGCAGTGCCGCTCGGAGGCCAAGCTTGATTGATTGGTTTGAATTTTATTGGCGCATTAGCATCTAAGGCTATAATGCGCCAAGACCAGGTAATATATAAAAATTTATCCTTTCAGTGACCTAAGTAGTTAGGCCACCATGTCCAGATATATAATAAAAAGTATATCAATAAAAGAAATAACAATAACGTATAAATTTTAAATACGAGTAAAAACCTTTATTGATTTAAAAAAGCTAAAAACAGCAGACACATTGTCATTGTCGGATAAAATCTGACTGAGTGTATATGGCTCAGTCAGATGATTAAAAGCGGTAAAACGGATATTGCTAAAATCTGGACAGTCAGCTAAAATGTGTCTTATTGTTAAAATTGTGCCACAGGACTCACACATAGGAGGGTCATCAGCCCTCAGCAAAAACGAATGAGTTAAATGACTATGTCCTATGCGGGTCCGGGCAAGAACAACTTCCTCCTTACGATTCCCGCGCAGACTAGACTGCCACGGTTCAATTACAGGCTTTATACGATATAGTTTATTCCCAGTCTGTCTATTCCGCGAGTCCTGCCATTGGGAGTGTATCTTCTGCTGTATTGTTTGCCTGTAGTCTGTATAGGGGACTGACAGGCAGCGATTTTTATTGGGGATTGCTGATTTGGCTGCAGTGTCAGCCAAATCATTTCCCTTAATCCCAACATGGCTCGGAATCCAGCAGAAGCGGATATCATATTCACGTTCCCGGAGGAAGTGAATCTTCTGCTGAATGCTGTTGTTGTTGTTGTTATTTAGCTTAACGACACAAGGGCTACTGAGGCCAAATTGTGTCTGTTCATAGTTTATTTAGTCGAAATATAGCACTGTTGGTGTTAAATTAAATACTCCTATATAGTCCAATACGTTTTAAAAATATTACAAGTTCATTTATGTTTGCTTCATTTCCCAGGATATGAGTTAAATCATGTGAGAGGTTCAGCCTAGAGACTGACTGAAAAGTGTTTGACCGTATGGTTGAATATAGGGGACAATCGAAGAGGAAATGCCTAACAGTAAGTTGACTGTCACAGGATGAACACTGGGGTGGATCTTCTCCCAGTAGCAGGAACAGATGAGTATGATGAGTGTGTCCAATTCTGAGTCTTGCCAGTACTACTTCCTCTCGTCTGTTTTGTCGAAAGCCTGAGAGCCACAGCTTTGGTTCTTGCTTTATCTGGTAAAGTTTATTGCTGGTGTTACTTTTCCAGATCTGTGACCAATTGTCATAACTTGCTTTGCGAATAACAGGCTTATAATCAGTGTAAGGAACCTGAAGATGTTCTGGGCCAGCTGGATGAGGATTTTTAGCTGCAAGATCCGCACTTTCATTTCCCGGAATACCAGAATGGCCAGGGATCCAGCAAAAACTGATTGATTGATTAGACACACTGCAGGAAAATAGCTGAGAATGAATGTGTTTCAAGGTAGGATGAGAAGATGAAAAATTCTTCCTTATGGCAGAAACAGCACTGAGCGAGTCAGTGTAAATTATGACAGGTGAGATGGAAAGTTCAATAATTTTACTGAGTGCTAATTTGATGGCATATAATTCGGCTGTGAAGACGCTGCAGACTAATGGTAGTGAAGCTGTAACCGTTAGAGAAGGAAAAACTGCAGCTGCACCAACCGCAGTAGCTGTTTTGGATCCGTCAGTATAGACTTTACAGGCATGGGAGTTCAGAGTAGTGTGAGCTAAGTGCAACTGCCTGATATTAAAGGAAGGTACAGTATTCTTTCCCCACTCCAAAAAATGTGTATCGTGGGAGGAAGAAACGTATGTCCAAGGTGGAACAGGAGCAGTTGTGTTCTGAAAAATATCGCTTAAATTGATATTCCAACTCTGAGAAAGCTCTTTAATCCTTAGTGAAGCAGGTCTGTTTTCATTTGGCTTGCTGTCATATATCAAATCCCACCGAGTATTATAAAGATACTCCCAACTGGGGTGAGATGGAAGACTCTGGATCTTAGCAGCATAGTGGAGCAATAATGATTTCCTACGAAGATGTAATGGAGGATCGTGTGCTTCGATATAGAGACTCTGGATTGGAGAAGTCTTAAAAGCGCCCAACGCAGTCCTGAGAGCACTGTGCTGGACAATATTTAGACGTTGTAAAGTAGTGCTCCTGGCAGAGTCATACACCGGACAACAATAATCTAGCCGTGACCGGATTAAAGTTCTATAAAGGTGCAATAGTGTATACCGATCAGCGCCCCATGACATAGCCGAGACTGATCGCAGTATATTCAGATGCTTTAGACATGTATTTCTTAAATGAGAGATGTGAGCTTGAAAATTCAGCTTGCTATCTAATATCACTCCAAGGAATTTAATGGTACTTACAAGCGGGATTGGAATATTGTTTATTTGTAATTCCGGATCGGGATGGAGAGTTCGTTTCTTGCAAAAGTGGGTGAGAGTGCATTTCTTTTCTGATAGTTTGTAGCCATTCCGTGAAGTCCACGATTGTATTTTGGTAATAGCAAGTTGGAGCTGCCGTTCGATGGTGTTCATACTTTGAGATCGACAAGAAATTGTAAGGTCATCTGCGTACATGTAAGTTTCAACAGTTTTTGGGATGTCTCGTGTTATGCTGCTAACTCAGATTGAAAATAGTGTTGGACTAAGTATCGATCCCTGCGGGACTCCTTCTTCCTGAATGTGAAATGCAGAGAGTACATTTTTATATCGGACCTGAAAAGAACGCAATTGCAGAAAATTTTGAATTATTTTCGGCAAATGGCCCCTAAGCCCCAAGTGGTAAAGGTCCATAATAATCCCATGACGCCATGTAGTGTCAAATGCCTTTTCAAGATCTAGGTTGACCATGACAAGATGTTGTTTCATGACAAAGGCATTGCGGATATGAGATTCGGCTTTGATAAGCACGTCCAGCGTTGATCTATTCTTCCGAAAGCCATACTGATGATCTGGAAGGAGATTTTGTGACTCCAGGATGTAAGTAAGCCTAGTGTGAACCATTCTTTCGAAAACTTTACCCAGGCAGCTCGTAAGAGATATTGGCCTATAGTTTTCAACACAGGAATGATCTTTTCCTGGTTTTGGTAAAGCAATAATGAAAGAATGACGCCAGGAGGAAGGATAGGCATTTTCGGAGAATATCCGATTATAAAAGATTAACATGGTACTCAAATCTTGTTGAATTAAATGTTTCAGCATAACATAATGAACTCCATCTGGGCCTGCAGCACTGTTTGAAGATCTGTTTAACGATTCTTGAAGTTCTATGAATGTAAAGGGTTGGTTGTACGGGAAAGAACGGTTCGTGAAAAAGTTGATTTTATATCGTTCTGCACTAGTTTTGATGTTCTGAAATGTGGACCCATAGGAGGCAGAAGCAGAGATTGTAGCAAATGATTCAGCAAGTGCATTAGCAACTTCTTCAGCTGTAGATAGGTCTTTCCCTTTCCAATGAAGTATTGGAGAGGGCATACGAGCGAATTTCCCATTTAGTGCCTGTATTTTTTTCCAAATGAGGCGTGTGTCGGTGTCTTTTGTGATTGTTGAGGCAAAAGCGATCCACGAGTCTCGTTTCGCTTTCCGTCTAATCTGCCTTGCTTTTGCTTTAAACCTTTTATAAGCAATGAGGTTATTAGTGGTGGGATTCTTACGGAAATTATTCCAAGCTCGGTTTTTTTCCTGTTTGGCAGTGAAGCAATCTGCATTCCACCAGTGATTTCGGTGATTGTGATATGTCTTGGATTTTGGAATGTAGGTATTTGCTGCAGTCAGAATCTGATTGGTGATGTAAGTATTTACATCATCAATAGGTTCTTTTTTAACGTAAGATCTGTCTAGAAGTATTTGAGCAGAATAGCCATCCCAGTTCGCCTTTTTAAACTTCCAAGAGGATCGTTTATCAGGATTTGGTGTTACTCCTGTTTGTAAGGAGCAAATGATCGGAAAGTGGTCACTGCTAAAAGGATCAGTTAATACAGACCATGTCATGATTGGAAAGATGGAAGGTGAGCAAACTGACAAGTCAATTTGAGAAGTAGATCCTGTAGGTAGGTGGATGTAGGTAGGAGATCCAGAGTTTAATAAATTTAGGTCATTATTATATATAAATTCCTCGATCAACTTGCCTCTTCTGTCCATTGTAGCTGATCCCCACAATGGATGGTGGCCATTAAAGTCACCGAAAAGACAAATTGGAGTTGGAAGTTGTGCGATGAGGTTGTCAAGTTCTGATTGGGCCAGTGATAGAGATGGTGGAATGTAAATCGAAACAATGGTAACTGAAATACCAACTGCAATCCGAGCTGCCACAGCTTCTAGGCTGGTTCTTAATTGGATCGGTCTGGACGGTATGTTAGTATTTACAAGAATGGCTACTCCTCCACGGGCAGGGGACTCTGGGCTTCTGTCTCGTCTGTATATCATAAAATTTGAGAATTTCGGCGAAACTTGGGGTGACAAGAATGTTTCCTGTAGGCATATACCTATGGGGTTAAACTGAGAGATTAAATCTCTTATGTCATCCGAATGGCTGCTTAGTCCTCTACAATTCCACTGTATGATGTTAGGCATTATTTTGGTTTGGCTGAAGATGATTCATCTGACTGTTTTTTATGTGCAGGGCATTTTTTTCGGTCTTTTTTTGGGAATAATGGACGTCCAGTATCCATAGTGTCATTGGCATGGAGTTCTAGAATAGGGTCTTCATCATTTTGGTGTATATCCACTTCCATAGTGTTGGTTGGTGGATCAGTTTCCTTAGAGTCTTTATTGGGTTTCAATCTTTCTGCATCATTTGAGACTGTCACAGTATCAGTTGGGATATTAATTGGGGTGTTGGTGGCATGGCTGGTTTTTGTTTTAGAATTTTCTTTTCCAGTGGTTGATAAGGTTGTTTTAACCCAATTAGCTAGCGAGACGTTGGGCGGTATTGAGACATCTGTTTGAATTGCAGTTGTATGAAAACTGCGAGTTCGAGAGGCATATGATGGACTTGGCATGGTCAACATTATTTGTCTGCGTGCCTCAGGATATGTGACTTTATGTTCTACTTTGTATTTTTGGATTGTCCTACCTGTTTTCCACATCTCACATGATTTAGAAAAGGCGGGGTGATTGCCTTTGCAGTTGGGGCAAATGGGAATTGCGGCTGGACAATCTGCCTGTGTATGATCTTTTGCTCCACAAATAGGACAGATGGCGTCACCTCTGCATGCCTGCTGTGAATGGCCATATTTTTGGCATTTGAAACAGCGAAGAGGATTTGGGATGTATGGACGAATTCGACAATTTAAATATCCAGCTTTTACTGAGGAAGGCAAATCAGGAGTACTAAAAGTTAAAATGATGGAACGAGTTGGAATGAGATTTCCATCTTTTTTTGTCATAATTCTTTTAGCAGCGATTACCTTTTGATGGCTAAGTTCTTGGACTAATTCCTCCTCAGACACTGTAATTAAGTCCCATTCTGTGATGACTCCTTTAGATGAATTTAAGGTATTGTGAGGAGTGACAGACACTGGTAATCCACCAAATGTAGTTGTTTTTAATAGCCACTCAGAATGTTTGGATGTGGCTGTTTCAACCAGGAGATCTCCTGATTGTAGTCGCTTCACCATTTTTGGTGATCCTGCAATAGATTCTAGATGTCTTTGAATCATAAATGGTGATAACTTGCCCACGGGCTGCGTGGACAGAGAGTGTATCACAAGAAAATTAGGGATGTCTGGACGCTGTGCTTCAGTTCGAAGCCTTTTTGGTTGATTAATATCATGAGAGGATTCATGTCTTGAGCTTGAAGGCTCTAAGGGTGGAAAATTGTTTGAATCCATGATAGCTCCTTTTGGCCCTGGGGGTTTATCTTTACCGCCCAGGTTTCCGGCCCCGCCACGGGGAGGCAGGAGCAGTGCCACGAGGTGACCAAGCGGCTGAGTTAGTAAGTTAGTACTAATAGAAAAAAACAGAAAGGTGGTTTCCCTTTCTGGGCTTCTGCCTACTTCTTGTAGTGCGAGAGAGCTACTATGCAATAGAAATCAAGAAAACGGTTTTTCAAACTAAAATAGAAACTGTTCGCTCAAATGTTCTCTGTAGAAAAACGCTTTGGAAAACGCACTAGAATCGCTTGGCCACGGAACGCTTGGCACCCGGGGCCCTGCTGAATGCAAGACAGAACCGGATGAGGATTATATATCACAGATGTTAAAGCCTGTAACACACTGAGAGAGTCAGAATATAAAATGTGTGTGTGTGTGGTATGGGTGTTTAATGGCGCACAAGCTGCTGTGGCTATATTGCGCCTATTCATAAGTATGTTGAAAAGATAAAATAAATAATTAATGTGAAGACGGTTCAATCTCATTTCATTCCAGAAACTAATCACAGTCGCTTATACATTCCTATTTGTTTTAAATAACAGAAAATTTCATTAATATTGGCATTTTCACCAATGATATCATTTAATGTTATTCGTTCACGGAAATTAGCCAGAGATTGAAATATTGAAGTTCGATGTTGTTGAAAATGTGGACAGTCAATCAAAATATGTTTGACTGTTAGATGCTCAGAGCACTGTGAACAAAGAGGAGGATCATCGCCTGTGAGTAGATGGAGGTGCGTTAGATGGGTATGACCTATTCTAATCCGCGCAAGTACCACTTCTTCTCGCCGAACTGTCTGAATGCATGAGTGCCAAAATTTTGGGTCCTGTTTTATCTGGAACAGTTTGTTATTTGTTTGTTTATGCCATAGTTCTGTCCATTGTGCATGAAAAGCTGTTTTAATTATAATATTATAATCAGAAACTGGAATAAAGGCAGAGGTTAAATCTGCTGTTGATGGATTTTTAGCCGAAATGTCAGCCAACTCGTTCCCTTTGATGCCTGAATGTGCTGGGATCCAGCAGAAGTTCACTCGTTGCTGGCGATCTTCAATTTTCAATAGTAAATACTTGATTTGATTTAGTATAGGGTGATCCTTATAAGAGAAATTCTGCATTGCTCTAATTGAGCTGAGAGAGTCGGTGTAAATTAAATATTTTGCAGATGGGTGAAGACTCAAATTTTCTAGAGCTAATTGAATTGCACATAATTCCGCTGAAAAGCTGCTGTACTCAGGTGGAAGAGAGGCTGATATGATAGCAGAGGGAAACACTGCTGCTGCTCCAACAGTTGAATGAGATTTGGAACCATCAGTATATATCGGTAAGAAGTCAAAACAGTTTTGAATATGGCTAGCATGGAGTTGTTGCACATTCAGAGTTGGTAGACGATTCTTTCCCCATTGGAGAAAATAATTATCACAGGCTGGTTGAGGAAATGGGGTCCATGGTGGGCAAGAATCATTCTTTCTGTGCTGCCTACTCTGGAGAGGAACATTCCAATTTTGTGCTATTTCAAGGAGCCGTAGGCCTGCTGGGCGTATTTTATTTGGTTTATTTCTATAGAGATTGTGGAATGATGGATTAAAGAGATATGGTTGGATGGGGTGCGAAGAACAGTTTCGTATTCTGACTGCATATTTAAGTAGTAACATTTTTCTGCGGAGGTAAAGAGGGGGCTCATGGGCTTCAATATATAGACTATAGGTTGGTGATGTCCTATAAGCACCAAGAGCAATCCTCAGTGCATTGTGTTGTACAGGATCGAGCCAGCGTAATACACTCTTTCGAGCAGAATCATAAACTGGGACACCGTAATCTAACCGAGATCTAATCAGTGCTCTATATAAGAGCAGCAAAGTTGTACGATCTGCTCCCCAAGACTGGGCAGATAGAGCTCTAAGCATGTTCAGCTTTTTCAGACAGGTAGTACGTATTACTTTAATGTGCTCAAGGAAATTTAACTTGCTGTCCAATATTAATCCCAAGAATCTAATATTGTTGGTAATCGGGATGCTGGAATTTGATATCCGGAGTTCGGGGTCTAAATGTAATTTGCGTTGGTTACAAAAGTGGATAGCAACTGTTTTCTGATGGGAAAGCCGATATCCATTGAACTCAGCCCATTTTTCAATTTTATTGAGGGACATTTGCAATTGCCGTTCAATAGATCTCATGTTCTGAGAGTGGCAAGAAATGGAGAGATCGTCAGCATAAAGATAGGCTTCTACAGTATTTGGAAGTTCTTTGGAAATGGAATCAATTCTAAGGGCAAATAGGGTTGCACTCAAAACCGACCCCTGTGGTACTCCTTCTTCCTGCAAGAAAGTAGAAGAAAGGGAGTTTTGGTATCGAACCTGGAAAGAGCGGATCTGGAGAAAGTTCCTAATGAATATAGGCAGGTTGCCTCGTAGACCAAAATTATGTAGGTCACTGAGAATGCCATACCGCCAGGTTGTATCGAATGCCTTTTCTATGTCAATGGAGACCATGACATGGTGTTCATTTTTCACAAAGGCATTGCGAATTTCAGATTCGGCCTTGATCATCAGATCTAGAGAGGACCTATTTTTGCGAAAGCCATGTTGACAATTACTCAATAGTTGTTCAGTTTCAATGATCCAGCTGAGTCGACTGTGGATCATTTTTTCAAGAATTTTACCAAGGCAACTTGACAGAGAGATTGGCCTGTAACTATTAGGACTGGAAGGATCTTTTCCAGGTTTCAAAAAGGGCAAAACTGTAGCATGGTGCCAAGATGTTGGATAAGTATTTTCCAGGAAGATCCGATTAAAGAAAACTAGCAGCATTTGTAAGTTTTGCTCATTGAGATGCTGCAGCATGACATAATATATGCCATCTGGCCCAGCTGCACTGTTTCTCGTTGTTTTTATGGCTTGTAGAAGTTCACAATATTCAAGGGGCTGATTATACGGAAGTGATAGCGAGGTTCTAAAGTTAATGGGCCTCTGTTCGGTGGAGGTCTTAATTTTTTGGAATTTCGGAGTGTAATTTGATACAGCAGAGACTTCGGCAAAGGTTTTACCCAAGGCATTCGCTATTTCTAGAGGACCAGAGAGTTCTTGTCCATTGTATGAAAGAATTGTGGAAGGGATGATTGGAAACTTCCCAGAAAGCTGTCTAATTTTCTTCCATATTATTCTGGAGTCGGTATTTCTGTTGATAGTACATGCAAACCGAGTCCAAGAATCTTTCTTGGCTTGCCTGTGAATGAACCGCGCTTTTGCCCTTAGCTTCTTGTAGCTAATTAAATTAGCTGTTGTCGGAAATCGACGGAATAAGTTGAATGCTTTATTTTTTTCCTTCTTTGCTTTTGTGCACTCTTCGTTCCACCAGTAGTTGAAGTGCCGTCGGGTTGGGGGGTTTGATAATGGAATTGAGTATTTTGCTGCAACTAAAAGACTGGATGTGACATAATCGGTTACTTTATCTATAGGTTGTAGCTGAATAGTTTCTTTGTCCAGAATGATTGCTGATTGAAATTTGGCCCATTTGGCTTTAGAAAATTTCCATTTTCTGCAGGGTTGGTCTAATGGTAGTTGTGCAGTGAGCAGGTTACAGACAATTGGAAAATGGTCACTTCCCATTGGATCATCCATGGCGGACCACTGAATGACTGGAAACAGTATCGGAGAACAAATTGAGAGGTCAATTGCAGAGGTCTGTCCAGTAGGTAACTGTATGTGGGTGTGTGTACCAGTATTAAGAATGGTAAGGTTTTGTTTATCTAGTATAGTTTCAATCAGTCGGCCCTGTCTATCTAATTTAGAGGATCCCCATAAAGGGTGGTGGCCATTGAAATCCCCTAGCAAGCACACTGGTGACGGCAGCTGTACTAAAAGTTCTTCAATATCTTTGAAAGAGTAGAAATTGTTTGGTGGGAGATAGACTGAGACTAGCGTAAATGCAATCTCAGCAATCAGACGCACAGCAACGGCTTCAATTTTGGTTTGAAGAATGATTTGACTAGCAGGGATCTTTGAGTTAATCAAAATGGCTACACCACCACGAGCAGAGTCAGATGTATTCCGATCTCTTCGGTAGACTGAGTAGTTATTTATAGAAACAGAAATTTTAGCAGTTAAATAGGTTTCCTGCAGACAGAAACCCACTGGAGAGTAGCGTCTAATTAAGTACTGAATGTCATCAATGTTGCATCTAAAGCCTCTACAATTCCACTGTAAAATATAAGGCATTATTTGAGTTTAGAAGAAGCTGTACCTGACGTGGCTGTCTTGTGGCGTTCTGGCTTTGGTTTATTTCTTTTTGGAAAGGTGGGGCGACCTGTGTCCATATCTTCTTCTTCTTCTTCTTCTGCAAATATTTCAAGAATTGGATCTTCCTGTTTAGAGGGGTACTCTTGATCGAGTGATGTTTCCTGAATACTCTGTTTTGAAGTTGAACTGGGATTATTTGGTGTGGTAGCAGTCATTGGCGAAGGAGGAGATTTTGCTGGAATCGTAAGAGGCGTATTACTTGCTTGATCTGAGTGCTTCTGGATATTGGACTGTTGCTGAGAAAGAACAGCTCGGGCCCAGTCGGAGATTGATATGTTGGATGGAACAGTAACATCAGTTTGTGTGGCTATTGTTTGATATTTTTTTGCAGTACTGGCATAGCTACGGTTAGATATACTGGGTGCAATTAATTTTCTTGCTTCCTGATAAGTAACTTTGTTTTCGACTTTATATTTTACAATTTTTTTCTCCATTTTCCACTTCTCACATGTTTTAGAGTAAGCAGGATGGTTACCCTTGCAATTAGGACAAGTCATTTCTTTTGCCGAACATTCGTTTTGACTGTGATCAGAAGATCCACAGTTGGGACAAGCTGGGTTCCCTCTGCATGCCGTCTGAGAATGGCCATACTTTTGGCATTTGTAGCATCTCAGCGGATTAGGAATATAAGGACGAATGCGACAGAGTAGATATCCTGCTTTTACTGTTGAGGGTAGATTTGGACTGTTAAAGGTGAGAATGATACTTCTGGTGGGTGTGAGTATATTGTCCCTTTTAGTCATGATTCTTTTGACAGCAATTACATTTTGTTCATTTAGCTCTTCTTTAATTTCTTCTTCTGTCACATTCAAAAGGTCCCAACTAGATATAACACCCTTAGATGTATTTAGGGTTGCATGGGCAGTTACCTTTACTGGAATTTTTGCGAAGTTTGTCACTTTCAGGAGTTTTTCAGAATGCCTACAGTTGACAGTTTCTACTAGTAAGTCCCCCGATTGCAATCTCTTAACCATCTTGGGAGACCCTGCAATACTTTCCAGGTGTTTTTGGATAAGAAAGGGGGATAGCTTACTAAGAGGCTGTTCTGATAATGAATGCATTAATAAAAATGCAGGAAACTCGGTCGCAGAGGAAATGGTTTTTAACCTCTTTGCTTGCGAAGAGTCATGCTCATGCTCTGTGTTTAGCCGACTGCTTGTCGGTTCTAAACAAGGAAACATATTTTGTTCCATCTTGGCTCCTTTTAGCCCCTGGCAGATGAACTTTTCTGCCAAGGTTACCGGCCCCGCCACGGGGAGGCAGGAGCAGTGCCTGGAGTGACCAAGCGAAATTAGTAGGAGTTAGTCTATTAGATATGAAAAATAAAGAAAGGTTACTTTCCTTCCTTGCTCTATACCAGTACTTTTGATACAAGAGCTACTAAATTAAAGGATTTCTCAAAGAGAGGAACGTAAAAGAGAACGCAGAATTCACCTATCAAAAAGTCGCAGTGAAAGCACAAATAGAAATCGCTCAGTCAATCGCTTGGCACCCGGGGCCGAATATAAAATGAACCGTTGGTGTTGGCATTCACTAATTTGTTCCAAGGCTAACTCTATAGCGTGCAGCTCTGCAGTAAATATGCTGCATTCAGAGGGAATCTGCTCCGATGTAGTGCTGTCTGTGAAGACAGCAGCAGATCCCACATATAATTCCGACTTCGAACCGTCTGTGTAAACTGGCGCGAAGTCAGAATGTTCAGCTAGGTGTGCTGAATGAAGCTGCAGGTAGACAGACGATGGAGTGTCTGACTTTCCCCAATTCCTAAGGGACAAGTCACATGCCGGGAAATGAGCATGCCAGGGTGGAAGGGGTTGCTTCAGTGTTTGGGCAATCTTGTCTACCTTGATATTAAGTTCTTTGAGTAGCTCTTGGAGACGAATACCAAAAGGTCGGTTGGCAGTCTTACGGGTGTTGTACAAATTTTCCCATCGTGGCTCAAAAACGAATTGCCACGTAGGATGGTCTGGCAGGGATTTCAGTTTTAAAGCGTAGTTTAGAGACAACTGCTTACGTCGAAGCGATAACGGCGGTTCGTTTGCTTCGACATATAAGCTCTGGACTGGAGATGTTCGATATGCTCCAATAGCGGTACGGAGAGCCAGATGATGGACAGGATCCAGCCACCGAAGTACACTGTCTCTGGCCGAATTGTATACCAGGGACCCGTAATCTAGTCTGGATCGCACAAGTGCACGGTAAATCCGAAGAAGGGTACATCGGTCTGCTCCCCAAGATGTAGAGGAGAGCAAGCGGTGAATATTCAGCCCTCTTGTGCACTTTGTGCGGAGTTGACGGATATGATCCAGAAAGGTCAACTTTTTGTCAAATATGAGTCCCAAGAATTTTGTGTCCGGTGCTACTGGAATAGCATTTTGTCCGAGCCTTAATTCAGGTTCAGGATGAAGATTACGCTTGCGACAAAAATGTACGCAAACGGTCTTCTCCGGCGAGAACCTGAAGCCATTAACAAGTGCCCAGGAATTGAGACGATCAATGGCTTTCTGCAGTTGTCTTTCAATAACCCTCATGTTGCATGACTGACAAAATATGCTAAAGTCATCAACATAGAGGGCACTGTTTATAGTTGGAGGAAGTTGTTCTATGATGGAATTTATTTTAATGGCGAAAAGCGAGACACTTAATACTGATCCTTGTGGTACTCCTTCCTCTTGGCTGAAGGAACGAGAGAGTGAGGATCCCACACGAACTTGGAAAGATCGATTGGCTAAAACGTTTTTAATAAAAATGGGGAGTTGCCCCCTAAGACCAAGGCTATGCAGATCTTTTAAAATGCCAAACCTCCAAGTTGTGTCATACGCTTTCTCCATATCAAAGAACACCGACACCAAGTGTTCGCGTTTTAGGAAAGCATCCCGGATGGATGTTTCCAATCTAATAAGATGGTCCAAAGTGGACCGGTTCCTTCGAAAGCCGCACCGGATGTTGGAGAGAAGGTCATTTGATTCTAAGTACCATATTAAACGAGAATTAACCATTCTCTCCAGGATTTTGCACAGACAGCTAGTCAGAGCAATAGGACGATAATTGGTGGTGACTTTTGGATCCTTTCCTGGCTTAGGAAAAGCAAGGACGATTGCCTTCCGCCAGGAGTCCGGAAACTGCCCTTCAATAAAGATTCTGTTATATAGAAGGAGCAGATAATCCATAGATTTTAGTGAAAGACGTTTAATCATTTCATAATGGATGCCATCTGGTCCAACAGCACTTGCATTAGAAAGAGTGAGGGCTCTCTTCAGTTCCTGCATAGTGAATGCCCCGTTGTAGGGATAGAGGCCCTTGGACTTGAAATTAAGTGCCTGCTTTTCGATTTTATGTTTCAGGACCAGGAACTCTGGGGAATACGAAGATGTTGCGGAGATATTAGAGAATGTTTCCCCAAGAGGGAGGCCAAGCGGTTGAAGTGTTAGTTGTTGTTGTTGTTGATATGGAGGTTTGATGGCGCATAGGCTACTTTGGCCATAATGCGCCTATTCATTTATTATAAAAAAGAGATGAAAAAGTTTCATAAATTCAGAATTGATTAAAAAGTCCTGTTTGCTTTATGAAGTTGAAAAATTCGGAAATATCTGCATCATCTCCAATGAGATTCTCTAAAGTTATTGGTCTACGAAGATTAACCAGTGATAGCAGGGTTGAAGTTCTGTCTTGTTCATAGTAAGGGCAGTCAATGAGAATGTGTTTAATACTCAGATTTATATTACAAAGTGGACACTGTGGCGGGACATTCCCTGTGAGTAAATATAGGTGGGTCAGATAAGTATGGCCTATTCTTACCCTTGAAAGGACTACCTCTTCTCGTCTTGATGTGCGGACACTGGAGCGCCAAATTTTTGGATCATGTTTAAATTGAAAGAGTTTATTATTAATTTGAGAGTGCCATATTGCTGTCCATTTTGACAGGCTTGCAGCCTGAATGATTAATGCATAATCTGATGGCGGAACAGGAATATCAGTTAAGTCGAAGCTAGTTGGATTTTTTGCGGCTTTATCAGCCAGTTCGTTGCCCAAAATGCCAGAATGAGCTGGAATCCAGCAGAAGGTGACCAGTTGATTGCGTTCTTCAATTTGTAGTAATATGCTTTTTATTTCATCTAGAACAGGGTGTACTTTATCTAAGGGGTTACATAAAGCCAAAATTGAGCTGAGGGAATCAGTATAAATAACAGATTTTAAAGCACAGTCAGAAGAGAGATTCTGTAAAGCTAGTTTGATAGCATATAATTCAGCTGAGAAGATACTGAATTCAGATGGCAAGGATGCTGAAATAACGGTATTTGGAAACACTGCAGCTGCTCCAACGTTTGAATTAGATTTAGAGCCGTCTGTATAAATTGGAGAGAAGTCAAAGTATCTTTGAATGTGAGCTTCGTGAAGTTGTTTGATATTTGATGTTTGTAAAATGTTCTTACCCCATTGAGAGAGGTAGGTGTCACAGGTCGGTATAGGTGGTGGAACCCATGGTGGTTGAGGACAAGTTGTTGTCTGTTGCACAGAAAGGATGGGAACATTCCAAATTTGCATCAGTTCAAGAAGGCGAAGACCAGCTGGCTTTACTACGCTTGGTTTATTTCTGAAAAGGTTTTCTAATGGTGGATTGAACAGGTATGACTGAGTCGGATGCATGGCACAGCTTTGTATCTTGACAGCATAGTTCAATAACAGTGTTTTCCTACGTAAAGTTAGTGGGGGTTCATGGGCATCAATGTAGAGACTATGTGCTGGTGATGTTCTGAAAGCACCGAGTGAAAGTCTCAAGGCACTGTGTTGAATTGGATCAAGCCAACGCAATGCACTCAATCTGGCTGAATCATAGATGGGAGCTCCATAATCAAGACGGGATCTGATTAATGCCCGGTACAGCCGAAGCAGAGATGTACGATCTGCGCCCCATGTTTGGGAGGATAAAGCTCTGAGTATATTTAACTTTTTTAGACAGGAAGTACGTACATTTTTAATGTGGTCTATAAAATTTAACTTATTATCAAATGTTAATCCTAGAAATCTGATGCTATTAGTGACCGGGATGGAGACATTATAAATTTGAAGTTCAGGATCCAGATGAAGTTTGCGCTGTCTACAAAAATGGATGGCAACTGTTTTCTGCTGCGAGAGTCGATATCCGTTGAGGCTGGCCCACTGTTGAATTTTATTAAGTGATATCTGGAGCTGCCGTTCAATAGACCTCATATTTTGGGAATGGCAGGAGATGGAAAGATCATCTGCATAAAGGTAGGTCTCAACTGTATTTGGAAGCTGATTGGTGATGGAATCTATTCTAAGAGCAAACAAAGTGGCACTCAGTACTGATCCCTGTGGCACTCCTTCTTCCTGTATAAACGTTTTGGAAAGGGCATCTTGGTACTGAACTTGAAACGATCTAGTACGTAGGAAGTTCTGAACAAAAATAGGAAGGTTGCCTCGCAAACCAAGAGAGTAAAGATCACTAAGTATGCCATGCCGCCAGGTAGTGTCAAAAGCCTTCTCGATATCTATTGAAACCATTACAAGATGTTCCCGTTTAACAAAGGCATTTCGAATGGCGAATTCAGCCTTGACCATAAGATCTAAGCATGACCTATTTTTACGAAAGCCATATTGGTTATGGCTCATTAGATGTTGTGACTCAATGATCCATACGAGTCTTCTGTGGACAATTTTTTCAAGGATTTTGCTCAGGCAGCTTGAGAGAGAGATCGGTCTATAGCTATAAGGGTTAGTTGGATCTTTCCCAGGTTTTAGGAATGCCAAAACAGTAGAGTGGTGCCAAGAATTTGGAAAAACGTTTTCTAAAAATATACGATTGTAAAAAACCAGAAGCAGTCTTAAAGCTTTGTCATCGAGATGTTGAAGCATGACATAATAAATCCCATCTGGCCCGGCTGCACCATTGTGGGCTGTTCTAATGGCATGCAGAAGTTCAAAGTATTGCAGAGGTTTGTTATATGGAAGAGTACATGCGGTTTGAAATTTTATGGCATGCTTTTCTCTAGTGTTTTTAATTCGTTGGAATGATGTAGGATATGCTGATGCCGCTGATATTTCAGCAAAAGTATTGCCCAAAGCATTAGCAATGTCTAAGGAATTGGATAGATCTTGCCCTTTCCAGGAGAGGATTGGAGATGGTATAGTAGGAAACTTACCAGATAACTGTCTAATTTTCTTCCATATAGTTTTCGGATCAGTGTTTCTGTTAAAGGTCGATGCAAAACGGGTCCAGGATTCTTTCTTAGCTTGCTTTTGTACAAATCGTGCTTTTGCTCTTAGCTTCTTATAATTAATGAGATTGGTTGTGGTTGGACATCGCCGAAATAAATTCCAGGCTTTGATTTTTGCTTTCTTTGCTTTTGTGCACTCATCATTCCACCAATAATTATAATGCTTGCGATCAGGGGGGTTTGATAATGGTATTGTGTCCTTGGCCACTTTTAGGAGATGTGATGTGATGTAGTCTGTTACATTATCAATATTTTGGAGCTGGATTTTTTCCTCGTCAAGAGAGATTGATGATCGAAATTTTGCCCAGTTTGCGCGAACAAATTTCCATTTCCTGCGGAGCTTGTTTGATGGAGTCTGTGACATTAAAACATTGCATATGATTGGAAGGTGGTCACTGCCCATTGGATCATTTAAAACGTACCACTCTATGGTTGGAAAGAGTATTGGAGAACAAATTGAGAGATCTATTGCTGAGGTGTGTCCAGTTGGGAGTTGTATGTGAGTGTGCGTACCAGTATTGAGTAAGGTGAGGTTTTGTGACTCTAGAAAGCTTTCAACGAGTCGACCACGTGTGTCTAGTTTAGGATCGCCCCATAAGGGGTGGTGCCCATTAAAATCCCCTAATATACAGAGAGGTGGAGGTATCTGTAGGAATAGATCTTCAAGATCTTTTAAACAATAAGCATGGTTTGGTGGTAGGTATATTGAAACAACTGTTATTGAAATATTCAGAGTTATATGAACAGCAACAGCTTCTATTTCAGTTTGAAGTGGAATATGTTTAGTTGGGATCTTTGAGTTTATCAGGATTGCTACACCACCATGGGCAGCATTTGCTGTGTTACGATCTCTTCGATAAAGACAATAGTTTTTTATTGAAGGAGAAATTTGCGAGGTTAGGTAAGTTTCCTGAAGACAAAGGGCAACTGGAGAATATCGGCTAATTAGATCACGGATATCATCTGTGTTGCAACGAAAGCCTCTGCAGTTCCATTGTAAAATACAAGGCATTATTTGTGTTTTATTGAAGGAGCTGTATCTGACTGTTTTTTGAAGGTTACTGGCTTATGACGCTCTAATTTAGTTTTATCTTTTTTAGAGAAAACTGGTCGACCTGTGTCCATTTCTTCTTCTGCATGGATTTCTAGAGGGGGATCATCCTGTATGGATGTGCCATCTGTGTCCATGGTTGTGTCCTGAAAATTTTTTACTACATTTGCGTTTGAACTATGAGATATGGTATCTATGACCGGAGTAGGTGAGGCCGCTGGTATTGTCAGAGGAGTATTATTGGCTTGGTCAGAGAACTTGGATTGTTGCTTAGAAAGAACATTTCTAGCCCAATCAGAAATTGATTTGTTAGTGGGAACTGTTACATCAGTTTGAGTGGAGACGGTCTGATATTTTTTCACAGCATTGGCATAGGTCATATTTTTGGTTATAGTTGGAGCAACTAATTTTCTCGCTTCTGGGTAACTTACTTTGTTCTCAACCTTGTATTTTACTATTTTTTTCTCGGTTTTCCACTTTTCGCATGTCTTGGAATATGCAGGATGGTCACCTTTGCAATTTGGGCAGGTCATTTTTGTAGCTGTACAGTTACTTTGTATGTGATCTGCAGAACCACAATTAGGGCAGACAGGAACTCCTCTGCATACAGTTTGTGAGTGGCCATACTTCTGACATTTGTAACACCTTAAAGGGTTTGGAATGTAAGGCCGGATTCGGCAAAGTAAATAACCTGCTTTTACAGAGGAGGGTAAGTTGGGTGTATTGAAGGTGAGAATAATGTTTCTTGTAGGTGTAAGTACATTATCCTTTTTGATCATTATTCGTCTTGCTTCAATTACGTGTTGTCCCTGCAGCTCTTGGGTTATTTCTTCCTCAGTAACGTTTAATAAGTCCCAACTGGATATCACACCCTTAGATGAATTTAAGGTTGTGTGCGGGGATATTTTAACTGGAATTCCAGCAAAACTTGTCAGTTGTAACAGCTTCTCAGAATGTCTGTGGTTGGTGGTTTCTACTAGTAAGTCTCCTGATTGCAGTCTCTTCACCATCTTGGGAGATCCTGCAATACCCTCCAGATGTTTTTGTATGACAAACGGAGACAATTTATTAATGAGCTGACTAGTAAGAGAGTGGATAATTAAGAACGATGGGCAAGGTTGCTCCATCCGATCAGTCTTTTGTCTCTTTGGATTTTCGTTCTCAATATCCTGCTGATGGTCTGTGTTTGCCATGTTTGCTCCTTTTAGCCCTTGGCAAGTGGACTTGCTTGCCAAGATTTCCGGCCCCGCCACGGGGAGGCAGGAGCAGTGCCGCTAGGAGGCCAAGCGGTTAAAGTGTTAGTTCGTTAGTGGAAATAGAAATATATGGATAAATAAAGAAAGGTGAGTTTCCTTTCTCTGTTCTAACTTGTGGCTTTTAAGTGTAGAACAATATAGAAATAAAGCTAATAGAAACGTAGGAAATTAGAAAAAACTTTAATCGCTTTTGATGAGCACTCTGTTTTCGCAGAAAAAATCGCTTGACCTCGAATTCGCTTGGCACCCGGGGCCTGAAGTGTTAGTTAATTAGTAAAAATATAAATAGAGGAAAATGTAAAGAAAGGTGTATTTCCCTTCTGTGTTCTACTTGTGGCTTTTCAAGTATAGAACTGTTTTTAAAGTAAGACTGTTGAAAGAAATGTGAACTTAAAACATAATTTCAGTCGCTTATCAAGAGCACTTTATGAATCGCAAGAGTATCGTTTGGCCTCGAAATACGCTTGGCACCAGGGGGCCGGGTGGTTGTGTAGTAATCAAATTACAAACAATTGGAAAATGATCGCTGCCCATGGCAGCGATCATTTTCCAATTGTTGCAGTCCACTTATTCAAATTCAGTGCTTCCTGGTTTACATCCTCCCAGATTAACCAGAGCGGACCATTTCTTGACTGAAAACAGTATCGGGGAGCAACTCGATAGGCCAATGGCAGAAGTCTGTCCATTAGGTAACTGTAAGTTAAAAGACAAAGTAAAATACAAAGTTTACTATTAATCAGTGGGAACGTTAGAAAAAAAATTAAAACGGAACAAGAAGTGTAGCTTTGAGAAAATGCTCTATAAATCGCTTGATCACTAACTCTTTGCACCTGGGGCCTTGAACATAAGGATCATATCAGAGCTCAAGCAAAGGAGTTTCTGTAAGCGTATAGGGCAATAGAAATACATTATTTGCTAACACTGCTGATCTATATAAACTGTAACCGTTCAATTTTCTGACACACGTTCTTGTGTCGATCTTCTAGTGTTCCGTTGTATATTGTTCTGTAGTTTTCAGACACATTTAGGACCAAAATTTATTTCCGAATAATTAAGATTATTTGTTCTTCTTCAACCTTGGCACTCCTCCCATTATACTAATATCAGACGGTTGGCAACTCAACACAGTATTTCTCAGTCTACTCAATATAAGGCGTTGCACAAGCATTTGTATTCATACCATGCGAAGCCTATTGAAGCTCCACAACCAATGGACTCTCAGCTCCGTACACCGATTTTCTAATGCTTGTTGTAGCAGGATGCAGCTGATCCAAACTTTCTCAGCCGAAATGCCATTCCGAAAGAAGCATGCTTCATTCGGAATGGTATTTTCAATATTTGTGATGTGCACATGGACTGACAAGGATATAAACATTCAGTGCAAGGACGGGCTTGAGCTTCAAACATTTGCAAAGTTCGCGAATAATGTTTGGGTAAAAGAGATAATGATCTCCTCAGAGAATCTCACAAGACAGCTTCAAATGTCAGTGTCTTCTTTAAATTTTCACTCAGTTATTAGATGTCATTAGCGATCATGCACCGGTAAGCGACACCTCTAAACATTTTTGCTTACTGGATTTTTATCAACAAGTTTTTCAGAAATTGTGACATTCTGACACGTAAATGATATAACCTCCGGATAAGTGACGATTAGGTTTCTGAAAATACCTGGAAAGATTCCAATTACTGAAAGCAGCAAGATATCAACGTACATCGTTGGCTAAATATCAAGATGTTTGAACATAATCGTATAACGATCCTGCTAGAAAAAAAAAGGCTGGTAATTGCACAGTCGTTTGTTTTGAATAATGAATGTCCATTTACTTATCGATAGGTTGCGTTATATTTCTTTTCCCTGTATCGAGGAGCATTTTTCTCTTACAAACAACTCAACGAAATTAAAATTCCCCACTGCTGTGTGACTTCGATAACCAAAATAGCGTTGATTGCAGCTGTATGCAGACAGCAGGATTTTTTACTCCAAAAGGCTTCTAGAATTTATACAGAAATGTAACATAAAATCTCACTCGCGAAATTTTATGATTTCTATATTTTCGAAACAAAAGCATATTACCTTATGAACGAGGGCCCCTTCTGTTGAGTTGCTGATTTTTAGGACAGTGCCCTTGTCTGTTTACACGGACATTTAATCGATTTCAGGCAACAACACTTAACTCCAGAAACTTGTAAAACGTGTGGTACGCAATCCACATAACACTCTAGGGCATTCACGAAAGCTATGTAAGTTTTATATCAAACTGACTTTTCCGTATAGATTTTAGTTGTGCTGTTGTTGTTTAAGGGTTTTAAGTCACAAGGGCATCAAAAGCCAAGATGTGTCTTTCCAGGTTTTTTAAATGTAAATCAATTTTTTTTTTCAGATTCATTTGCCAAATTGGATTTTCCGAAAAAAATTAAACAGTTCATCATGATTTTCAGAGTTATGTAATATCCGTTGAAGGGTAAGTGGAGTCTGATTTTTGCATAAACACTGGAAGCAAAGAAATTTGGAATTTCTGAAGCGAGGACATGCCAAAAGGATGGGTCTTACCGTAAGCTGAACTTGGCATTGAAAACAATATTCGTTTCAATCAGACAAATAATTTCCACGATCAAATTTACTCTAAGAAACACATCAAATCATTCAGTTTACATCATCCTATCAAAATAAATGAACACCAATACTGTTTAAGAAAATGGACTGGAATTTTATAAAAGAAGTCACATAAGCCCAACTATGACTAGATCAGAGTAGTGATCCTTCTGAACCTGTTCCTTGAACTGGTTAGAAGGAACACTTCTGAACTTATGGCCTTGAACTAATCGGAAAACTTTTGACCACTTCAAGGCCAGGAGTTTTCCAAAGTATTCTCATGCAACGAACCGCAACGATGTGCACCGTACTGACCTCGTCGTGATCCGGCATTCCATTATATTCCAAAGGGACACAGATTAGAAATTTAGGAGACCTAGACAAATTTTCGGTTTTCGTCAAACTATGTGGGTAAACAAAAAGTAAGCTTGGCATTTTGGAACGGATTATTATCGTGTTGTACCATGAAGATCCCATTTTCACCAGTTTGTATAATTTTTCAGAAGCTGCAGGATTCTCGATACTATGACCAGTGGTCTCAGTTTTAGAGAAGTAGCCTCATACCATGAAGATATTATCCCCACCTTCTTTCTCCCTCAACTTTATTGTTAAGACAGTGTACTCCTGTACAGCTCTCGCGATAGCACAGTGGATATAAGCACTGTCCTCCTCGCACAGGCTAGAAAAGCCTGTCTCGTCGCACCCTACAACTTTTTATTTTGTCGGAATCCATGCGCAATTAACAAAGCGCCACTTTAAACATTTCGCTTTCTTTGGTTCCATGTGGACGTTGAGCTTGGAACTCTTCTGAAAATCAAGCATATGTAACTTCCTATGGCTCTATCGGCAAATGTGCTCAATGTAATAGGAAAAGGATATATATCGGTCAACAAACGCTAAAGGGAGAGTCTGTAAAGTAAAAGTAAAGTGCAGCCATTATCAACCCACTGCAGGATGAAAGCCTCCTCAACAATTCATGCTGAGGGAAATGGACCATAATCTGCCACGCTGGTCCAGTGCGGGTTGGCAGATCGATCGTATTCAGCAGTCAGGGGCTTGAACCCCGGTCTACTCAAAGAGCGTGTGCTACTGCACCCCCGCTCCTGCCCACTCGGCTACGGAGGCCTCGGAGAGTCTGTATCACTCCCAAAATCTTCTGTACAGAATCCGATATTGGCGATCTGGATGTTGGAGTTTGTAGGGAGGGCTTTCTAAATAATATAACCACCTTTTTCAGCATAGTCAGTGAAATAATCGAAGTAAATATGTATCTCTATTATGTCAACTTTCAGGTGATTATATCAGGCTCTGGCCCCGGGTGCCAAGCGATTGACTGAGCGATTTCTATTTGTGCTTTCACTGCGACTTTTTGATAGGTGAATTCTGCGTTCTCTTTTACGTTCCTCTCTTTGAGAAATCCTGTTGTTGTTGTTGTTGTTGTTGTATTGGGGTTTTTTGGCACAAGGGCCTCTTGGGCCATATTGTGCCTATTCAGGATTTGTTTGTCACTTTGATCACAGTCTATCATACAGATTTATGTGCTTCAAATAATTAAACAGTTCCTCGAAATTTGCTTCATTGCCAAGAATATCAAATAACGTTAATGGTTCCTTTAAGTTGGACAGGGAGCTAAAGCTTGATTTTCTGACTGTTGAAAGTTGGGGACATTCTATGAGGATGTGTTTTATTGTGAGCTGCGACTGACAGAAGAAACACTGAGGAGGATTCTCTCCCATAAGCAAAAACAGGTGAGTTGGGTGCGAATGGCCGATGCGGAGCCTTGCTAGAATCACTTCTTGTCGCCTGCTTCTCCTGCAACTAGATGTCCACAGTTGTGGCTCTTTTTTTATCTGCAGTAATTTATTATTGGTTTGAGTTTTCCAAAGGAGAGACCATTGTTTCCTGCATTTTGTTTTAATGACAAATTTGTGATCGGTGTAGGGAACTTTTATTTGTCTGGAAGATCCAGCGTCGGGATGCTTTGCAGCAGCATCCGCATGTTCATTGCCTGAGATGCCAACATGACCAGGGATCCAGCAGAAGGTAACCTTCTGATTGACTGTTTGATAGTGAAATAACTTAGATCGGATCTCTTTAAGAATGGGGTGAGAGGGACAAAAAGTAGATTGAATGGCAGTGATAGCGCTTAAGGAGTCTGAATATATCAAGGATTCCTTGATATGGTACTTGTTTATATTATCTAGAGCCAGTTTTATTGCGAATAATTCTGCAGTATAAATACTGCATTCAGTGGGAAGAGAAACAGCTACTGAGAAGTTGGAGGAGACTGCTGCAGCACCTACGGCTGTATCCGTTTTGGAGCCATCAGTATAGATATGTACTTTTGCTGAGTTTTCCAAGGAATGCGATTTATGGAGCTGTTGAAAATTTGTATTAGCCAGGGATGTCTTCCCCCATCTTAAAAAGAAATTGTCACAGAGAGGTACGAATTCAGTCCAGGGAGGTTCGGGAGTACCAAGGTCTTGGAAGACATTATGAAAATTAATGTTCCAACTGATCATGAGCTCTTGCAGTCGAAGCCCTGCTGGGCGATTCTCATTAGGTTTATTTTGATATAGCATGGTGTATTTAGGGTCGAACAAGTGCTGCCAGCTAGGATGTGATGGAATACTCTTAATCTTTAGTGCATAGTTACATAATAAGGATTTTCTCCTTAGGTGCAGTGGAGGTTCATTTGCCTCAATATACAGGCTGTGGATCGGAGATGTTCTAAAGGCTCCCACAGCTATCCTAAGGGCACTATGCTGTATGGTGTTCAGTCGTAATAGGGAACTGTTCCTAGCGGAGTCATAGACAGGTGATCCATAATCTAAGCGTGATCTTATTAAAGCTCTATAGAGATGGAGAAGAGAGCTTCTGTCAGCACCCCAGGACATGGCGGAAACGGCTCTTAGGATGTTCAGTTTTTTAAGACACGTGGTTCGAAGGTAAGATATATGGGAAGC
The DNA here is from genome assembly GCF_048544385.1 of Mastigoproctus giganteus. Classification (NCBI taxonomy): domain Eukaryota; kingdom Metazoa; phylum Arthropoda; class Arachnida; order Uropygi; family Thelyphonidae; genus Mastigoproctus; species Mastigoproctus giganteus. The sequence continues at coordinate 161,607,206 of NC_143579.1, forward strand.
AAAATTAAGTTTATTATCTAAATGTAGCCCCAACAGACGAAAATTGTTAGTGACAGGTATCAGGCTGTTTTTTAAAAATATTTCTGGATCCGAGTGGAGTTTTCGTTTTTTACAAAAGTGAATTGCAGTGGATTTTTTTTCGGCTAAAGAATAACCATTCCGCAGTGCCCATGATTCTATTTTAGCTATGGAAATTTGAAGTTGTCTTTCAATGATGTTCATAGTTTGGGATTGACAGGAGATAATGAGGTCATCGGCAAACATATAGGATTCTACTGTATTTGGTACTTCCCGTGTCATGTTTGTAATTCTTACTGCAAATAATGTTGGACTTAGAATAGAACCCTGCGGTACACCCTCCTCTTGTTCAAATGATTTGGATAAATTGTTCATATACCTTACCTGAAACGTTCTGTTGCATAGAAAATTTTGTATGAATTGAGGTAACTGACCTCTCAAGCCGAAAGAATGGAGATCTTTTAGTACACCATATCGCCAGGTGGTATCGAAGGCTTTCTCAATATCGAGATTGATCATGACTAGATGTTCTCTCCTTATAAAGGCATTTCGGATGTTTGCCTCAGCTTTTATCATCACATCTAGCGTGGACCGGTTCTTTCGAAATCCATACTGGCTGCTGTTTAGTAAGTTGTTTGCTTCCAGGAACCACGTTAGCCGCCTGTGAACCATTTTTTCAAGGACTTTTCCTAGACAACTAGTCAGTGATATTGGCCTGTAGTTATGCGGAAAGGTACGATCCTTTCCTGGCTTCGGGAAGGCTAGAACAATTGAGTGACGCCAGGAGAGTGGGTAGGTATTTTCTAAGAAAATACGGTTGTAATATTTTAACAATGTTGTTTTTGCTCTGTTGTCAAGTTGCTTTAACATTATATAATAGACCCCATCTGGACCAGCAGCACTATTTGGTGTTTTATTGAGTGCCCCTACTAATTCTGCGAATGTGAATGGATGGTTGTATGGATGTGAAACTGCCGTAGAAAAATTAATCTTACGCTTTTCTGCAGATTCTTTAATTCTTTGAAAGGTTGGGTTAAAGGTGGATATTGCTGATATGCTGGCAAATGATTCAGCTAAGGCATTTGCTATATCTGCTGGTGATGACAACTCCTTCCCTTCCCAATTTAGTATTGTAGCTGGGGACTGGACATATTTGCCATTGAGCGTTTGAATTTTCCTCCAAATGATTCTACTATCTGTGTCCTTATTTATACTTGAGGAGAAGCTGATCCAGGCTTCTTTCTTTGCATTTCTTCTTATTTTGCGGAACTTGGCTCTTAGTCTTTTGAAGTTAATTAGGTTACTAGTTGTGGGGAATTTACGAAATAAATTCCAAGATCTGTTTTTTTTCCCGTTTCGCATGCGTACAATCTTGGTTCCACCAGTAGTTACTGTGTTTCCGTTTCCCTGGTAAAGATTTTGGTATTGCAATGGTGGCGGCTAGTAATATTTGAGTAGTAATGTGTTCCGTGACATTTTCTATGGTCTGAGATTGTATAATTTTATCATCTAATTGAACATGAGAGGCATATTCACTCCAGTGTGCCCTACGGAATATCCAAATGGAGCGACGTGGGGAAGGGGAGTTTGCTCGTGTTTGGAGTTTGCAGAGGATTGGCAGGTGATCACTGTTCATTGGATTGTTAAGAACAGACCACTCCATAATAGTATATAAGGAGGGAGAACAGATCGAGAGGTCTATTGAACTCATGGATCCAGTCGAAAAATGAATGTAGGTTGGCTCGCCAGTATTTAAAATGGTGAGTTGATAAGCATCAAGAAAGGATTCTATTAGCTTACCTCTCTTGTCAATTGTTGGAGATCCCCACAGCGAATGATGTGCATTGAAATCTCCGAGCAAGCAGAACGGAGATGGTAGCTGGTCTATTAGATTTTCTAGGTCGTCTGAAGTGAATAAGAAATTAGGAGGGATATATATTGACGCTATTGTAAGAGTGATGCCAATTTCAATACGCACTGCCACTGCTTCAAAAGGGGTCTGAAGAGAATATGTTTCGATGGAACGTTGTTTCTAACAAGAATTGCCACTCCTCCACAGGCTGGCGAGTCTATTCTCCTATCTCGTCTGAAGATGGTGTAATTTTTAATGGTGGGACACACTCGTGCATTTAAGTAGGTTTCCTGTAGGGCTATGCCTGCTAGATCATACCGGTCGATGAGATCATATAAATCGTCTTTTGTATTGCGAAAGCCTCTACAATTCCATTGGAGGAATCTTTCCATTAAGTGGTTTTATTGTTTATTTTTGTTTCTGACTGCTTTTTAGTTGAAACTTGCTTAGATCGATCCAATTTCCCTTTCTCTTTTTTTGGAAAGTAGGGACGTGTGACATCCATCTCATCAGTCGCATGCAGTTCTAATATACCATCATCTGATTCATTGCGTTGGTCAACATCCATGCCCGTAGCTACTGGTGGGTTCAGAACTTTAGTTTCTGCCAATTTTGGTTTGGCTGTTTGAGGCACGTCGGTTGGAATGGTAATTGGGGTGTTACTGGCTTGTTCAGCTTTTTGCTGTGAAGGACACTGTTTGGAAGCAGAGAGCAAGGAACGTGCCCAATCGGCGATGGATATATTTGGAGGAACTGTAACATCTGTTTGAATACCTACTGACTGACATTGTTTAGCAGCAGTGGCATATGTACGCTTTGGTTCTGTTATGAGTATTTGTCTTCTTGCCTCTGAGTATGTGACTTTATTCTCAACTTTATATTTTTGGATTTTTTTCCCTTGTTTCCATAGTTCGCATATTTTGGAAAAAGCTGGGTGATTACCTTTACAGTTTGGGCAATGAGGAGTAGCAGTGCATTCGGATTGATTATGTTCCTTTGATCCACAATTTGGACATATTGCCTCACCTCTACATGCAGTTTGGGAGTGTCCATATTTTTGGCACTTATAGCACCTGATTGGATTCGGGATGTAAGGGCGCACACGGCAATGAAGATAGCCAGCTTTGACAGATGTTGGTAGGATAGGAGAACTAAAAGTGAGTATTATACTCCTTGTAGGAACAAGAATACCATCTTTCCGAGTCAGGATTCTCCTTGCTTGGATTACTTTTTGTTCTTGAAGCTCTTGGACTATTTCCTCTTCTGATACATTTACTAAGTCCCATTCTGCAATTACACCCTTCGAGGAGTTTAGGGTGGCATGGGGAGTGACTTTTATTGGTTGTCCACCAAAGGTAGTCTGCTTTAATAACTTTGCAGAGTGTTGCGCTTTACTGGTCTCTACAAGAATATCCCCGGACTGAAGTCGCCTCACCATTTTCGGTGAACCTGCAACAGACTCAATACATTTTTGGATAAGGAATGGCGATAACTTACTCAGAGGCTGCTCTGAGAGAGAGTGTAGAATGAGGAATGATGGTATCTCCTCTTGAGGGGTTGTTCTCAGCCTCTTGGGTTGAGAGAAGTCATTATCATTGTCATTTATATTGTCTCGTCTTGAGCTCAATGGCTCTATAGTTGGATATATATTTTTATCCATCTTTGCTCCTTTCAGCCCTGGGAGAGTGAATTTCTCCTCCCAGGTTACCGGCCCCGCCACGGGGAGGCAGGAGCAGTGCCGCTAGAGTGACCAAGCGGTATAAAAGTTAGTACGTTAATTTAAAGAAAAAAAGAAAGGTGTTTTTCCTTTCTTAAACTAGCTTACGATTTGTAAGACTAAGTTGCCTAATAATAGGAAAGTAAGAAAACTTTTATAACTGAAACAGAACTATATCTTTGAGAAAACGCTCTAATAATCACTCAGGAAATTGCTTGATCACTATAACGCTTGGCACCCGGGGCCTTGAGAAATCCTTTAATTTAGTAGCTCTTGTATCAAAAGTACTGGTATAGAGCAAGGAAGGAAAGTAACCTTTCTTTATTTTTCATATCTAATAGACTAACTCCTACTAATTTCGCTTGGTCACTCCAGGCACTGCTCCTGCCTCCCCGTGGCGGGGCCGGTAACCTTGGCAGAAAAGTTCATCTGCCAGGGGCTAAAAGGAGCCAAGATGGAACAAAATATGTTTCCTTGTTTAGAACCGACAAGCAGTCGGCTAAACACAGAGCATGAGCATGACTCTTCGCAAGCAAAGAGGTTAAAAACCATTTCCTCTGCGACCGAGTTTCCTGCATTTTTATTAATGCATTCATTATCAGAACAGCCTCTTAGTAAGCTATCCCCCTTTCTTATCCAAAAACACTTGGAAAGTATTGCAGGGTCTCCCAAGATGGTTAAGAGATTGCAATCGGGGGACTTACTAGTAGAAACTGTCAACTGTAGGCATTCTGAAAAACTCCTGAAAGTGACAAACTTCGCAAAAATTCCAGTAAAGGTAACTGCCCATGCAACCCTAAATACATCTAAGGGTGTTATATCTAGTTGGGACCTTTTGAATGTGACAGAAGAAGAAATTAAAGAAGAGCTAAATGAACAAAATGTAATTGCTGTCAAAAGAATCATGACTAAAAGGGACAATATACTCACACCCACCAGAAGTATCATTCTCACCTTTAACAGTCCAAATCTACCCTCAACAGTAAAAGCAGGATATCTACTCTGTCGCATTCGTCCTTATATTCCTAATCCGCTGAGATGCTACAAATGCCAAAAGTATGGCCATTCTCAGACGGCATGCAGAGGGAACCCAGCTTGTCCCAACTGTGGATCTTCTGATCACAGTCAAAACGAATGTTCGGCAAAAGAAATGACTTGTCCTAATTGCAAGGGTAACCATCCTGCTTACTCTAAAACATGTGAGAAGTGGAAAATGGAGAAAAAAATTGTAAAATATAAAGTCGAAAACAAAGTTACTTATCAGGAAGCAAGAAAATTAATTGCACCCAGTATATCTAACCGTAGCTATGCCAGTATTGCAAAAAAATATCAAACAATAGCCACACAAACTGATGTTACTGTTCCATCCAACATATCAATCTCCGACTGGGCCCGAGCTGTTCTTTCTCAGCAACAGTCCAATATCCAGAAGCACTCAGATCAAGCAAGTAATACGCCTCTTACGATTCCAGCAAAATCTCCTCCTTCGCCAATGATTGCTACCACACCAAATACTCCCAGTTCAACTTCAAAACAGAGTATTCAGGAAACATCACTCGATCAAGAGTACCCCTCTAAACAGGAAGATCCAATTCTTGAAATATTTGCAGAAGAAGAAGAAGAAGAAGATATGGACACAGGTCGCCCCACCTTTCCAAAAAGAAATAAACCAAAGCCAGAACGCCACAAGACAGCCACGTCAGGTACAGCTTCTTCTAAACTCAAATAATGCCTTATATTTTACAGTGGAATTGTAGAGGCTTTAGATGCAACATTGATGACATTCAGTACTTAATTAGACGCTACTCTCCAGTGGGTTTCTGTCTGCAGGAAACCTATTTAACTGCTAAAATTTCTGTTTCTATAAATAACTACTCAGTCTACCGAAGAGATCGGAATACATCTGACTCTGCTCGTGGTGGTGTAGCCATTTTGATTAACTCAAAGATCCCTGCTAGTCAAATCATTCTTCAAACCAAAATTGAAGCCGTTGCTGTGCGTCTGATTGCTGAGATTGCATTTACGCTAGTCTCAGTCTATCTCCCACCAAACAATTCCTACTCTTTCAAAGATATTGAAGAACTTTTAGTACAGCTGCCGTCACCAGTGTGCTTGCTAGGGGATTTCAATGGCCACCACCCTTTATGGGGATCCTCTAAATTAGATAGACAGGGCCGACTGATTGAAACTATACTAGATAAACAAAACCTTACCATTCTTAATACTGGTACACACACCCACATACAGTTACCTACTGGACAGACCTCTGCAATTGACCTCTCAATTTGTTCTCCGATACTGTTTCCAGTCATTCAGTGGTCCGCCATGGATGATCCAATGGGAAGTGACCATTTTCCAATTGTCTGTAACCTGCTCACTGCACAACTACCATTAGACCAACCCTGCAGAAAATGGAAATTTTCTAAAGCCAAATGGGCCAAATTTCAATCAGCAATCATTCTGGACAAAGAAACTATTCAGCTACAACCTATAGATAAAGTAACCGATTATGTCACATCCAGTCTTTTAGTTGCAGCAAAATACTCAATTCCATTATCAAACCCCCCAACCCGACGGCACTTCAACTACTGGTGGAACGAAGAGTGCACAAAAGCAAAGAAGGAAAAAAATAAAGCATTCAACTTATTCCGTCGATTTCCGACAACAGCTAATTTAATTAGCTACAAGAAGCTAAGGGCAAAAGCGCGGTTCATTCACAGGCAAGCCAAGAAAGATTCTTGGACTCGGTTTGCATGTACTATCAACAGAAATACCGACTCCAGAATAATATGGAAGAATATTAGACAGCTTTCTGGGAAGTTTCCAATCATCCCTTCCCCAATTCTTTCATACAATGGACAAGAACTCTCTGGTCCTCTAGAAATAGCGAATGCCTTGGGTAAAACCTTTGCCGAAGTCTCTGCTGTATCAAATTACACTCCGAAATTCCAAAAAATTAAGACCTCCACCGAACAGAGGCCCATTAACTTTAGAACCTCGCTATCACTTCCGTATAATCAGCCCCTTGAATATTGTGAACTTCTACAAGCCATAAAAACAACGAGAAACAGTGCAGCTGGGCCAGATGGCATATATTATGTCATGCTGCAGCATCTCAATGAGCAAAACTTACAAATGCTGCTAGTTTTCTTTAATCGGATCTTCCTGGAACATACTTATCCAACATCTTGGCACCATGCTACAGTTTTGCCCTTTTTGAAACCTGGAAAAGATCCTTCCAGTCCTAATAGTTACAGGCCAATCTCTCTGTCAAGTTGCCTTGGTAAAATTCTTGAAAAAATGATCCACAGTCGACTCAGCTGGATCATTGAAACTGAACAACTATTGAGTAATTGTCAACATGGCTTTCGCAAAAATAGGTCCTCTCTAGATCTGATGATCAAGGCCGAATCTGAAATTCGCAATGCCTTTGTGAAAAATGAACACCATGTCATGGTCTCCATTGACATAGAAAAGGCATTCGATACAACCTGGCGGTATGGCATTCTCAGTGACCTACATAATTTTGGTCTACGAGGCAACCTGCCTATATTCATTAGGAACTTTCTCCAGATCCGCTCTTTCCAGGTTCGATACCAAAACTCCCTTTCTTCTACTTTCTTGCAGGAAGAAGGAGTACCACAGGGGTCGGTTTTGGGTGCAACCCTATTTGCCCTTAGAATTGATTCCATTTCCAAAGAACTTCCAAATACTGTAGAAGCCTATCTTTATGCTGACGATCTCTCCATTTCTTGCCACTCTCAGAACATGAGATCTATTGAACGGCAATTGCAAATGTCCCTCAATAAAATTGAAAAATGGGCTGAGTTCAATGGATATCGGCTTTCCCATCAGAAAACAGTTGCTATCCACTTTTGTAACCAACGCAAATTACATTTAGACCCCGAACTCCGGATATCAAATTCCAGCATCCCGATTACCAACAATATTAGATTCTTGGGATTAATATTAGACAGCAAGTTAAATTTCCTTGAGCACATTAAAGTAATACGTACTACCTGTTTGAAAAAGCTGAACATGCTTAGAGCTCTATCTGCCCAGTCTTGGGGCGCAGATCGTACAACTTTGCTGCTCTTATATAGAGCACTGATTAGATCTCGGTTAGATTACGGTGCCCCAGTTTATGATTCTGCTCGAAAGAGTGTATTACGATGGCTCGATCCTGTACAACACAATGCACTGAGGATTGCTCTTGGTGCTTATAGGACATCACCAACCTATAGTCTATATATTGAAGCCCATGAGCCCCCTCTTTACCTCCGCAGAAAAATGTTACTACTTAAATATGCAGTCAGAATACGAAACTGTTCTTCGCACCCCATCCAACAATATCTCTTTAATCCATCATTTCACAATCTCTATAGAAATAAACCAAATAAAATACGCCCAGCAGGCCTACGGCTCCTTGAAATAGCACAAAATTGGAATGTTCCTCTCCAGAGTAGGCAGCACAGAAAGAATGATTCTTGCCCACCATGGACCCCATTTCCTCAACCAGCCTGTGATAATTATTTTCTCCAATGGGGAAAGAATCGTCTACCAACTCTGAATGTGCAACAACTCCATGCTAGCCATATTCAAAACTGTTTTGACTTCTTACCGATATATACTGATGGTTCCAAATCTCATTCAACTGTTGGAGCAGCAGCAGTGTTTCCCTCTGCTATCATATCAGCCTCTCTTCCACCTGAGTACAGCAGCTTTTCAGCGGAATTATGTGCAATTCAATTAGCTCTAGAAAATTTGAGTCTTCACCCATCTGCAAAATATTTAATTTACACCGACTCTCTCAGCTCAATTAGAGCAATGCAGAATTTCTCTTATAAGGATCACCCTATACTAAATCAAATCAAGTATTTACTATTGAAAATTGAAGATCGCCAGCAACGAGTGAACTTCTGCTGGATCCCAGCACATTCAGGCATCAAAGGGAACGAGTTGGCTGATATTTCAGCTAAAAATCCATCAACAGCAGATTTAACCTCTGCCTTTATTCCAGTTTCTGATTATAATATTATAATTAAAACAGCTTTTCATGCACAATGGACAGAGCTATGGCATAAACAAACAAATAACAAACTGTTCCAGATAAAACAGGACCCAAAATTTTGGCACTCATGCATTCAGACAGTTCGGCGAGAAGAAGTGGTACTCGCGCGGATTAGAATAGGTCATACCCATCTAACGCACCTCCATCTACTCACAGGCGATGATCCTCCTCTTTGTTCACAGTGCTCTGAGCATCTAACAGTCAAACATATTTTGATTGACTGTCCACATTTTCAACAACATCGAACTTTAATATTTCAATCTCTGGCTAATTTCCGTGAACGAATAACATTAAATGATATAATTGGTGAAAATGCCAATATTAATGAACTTTTCTGTTATTTAAAACAAATAGGAATGTATAAGCGACTGTGATTAGTTTCTGGAATGAAATGAGATTGAACCGTCTTCACATTAATTATTTATTTTATCTTTTCAACATACCTATGAATAGGCGCAATATAGCCACAGCAGCTTGTGCGCCATTAAACACCCATACCACACACACACACACACACACACACACATATCAGGCTCTAGGCATACGCATTTCCATAAGTATTAAGCGATTTTGCCTTAAATTCGGTACTTATTTCATCCTAAATGAGGTTCAGAAAAGAACAATTTAATGGAAAATTACAGTTCAAATGGTTATTTTTAATATTGCATAAAAACAGGTGTAATGGATCATGCTTAGATGGAGGGGGTTTTCGGTTTTGTGTAAGCTTAAAGGAGTAAACACCATATGAGAGTCGATTTTTTATTCGTTTTTATTTGCCACATTTTGGAAATACTGACCAGGGGTAGCTGGTTTGTGTCAGTTGTTACCGATTAGGATAGGTTATAAGGTATGATTCTTTTTGGAGATCTAATAACAGGATAGCGCCGTTAAAAGTGAGGACCACGTATTTATGGCTTCGTGAAGTTCCAACTTACTACGCGTTCACCGATTTACCAGGAAGTGAAGCGCAACCGCTTTATTGGGGTAACTGCTCGAAAGTCTCACGTTCTAGAATTACCATAATTATCATGATTTTCAAAAAGAATTTTTCAAGAGAACAACCCAAGGGGAAAAAAATGAGAGGGGTGCTGTTGTAAAAAAATACGATTACATGTATTTTCTCTTCTTTAAGAATTAGCAGCATAGTCTAAAAGAGTATCCATAATTAGTGCGAAAGTGATGTCAGAACACTTTCGCATGAATTAAGATATTTGGCAACCAGAATATCTGTAAGCAGAATAAAAAGAGAAAATATTGTCCTTATTTAAATTTTTAATGCCCGAATCCAGCAATTGATATAATGCGCCTTATTTTATCTTATAATACAATTAAATTATCTTTTTAATCAGCTTTATGATTCTCGCTGTTCATAAGTTAAATTTCTTCTTTTGCCAATCATTTCACACTATTTATTGACCCATTTATTAAAGGTCTTTTAAAACAACGATATAAAAACCAAGAGGAATGCAGAGTTTCATAAATAAAACGCAACTTGTACTCACCATGGCTGGAAAAAGTAAGGCTATAAGACCACGGCCTAAACGTACCAACGGGACACAGTTGAACACACACACACACCAGGCACCACCACACACAGTGGATACTTCACTTATTCGTTAAGTGCTTTCTTCTTCTTCTTCTTCTTCCTCCATTTTCATCATCATTTCTCAGCGCCCTCTGGATAACCTAGACACTATGGTTCTTTTCCTAATTTGGCAGTTAAGCGAGAGACGGCAAACTCCCGCGAATGGTTACATTGAGAAAGTAAACGAACGGGCAGGGAGGGAGGCGTAGAAGTAATGTAGTTGCTCTAGACGTGACTAGTGGAGGAGGAGGAGGTCAGGGCAGTTGCTAATTTCGGCTGTTTTGATAAAACACCGGAAAAATTCTTTGGTTTACATTATTTTTGTCAGAACACTTTCGCATGGATGAAGACTGAAGTTGGAGGATGCATTCAAATGGTTTTTGTCATCCAAATATTATTTCAACCTTAATAATAACGACTTCGTCAAAATACACATAAACAAGCTTAGGGTCACGGTGCTTCAGTGGATAAAATAACAGAAAATATTGATCTTTAGCGCAGCCATAGCTACTATATACAAAAATACACGGTGTCACGTGCCTTCTGCCAGTTAAGAGTTTAAGTAAAACTACCTGCTGCGATTGTGTTTTGAAACTGCGCTTCAAAGTAAAGTATAAGTGTGGTTTTAGTAGCTATCCAGCTAGTTAAAGTAATATAGAAATAGAAACCCCTTTATACTATTGTGTGTTTGTTACTAAAAATGCTTGGCGGAAATAAAGGTGAGAAAATATCTTAAGCATGATTGTTTCGTTGTAATATGACTGAGCTGATCATGAATCGAATTGATTTATAGTCCTTTTTATATTTTTACAACTGAAAATTAATCTTTTGGTATAGTATAGCATAGTATTGTCAAGTGGCACCAGAGGATTCCCTCACTTCCTCGATTATCTCTCCTGTGTAGTACACAGTACTCTGTAAAGGCCAAGTGTGGAATGGCGTGTGTTTAAGTTAGTGTAGAGCGGTGTTGGGATGTTGTTCATCTGTCCCAGAGGGCCATGGGGCACCACCGAATCCTGGTTATTGTCCACGGCAGGAGGTGGACCCGGGAAGGTCAATAAGACCAGTTCCCTAGCAGGGCTAAACCTAGGGTTCCGTAAGCTTTCTTGGAAGAGTCCGATTTGGTTGTAGTTGTTGTTGTTGTTGTTGATATGGAGGTTTGATGGCGCATAAGCTACTTTGGCCATAATGCGCCTATTCATTTATTATACAAAGAGATGAAAAAGTTTCATAAATTCAGAATTGATGAAAAAGTCCTGTTTGCTTTATGAAGTTGAAAAATTCGGAAATATCTGCATCATCTCCAATGAGATTCTCTAAAGTTATTGGTCTACGAAGATTAACCAGTGATAGCAGGGTTGAAGTTCTGTCTTGTTCATAGTAAGGGCAGTCAATGAGAATGTGTTTAATACTCAGATTTATATTACAAAGTGGACACTGTGGCGGGACATTCCCTGTGAGTAAATAAAGGTGGGTCAGATAAGTATGGCCTATTCTTACCCTTGAAAGGACTACCTCTTCTCGTCTTGATGTTTTGGTTGTAGTATTAGCCAGTTCGTTTTCTCAAATCCCAATGAGGCTGGGGATCCAGTAGAAATGGATACAGAATTAATTTTCAAAAAAGTCCATCTGTTGAATCCGGGACATGGTTGGACGAGTAGTGTATCTGATCGTTGATAAAGAATCAGTATGTATAATAAACCGTTGGTAACCAAGTTCTTATGTGATCCAAGCGTAACTCTATAGCGTGCAGCTGTGCGATGTATATACTACATTGAGCAGGTTGTCATGGGAGTTTCTGGCGCAAAGGGCTACTTCAGCCATATTTTGCTTATGTGATAACTACCCGGGGAGCAGTGAGAATCGGTCACATTTGAATTTGCTTTAGATAGGAAAAAAATCAGAGAGGGTGACGTGATTACCTATGGTGGAGTGACAAAAATAAAAAAAAATGATGTTCTCGTATATGTGAGAGGAAACTGAACGTAGACTGACAGGCACTGTTCAATAACGTACATTAAATTACAACCTATGCTACGAGTCTTTGGTTTAGGCGCACTGCACTTAAAACTGTACAAAGTTATCCACTGTTCAACGTTGTTTTCTCCTTCGTCTACTTCACGTTTGCCGAACAGTATCAACTCCAGCTCTACAGACTCTTGCAGGCATTATACCACTTGACCTGCATGTTGTTTTAAGAGGTCTTTGCTTTTATACCCGCAGAGGCATTTCTACGGAATTCCAGGGAATCATTGTTAACCATCAGGCTGTTCCCAAAACTGAATGAACCCGATGTTGGAATTTGTTAGTCAACATCTGGCAGAATAGATGGAATTCAACCGAAAAAGGAGCCACACAAAAAAAAATTCGTTCCTGACGTAACTACACTACTTCCATCGAGCACCAGAAATAGTTTTCACCCTCACTGTTCACCTCCTACATACTAACTGGACATAGTTCGTTTAATGCAAAACTTGACCAATTCAGACTTTCTAATACGGTCTTCTGTCGATGTGGCCTACCAGAAGACTCTTCTCGCGTACTTTTTGAATGCTCCATTTACAAGGCCCAACGATTGGAGATGTGAGGAGATACTCATATCTATCAATAATTTCGAGGCCCTTCAAACATTCTGCAATGCTGCTTTTAATCGTAGGAAGACTTTCAACCATAATGTTAATACAAGCAATCAAATTGTAAACACATCATAAATGAAAATACAACCTGTTGCCTCGTCTGTCGTCCTGCTGCATTTTTCTGGCTCATCCTTTATCAAGACTCTCCACAACTAAATCCTTTCTCTGCACAGTTATACCGTCATCAACCAGTGACTTCTGATACCACTCCAGATTAATAGGAAATCTTTGGGGACTACTTTGGGCAGCACTGGATAAAGACATATTTTTTAAACTTTATGCTATTTTCTTTTTATTTCCTCGTCTTCTGCTGTCCTGACTTCTGGGAATGATTGTGTGCGTGTGGTTGCGCGTGCTGTTGCCGGCTTGCTGGTATGGGGTTCTTTTGAATAGTTCAAAACTCGCTTTGGACGTTAGTGCGTGACTGTTGAGGGTGGCCCTGGTACATAGATATTTCTGATCATTTCCTATGAGCAATAATAAATGAGTAAGGTGAGTATGACCTGTTCGGGTTCTGACTAGGATTATTTCTTTTTTGATTCCATACCTGTGGTTCAGATTTCAGTTGAAACAGCTTGTTACATGTTTTCCACAGAAGTGTCTTTGATATTCCTATAATCAGAATATGGAACTAGATCATACGTTGAGGCTATACTGGAGAATGTTTTGCTGCATAATTCGCACACTCATTTCCTGGAACACCACTGTGACCTTGGATCCAAGAGAAAATAGCAGTTTGATGATGCTCACGAAGGCGTATCAGTTCAGATCTCTCTCACTATCTTTAATTAATAACGTGAGGATGTATTTTTTTACCCTTAAGCCAGCACCCTTTGAATCAGTATGTATTATGCCTTTATTCAAACATCTTTTCATATTCATTAAATCGATAGGTTGTCTCCCTGGCAGTATATGTAAGGTATCACTGGAGGCTGTTCGGTAAGCCCTTATGGCCAGAAGCGCCATTCTTTGTTTCTTTGCTAAAGTGACTCTATCTAGGTCATTATCTAAGTTTTCTGATAGGGACCGTGTTGGGGCCTTAGAAGAAAGAAAATTATCAGAATTCATAATGTTTTTATTTATGGTTCAGGCCCCGGGCTGCCCACCACCACGGATTTGGTTTGGTTTGGTTTGGGGTTTATTGGCGCATCAGCAACTGAGGCTATAATGCGCCAAATACCGGTCATATATAAAAAGTGAAAATATTCAGTGACCTATGTAGTTAGGCAACCATGTCAAGATATAAAACGAGTAAAAGTACAAAACATATGAGCAAAGGAATGCCAAATGAATTTTAAATTCGATTAAAAAGGTTTACTGATTTTAAAAAGTTAAAAACAGCAGAAACATTGTCATTGTCGGATAAAATCTGACTGAGTGTATAAGGCTCAGCCAGAGGACTAAAAGCGGTAAAATAAAAATCACGTTCGTGTCTAAAACGTGGACACTCGGTTAAAATGTGGCGTATACTTAAATAGGTGTCACAATTCTCACACATAGGACAGTCATCTGCCCTCAGCAAAAAGGCATGTGTAAGATGACTGTGTCCTATGCGGAGCCGAGCTAAAACAACTTCCTCTCTGCGATTCCTGCGCAGACTAGACTGCCAATGTCGGATTACAGGCTTTATCTGATAGAGCTTGTTTGTGACTTGCTCATGCCAGGATTGTTGCCATTGGGACAGTAATTTATCGTGTATTAACTGCCTGTAGTCTGTATAGGGGACTAACAGGCAATAACTGTTTTGGGGTTCGGGTGACCTGGCCGCAGCATCTGCCAGTTCATTTCCCACTATCCCAATGTGGCTTGGAATCCAGCAGAAACGAATGTCAAATGAACACTCAAACAAGGAATGCAACGTCTGCTGAATCCGGGTCACAAATGGATGAGGATTATACCTCCTACCCGATAAAGCCTGCAGTGAACTTAGAGAATCAGTGTATACCATACACTTTTGGTACCTATGGGTTTTAATGTGGTCCAAGGCTAACTCTATAGCATACAACTCAGCTGTATATATGCTGCATTGTTGGGGAATCTTTCCAGATATAGAAAGACCTGGAAAGATAGCAGCACATCCAACAGACAACTCCGACTTCGAGCCATCAGTGAAGATAGGCAAGAAGTCGGAATATTCGGTACGGTGGGCAGCGTAGAGTTGGTGGTAGACAGAAGATGGAGTTGTGGACTTTCCCCAATTTTGAAGGGAGAAGTCGCATGATGGAATGCGAGCATGCCAGGGTGGAAGTGATTGCCTTGGTGACTGGGCAACATTGTCTACCGTGATGTCGAGCTCTCTGAGCAGATCTTGGACACGGATACCAAAAGGCCGATTGGCAGTCTGACGAGTGTTATATAAGTTTTCCCATTGTGGCTTGAAAACGGACGTCCACGTAGGGTTGTCTGGCAGGGATTTTAATTTAACAGTATATTTTAAAGACAATTGCTTTTGTCGCAATGACAGTGGTGGTTCAAATGCTTCAATATATAAACTCTGG
Organism: Mastigoproctus giganteus; assembly: GCF_048544385.1. Classification (NCBI taxonomy): domain Eukaryota; kingdom Metazoa; phylum Arthropoda; class Arachnida; order Uropygi; family Thelyphonidae; genus Mastigoproctus; species Mastigoproctus giganteus. The sequence continues at coordinate 161,622,583 of NC_143579.1, forward strand.
ACAGGGGATGTTCTAAATGCTCCAGTAGCAATGCGGATGGCTTGGTGGTGGACTGGGTCCAGCCATCTAAGTACGCTGTTTCTAGCCGATGTGTACACTTGGGACCCATAGTCTAGTTTAGATCGGACAAGTGCACGATAGAGGTTGAGCAAAGTGGAGCGGTCTGCTCCCCATTTATTGGAGGAAATAGAGCGTAGGAGATTCAGCCCTCTTGTGCACCTTGTCCGAAGTTGACGAATGTAAGGTAAAATGTCAACTTCTTGTCGAAAATGAGCCCCAAGAATTTTGTCTCAGGTGCTACTGGAATGATGTCTTGTCCGAGTTTAAGTTCTGGTTCAGGGTGAAGGTTCCGTTTGCGACAAAAGTGTACGCAAACGGTCTTCTGTGGCGAGAACCTAAAACCATTAGTCACTGCCCAAGAGTTGACGTGGTCTATGGCATGCTGCAATTGTCTTTCGATGACCCTCAAATTGCATGACTGCAAAAAGATGCTAAAGTCATCTACAAAGAGGGCACTGTTTACGGTAGGAGGAAGTTGTTCGGTTATAGAGTTAACTTTGATTGCAAAAAGCGTAACGCTTAAAACTGAACCCTGTGGAACTCCCTCTTCTTGGCAGAATGGTCGGGAGAGGGTGGATCCCACACGAACTTGGAAAGACCGGTCTGTAAGGAAGTTTTTGATAAAGAGGGCAATGTGTCCTCTAAGACCAAAGTTATATATATCTTTTGTTGTATTGTTGTATTGTATTTGAGGTTTTTTTGGCACAAGGGCCTCTTGGGCCATATTGTGCCTGTTCATGGTGTGGGTATCACTGATTTCACGTTATGATTAGAGACTATTATAAAAATTGATGCGTTTTAAATACTTAAACAGATCCTCGAAATTTGCTTCGTTGCCAAGAATATGTGATAACGTTAAGGGTTCCTGCAAATTGGAGAGGGAGCTGAAGCTGGAATTTCGGACAGATGAAAGATGTGGACATTCAATGAGAATATGTTTTATTGTTAGTTGCGACTGGCAGAAAAAACACTTAGGAGGAGTCTCTCCCAAAAGCAAATGCAGATGAGTTGGGTGTGAATGACCGATGCGAAGCCTTGCCAGAATTACTTCTTGTCGCCTGTTTCTTCTAAAACTAGATGTCCACAGTTGGGGCGCTTTTTTTATCTGGAACAGTTTATTATTGGTTTGAGATTGCCAGAGATCAGACCATTGTTTCCAACATGTTTTTTTAATAATGGATTTATAGTCTGTGTATGGAGCTTTCAGTTGACTGTAAGATCCAGAGTCGGGATGTTTAGCAGCCTCATCTGCACAATCATTACCTTGGATGCCAACATGACCAGGAATCCAGCAGAAGGTAACCTTGTAGTTGGCTGTTTGATGGTAAGATAATTTAGACCGGATCTCTTTAAGAACGGGATGAGAGGGAGGAAAGGTAGATTGAAAGGCACTGATTGCACTTAAAGAGTCTGTATATATCAAAGATTGTTTGATATGATATTTGTTTATGTTATCCAGAGCCAGTTTTATTGCAAATAATTCTGCAGTATAGATACTGCATTCGGAGGGAAGAGAGGCAGCTGTTAAGAAAGTGGCGGAAACTGCTGCTGCACCAACAGCCGTATCTGTTTTGGAGCCGTCAGTATAGATATGAACTTTCTCTGAGTTTTCCAAAGAATGCAGTTTATGTAGCTGTTGAATGTTGGTATTTGCCAGGGAGGATTTTCCCCATCTTGAAAAGAAATTGTCACAGAGAGGTATGAATTCAGTCCAGGGAGGTTCAGGAGTGGCAAGGTCTTGGAATATATTCTTAAAGTTAATTTTCCAACTAATCATGAGTTCTTGCAGTCGAATCCCTGCGGGGCGGTTTTCATTAGGTTTATTGTGATATAGCACGGTGTGTTGAGGATCAAACAGATACTGCCAGCTGGGGTGGGCTGGATTACTTCCAATCTTTGCTGCATAATTTAACAATAACATTTTTCTCCTGAGATGCAGAGGGGATTCGTTTGCCTCAATATACAGGCTGTGAACCGGAGATGTTCTGAAGGCTCCAACAGCTATTCTAAGGGCACTATGCTGGATGGTGTTCAGACGTAATAGAGAACTTTTCCTGGCGGAGTCGTAGATAGGTGCTCCATAATCTAAGCGCGATCTTATTAAAGCTCTATAGAGGTGTAGGAGAGAGCTTCTGTCAGCACCCCAGGACATAGCAGAGACAGCTCTTAGGATATTAAGTTTTTTAAGACAAGTATTCCGGAGGTATGCCATATGGGAAGCGAAGTTAAGTTTGTTATCTAAATGTAAACCCAACAGACGGAAATTGGTAGTGACAGGAATGAGGCTGTTATTTAAAAATATTTCTGGATCCGGATGTAGTTTCCGTTTTTTACAGAAATGAATAGCAGCAGACTTCTTTTCTGCTAGGGAATAACCGTTCCGCAATGCCCATGATTCTATTCTAGCTATAGCAATTTGAAGTTGCCTTTCAATGGTGTTCATAGTCTGGGATTGAGTAGAGATAATGAGGTCATCGGCGAACATGTACGATTGTACTGTATTTGGTACATCCCTTGTCATGTTGGTGATTCTTATTGCAAATAACGTTGGACTCAGAATGGAACCCTGTGGTACACCTTCCTCTTGTTCAAATGTTTTAGATAAATTATTCATGTATCTGACCTGAAAAGTTCTATGGCATAGGAAGCTTTGAATAAATTGGGGTAGATGACCTCTCAAGCCGAAAGAATGAAGATCTTGTAGAACACCATATCGCCAGGTGGTATCGAAGGCTTTCTGAATATCTAGATTAATCATAACCAGATGCTGTCCCCTTATGAAGGCATTCCGTATATTTGACTCTGCTTTTATCATTACGTCTAAGGTGGAACGATTTTTTCGGAACCCGTACTGATTACTATTTAGCAAGTTGTTTGTTTCCAGGAACCAGATTAAACGCCGGTGAACCATTTTTTCCAGGACTTTGCCTAAACAATTGGTCAGTGAAATTGGCCTATAATTATGTGGAAAGGTACGATCCTTTCCGGGCTTTGGGAAGGCTAGAACTATTGAGTGACACCAGGAGATAGGGTAAGCATTTTCTAAGAATATTCGGTTGTAATAGTTTAACAGTGATCTTTTTGCTCTGTCGTTCAGTTGTTTCAGCATTATATAGTAGATCCCATCTGGGCCAGCAGCGCTATTTGATGTTTTATTGAGCGCTCCAAAAAGCTCTGTTAATGTGAATGGTTGGTTATATGGATGTGAAACTCTGGTGGAGAAATTAATCTTATGCTGCTCTGCAGTTTTTTTAATTTGCTGAAAGGCTGGTTTGTAGGAGGCTATTGCTGATATACTGGCGAATGATTCCGCTAAGGCATTTGCTATTTCTCCCGGGGATGACAACTCTTTCCCTTCCCAGTTTAGTATTGTAGCTGGGGACTGAATGTATTTGCCATTAAGCATTTGTATTTTCCTCCAGATAATTCTGCTGTCTGTATCCTTGTTTATGCTCGAGGAAAAGCTGATCCAGGCATCTTTCTTTGCTTTTCGTCTTATTTGGCGGAACTTGGCTTTCAGTCTTTTGAAGTTAATTAGATTGGTAGTTGTGGGAAATTTACGAAATAAATTCCAAGCTCTATTTTTGTACTGTTTGGCGTGTGTACAATCTTGATTCCACCAGTAATTACTATGTTTCCGTTTCCCTGAGAAAGATTTTGGTATTGCAGAGGTAGCAGCTCGTAATATTTGATTAGTTACATGTTCTGTGACATTGTCTATGGGTTGAGATTGGATTATTTTGTTGTCTAACTGCACATGAGAGGCATATTCATACCAGTGTGCCCTACGAAATTTCCAAGAGGAACGACGTAGTGAAGGAGAGTTTACCCGTGTTTGCAGCTTGCAGAGAATCGGAAGGTGGTCACTGTTTAGTGGATTTTCAAGAACCGACCACTCCATAATACTATATAAGGAAGGAGAACAGATTGATAGGTCTATTGCACTCATGGATCCTGTCGAAAAATGAATATAGGTAGGTTCACCAGTGTTCAGAAGGGTAAGTTGATAAGAGTCCAGAAGGGATTCTATTAACTTGCCTCTCTTGTCAATTGTTAGAGATCCCCACATCGGATGATGAGCATTAAAATCTCCAAGTAAGCAGAAAGGAGACGGTAGCTGTTCTATTAGATTTTCTAGGTCATCTGAAGAAAATGAGAAATTAGGAGGAATATATATAGAGGCTATTGTAAGAGTGATGCCAATGTCAATGCGCACTGCCACTACTTCAAAGGGAGACTGAAGAGCAATATGTTTCGATGGTACGTTGTTTCTTATAAGAACCGCCACTCCTCCATGGGCTGGAGAGTCGATACTTCTATCTCTTCTAAAGATAGAGTAATCTTTTATAGTAGGACAAACTTGTGAATTTAAATAAGTTTCCTGAAGGGATATGGCTGCTGGATCATAACGGTGGATGAGATCACATATATCATCTTTTATACTGCGAAACCCTCTACAATTCCATTGAAGAATTCTTTCCATTAAGCGGTTTTGTTGGTTGTTTTTGTTTCTGACTGCTTTTTAGTTGTGACTTGTTTACATCGATCCGATTTTCCTTTGTCTTTCTTTGGAAAGTAGGGGCGTGTTACGTCCATCTCATCAGTCGCATGAAGTTCTAATATGGCCTCTTCGGAGTCATTGTGCTGGTCAATATCCATTCTGCTTGGATTTGGTGGTTTCAGTACCATAGTTTCTGTCACTTTTTGTTTTGCTGTTGGGTTTACATTAGCTGGAATGGTAATTGGGGTATTACAGGCTTGTTCAGTTTTTTGTTGCGAAGGACACTGTTTGGGAGCAGAGAGAATGGAGCGTGCCCAATTAGCGATGGACATATTTGGGGGAACAGCAACATCTGTTTGTGTACCTATTGACTGAAATTGTTTAGCAGCCATTGCATATGTACGTGTTCGATCTGTTTTTAGTACTTGCCTTCTGGCCTCTGAATATGTCACTTTATTTTCAACTTTATATTTCTGGATTGTTTTTCCTTGCTTCCAAAGTTCGCAACTTTTGGAAAAAGCTGGGTGATCACCCTTACAGTTTGGGCAAACAGAAGTCGTAGCAGTGCATTCAGTTTGATTGTGCTCCTTCGATCCACAAATTGGACATACTGACTCACCTCGACATGCAGTTTGGGAGTGTCCGTATTTTTGGCACTTGTAGCACCTGATTGGGTTTGGGATGTAAGGCCGGACACGGCAATGGAGATAGCCTGCTTTGACAGATGATGGTAGGATGGGAGAGCTGAAAGTAAGAATTATGCTCCTAGTGGGAACAAGCACACCATCTTTCCGAGTCATAATTCTCCTTGCTTGTATGACTTTTTGTTTACCTAGTTCTTGAACTATCTCCTCCTCTGATACAGTTAGCAAGTCCCATTCTGCGATTACTCCCTTCGAGGAGTTTAAGGTGGCATGGGGAGTAACTTTTATTGGTTGTCCGCCAAAAGTAGTCATCTTTAGTAATTTTTCGGAATGCTGTGGTTTCATAGTCTCTACAAGAAGGTCTCCAGACTGGAGCCGCTTTACTGTTTTTGGTGAGCCTGCAGCAGACTCGATGCATTTTTGAATAAGGAATGGGGACAGTTTACTCAGAGGCAACTCTGATAGAGAGTGTAGTATGAGGAAAGCTGGTATTTCCTCTTGTGGGGTTGTTTTCAACCTCTTTGGTTGAGAATAGTCATTTTCGGTGTCTTTTTCTAGTCTTGAGCTCGATGGCTCTAAAGGTGGAAAAGAATTGTTTTCCATCTTTGCTCCTTTCAGCCCCGGGAGAGTGGATTTCTTCTCCCAGGTTACCGGCCCCGCCACGGGGAGGCAAGAGCAGTGCCGCTAGAGTGACCAAGCGGTATAAGGGTTAATGCGTTAGTTGAAAGAGAAAAAAAGAAAGGTGAATTTCCTTCCTGTAACTTAGTTACAATTCGTAATACTAAGTTAATAAATAATTAATGGGAACGTAAGAAAACTTTTACAAATGAAAATAACTGTAGCTTTGACAAAAACGCTCTAGAAATCACTCAGGGAATCGCTTGATCACTATAACGCTTGGCACCCGGGGCCTATATATCTTTTAAAATTCCATATCTCCAAGCCGTGTCATACGCTTTTTCCATATCAAAGAAAACTGACACCTGGTGCTCACGTTTTAGGAAAGCATCACGTATAGATGTTTCCAAGCGGATTAAATGGTCAAGTGTTGACCGATTCCTTCGGAAGCCACACTGTATCCTGGAAAGGAGGTCATTAGCTTCTAAATACCACAAGAGACGAGCATTGACCATTCTTTCCAGGATCTTGCACAAGCAGCTCGTCAGAGCAATAGGACGGTAATTGTTTGGTGTTTTTGGATCCTTTCCTGGTTTCGGAAAGGGAAGGATAGTTGCCACATGCCACGAGTCCGGAAATGTCTCTTCAATATAGATTCTATTATAGAGACAGAGCAAACGATCCATGGATTCCGATGAAAGATGTTTAATCATCTCATAATGGATGTCGTCTGGCCCAACAGCACTCGCCTTGGAGAGTAAGAGTGCTGCTTTCAGCTCCCACTGTGTAAAGGGCTGATTGTATTCCTCGCGATTGTTAGAGGACAGCTTTAGGTGATGTTTTTCTGCTCTCTGCTTGTGTGCGAGGAACTCTGGGGGGTAAGCTGTTTCTGAAGACACTTTAGCAAATGTCTCCCCGAGAGTATTTGCAATTGCAGTTAGATCTGCAATTGTACATCCATTATGTTCCAGGATCGATGAAGGGTGTGAGTTGTATTTGCCCTTCATTTTCCGAACTTTGTCCCAGATGACTTTGGGATTGGCGGCCCGTGTAAGGGAAGATGTAAATTTGATCCAAGATTCCTTTTGGCTCTGACGTCTAATGTACCGTGCTTTGGCACGTGCACGTTTGAAGGCTATTAAATTATCTGTGGTGGGGTAACGACGAAATATTCCCCATGCTTTGTTTTGAGCCTTCCTAGCTGCTGTGCATTCTCCATTCCACCATGGTTTTGGAAAACGTGGAAAGCGGGACGATGTCCTGGGAATTGCAACTGCTGCTGCCTGGACTATACTTTCTGTGATGTCTTTTACTGCCTGATTAATTGGCTCCTGGCCGACTATAGTGGTATTAAACGTTGCCAGATGACGAAAGGCATTCCAGTCGGCATGATCGATCTTCCAACGTGGTATCCTCGACTGGTGACATTGTCTCCCATTTGAAATGGTGGATAACACGGGGAAGTGATCACTACCATAAAGGTTTTCTTCAACCTCCCATGTACTCAGAGGCAGGAGGGAAGGGGAGCAGATGGAAAGATCAATGGCAGTAAATGAACGGGTAGCCGAGTGAAAAAAGGTGTTAGATCCCACATTTAGAAGGGCCAGATCATTGTTTTCAAGCAATCGCTCGATAATCCGACCTCTTCTGTTGATGTCAGAACTACCCCACAGCGGATTATGTCCATTGAAATCCCCCAATAATAGAAAAGGGGGTGGCAGTTGCTTGATGAGATCGTCAAGGTCTGCCTGGGCGGTGTCGTTCCCAGGTGGCAAATAAATGGAGCAGACAGTTAAAAGGAACCCAACTGTAAGACGAACTGCTACAGCCTCCAGATTAGTGGTAAGAAGCACAGCTTGAAAGGGGTTATGGTTACCCACAAGGATAGCGACTCCTCCGTGGGCAGGTGCATCCCCAGCTCTGTCTCTGCGAATAACTGAGCAGTTACGTAAGTAAGGGTCCTCGTTTGCCTTTAAATACGTCTCCTGTAAGCAGAAGCAAGTTGGTTCATGCTTACTCAGGAGAGCCTTGATGTCATCTCTATTTCTACGAAATCCACGGCAATTCCATTGGAGAAATTTAAATGTACCCATTATTTTGATTTACTGGGTCCATCTGGTGGCTTCCGAAGGGCTGAGGGCTTAATTTTCTCAGTCCTGGGTTTATCTCTCTTTGGAAAGACTGGACGTTGGCCTGTATCCATTTCTTCTTCGTCTTTCGCAAAGAGTTCCAGGACAGAGTCGTCCTGTACCTCCTTATTTTCGACATCCATTGTCTCTTGAATTGTAGATGCCTGTTCCCCTTTCTTCAGAGTTTCTTTAGTGCTCTGTTTTGGAAGTGGTGGAGCACTAGGAGGTACGGATATAGCAGTGGCGGCTGACTGTGATTTTTGGGTGGGCTTTTCGGAACTTAATAAATAGCGCGCAATGGGGGTAAAAGACTCCCTTGGTGGAATACTCATATCAGTCTGAGTACCAATGGTACTTTTCCCAGAAGCTTTCTGGGCATATGAGGGCTTGGCGCTATTTATAGGTTGGATGCGTCTTCTGGCCTCCTGATAGGAGATGTTTAGCTCTGTTTTTAGTTTCTGAATTTCTTTCTCCTCTTTCCACCGCTGGCATGCTCGAGAGTATGCAGGGTGTTCCCCTTGGCAGTTTGTACAACTTGGCTTAGAAGCTAAACATTCCTTGCTCTCGTGGTCTTTGGCACCACATCGAGCACAGGCAGGGTTACCACGACAAGCTGTTTGAGAGTGGCCATACTTTTGGCATTTAAAACACCTCAGTGGGTTCGGGATATAAATCCTCACTGGGCAGTTTAAATAGCCTGCTTTTATAGAACTTGGAGGCCGTGGGGTGTTAAACGTTACGATGAGAACTCGGGTAGGGACGAGATTCCCATCCTTCCGCATCGATATTCTTTTGACAGCCGTCACTCCTTGGTCTTTAAGTTCAGAGCAGATCTCTTCTTCAGAAACATGAAGAAGATCCCACTCTGATATGACACCGCGTGAGAAATTCAAGGTTTTATGGGGGGTAACGACTATGGGTAGTCCCCCTAACGATGTGGCTTTCAGTAGTTTCTGTGCATGTTTTTGGCTTGCAGCCTCAACTAAAATGTCTCCAGAACGTAGCCTTTTTACAGATTTTGGAGATCCTGTCAACCCTTCTAATCCTTTCTGGATGAAAAAGGGTGACATTTTCCCGAGTGTCTGCTCTCCGGTGGAATGGAGAATGAGGAAAAGCGGTGTCACTGATGGTGGTGTATCCTCAGTTCTGGCTCTTTTTGCAGAGGTATTTTCTGTGGTTTCGTCTCGATTAGGTAGGGGCCTTGTTGGGGCCCCAGAAGAAAGATTTAAATTACTCATAGGAGTAAAGAGAAAGTGTCTGATGCCTAAGTACCTCACCCACCACGGAGCCCTACGAGGGGGCGCCCACCCGTGAACTAGCAGGTACTGCGTACACGAATGGGACGCCGAGTTCGCTTAGAACACCATACCCACGTTACCTATAAGTCTTTATCCCGTCCCAGGACCAAAGGGAGGGAGACTTATTGGAACGCAGTTGACCCTAGCAGTATAGAACCACCCGCCGATTGATCCCAGTCGAGCCGGTCCGGGACCACCCGTCTCGTCGAAGCAGGGGCCAAAGTGGTGTATTGAAGCTGGGCCCCTCAACCACCAGGATCCCCCTTTCCGCTTCCACGGGTCGCGGCGCACGGCTGCACACGCCGGATTCCAACGATGTAACCCTGGAACCAAGGTATGGGCGTTAGATCCCAGCGATGCTAATCTGGAAACCCAGCAGCATCACTGGGAGGTCCCCTCACCACGTACAGGTGCCCACGTTGAGGGGCCCACCACGGAACCCAAATTGGACGCCCACTACACACCGACCAATAAATGCGCTGGGGAGTGGAACGCTAGGGCTACCCAGACACCATACTCGCTTCCCCGCCGGCATGAAACCTCTCCCTCGGATTATGATAGTAGGAGCATAGCATTGACATGGTTGACCCTTGCAGGAGAACCCACTAGCCGATTGATCCTGTCCAGGCCTTCCAGGACTACACGTTTTATCGAAGCAGAGATCAAAGTACTGTTGAAGCTGGGCCCTTAGCCACTAGGATCCCCTTTCCGCGTTTCCACAGGTCGGAGAGCACGGCGAACATGCCCCAATTCCTATGATGTTAGTGTGGAACCTCGGTTGTGTGTGTGCGTTGGATCCCACTGATGCTAATTGGAGGAAGGACCAGCAGCGTCACTTGGAAGTCCTCTAACCACGTACAGGTGTCCACGTTTGGGGGGGGAGGGGATGATGGTACCGTCACTTAGCCACCGCTTTCCTTCCTTAAAACGAGATTTCAAGCAATAGTAAATATGTTAAACATTATCAAAGGTGATAATATTTGTAGCGTTTCAAATATAAAATATTATATATCTTTTTATATATTAAAATAAATTTCCTCCTAATGATGTTTATTTATTCGGCCAATGGGAGAAGAGGGATCATCATCATCATCATATAATACTAGAGTCTGGAAGTGCCACCTGGGCAAAAATGCCCATATGCACAAACTAACTTAAAATTTTTAAAAGAATAACATTACACAAAATGGTAATGTAGTCAGCATGAATTTTCGATTAAAAACCTTATTTTTAAAAGATTCTAATAGTAATGACTCACAAACTTCGGTCATTAGCCTGTTGCTACAGAAAATAGATGAGTATTCCTGTAGCTCCAGTTGCCATCCCTTCCTCGGGGAGGACGACCTCTACTTTTTTAAAGAGTTTGTCTTCTTCTAAAAACTTTATCAATATAATCATTAAAACAATTAAAATTCCTTCTATTTTCAAATAGAGTATATAAAACATTAAGATTCAAACCGAGAGCCACCTCAAGATTGATTCTCAAATCAGCATAACAAGGGCAGTATAACATAACATGAAGTCCTGTTTCACGTTCTCCACATGCACATAGCCCACAATCAGACAAGCCAAGTTCATTCAGCCTAGCACTCAGCCCATGTCCCGTCAACACAAAGCAAGCCTTCAATCCAAACTGCAACCATGGCCTTTTCTTGTAATTAATAAGTTCAATGGAAGGGAGAAAATGATATGTTTCACGTCACCTTATCAGAGTTCGACCAACGAGTCTGCCAAACTCCGATAAGTTCATTCTCAATCCTTTTCCGTTCGGTCATGTGCAATCTTCTATCCAGCACACTCGCGCCTTCAGAACACGAGCGAATACCAAGAAGTTCTTTTTGGATGCCTCTCTTCAAACAATAAAATAAGCCAAAACGGATCACCATAAGATCCGCCGGCATCTTGCTGCAATTACTTGCAAGGCATCAGTCGAAACTGTGCGACACACTCGAGTTACACCCAGAAGAGCAAACCTTTGAGCCATTAACAACTGTTTCTTCACTGCAGAGTTCACTACTCGACCGCACCAAGCTCCGGCTGCGTAGGTCAGTATAGGGACAAACACGCATTAGAGCATGTTTAGTGCTCTGCCCTTAATACCCCATTTAACTCTCACCACACGCCGAAGCTTAGCATACAGGAGTTTTATCTTCTGCTTCAGATATTTGGCATGTTCTGTGAAGAACAGTCGCTCCTCCAAATACAACCCAAGGTATTTCACATTCCTGACATATCTAAGAGAGACATCCCCACTTCTTACTAACGGGGGCCTAGTCAAACTTAACTTGCCTTTAAGGAGCATGGTAACAGTCTTGGTAGGTGAGATACTTAATTTATGGACATGACTCCACTCCAGTAACTCACCAAGGACAATACTAGATTTGTCCTCCAGCTCCTTCCTGGAATTTCCTTGAATAACAAAAACCAGGTCATCTGCATACGCTATGGCATGGGTATCCCCCATGTTATGTTCCAGATATTCATCAAGAACCATATTCCAGACGTAGGGCCCCAATATAGAACCCTGCGGACATCCACGCTCAACTTTATATTTTTGTTCTTCAAAGCTCGTTCTTACAATGATACAACGGTCCGAAAAATAACTCTGCAAGGTCTTATAGAGATTTCCGGGACAGAGTGCAGTTCTAGCCCTGCGGAGGATACTACCCCACCACAAGGCATCGAACGCACCTCTAAAGTCCACGAACAAACCCAAGACATATCTAGCCTCTGCACATTCCACAATATTCATTAAAGTTCTTATGGCATACTCCGTAGAGGAGCCCTTCTTAAATCCAAACTGTTTCTTGGAGCTCAGTTTCTGAGCCTCATACCTGGGTATTAATCTATAAGACAACAATCGCTCATACACTTTCCCCAGGATGGGTAGAAGTGCAATCGGCCGATACGAAACAGGTTCATCCATGGGCTTCTCCGGACTCTTCAGAATTACTCTCAAGACCGCCGTTCTCCAAGACTTAGGAAATGTTCCTTCCATTAGACAAGTATTAAACATGTCCAACAGAATATCTTTATGCTTGGAGAAGAACTGCTTTATCGCATGAGTCTCTAGGAAATCCAGACCAGGAGCCCTACCATCCTTCATCTGGCTCATAGCCATTGCCAATTCATCATTAGTGAAAGGACTCTCGATTGATTCATTTCTATATAATTCATTTTCCATTAAAACTTTTTTATGGATATCTAAAATACCCCCTTCACTCGGAAAGAGGGCTTTTAAAATCTGATTAAGAGTCTGACCCCAAGTTACAGTCTCCTGCTGATTCTCTCCAATAACAATATGAGTGATTTCAGCAATGTACACTTTATCCGTGATTACCTTGTAGACAGGGTTCCATGGATCTGCATTCCCTGCCGTACTCACAAAGTCCCACCATGCCATAGTTTTGAACTTATTAATTTTATTTGAGTATTCTCTTCTCTCTTGTAAATAATACTCCTTACTTTCTTCAAAATTTCCATAGTTTCTACGCATATGCTGAAAATGTTTTCGTGCACTCCGAACGCGTCTTCTTAGACTGTTTAATTCAGAGTTCCACCACGGGACTTTTCTCACGCACTTCGTTTTCCTTTTCATTGGTTTCTCACAGCCTCTTTGTATAATATTAGTCACAATATCCACTTTTTCTTCTGCACACATTTCATTCCAGTTTACTATAGCATCCATCAAATGGTCAAGCACATCATGAAATTTGTCCCATTTAGCATTCTTTATAGAGTACCTATTGGTCTCCATCCATTCGCGACGAACACTGTTCACTGCATACTCAAATGATATACATCTATGATCACTTGTTGTAACATCGGCATGTACCTTCCAATTCCGCACTCTAGCTATCGAAGTACAAGAGCAGATCGTGACGACTATATAAGACTCCCCAGATAATGAGGAAAATGTAGGCAGCTGCATCGGGTCATTTATCACATCACAACCCTTAGAGGCCAGGAAGTCTTCTAGATCTGTGCCTCTATCATCAGACATTCCTGCTCCCCACAGGGTGGAGCACGCATTTGTATCCGCAGCTATGATTATGGGTTTAACTCTCAACCTACACTCAACCCTATCCAAATATCTTAGATAAGGTTCTAAAATGTCATTGTACTTACAGTAAAGAGATACCAAGTACAAGGCTCCAAAAGGGTCAACGATCTCACAGCATATGCTGTACTCGTAGCATAGCGATGTAATCATTGTCACCCCCAAATTGGGGTTGACAACCACTATGGCTGCATATGGTTCGTCTCCACACTCCAGAACCCTGTACACATTCGGGTAATAACCCCTTACCTTACCTAAGTACGAGTAAGGCTCTTGAACCAACACCACATCATAAGCCTTATCTTCCACCTCCCTCACCAACTGAGAAGCCACATCTTTTGATCTTTGCGCATTAAGTTGAGCTATTTTAAGCAAAGATAGACCTTCACGATTCATAATCTATTTTCTTTTTATTTTGCTCCATAGCTTTTTTGTACTCCGGACAAGACTTATCAATAGCCGAATGCTCATTGGAATTATGCTGTCTCCAGCAATTAATACATTTAGCGGCCTCATGCACTGTAGGACAATCCTTGTAGGAATGCCCCTTAACAGAACAATGACCACAGAATACATCATTCTTGCAGTATTTTGCTATATGCCCAAAGGCCATGCATTTATAGCATTGAGTCACAGTGACAATGTCCCTCACTCGGCATGAGGACCAATTCACATAAACTCTACCAAATGATAACAAAAGTTATTCTTGTGAATAACTGCAGGAACTTGCAAGATCCAGTTAGACACATTTCTATCTTTGACCTTATTAATGGACACTATGTTCACATTTTCTTGAAATGTTTTTTGATCAACTCCATGATCTTTTTAAATGTTTTAACCACAGTCCTTCAATCAAAAGGGTTTTATCTACATCCTGTTCCACATCATAAATAAGTAACTTAGGATTTTGCCTTTGAAATTTATTTATTTTCATTCCTAGTTCCTGGAATTCTGGGCATTTAATAATTGAATCCATATCTTTATCCGTGTCTGCTTCAATGATGACTCTATTATCCTTTATAGCTTTAAGACTTTTAACTTTCACATCACAAAGAACAGGTCTGACCTTTTTCAAAAGATCTTCTTTCATCTGCTCGCTTGATTTATATTTCTCACTTTTTGTTGTTATAACTGCGACTCTTGGTTTAATCTTCGCAGATGGCAAAGCAGTTGCAGTCGCATATTGTAGCCTTTCAGGCTTTGTTTCCTTTTCTTTATTTATTAACATCTGATGTTCCGTCTGAAGCTTTATATAAGCCTCCTCTAATTCATCCCAGATATCTAATATTTCGATACATGTCTGCTCGGGATTGTAATTTTATCACTATATAAAATTCTCCTTAGTCTTATCTTGGCTTTCTTTAAATCATTTAACTTCGAAAGATCAATTTCATCTTCATCTTCCCAGCTCATAGAGTCATCCGTCAATAAATCAATATCCTGTCTCAAACCAATCTGGGAGGAAGTCCCTTCACCTAGATTCATCTGCCTTATCCTTTTTTAATGACGACTTGGTTTTTAATTTTTTCTTTTTCTTGCCCTTACTATCCTTTACGTTACTTATCTTCCCTTTTGCTTTATCTTTTTTTAATGACTTAATATCATCCGCTACATGCTTAGCAAGGGTTTTCAAACCCTCATGCATCTCTTCCCTTTCTCCAGAAGAAAAATCACTACTAAGACTCTCCTTCGACAGCGATTCAACACTATTGTCTTCCTCACTCATGTCCCGAAGAGAAACAGCAATAGACTTTTTTGGAGCACGTTTCGGCCCCATATTAATATAATAAATTATAAACTTTTAAATACTTTAAATACAATTTATACAAAAAAGGAAGTCAGACTCTAAACCACAACTTCACAACTTAGTCCAAAAGACTATGTCAAAAAACAATGTTAATACAATAACAATGTTACTATAATAACACAAAAAGTTAATCCGAGTAATCTAACTCAGAGAAACTATAAAATAAGTTCCCCTATTCAAGTTAAACGAGTAGGGGTCCCAGGAAACATAGAATCTCTTAGAAGGGCACAGTAATGCTCCTCCTAAAAAACACTCAAAATAATGAAGAAACACAAAAAGCCCTCTGTACCTACTATCGTCTAACCCGTTTAGCCAGCTGAGGGATTCACCCCCAGCCGCCTACCCCAGACGTCGGGGACGTAGGGTAGCTAAATCAGGTATGCGAAGCGTGTACAAGTGCAAAATTCAAGCAACACAAACAATAAACTCAAACTAAATTTTCAATCAAAAATTCAGCTGTATTACCAAAATTTATACACAAAGATTCCCCAGATTAGCCCCTGGGGCGAAGAGGGATGCGGGTTACGTGTAATACGTAACAAATACTAAAATATGTAATAGATAAACCTCGTGCACGCACTTTGTTTAGCTAGCATGACCACGCGGTACCATTCTTGATTTCCATATGTAACGTATTTATGTATTCATAGCTGAGACACACACAGTGTGGAAAGCTTCTGTATTTTATTTTATTTTATCAAAAGATGCGGGTGCAGCGAGAAACCTCCTTTTTTATTTATTTATTTTTTTGATAAATGATCATCCAGCAGGTGCAACTGGTTATTCGCCAGTTTTCATTGGTTATCACATTAAGATGTTGAGAACGCGTCAGAGCTGTAATCAGCAATGCCCACCTCAACTAGTTTTTGAAATTTTAACAACCGGAACGCCTTCAGATTAATTAAAAACAAAAAAGAAATGAATTATCAGATGGAACTGCATTCCGGCCCAAATCATTCCTTGATTTTATGGATAAATCGTCCATAAACGTTTCCGAAGCAGCACGTGTTGCATTTATTCTTTGGCCTCGCTTTAATTGCGTCTCTCTTAAGTAGCAGGTTGTCTACGGTAACTTCTACAACCATTAACCTTCTGGCTTCTATCCAAGGTGTGGGCGTAGCGTTTCAAAATTTATTCTCTTCAGGAAATCCCAAGCGACAGTAAACGCTCCAAATTAGGACCCTTCTTGTGAAAGTTTAGGAACTATATTTAGTTTTACTAAATAGATTTTTGCATATGTAAAGGTGCTCATAAACTTTGCATTGCTGCTGCTTTCTTTTTAAGATATTTTTGTTTTTAGAAATTCCAGAACAAAATATTCTCGAATTTCTGGAAACTATATTAGTTTAAGATCAATTCAGACTAAAAAAACGTGTTATTTCTTTCTGGGTTATGTGTTTGCTATGTGATAATCAGATCCCTCATGGTCCACAGAGCGTATAGACAGATATTATTAGATTTTCATACCTGCGTTCTGTTTTTTCAAGTGTGTGTGTGTGTGTGTGGTATGGGTGTTTATTGGCGCATTAGCTGCTATGGCTTTGGTTTGGTTTGGTTTTGGTTTTATTGGCGCATTAGCTACTAAGGCTATAATGCGCCAAGACCATGTCATTTATAAAATAATTTAAACTTTCAGTGACCTAATTAGTTAGGTCACTATGTCAAGAAGTATAAGAAAAATGTAAATTTTATAAACGAGTAAAAATATTTATTGACTTTAAAAATCTAAAAATAGCAGACACATTGTCATTGTCGGATAAAATCTGACTGAGTGTATATGGCTCAGTCAGATGATTAAAAGCGGTAAGACGGATACTGCTAAAAACTGGACATTCGATTAAAATGTGTCTAATTGATAGAACTGTGCCACAAAACTCACACATAGGAGGGTCATCAGCCCTCAGCAAAAATGAATGAGTTAAATGACTGTGTCCTATGCGGGTCCGGGCAAGAACAACTTCCTCCTTACGATTCCTGCGCAGACTAGACTGCCACGGTTCAATTACAGGCTTTATACCATATAGTTTATTTCCAGTCTGTCTATTCCACGAGTCTTGCCATTGGGAGTGTATTTTCTCGAGTATTCTTTGCCTGTAGTCTGTATAGGGGACTGACAGGCAGCGATTATTTCTGGGAATTGCTGATTTGGCTGCGGTGTCAGCCAAATCATTTCCCTTAATCCCAATGTGGCTAGGAATCCAGCAGAAGCGGATATCATATTCACGTTCACGGAGGAAGTGAATCTTCTGCTGAATGCTAGACAGAACTGGATGAGAATTAAATCTCACGGTTATTAAAGCCTGTAACACACTAAGAGAATCAGAATATAAAATGAACCGTTGGTTTTGGCATTTACTGATGTGATCCAAAGCTAACTCAATAGCGTGCAGCTCTGCAGTAAATATACTGCATTCAGAGGGAATCTGCTCCGATGCAGTGGTGTCTCTAAAGACAGCAGCAGATCCCACATATGATTCTGACTTCGAACCGTCTGTGTAAACTGGCGCGAAGTCAGAATGTTCAGCTCGGTGTGCTGAATAAAGCTGCAGGTAGACCGATGATGGAGTGTCCGACTTTCCCCAATTTTTAAGGGACAAGTCACATATTGGAATACGAGCATGCCAGGGTGGAAGGGGTTGCTTCGGTGTTTGGGCAACCTTGTCTACCTTGATATCAAGTTCTATGAGTAGCTCTTGGAGACGAATACCAAAAGGACGATTAGCAGTCTTACGGGTATTGTACAAATTTTCCCATCGTGGCTCAAAAACGGATAGCCACGTAGGATGGTCTGGCAGGGATTTCAGTTTAAAAGCGTAGTTTAGACACAACTGCTTACGTCGAAGCGATAACGGTGGTTCGTTTGCTTCGACGTATAAACTCTGGACAGGAGATGTTCTATATGCTCCAGTAGCGATACGAAGAGCCTGGTGATGGACAGGATCCAGCCATCGAAGGGCACTGTCTCTGGCTGAAGAATATACCTGGGACCCATAATCAAGTTTGGATCGCACAAGTGCACGGTAAAGCCGAAGAAGCGTGCATCGGTCCGCTCCCCAAGATGTAGAGGAGAGCGAGCGGAGAATATTAAGCCCGCGTGTGCACTTTGTGCGAAGTTGACGGATGTGGTGCAGAAAGGTCAACTTTTTATCAAATACGAGTCCGAGGAATTTTGTGTCCGCTGCTACTGGAATAGCATTTTGTCCGAGCATTAATTCAGGTTCAGGATGAAGATTACGCTTACGACAAAAATGTACGCAAACGGTCTTCTCCGGCGAGAACCTGAAGCCATTTGCAAGTGCCCAGGAGTTGAGGCGGTCAATGGCTTTCTGCAGTTGTCTTTCAATAACCCTCATGTTGCATGACTGACAAAAAATGCTAAAGTCATCAACATAGAGGGCACTGTTTACAGTTGGAGGAAGTTGTTCTGTGATGGAATTTATTTTGATGGCGAAAAGCGTGACACTTAATACTGATCCTTGTGGTACTCCCTCCTCTTGGCTAAAGGAGCGAGAGAGTGAGGATCCCACACGAACTTGGAAAGATCGATTGGCTAAAAAGTTTTGAATAAACACGGGGAGATGCCCTCTAAGGCCTAGGCTGTGCAAATCTTTTAAGATGCCAAATCTCCAAGTTGTGTCATACGCTTTCTCCATGTCAAAGAACACCGACACCAAGTGTTCACGTTTTAGGAAAGCATCCCGGATGGATGTTTCCAGTCTAATAAGATGGTCCAAAGTGGACCGGTTCCTTCGGAAGCCGCACTGGATGTTGGAGAGAAGGTCATTTGTTTCTAAATACCAGATTAAACGAGAATTCACCATTCTCTCCAGGATTTTGCACAAACAGCTAGTCAGAGCAATGGGACGATAATTTCTAGTGACTTTTGGATCCTTTACTGGCTTAGCGAAGGCAAGAACGGTTGCCTTGCGCCAGGAATCCGGAAACTGCCCTTCGGTAAAGATTCTGTTATACAGAAAGAGCAGATAATCCATAGATTTTGGTGAAAGATGTTTAATCATATCATAATGGATGCCATCTGGTCCAACAGCACTTGCTTTGGAAAGAGTGAGGGCTCTTTTCAGTTCATGTATAGTGAATTCCCTGTTGTAGGGACAGTCGCTCTTACACTTAAAATTAAGTGCCTGTTTTTCTATTTTTTGTTTCAGGACCAGGAACTCTGGGGAATAAGAAGATGTTGCACAGATTTTAGAGAATGTTTCCCCAAGAGAGTTGGCTATTGCAGTTGGATCTGCAATAGCGCATCCATTATAATCTAGGATTGAAGTAGGGTGGGATGTATGTTTTCCCTTCATTTTCCGGATTTTATCCCAGACTACCTTAGAGTTGGTAAACTGGGTAATAGATGATGTAAAACGGATCCACGATTCCCTTTGATTCTGACGGCGGATGTAACGTGCTTTGGCTCGTGCACGTTTAAACACTATAAGGTTGTTCGTGGTAGGATATCGGCGGAATATCCCCCACGCTTTGTTTTGAGCCTTTTTTGCTGCTGTGCATTGGGAATTCCACCAAGGTTTGGGAAATGGTGGAAACCGGGCAGATGTTTTTGGAATAGCATTCGCAGCTGCTTGGACAATAATTTCTGTGATGTACTTTACTGCCTCATTGATCGGCTCCTGACTGACGGTGCTGAGATCAAAGTTTACCTGATGTTGGAAGGCATTCCAGTCAGCCTGATCAAACTTCCACCGTGGTAACCTAAAAGGAAGACACGGTCTCCCACTGTGTAACAAGGTTATCACAGGGAAGTGATCACTTCCGTATGGATTCTCCTCCACTTCCCAGGTGAGTGAAGGGAGTAGAGAAGGGGAGCAGATAGAGAGATCAATAGCAGAAAAAGTACGGGTAGGCATGTGGAAGAAGGTGTTTGTTCCAGTATTTAGAAGGGAAAGGTCATTATCATTGAGCATACGCTCTATGACCCGTCCCCTTCCGTTGATGTTAGCACTACCCCATAGGGTGTTATGTCCGTTAAAATCCCCGAGAAGTAAGAAAGGGGGAGGCAACTGCGTTACAAGATCATCAAGGTCTTCCTGGGAGATGTCAGTCCCAGGTGGCAAATAAATAGAGCAGACAGTTATTAAAAATCCCACTGTAAGGCGAATTGCAACAGCCTCTATGCTGGTTGTAATTAGCAAGGGCTGAACCGGGGTCTGATTACCCACAAGGATAGCCACTCCTCCATGAGCAGGACCATCCGCAATTCTATCCTTACGAAAGATTGTGATGTTATGCAGGGTGGGATCATCATTTGCCTTTAGATAAGTCTCCTGCAAGCAAAAGCAAACTGGCTCGTGCTTTTGCAGGAGGGCCTTGATGTCATCAATATTTCGCCGGAATCCACGACAATTCCATTGTAGGAATTTAGCCATTATTTTGGCTTGGTGGGTCCATCAGGCGGCTTCCGAGGTGCTGAGGGCTTACTTTTATCAGTCTTGGCTTTGTCTTTTTTGGGGAAGAATGGACGATGTCCCGTGTCCATTTCTTCCTCCGCAAAGAGTTCCAAGACTGATTCATCCTGTACCTCCTTGTTCTCTACATCCATTGTTTCTGTTATTATGGGTGACTCTTCAGAATGTTTTTGCTCTTTTTTACCACTTGGTTTTGGTAGTGGTGGAGCACTAGGAGGTACGGATATAGGAGTGGCAACTGATTGTGTTTTTTTGGTGGGCTTTTGTGAATTTAATAAATAGCGTGCAATCGGAGTGAATGACTCTTTCGGTGGTATAGTCATCTCAGTTTGAGTACCGATAGTGCACTTGGCAGAAACCTTCTGAGCATAGGAAGGTTTCCCGCTATTTATTGGTTCGATACGTTTTCTGGCCTCTGGGTAGGAGATATTCAGCTCTGTTTTCAGTTTTTGGATTTCTTTTTCATCCTTCCACCGCTGGCATGCTCGAGAATAGGCGGGGTGCTCTCCTTGGCAATTAATACAGATCGGTTTTGAAGCTGAACATTCCTTGCTCTCGTGGTCTTTAACACCACATCGAGCACAGGCAGGGTTACCACGACAAGATGTTTGTGAGTGGCCGTATTTTTGGCATCTAAAACACCTCAGTGGGTTTGGGATGTAAATCCTCACTGGGCAGTTTAGATAGCCTGCCTTGATGGAACTTGGAGGCCTTGGGGTATTGAACGTGAGGATAAGAACTCGGGTAGGGACGAGATTCCCATCCTTTCGTATCGATATTCTTTTCACAGCTGTCACTCCTTGGTCTTTCAATTCAGAGCAGATCTCTTCTTCAGAAACATGAAGAAGGTCCCACTCTGATATAACACCACGTGAAGAGTTCAGAGTTTTGTGGGGGGTTACGGTGATAGGTATTCCCCCTATGGATGTAGAGTTCAAGAATTTTTCAGCTTGTTTTGTGCTGGAAGCTTCAACTAAAAGATCGCCAGAACGCAGTCGTTTAACGGATTTTGGTGAACCTGCCAACCCTTCTAATCCTTTCTGGATAAAGAAGGGTGACATCTTTCCAATTGACTGTTCTCCGATGGAATGGAGAATGAGGAAGAGCGGTGTCACTGATGGTGTTGGTGTATCCTCAGTTCTGGCTCTTTTTGCAGAGGTGTTTTCTTTTTCATCTTCTCGATTAGGTAGGGGCCTTGTTGGGGCCCCAGAAGAAAGGGGATTTAAATTACTCATATGAGTAAAGAGAAAATGTCTGATGCCTAAGTACCTCACCCACCACGGAGCCCTACGAGGGGGCGCCCACTCGTGAACTAGCAGGTACTGCGTACACGAATGGGACGCCGAGTTCGCTTAGAACACCATACCCACGTTACCAATAAGTCTTTATCCCGTCCCAGGACCATAGGGAGGGAGACTTATTGGAACGCAGTTGACCCTAGCAGTATAGAACCACCCGCCGATTGATCCCAGTCGAGCCGGTCCGGGACCACCCGTCTCGTCGAAGCAGGGGCCAAAGTGGTGTATTAAGGCTGGGCCCCTCAACCACCAGGATCCCCCTTTCCGCTTCCACGGGTCGCGGCGCACGGCTGCACACGCCGGATTCCAATGTTGTAACCCTGGAACCAAGGTATGGGCGTTGGATCCCAGTGAAGCTAATCTGGAAAACCAGCAGCATCACTGGGAGGTCCCCTCACCACGTACAGGTGCCCACGTTGAGGGGGGCTGCTATGGCTATAGTGCGCCTATTCTTAGGAATATTAAAAAATAATCCAGTTTAAATTAGTTTCAGTTCTGTAGCCTATTTATAAAAGATGATACACTCCAATTTGTTTTAAAAAGCAGAAAAGTTTGTTAACATTTGCATCCTCTCCAATAATATGATGTAATGTCAATGTTTCTGAATGATTATCCATATTTTGAAGTATTGCATCTCGATGTTGTTGATACTGCGGACAGTCAATCAGAATGTGTTTGACTGTTAGATGTTCTAAGCAGTGTGGACATTGAGGAGGATCATCGCCCATTAGTAGGTGGAGGTGAGTCAGATGGGTGTGTCCTATTCTCATTCGTGTGAGTACCACTTCTTCGCGCCGCACTGTCTGATTGCTGGAATGCCAGAACTTTGGGTTTTGTTTCAGCTGGAAAAGTTTGTTATTCGTTTGGTTATGCCATAATTCTGTCCACTGTGTAATGCATGCTGCTTGAATTAAGATATTATAATCGGGCGCTGGAATAGGGACAGAAGTTAGGTCTGAATTTGGACTTTTGGCAGATATATCAGCCACTTCATTCCCTTTTATGCCTGAATGTGCTGGAATCCAGCAAAACGTCACTAGTTGTTGACGATCATAAATCTGCAATAACAAACTCCTGATTTTTATTACAATATGGTGATTCTTTTGAGATGTATTCTGCATTGCTTTGATTGAGCTGAGAGAGTCAGTATAAACTATATATTTTGCAGATGGATGTAAATTCAAATTTTCTAGAGCTAACTGTATTGCATACAGTTCTGCTGAAAAGTTGCTATATTCAGGTGGAAGAGAAGCTGATATGATAGCAGAGGGAAACACTGCTGCTGCTCCAACAGTTGACAGAGATTTGGAACCATCCGTATATATCGGTAAGAAGTCGGCATAGGTTTGAATATGGCTAGCATGGAGTTGTTGCACAGTCACTGCCGGTAGGCAATTCTTTCCCCATTGAAGGAAATAGGTATCAGAGGTCAGTTGAGGAAAGGTGGTCCATGGTGGATGAGCGTAATTCTTTATCTGTTCCCTATTGTGGAGACGAACATTCCAGTTCTGCGATATTTCAAGGAGCCGTAGGCCAGCCGGTTGGATTTTACTTGGTTTATTTCTGTAGAGATTCACCAGTGGTTGATCAAAAAGGTATGACTGAATAGGATGCGAATAGCAAGTTTGTATTTTGGCTGCATATTTAAGTAATAACATTTTTCTACGAAGATGCAAAGGGGGCTCATGAGCTTCAATGTATAGGCTCTGAGTTGGAGATGTCCTGTATGCACCAATTGCAATCCGCAGTGCACTGTGTTGAATAGGATCCAGCCAGCGTAGCACACTCCTTCGGGCAGAATCATAAACTGGAGCACCATAATCTAAACGGGATCTAATCAATGCTCTATATTGGAGCAGCAAAGTTGTACGATCTGCTCCCCAAGAGAGGGTAGATAAAGCTCTTAGTATGTTGATCTTTTTAAGACAGGCAGTACGTATTGATTTAACATGCTCAAAGAAATTGAGCTTACTGTCCAGGATTAGTCCCAAAAATTTCATATTGCTGGCAATCGGAATGGTGGAATTTGAAATCCGAAGTTCAGGATCAGCATGCAATTTGCGTTGACAGCAAAAGTGGATCGCAATTGTTTTCTGTTGGGAGAGACGATATCCATTCAGCTCAGCCCACTTTTGAACTTTATTGAGGGACATCTGCAATTGCCTTTCGATAGATCTCATGTTCTGAGAATGGCAAGAAATAGCAAGATCATCAGCATACAGGTAAGCCTCTACAGTATTTGGGAGTACTTTTGTAATGGAATCAATTCTAAGGGCAAACAATGTTGCACTCAAAACTGATCCTTGCGGTATTCCTTCTTCCTGCGAGAATGTAGCAGAAAGGGAATTTTGATATCTCACCTGGAAAGATCGGCTCTTGAGGAAGTTCCTAATAAATATGGGTAGGTTGCCTCGTAGACCAAGATTATATAGGTCACTGAGAATGCCATACCGCCAGGTAGTATCAAATGCCTTCTCTATATCAATGGAGACCATGACAAGGTGTTCGTTTTTCACAAAGGCATTGCGAATTTCAGATTCCGCCTTGATCATCAGATCTAGGGATGACCTGTTTTTGCGAAAGCCATGTTGACAATTACTCAGTAGATGTTGAGTTTCAATGATCCAAGTGAGTCGACTATGGATCATTTTTTCCAGAATTTTACCAAGGCAACTTGACAGAGATATTGGTCTGTAACTATTAGAATTGGAGGGATCTTTTCCAGGTTTCAAAAACACCAAAACTGTAGCATGGTGCCAAGAGGTTGGATAAATATTTTCCAGGAAGATCCGGTTAAAAAAGATTAGAAGCAGTTGTAAGTTTTTGTCATCAAGATGCTGCAGCATGACATAATATATGCCATCTGGCCCAGGGGCACTGTTTCGTGTTGTTCTGATGGCCTGTAAAAGTTCACAATATTGCAGAGGCTGATTATAGGGGAGTGATAGTGAGGTTCGAAAGTTGATTGGTCTCTGTTCGGTGGCAGTCTTAATTTTCTGGAATTTTGGAGTGTAATTTGATGCAGCCGATATTTGAGCAAAGGTTTTGCCCAAGGCATTGGCTATATCTAGAGGAGCAGAGAGTTCTTGCCCATTGCAGGAGAGAATTGGAGAAGGAACAGTTGGAAACTTACCAGACAGCTGCCTAATTTTTTTCCATATTAGCCTGGAGTCCGTGTTTCTATTGATAGTTGATGCGAACCTAGTCCAAGAATGTTTCTTGGCCTGCTTTTGAATGTAACGCGCCTTTGCCCTTAGTTTCTTGTAGCTAATTAGATTAGCTGTGGTTGGAGATCGACGGAATAAATTAAATGCTTTATTTTTTTCCTTCTTTGCTTTTGTGCACTCTTCGTTCCACCAGTAGTTGAAATGCCGTCGGGACGGGGGATTTGATAATGGAGTTGAGTACTTAGCTGCAACTAAAAGACGGGATGTAATATAATCAGTAACTTCATCTATGGGCTGTAATTGAATAGTTTTTTTGTCAAGAGTGATTGCTGATTGAAATTTGGCCCAATTGGCTTTAGAGAATTTCCATTTCCTGCAGGGTTCATCTAATGGTGGTTGTGTAGTCAACAGATTACAAACAATTGGAAAATGGTCACTGCCCATGGGATCATCCAGAGTGGACCATTGCATAGCTGAAAATAGTATCGGGGAGCAAATCGATAGGTCAATGGCAGAAGTCTGTCCATTGGGTAACTGTATATGGGTGTGCGAGCCACTGTTAAGAAGAGTGAGGTTTTCTTTTTCCAGTAAAGTTTCAATCAATCTGCCGCGTCTGTCTAATTTAAATGAACCCCATAAAGGGTGGTGGCCGTTGAAATCCCCTAGCAGGCAGATAGGGGAGGGTAGCTGCAATAAAAGTTCTTTAAGATCATTATAAGAGTAAGCTTGATTTGGTGGGAGATAAATTGAGACTAGAGTGAATGCAGTCTGAGTAATCAGACGCACAGCGACTGCTTCGATTTGGGTTTGGAGAGTAATTTGCTTAGCTGGAATCCTTGTATTAATTAAAATAGCTACACCACCTCGAGCAGAATCGGATGTATTCCGATCTCGTCTATAGACCGAGTAGTTTTTGATGGAAATGGAAATTTGAGGAATTAAATAGGTTTCTTGCAGGCAGAAACCAACTGGAGAGTAGCGATTAATTAAATAACAGATGTCGTCAATGTTTCCACGAAAGCCTCTGCAATTCCATTGCAAGATGTTAGACATTATTTGAATTTAGAGGAAGAAGCTGTACCTGACGTGGCTGTCTTATGGCGTTCTGGCTTTGGTTTGTCTCTTTTCGGAAAGGAAGGGCGACCAGTGTCCATCTCTTCTTCAGCAAATATTTCCAGAATTGGATCTTCCTGTTTGGATGGATACTCTGCCTCCATCGATTTGTCCTGGATAATCTTTTTCGAAGTTGAACTATCATTATTTGTAGTGGCATTCACTGGCGGAGATTGTGATTTTGCTGGTATTGTGAGAGGCGTATTATTTGCTTGGTCTGTGTGCTTAACGGCACTGGACTGTTGCTGAGAGAGAACAGCTCGAGCCCAGTCAGAGATAGAAGTGTTTGAAGGAACGGTAACATCGGTTTGTGTGGCAATGGTTTGGTATTTTTTTGTAATATTGGCATAGGTACGGTTAGGTATACTCGGTGCTATTAATTTTCTAGCCTCCTGATAACTAACTCTGTTTTCAACTTTATATTTCACAATTTTTTTCTCTGTTTTCCACCTCTCACATGTCTTAGAGTAGGCCGGATGGTTGCCTTTGCAGTTGGGACAGATCATTTCTTTCACCGTACAATCACTTTGAATGTGATCGGACGAACCACA
This sequence comes from Mastigoproctus giganteus, assembly GCF_048544385.1. Classification (NCBI taxonomy): domain Eukaryota; kingdom Metazoa; phylum Arthropoda; class Arachnida; order Uropygi; family Thelyphonidae; genus Mastigoproctus; species Mastigoproctus giganteus. The sequence goes on from NC_143579.1 coordinate 161,649,261, forward strand.
GTTGGGACAAACTGGATTGCTTCTGCATGTTGTTTGAGAGTGGCCATACTTCTGGCATTTATAACATCTCAACGGATTGGGTATGAACGGACGAGTGCGGCAAAGTAGATATCCAGCTTTTACTGATGAGGGTAGGCTTGGACTGTTGAATGTAAGAATGATATTTCTGGTAGGTGTGAGAATATTGTCTTTTTTTATCATAATTCTTTTTACAGCAATCACATTTTGTTCCTGAAGCTCTTCTTTAATTTCTTCCTCCGTCACATTCATCAGGTCCCAACTAGATATTACACCCTTTGAGGTATTTAGGGTTGCATGTGGAGTTACTTTCACTGGAATACCAGCGAAAGTTGTCTTTTTCAGTAATTTTTCAGAGTGTCTGCCATTTATAGTTTCAATAAGTAAGTCCCCTGATTGCAGTCTCTTAACCGTCTTGGGAGACCCTGCAATACTTTCCAGGTGTTTTTGGATTAAAAAAGGGGATAGCTTACTGAGAGGCTGGTCAGATAGTGAGTGCATAATTAAGAATGCAGGTATGTCTGTCGCCGAGGGATTGGTTTTCAACCTCTTTGCTTGCGACGAATCATGGTCATTTTCTGTGTTTGGCCGACAGCTCGACGGCTCTAAAGCTGGAAACATACTTTGTTCCATGTTGGCTCCTCTTAGCCCCTGGCAGATGAACTTTTCTGCCAAGGTTACCGGCCCCGCCACGGGGAGGCAGGAGCAGTGCCTGGTGTGACCAAGCGAAAAGTAGTAAGTGGTTAGTAGTAAACTAGAAGAAATAAAGAAAGGTGCCTTTCCTTTCTTGCTCTGTACAAGTGTTTTTGTAACAAGAGGTGTTTTTAAATGAATAGATTTATTAACGTGAAGAACGCAAAATAACTATAAATCACTTTTGAGAAATCGCAGTAATAGCACAGAGAAATCGCTCAGTCACAATCGCTTGGCACCCGGGGCCGTTTTTTCAAGTATTATTGCAGCTGATAACGAAACGTGTACGAGTATAAGGCTGAATACTTATTTTTCTAATATGGAGGTAAGATAATAGCGATTCTATACCATATAAACTGGTATAGACTGTTATATAAGAAGAGAAACACATGGATTAGGCAGCAAACTCAAGTAATCAAAACTAAAGAACTAAAATGGTCTTGGGCAGGACACATAGCTCGAAGTGTGTGTTGATAAATTCCAATTTTTTTCAGAAAACAGAAAAGTTCCTTAATGTTTGCCTGGTCCCCAATAATATGCTCTAGTGATATTGGTTCTTGCAGTTTATTCAGAGAAAGCAGGACTGATGTTCTGTCCTGGTGATATTGAGGACAGTCAACAAGAATATGCTTGATTGTTAGATGTACTGAGCAGTGTGGACACTGAGGAGGATCATCACCTGTGAGTAAATGGAGGTGGGTCAGATGAGTATGTCCTATTCTTGCCCGTGCAAGTACCACTTCTTCCCTTCTAGTTGGTTGCATGCTTGAGTGCCAAACGTTTGGTTCCTGTTTCGACTTGAAAAGTTTGTTATTAGTCTGGGTGTGCCATAGCTCTTTCCACTTTTCAAGGCATGCTGCTTTTATGATGATATCAAGCACGAAGACATGACAGATGGACTAACAGAATAACAGAATGGTACCCAAGAGGAGCTAGAAGAAAACCTGGAAGACAACGATGAAAATGGACAGATGAAATTCATGAGTTTATGGGTAGTAAATGGATGGCCATTGCACAAAACAGAAGGAACTGGAAAGTTGCTGGAGAAGACTTCATCCTATAGTGGATTGATAATGGCTGATGATGACCATATAAAACTGCATATAATTTTTAAAATATGTCAACTGAATAATGATAACCGAAATTTCTAATACTGGCTGTTATTGTTGTTGTTTTGGTAATTTCGGCCACAGTAATTGTTTATCCTTCCTATAAAAATAACTGAGAACACATACGAACCCCTACCCCCTCCCTCAGAGAAGCGGACAGAAGTGGTCACACAGCTGAATTTGTTTTGAAAAAAAAAAAAAAAAACTTAGCGAGCTCTGCGTCATTATCTATGGCTGACAAAGGTTCTTGTAGGTTTGAGAGGCAAGTTAATGTGGAATGTCGGGCATTACTGAACAAGGCTGCTGCTGTTATCATTATTATTAAGGGTAACTAAAGGCCATAATGCATAAGGGTAACTAAAGGCCATAATGGGCCAAAGGTTGGTAAGTAACGGATTGCGCAGGTCACTGTATCAAATATTGTTAGAATATCGGCTCAAATTTAGGAAAGGGAGCACTGAATTAATGTCAGAACTCTCGTTCAGTGTTTCTTTCATGGTAGAAACATTTGTGCTGTTTCGCTCAATGAAAATACAGTGTGCGAACTCTGTTAACTCTGTTGTAGAGAGGACACTCAATGATAGACGGACCCTAAGCTGTGTATGACAATAAAGAAGAAAGGTGGTTACAGGAAATGACGAGATGAAAGTGAGTCAAGTTTGGGGAGGGGAGGGCTCTCCGAATTCTTGCAAGGGTGACCACTTCTTTTCTATTTGGGCGGAAAATAGATTACCAGGACAGGAGTTCTAGTTTTATATCTGTACGAATTCATTGCCATCTTGAGACTGCTCTTATTAGATTGTTCCATTACAAGATTCTTATAACCTGTAAAATAAACCGTGAATGAGGTATCAGTTGGTACTCCGGCAAATCTAGAAGCGTGGTCATCTTTTACTTTGTCAAGTATACCGACGTGACTAGGGACCAAGAAAAATTCCACAATTTGCATTTTCCCAGTAAGACTGATTAGGGTGGTCTGGATAGCTTCAAGTAAGTTGTAATGCTTTTTCTATTCGCTGTAAGGCAAGAATGATACTGAGATATCAGTGAAAATGACGCTGTGAGGTAACTGTTCAAATTGAACTGATTTCAGAACCATTTCTGCTGAAACTAGTTCTTCAACTATTTAAGCAAACTTTCAATGCATACAAGCTTTACTGAGAATAGCGTCAAGCAGTAGCATTGCGGAGGGTCATTTCCTTTAAGCAGAAACTAATGACTGTGGTGAGTTTGAAGTATTCGAGCTGTTGTGTATCTAGGATTACTATCTCTTTTCTGTTTTTACAGAAGATAGAGGTCTATAATTGTAGTTCAGGTTTAAATTGAAGCAGATTGTTTTGTGTTACATGCAAGTGTCCAATTCTATTGTTTAATGAATATTTTCTGTATACTGCATGTGTAATCAGGATATGGGACTAGAACATTTGCTGAGACTGTACTGGGGGGAGCGGGAGGAGAGATGTTTTGGAGCATGATCCGGCATTCATTTCGTAGAATTTCAGTGTGGCCTGTTGTTGATACTGGTTCGACTAACTAACATTTTAACATTTGACTCTGCTAACAACTTTGATGCTGATTAATTAGGGCTTTGTTGTATTGCACAACGTATTGCTGAAATTGATTGTTTCTGGTGCTTAATCGAATATTACTAATAAAAATTATTTCTTCATATACTTTATATTGTGAGAAATTTCTCAGCGAGTTGCACAGTGTGTGTATGTATGTGTGTTATGGGGGTTTAACGGCGCATAAGCTGCTGAGGCTATAATGCGCCTATTCACCAGGAAAATGATAAAAACAAAATTTTACAGATATATTTTAGAATTTATCATATAGACCAATTATTTTTAGGTAAGAGAAAATCTCGTTGACTTTGCATCTTCCCCAATAACGTGTTGTAATATCATTGGTTCTCGTAGATTTCTCAGGGAATAAAAAGGACGGGTGATCTGTCCTGGTGATAGTGAGGGCAGTCAATCAGAATATGTTTGGCTGTTAAATTTTCTGAACAGTATGGACACTGAGGAGGATTTTCGCCTCTGAGTAGAGGAGGTGAGTCAGATATGTATGTCCGATTCGTGCCCAAGCTATGGATCGTGTTTCAACTTGTAGAGTTTATTATTGGTTTGGGTGTGCAATAGTTCTTTCCACTGCGCGAGACATGTTGTTTGTATGATGTGACTGTAGTCAGAGGCTGGAACCGGAACAGAGGTTAAATCAAAAGTTGATGGAATTTTTGCAGTTTAATCAGAAAGTTCCTTCCCCTTTATCCCCGAATGTGTGCTGGAATCCAGCAAAAGGTCACTGATTGATGACATTCTTCAATTTATAATAGGAGTCTTCTGATTTGATGAGACACAGGGTGAACCTTGTAGGAGAGGAGGAGTTTTCAATTGCTGTAATTGAGCTGAGAGAGTCAGTGTATACTATGTATTTTAGAGATGGGTAGAGATTCAGATTGTCTAAAGGTAATTTTATTTCATGAAGTTCTGCAGAGAAGCTGCTATACTCAGGTGAAAGGGCAGGCGAAATGATAGTAGAGGGAAATATTGCCGCTGCTCTAAAAGCTGAATGTGATTTGGAGCCATCAGTGTATGTGGGCAAAAAATCAGCGTATTTCTAAATATGGCTTGCATGGAGTTGTTTCATATTGAGTGTTGGTAGACGATTCTTTCCTCACTTGTGAGATAAGTATCGAAAGATAACTGAGGAGGGGGGAATCCATGGCGGTTGGGAGTAATTCCTGAAATGTTGCCTGTTGAAAATTGGATCATTCCAACATTCCAACTGTGCGTTAATTCATTAAGGCGTAAGCCTGCTGGTCTAATTTTAGTACTTAAGAAGTACTAAATTTTAGTAAAAGTACTAAATTTTAGTACTAAAAGTACTAATTTTAGTACTTTAATACTTAAGAAGTAGTCTTTTCCTGCGGAAAAAAAGAGGGGGGGGGATCATGAACTTCGATATATATACTATGCGTAGGAGAAGTCCTGGGCCGACCGGGCTAGTCAGGTGGGTAAAGTACCTACCTAGCAACCCAAAGGTCGCGAGTTCGAATCCCGTCTCGGGCTTGGATCAGAGTAAAATGCAAAAACTTTGGGAGGTGCATTATGGCCACAGAAGCCGATGCGCCAACAACTAACAATAAAAAAAGTCCTGAAATGACCAAGGGCAGTCCGCAATGCACTATGCTGTATAGGATCCAGCCATCGTAGCATACTCTTTCGGGTAGAATTATAGAATGGAGCACCATAATCCAAATGGGATCTGATCAATGCTCTATATAAGAGCAGCAAAGATGTACAGTCTGCTACCCAAGACAGGGTAGATAAAGCTTTTAGTACGTTGAGCTTTTTGAGGCAGGTAGTAAGCACAAATTTAATGTGCTCAAAGAAGTTAACCTCCTCTCAAGGATTAATCCCAAGAATCTGACGTTGTTAGTCACTGGAATGGTAGAGTTTGACATCCGAAGTTTAGGATCTGTATGTACTTTATGTTGATTGCAAAAATGAATTGCAACAGTTTTCTGCTGTGACAGACGATAGCCATTGCACACTGCCCACCTTTGGACTTTATTCAGGGATATCTGCCATTGCCGTCCAATCGATCTCATGTTCTGAGAAAGGCAAGAAATAGAGAGATCGTCAGCCTAAAGGTAGGTCTGAACAGTATTTGGAAGGTCTTTTGTGATGGAATCAAGTCTAAGGGCAAAAAGGGTTGCACTCAGTACAGACCCTTGTGGCAGTCCTTCTTCCTGTAAAAATGTCATAGAAAGCGAGTTGTGGTATCGAACTTGAAACGATCGATTCTGCAGGAAGTTCTTGATGAATATAAGAAGGTTGCTTCGTAGACCAAGAGCATGGAGGTCACTGAGAATGCATTACGCCAGGTAGTGTTAAATGCCTTCTGTACGTCTATGGAAACCATAACAAGATGTTAATTTTTTACAAAGGCATTACAAATTGCAGACTCAGCGTTGATCATGAGATCTAAGTAGGACCTGTTCTGGCGAAAGCCATACTGATTATTACTCAGAAGATGTTGCGTTTCTATGATCCAAAAAAATCGATTATAGATTACTTTTTCAAGTGACTTGCCAAGGCAACTGGGGAGGGAAATTGGTCTTTAACTGTACGGACTGGTAGGATCTTTTCCAGGTTTCAGAAAGTACAGAACTTGGTATGGTGCCAAGAGGTGGGGTAAAAGTTTTCAAAAATGATTCAGTTATAGAAGACCAGAAGTATTTTAAATTTTTTTCTTCAAGATTTTTTAACATGATAAAATACATTCAGTCTGGCCCAGTGGTACGATTACGTATTGTTTTGATAGCATTTAGTAGTTCAGAATGTTGAAGTGACTGATTATATGGAATGAGTACAGAGGTTCGAAAGGTGATGGATCGCTGTTCAATCGTGGTCTTAATTTTCTGGAAATCCAGACAGTAAGTTGATACCGCTGAAACTTGGGCAAAGGTTGGGCCCAAGGTATTTGCGATGTCCTCAGGAGCATAGAGTTCTTGCCCACAAAAGAATTGGTGAAGGGGTGGTCGGAAAGTTGCCGGAAATCTGGTGAATTTTATTCCACATTAACCGGTTATTAGTGTTTTTGTTTACTGTAGAGGCGAACCGAATCCAGGAATCTTCTCGGCTTGTCTTTGTGTGAAATGTGCTTTTGCCCTTAGCTTCTTATAATTAATAAGATTAACTGTGGTTGGGGATCTACGAAATGAATTCCATGCTTTATTTTTTTGACTTCTTTGTTTTTGTGCATTCTTCATTCCACCAACAGTTATAGTGCAGTCGAGAAGGGGAATTCGACAATGGAATTGAGTATTCAGCTGCAAATAATATGTGTGAAGTGATATAATCTGTGACTTCATCTATACGCTGTGTTCGTATAAATTTTTCATCCGAGATAACAGCTGATTGAAATTTGACTCAGTTGGCTTGAGAAAATTTCCATTTCCTGCAGGGTTGGGCTAATGGTGGTTGGGTAGTGAGTAGCTCGCAAATGATTGGAAAATGATCATTTCCCATGGGATCAACCATAACAGACTATTCCATGATTGGAAACAGAATCGGGGAGCATATTAATAGATCGACTGAAAAAGTTTGTCCAGTTTGTCCAGAAAAAAGTTTGTTGGTAATTGAATGTGAGTGGGTGCACCAGTATTAAAAATAGTAAGGTTTTGCTTATCCAGAAAGGTTTCAATTAGTCGGCCATGTCCATCTAATTTAGTCGATCTCCATAAGGGGGAGTGTCATTGAAATCCTCCAAGAGACAGACAGGGAAAGTAACTGCATTAGCAGGCTTTTCAAGATCTTGGTAAGAGGAAGGTATGACTTGGTGGGAGATATATTGATACAAGTGTTAACGCAATATGTGCTATTAAATGTACGGCAACAACTTCAGTTTCAGTCTGCAAAACAATTTGTTTGATCGGGATCTTTGTACTGACCAAGATGGCCACATCCCCACTGGCAGCTTTTGATTTATTACGATCTTCTCGATAGATAGAATAGCGCTTTATGTTGGTAGAAATTTAAGAAGTTAGGTAGGTTTCCTATAGATAGAAACCAACTGGAGAGTAGCGGTTAATTAAGACTTGAATATCATTAAGGTTGCTAAGAAATACTCTAAAATTTCATTGTAGAATGTAAGGCATTACTGGTGTTTAGTAGAAGAAGCTGCTTCTGACTGTTTCTTTAATGTGGCTGGCTTATGGCGTTCAGGCTTTGGTCTGTCTTTTTTTTCGAAGATATGGAAACCGACCGGTTTCCATATCTTCTTCCACATATAATTCTAGGATTGGGTCTTCTTGTCTGGAGGATACAATTCTATCCATAGATGTTTCTTGGATATTCTTTTTTAAATTTGAGCTTCGTTTATTCGATTTAGAAGCAATCACTGGGAGAGGAGAAGAGATGTAGCTGGTACTGTAAGTGCAGTATTACTTGCCTGGTTCAACTGCTTTGGGATATTGGGCTACTGCTGAGAGAGAAAACAGTCCGAGCACAGTCAGAGATTGAAGTGTTTGAAGGGACTGTAACATCAGTTTGGGTGGCCACTGATTGATATTTTTGTGCAATATTGGCGTACGTACGTTTATTCATATTGGGAGTAAGTAATTTCCGTGCTTCTTGAAAGCTTACTTTATTTTCTATCTTATATTTAACGATTTGCTTTTCAGTTTTCCATCTGTCACATGTCCTTGAATACGCAGGATGGTTTCCTTTACAGTTGGGGCAGGTCATTTCTTTTGCCGAGCAATCGCTTTGAGTGTGGCCAGAGGACCCACAGTTCGGACCAACTTGGTTTCCTCTGCACGCCGTTTGAGAGTGGTGATACTTTTGGCATTTAAAACATCTCAATGGATTAGGAATGTATGGTCTAATGCGGTAAAGTAGATAGCCTGCTTTTATCGATGGTGGTAGATTTGGCGTGTTAAAAGTTAGAATAATATTCCTTGTAGGTGAGTGTATTTTCTCTCTTAACCATAATAATTCTTTTCACAGCAGTGACATTTTTATCTTGAAGTTCTTGAGTTATCTCCTCCTCCGTGACATTCAAGAGATCACAGCTAGATATAACACACTTAAATATATTTAGGGTTGCGTGGGGAGAAACGTTTACTGGAATTTCGGCAAAGTTTGTAAGATTTAGCAGTTTCTCCGAATGTTTGCGGTTCACTGTTTCCACCTTTAGGTCCCCTGATTGCAGTCTCTTGACTGTCTTAGGAGATCCAGCCAGACTTTGCAAGTGTTTCTGGATAAAGAACGGAGACAGTTTACTGAGAGGCTGGTCTGCAAGAGAGTGCATTATGAGAAATGCAGGAAACTCTGTCGCTGAGGAATTGACTTTAAATCTCTTGGTTCGACATGTCATGGTCGATTTTCATGTCTGGCCGAGAGCTTGTCGGCTCTAAAAGCAACACATTAAGGTCATATTTGCTCCTTTTAGCCCTTGGCAGTTTAACTGTTCTGCCAAGGTTTCCGGCCCCGCTACCGGGAGGCAGGAGCAGTGCCTGGTGTGACCAAGCGTAAAGTAGTAATTGATAGTTATAGATATAAGAAAATTAAAGAAATATGGCTTTTATTTCTTTCTCTGTACAAGTACTTTTGTAACAGGAGCTCTTATTAAATAAATAAATTTCTTAAGGATAGAAACTTAAAACAACTATATATCGCTTTTAGACGACAATCACACTTTAAGCACAGAGAAAACGCTCCATCACAATCGCTTGGCACCCAGGACCGAGTCGCACAGAATCTGTCTTAAATTTACTCTGAGAACTCCTAAAATTTATTTTATTTTGTCAAATCACAGATATCAATCATTGGTAAAAAGTTGGGTTAACAATCTTAAACCTTAAAGAAATATAAATTAATTACAACATGCCTCGTGGATTTCTCTTTATTATTATTATTAATAAAATAACTGCACTTCCAGAAAAGTATTTTATTAAACAGTAATTTAGAATTGTTTTCGTTGAAAATTTTATTAATGGATTTGTTTTCTTTTTTCACTAAGTCAGGGTGAACGAACTTTATCTCTAAAGTGTTCCCTAATTTGACATCCCCGACAGGTGAGAAAAAAAGTTTCCTACTGACAGTCGTCTCCTGTCATTTATTAGTAGTAATATGGCACCTGCAATATGCACATTTGGGCAATGTTCCAGAGCAGGGATATTTCAAGTTTTCTCGTTTTTTTAAGTAAATTCTGGTTAATAGAAGTCTTCATTTGGCAGAGCAACAAAAATGGGAGACGAAACCATACTCATGTACATCAAGTTGCGGCGTGATAAGTTGGGAAAACAATTTTTTTTATAGTCAATTAATGTAAGATATTTTTCTTTTAAATTTGATTTATATAAAGATATCTTGCTAGTATATTTACTAGAAAATCCATAAACTTTGTTCGGTATTTTTATTTTTATATAACATTATGTAGAGGCTTATTCAAATCGAGAGATGGCAGCCATGCATCTCACTTCTGAACTTGCTAGATGAAATGCAACCAAGGCAAAACCTTCACATGTAGAAAGCTACCCTAATCATCCTGGGCTAAATAAGAAAGACCTTTGAGAGAACACATAACGGCTTTGCTGAAACTGGTTCATTTAGAAAACGAGTTTCAGGTGGTAGTTTGCTGTTGTATTTAGCATAAGGGCCTCTTGGGCCATATTGTGCCTGTTCATGATTTTCTTATATGACTATTTCTACAGATTATTGTGATCATAGATAATTATACAATTTTATCCATTTCAAATAATTAAACAGTTCTTCGAAATGTATATCATTTCCAAGGTGACAGAGTTGAGTATCCAATCATGCAGATTGGATAGGAAACAAAAGCTGGATTTTCGGATAGTTGATTGTTGGGACAGTCAATGAAATAGTCTTTACTGTTAACTGGGACTGACAAAAAAAAAAAAAAATTGATGAGGGTTCTCTCCCATAAATACAGATGAGTTGGATGGAAATGAACGATACGGAGTCTTTCCAGAATCATTTCTCTCCTGCTGTTCTTGAAACCAAATATGCACAGTTGTGGCTCTTTTTTTAAATCTGCAACAGTTTATTATTGATTTGGGTTCGCCAGAGGTGAGAGACCACTGTTTCCTACATTTTTTTTTAATAATGGATCTAGAGTCAACGAGTGGAAGATCCTGAGCCAAGATGTTTAGCCTCGCCATCCGAACGTTCATTACCTGGGATGCCGACCTGACCAGGGATCAAACAGAAGGTAACCTTCCGGTTGGCTGTTTGATAGTTATATAATTTGATTGGATCTCTTTGAAATGGGATGAGAGGGAGAAAAAGAAGACTGAATGGTAGTGATAGCATTTGCGGAGAGTGCGTGTTTATATATCGGAGATTTCTTAATATGGTAGTTGTTCATGTTATCCAGTACCAGTTTTATTGCATACAATTCTGCGGTGTAGATACTGCATTCAGTAGAAGAGGCACAGCTGCTGAGAAGGTGGAAGAAACTGTTGCAGCACATACAGCCGCAACTGTTTTGGAGCTATCGGTATAGATATATATTTTCTCTGAGTTTTCCAAGCAATGTGCTTTATTAGCTATTGAAAGTTGACGTTTTCCAGGGAACATTTTCCCCATCTTAAAAAGAATTGTCGCAGAAAGGTGAGAATTCCAGTCCAGAGAAATTCAGGAGAAGCAAGGTCTTTTAATATACTCTGGAAGTTAATATCCCAACACTGAGTAGGAACTCTTGCAGTGATATAGCATGGAGTATTGAAGATCAGACAGTTACTGCCAGCTGGGGTGGGATGGAATCCTTTTAATCTTTGCAGCATAGTTACATGATAAAGATTTTTCTCTTGAGATACAGAGGGGGGGTTTCATTTGCCTCAATATACAAACTATGGACAGGAGATGTTTTGAAGGCTCCCACAGCTATCCCAAAGGTACTATGCTGGATGGTGTTCAGACGTAATAGAGAACTTTTCCTATTGGAGTCGTAGACAATTTATCTTGGATTATGGATCACTTGTCTGCGACTCCCCTATCGGCAACCGGGACATAGGGAAGATGGCTCTTAGAATATTCAGGTTTTTTTTTTTTTTTTTTTTAAGACAAGTAGTACAAATGTAGGCTATGTGGGAAGCAAAATTAAGTTTATTATATAAATATAACCCCAAAGATGGAAATTACTGGCAACAGGAAAAAAATCAGGCTGTTTTTTTTAATATTTCTCAATTTGGATGTAGTTTGCATTTTTTACAAAAATGAATTGCAGTGGATTTCTTTTCTGCTAGGGAATAATCGTTTCGTAGTGCCGGATTCTATTTTAGCTATGGAAATTTGAAGTTCCTTTTCAGTATTCATAGTTTAGGAATGACAAGAGATGATGAGACCATTAGCTGTTGTTGTTGTTGTTCTGGAGGCTTAATGGCACATAAGCTGCTAAGGCTATAATGTGCCTATTCACTTATTATATTAAAACATGAGTTTTCCCTAAATCAAAAGAAAATCTGAAATCAGAAATAATTGAAAAGCCCAGTTTGCCTGAGAAAGTCAAAAAATTCAGAAATATTTGCCTTATCACCAATGAGATTTTCAAGAGTTATTGGTTTATGGAGATTAACCAGTGAGATCAAGGATGAAGTTCTGGCTTGTTTATAATAGGGGCAGCCAATAAGAATATGTTTTACTGTCAAATTATTAGAACAATGTGTACATTGTGGTGGATCATCTCCTGTGAGTAAATGAAGGTGGGTCAGATGGGTATGTCCTATTCTTGCCCTTGAAAGGACTACTTCTTCTTGTCTCGATGTACGGATACTGGAGTGCCAGATTTTTGGATCATGTTTAAACTGAAAGAGTTTATTATTAGTCTGAGAGTGCCAGAGTGCTGTCCATTGTGATATGCAAGCAGCATGAACAGTTAGTGCATAATCTGATGCTGGAACAGGGATATTGGTTAAATCAAAAGTAGTTGGATTTTTTGCAGCTTTATCGGCCAGTTCATTGCCTAAAATACCAGAATGGGATGGAATCCAGCAAAAAGTGACCAGTTGGTTGCGTTCTTTAATTTGCAGTAATAAGCTTCTGATTTCATTAAGAATAGGGTGGACTTCATCTGAGGAATTACATAACGACATGATTGAGCTGAGGGAGTCAGTGTAAATAACTGATTTGAAGGAACTGTCTGAACAGAGATTTTCTAAAGCTAATTTGATTGCATATAATTCAGCAGAAAATATACTAAATTCTGATGGAAGGGAAACTGATACAGTTGTATTCGGAAACACTGCAGCTGCTCCAACATTTGAATTAGATTTAGAGCCATCTGTATAGATTGGGGAGAAGTCAGTATATCTTTGAGTGTGAACTGCATGAATTTGTTTGACATTTGATGCTTGCAAAGTATTCTTTCTCCATTGACAGAGGTAAGAGTCACAGGTTGGAAGAGGAGGAGGAGTCCATGGTGGCTGAGTACATGTGGCTACTTGTACGGAATGGACGGAAATATTCCAAACTTGCTCCAATTCAAGAAGGCGAAGACCAGCTGGCTTTACTATGCTAGGTTTGTTTCTGTATAAGATTTCAAATGGTGGGTTGAAAAGGTATGACTGAACGGGATGAGAGGCACAACTTTGTATCTTTACAGCATATTTGAGTAACAGTGTTTTCCTGCGTAAAGCTAGTGGGGGCTCGTGAGCATCAATGTAGAGACTATGTGCTGGCGACGTTCTGAATGCACCAATTGCAATTCTCAAAGCACTGTGCTGAATTGGATCAAGCCAGCGTAATACACTCTTTCTGGCAGAATCATAGACAGGAGCACCATAATCGAGACGGGATCTGATTAATGCCCTGTATAAACGAAGAAGCGAGGTACGATCTGCACCCCATGTTTGGGCAGATAAAGCTCTGAGTATGTTTAACTTTTTTAGACATGACGTCCGTACATTTTTAATATGGTCTAGGAAATTTAACTTGTTGTCAAGGATTAATCCAAGAAACCTGATGTTGCTGGTGACTGGGACAACGATGTTAGAAATTTGAAGTTCAGGATCTGGATGGAGTTTGCGTTGTCTACAGAAGTGGATGGCAACTGTTTTTTGCTGCGAGAGCCGATAGCCGTTGAGGCTTGCCCATTGTTGAATTTTATTAAGTGATATCTGAAGCTGTCTTTCAACAGACCTCATATTTTGAGAATGACAGGAGATGGAAAGGTCATCTGCATAAAGGTAAGTCTCAACTGTATTTGGAAGCTGCTTAGTGATAGAATCTATTCTCAGAGCAAAAAGAGTGGCACTCAGTACTGATCCCTGTGGAACACCTTCCTCCTGGATGAAAGTTGTGGAAAGGGCATGTTGGTATCGAACTTGAAATGATCTAGTATGTAAGAAGTTCTCAATAAATATAGGAAGGTTGCCTCGTAGTCCTAGAAGGTAAAGATCACTAAGTATACCATACCGCCAAGTGGTATCAAAAGCCTTCTCTATGTCTATTGAAACCATTACTAGATGTTCATGTTTGACAAAAGCATTACGGATGGCAAATTCAGCCTTGACCATAAGGTCTAGGCATGACCTGTTTTGACGAAAGCCATATTGACTATGGCTCATTAGCTGTTCCGACTCTATGATCCAGACGAGTCTTCGGTGGATAATTTTCTCAAGAATTTTGCTGAGGCAGCTTGAGAGAGATATGGGTCTATAGCTATTCGGGTTGGATGGATCTTTTCCAGGTTTCAGGAATGCCAAAACTGTACAGTGATGCCAAGAAGCTGGAAAAACATTTTCTAAAAATATGCGATTGTAAAGGACCAGGAGGCAGCGCAAAGCTTTGTCATCAAGATGTTGTAGCATGACATAATAAATCCCATCTGGCCCGGCAGCACCATTGCGGGCAGTTTTAATGACATGTAAAAGTTCAGAATATTGCAGAGGTTTGTTATATGGGAGAAGACGGGCAGTTTGAAAATGAATAGCATGCTTTTCTTCAGTGTTTTTAATTCTTTGGAATGAGGTAGGATAGGCTGTTGCTGCTGAAATTTCGGCAAAAGTATTTCCCAAAGCATTAGCTATATCTACTGGATTAGAGAGATCTTTCCCATTCCAAGAGAGGATTGGAGAAGGTATGGTAGGAAACTTACCAGACAGCTGTCTAATTTTTTTCCATATTATTTTGGAATCAGTATTTCTGTGAAAACTAGAGGCAAAACGGATCCAGGATTCTTTCTTTGCTTGCTTTTGTATGAAGCGTGCTTTTGCCCTTAACTTCTTATAGTTAATAAGATTGACTGTGCTCGGACATTGCCGGAACAAATTCCAAGCTTTATTTTTTGCTCTCTTTGCTGTGGTGCATTTGTCATTCCACCAGTAATTATGATGCTTTCGGCCCGGGGGATTTGATAGTGGTATTGTATTTTTAGCCACATTTAGAAGATGCGACGTGATGTAATCTGTGGCATCATCAATATGTTGGAGGCGGATTTTTTCCTCATCAAGGTCAATTGACGATTGAAATTTTGCCCAGTCTGCTCGGACAAATTTCCACTTTCTGCACGGTTGAATTGAAGGAGTCTTTGCTATCAGAAAGTTGCATACTATTGGAAAGTGGTCACTGCCCATGGGATCATTTATTACATTCCACTCTATGGTTGGGACTAGTACTGGTGAACAAATTGTGAGGTCTATTGCTGATGTGTGTCCTGCTGGGAGCTGTACGTGTGTCGGTGCACCAGTATTGAGTATACTGAAATTTAGTGCCTCTAAAAAGCTTTCAATTAGTCGGCCACGTCTATCCAATTTGGGAGAACCCCATAATGGGTGGTGCCCGTTAAAGTCCCCTAATATACAGAGAGGTGGAGGTATCTGTATAAACAGATCTTCAAGATCTCTTAAAGAGTAAGAACGGTTTGGTGGTAGGTAGATTGAGATAAGTGTTATTGCACTATGGAGAGTTATGCGAACAGCAACAGCTTCTATTTCAGTTTGGATTGGGATATGTCTAGTTGGGATCTTCGAGTTTACTAGGATTGCTACCCCACCATGGGCAGCATTAGCGGTATTTCGATCTCTTCGATAAAGGCAATAGTTCTTTATCGAAGGAGAAATTTGTGAGGTCAGGTAAGTTTCCTGTAGACAGAAGGCAGCTGGAGAATATCGGTTAATTAAGTATTGAATATCGTCGGTGTTGCAACGAAAACCTCTGCAATTCCATTGTAAGATACTGTGGTTCATTTAGGTTTAGTTGAGGATGATTCATCAGACTGTTTTTTGTTTGAGCACTTTTTCCGGTCTTTTTTTGGGAAGCTGGGGCGCCCAGTATCCATAGTGTCATTTGCATGAAGTTCTAGTATGGGTTCCTCAAGATCTGAGTGTACATCTACTTCCATACTATTGGTGGATGATTCAGGTTTCTTGTTGTCTTTGGTAGTTTTTAATTTTTCTTTATCATGCGAGACTGTCCGAGTATCAGTTGGGATGCTGATTGGAGTGTTGGTCGATTCACTGGTTTTAGTTTGATGTGTGTCTTTTCCTGAATTAGATAGTGTATTTTTAACCCAATTAGCCATAGATGTGCTGGGGGGTATTGATACATCTGTTTGTACTGCTGTTGAAATAAAGCTTCGAGTGTGAGACGCATATGAACGACTGGGCATGGTCAACATAACCTGTCTGCGTGCCTCAGGGTATGTGACTTTGTGTTCAATTTTATACTTTTGAATTTTCTTCCCTGTTTTCCACATTTCACAGGATTTTGAAAATGCTGGGTGACTTTCTTTGCAGTTAGGGCAAATGGGACTTGATGCTGAACAGTCTGCTTGTGTATGTTCCTTGGAACCACAAATAGGACAAATAGCTTCTCCTCTGCATGCTTGTTGGGAATGTCCATATTTTTGGCATTTAAAACAACGAATCGGGTTAGGAATATAAGCCCGAATTCGGCAGTTTAAATAGCCAGCTTTTACTGAGGATGGCAAATCTGGGGTACTGAAGGTTAAAATGATTGACCTAGTTGGGACGAGATTTCCATCTTTTTTTTTTTTTTTTTTTTTTTGATAGTTGTTGGCGCATCGGCTTCTGTGGCCATATTGCACCTCCCAAGGTTTTTGCAGTACTTTGATCCAAGCCCGAGGCGAGAATCGAACCCGCGACCTTTGGGTTGCCGGGCAGGTACTTTACCCACTCGGCTAGCCCGGTCGGCGAGATTTCCATCTTTTTTGGTCATTATGCGTTTGGCGTTGGTTACTTTTTGATTACTCAGTTCTTGAACTAATTCCTCTTCTGATATTGTAAGTAGGTCCCATTCGGTTATAACGCCTTTCGAGGAATTTAAGGTGTTGTGTGGAGTAATAGATACTGGCAGGCCACCGAATGTAGTTGTTTTGAGCAGCCACTCGGAATGTTTGGAGTTGGCTGTTTCAATTAATAGGTCTCCAGATTGCAGTCGTTTAACCATTTTTGGTGTTCCAGCAATCGATTCCAGAAATCTTTGGATGACGAATGGTGATAATTTGCCTACAGGTTGGTTGGAGAGAGAGTGTATGACCAGAAAGTTTGGCATTTCATTGCACTGAACTTCTCTTCGGAGCCTTTTTGCTTGGTTCACGTCTTCATCATTAGGTTTGTCTAGCCTTGAGTTTGAAGGCTCTAGAGGTGGATATTCATTTTTATCCATCGTTGCTCCTTTTAGCCCTGGGGGATAACTTTTCCCCCAGATTACCGGCCCCGCCACGGGGAGGCAGGAGCAGTGCCGCTCGGAGGCCAAGCGGTTGAAGTGTTAGTTGGTTAATAGAACAAGAAATATAGGAAAAAGAAAGGTGAGTTTCCTTTCTGTGTTCTAACTTGTGGTTTTCAAGTATAGAACTAGTTATAAAAGAAAGGCTTTTGGTAGAAACGTAGGAACTTAAAAGGAAATAACTTCAATCACTTTAGAAGAGCGCTCTATATATCACCAGAATATCGCTTGGCCTCGAAATACGCTTGGCACCCGGGAGACCATTAGCAAACATGTACGATTATAAAGTATTATAAAGTATTTGGTACATCCCATGTGTCATGTTTGTAATTCTTATTGCAAATAACATTGCACCAAGAATGGATTCCGGCGGTACACCTTCCTCTTGTTCAAATGATTTGGATAAAATTGTTAATATATGTAACCTTAAACACTTTCTGGCATAGGAAATTTTTTTTTATAAATTGGGGTAACTGACCTCTAAAGCCGAAAGAATGAAGATCTTGAAGTAAACCATATCACCAGGCGGTATCGAATACCTTCTGAATATCGAGATTAATCATGACCAGACGTTGTTACCTTATGAAGGAATTACAATGTTTGCTTCTGCTTTTATCCGTATTGATCACCATTTAGCAAGTTGTTAGGTTCCAGGAATAGGCCTCCGCAGCCTAGGTCGATCTGCCAACCCGCCCTGGGCCAGCGTGGCAGATTATGGTCCATTTCTTTCAACATAAATCGTTGAGGAGGCTTCCATTCCGCAGAGGACTCAATTGGCTGCAGTTTTATGTTCCAGGAACCACGTTAGCCGCCTGTGAACCATTTTTCCAGGACTTCGCCTAAACAACTAGTCAGTGAACTCGGGCTGTAGTTATGTGGAATGATACGATCCTTTCCTGGGTTTGGGAAGGCTAGAACAATTGAGTTACGCCAGGAGCTTGGGTAAGTGTTTTCTAAGAATATTCGATTATAATATTTTAACAATGTTCTTTTTTTCTCTGTTGGTGTTGTTATGGAGGTTTAATGGCACATAAGCTGCTACGGCTATAATATGCCTATTCATTTATTATATAAAGAGATAAGAAATTTCTATAAAGTCAGAAAAAATTCTGAAATCAGAACTGATTAAAAAACCAGGTTTGCCCGAAGAAGTTAAAAAATTCAGAAATATTTGCCTTATCACCAATGAGATTTTCAAAAGTTATTGGTTTACGAAGACTGACCAGTGATAGAAAGGTTGAAGTTCTATCTTGTTTATAGTAGGGGCAGTAAATGAGAATATGTTTCACAATCAGAGTTTTAGAACAATGTGGACACTGTGGTGGATTATCTCCAGTGAGAAAATGTAGGTGGGTTAGATGGGTGTGCTCTACTGTTAAGCTGTTTTAACATTATGTAGTAGATCCCATCTGGACCCAACAGCACTACTGGATGTTTTATTGAGAGACCCTAAAATTTCTGTTAATGAATGACTGGTTGTATGGATATGAAATTATCGTAGAAAAATTGATCTTATGCTGTTCTGTAAATTCTTTAATTCGTTGAAAGATTCTGACATGTTAGGATATATTGCCTGACCTCGACATTCAGTTTGGGAGTGTCCGTATTTTTGGCGCTTATAGCACCTGATTCGGTTCGGGATGTAAGGACAGACACGGCAATGGAGATAGCCTGCTTGACAGATGTTGGTAGGACGGCAGAGCTAAATGTAAAGATTATACTCCTTATGGAAAAAAAAATACCGTCTTTCCTTGTATGATTCTCATCCACAGTGATAATCTAGACGGGGGCAGGGTTCTCCTATGTCAAATGGTGAATAACACGAGGAAGATCACTACTATAAAGGTTTTCTTAAACCTCCCATGTATACGGAGGGGAGGAGGGAAGGGGAGCAGATGGAAAGTAATTGGCAGATGTAGTATTGGTAGGCACGCGAAAAAATATATTGCAGCCAGAATTTAGAAAGAAGAGGTCGTTGTTTTCCAGCATACTCTCTATAGTTCGACGACTCCTATTGATATTGCCCCACCTAGTAACAGGTCCATTGCAATCCCATAATAATAAAAAAGGGTGCGGCACCGAAATCATCAAAATATACCTGGGTGATGCCGTTCCCAAGTGGAAAATAGTTAAACAGATAGAAGGAACCCGAGTGTGAGGCGAAGGGCTATGGCCATTGATTTGCTGGGTCCGTCTGTGGATTTCTGCCGGGCTGGATTTTGCTTTCTCAGTCTTTGATTTATCCTTTTTGGGGAATTCTTGAAAAGTTTGTCTGCATGCGATTCACCAAACTTAGCCAAAATAATAGTTACTTCCAAAGGAGACAATTCAAATCCAACCTCTCCAGGCTCACACAAATGGACAGAATGTTCCCCAATGCATTCCTTCTCCTCATAAATAATCATAACATTGATTGCGAAAGCTTACTCAACTCTTAAGCCTATAGGGGTCAGATATCCGATCAAATGGAGAGAAATAAAAACAGCAGTATGCCCTCAACCCAGTAAATGCAATTGAAATCCAAATGTGCTGTATTGCAATTTTTTTATTAATTCAAAAGTATAATTCCTATTCATTATTAATGATCATATGAAATCTGCTATGTATTCGATTATTTTATTTCCTTTGTACCGTATTATCTGATGTGCTGTGATGGGCTTGCTGTATTTGCAATAAATGAATATTTATTATTAATATGGGACATTAAGCTGTGCTTTGTGTTGTAGATGCTTTTGTTTCCTCCGCTGGTATGCGCTTGACTACGCAGGGTGATCCCCTTGACAGTCGGCCTAAGTGGATTTGGTGGCGATACATGTGGTCTTTTGCACCGCATCGAGCACAGCCAGAGGCTTTACAGCAGGTTATCTGCGAATGCAGATATTTCTGGCATTAGAAACATCGCAGCGGGATTGGGATGTATGGCCTTAAATTTCAATTTATATACCTGACTCTTATCGAATTAGATGTCTGCACGGTAGCATCGTCGTCATCCCCTTCACATCGGGTGGAAAGTGTCTGGGTTGGAATCGCGTCGGCGACGCGAGGGACTTTTATGGGCTTTTTCACTCCGTGGCTGAGTTAGTCAGTATCAGGAGTAGATGGCAAGGTCCCTCCCCGTCGGAACATGGGGTTTGTCGTCCAGCAAAGCAGGCTAATCGACTAAAGAACACACGCAATGTACAGACACAATACACATGGGTAGTTGAATTAACATTCTGGGAGAACCTAATAAATAGTTTCTTTTTTTATCGAATTAGATAGTCTGGGTGGTAGCACAGTGATACCATTACTGTCCTCCACACACACTAGGTGGAAAAGGCCGTGGCTGAGTTAGTAGGTGTCAGGCGTAGACGGCAAGGCTTTTTTTTTTCCCGGGAACCGTGGTTTCTTGTCCAGAAAAGCAGGCTAATCGACCAGAAAACACACACAATTTACAAACACAATACACATGGCTAGTTGAAATAACTTTCCGGGTGACCCTAATAACTAAATAGTTCATCGAATTAGATAGAGAATTAAAGGTAAGGATGAGATTTCTGTTTGGTACGAAATTCCCATCTAAATCATTTCATGTGGCTTTACTGCAGAGATTTCCTACTTAGTAATCTCAAGGAGCTCTGAAATGATATCTGTTGATGAATTCAGTGTTCCTGCGGTTTCACGGTAATCGGTGTTTTCCGAGTAATGTCCTTTTTGTTGAATTCAATTAAGATGTCTCCAGAACGAAGCCTCTTAACTGATTTCGGATAATCTGCTAACCTCTATAAACCCTGTGAAAATGGACAATATTTTTCTAATAAATTTCTCAGTTTTCAAGTGCATGATTAAGAATCAATCTTGGATCGGGAACCTTTGTTGTTGTTGTAATAGTAGGGTTTTGTGAGCATCAGCGACTAAAGCCATATTGCTCCGTGTATATTGTCTGTAAATCGCGTGCTCTAAGGTCGATTTTCTGTTTTTGGACGAAAAACTCGAGTTTCTGGGAGGAAAGCACCATGCTACCCTAGCCTGAGACCGATAAACTGAGCGTTGTTGTGAAAAAGGCACATAAAAATTCCTTCCGTCATCGATGGGACTCGAACTCGGTCTTTTACACGCGGTGTTGGGAGGACGGTGTTCCCATCAACTGACTCTACCTGCATCGCCTCCAGCCTGAACTCACTCAGCCAGACTTCTGTAATAAGACAGACAATATGAAACAGTTCACCTTAGTAACCGGACTTCCCAGCCGATTGATCCTGAACGGGTTGACACCATTTCTGGTGTCGGCCCTCCAGTTGTATTGAGCTTGGCCTTCTGAAGCACCAGGCTAACACTTTTCTGCAAGGCCAGCGGTCACAAGGCACGGAAAATACCTCAGATTCTAGGGATGATAATCTAGTACCTGAACAGAGAGAGAGAGAGAGAGTTCGGTAGATTTGTGTAATAAGATAGGGCCTGCGCAGTTAGCACAGTGGTATCGTCACCGTCCTCTCTACACCTGGTGCAAAATGTGCGTGTTCGAATCCCATTGATGACGAGAGGAACTTTAATGGGCGTTTTTTCACTCCGTGGTTGAGTTAGTCGGTCTTAGGCGTAGATAGCAAGGTTTTTCTGAGTTTTTCGTCCAGCAAAGCAGACAAATCGACCATAGAAAACACGCAATTAACAGACATAAGACACACAGCACGGCAGATGAATTTAATTATTCGGGTGGCCTAAAAATAAGTTTGTAATAAGATTAGGCAATCCAACAAAATGCCTACTACTGATTTCGTTGGATTGTTTTATATTGCTTGTCAGTTATTTTTTCTCCATCTCCCCACCTCACGTTCTTAACTTTGTCGAACACCATTAGTGAACGTATTAAGTTGCAAGTGTGGGCGTTGGATCCAGTGATATTAATCTGCAGTGCCAGAAGGGTCACTGGGATGTCCCCTCACCGCTTACAGGGGTCCCTACATAGTAGCAATATTACTCTGAGTTAAAGTAAAACTTCAAATTGCTAATAGTATCTTATGGCCAGACATTAACAGCTTAAAACACATGAATTAAGTTTTTGTTCCAAATGGCCAACTGTTATCTCTCCAATTTACAGTACTTTAATAAAAAAAGATTATTGGTCAATAATTATTCAACCAGCGAATCCTTAAAATCCGTAGATTTTTCAATATCTACCGTTTTCTATTCGTAGGAATCGGGTAAATTAATTTTCAATATTATTACATTCAAAACAACATTTCTATAATAATGCTGATACCGCCAATTTTTGTCTAAGTTTGGTACATTCTCACAACCTATGTTAATGCAATAACAAGTTAGTTAAACGTACCCAGTGCGTGAGAGTAAAAAATTTATGCTCTTTTTTTTCTGTCTGTACAGTGCCAATATCCATTTATTGTGATATAAATCTGTAAGAGAATCATTGTGTGTCTCAGAAATGCTTTTCGTAAACCTTAATGGAAATCTTTCACTCTATCCATACGGGTGGATGTCATTGACTTTATTTCTCAGTTGGCAGCTGAAAGAGGAAATAGCTATTTTGGTAACAGGAGTGAGATGGCAATAAACTGAGGACATGAAAGAAATCAAAATCCCTTGACAGCTGGGGGTTATTGTCTTACACGATTAAATCAGTTATTAATTGTAACAAACCACAGTAAGCTATATGTGTTATCTCAAGTAGTAATTGCTGTCACGTGATTAAATAATAATACATGTACAGGCTGTAGATCTTTTCGACGTTTTTCTTAGGAATTAAATGGTCGTTCAACCAAAGGTCAAAATACTGTGATTCGCTATTCAAATTAATTCCACTCAAACAGTTTTCTTCGTGAAAACGGCAAGATTAACGGGCTGAAGTACTCGTCCAGTCTGCTTATTTAGAAACCCACGAAAAAAAACTTCCTAATTCCGATATAAATTCAATGCTTGAATTTTAGACTACGTGTGTTAAGTTAAAAACGGTTTAATATTTACCACAGTAAGATAAATTAAAGTGAGATAAAAAAGCTAATAGCTGCGCAAGAGCGACTTTCGAAATCGTCTTCAGTTAGCTATATTTAAATTTAATAGCCAATTTGTTCGATTCTGATGTAAATACAAGTACACTCGATCTTCTGCAGAAATCTAGACGACGGCTTGAACGGTTTTATTACACGGATTTTCTTGCTCATAAATACAAAATAAATATAACTATAGCTAACTGAAGACTATTTCGAAAGTCGTTCGTGCGCGGCTATTAGCTTTTTTTTTATCTCACTTTAATAAAAGTTGTACGTGGTGAAACTTTCAACCAACTAAACGGATTACTATGAGGTTGAGTGCTGAAAATTAAGCTAAACTATATCTACGATCTAGTCATTACATCACAGCACATAAGGACCCCTTAAAATATCATCAGTGGAGAATATCAATAAAATGCCAATCGCCCCTTATCAAGATATCTATTGACGGTTAAAATCACTAAAGAATGCCTGAGAATCAGCAGATACCTCACACACCTTTTGTACAAAACAAAAAAAATTCGTGGAATTCTCTCTACCTCTGGAAATCCAAACAAATATTTACTAGAACTTCGGTACATACAGTACGAATATCGATAGCGTGTGTCCAGGGAGAATGATGGTTGTTCCTACAACCGGACCATCGTGAAAATGTTGTGGAATCATTCTTTCTTTTTAAGGATGAAATGCCCACGATTGTTTAAAATAGCTAATAACATACAAATTATTAGTAAGTGTTTCATTTGTTATGAAACTCAAATTAGCTATATAAACTTGGTAACACAAACCACTATATCATTTCTGTATTTTGTTTACGAGGCGCCACAACTGAAATATATGTTGCATTATCTAAATTAATGAAATAACCAGTTATATTATAACCATTACTCCAAACGCGGTGCTGATGTTTTCGAGGCCATGTTTGTTTGTCCTATTCTTCCCTTTGCTTAAGGATAAAGCAGTTTCTTCTTAAAGACAGGAGCTGGTAATGTCAGCAGGACCCATAGGATTTGTAGTATATTAACGCAAATATCATAATTATATTTAGGACTATTCATACCGTATCATAAATACACTGATGAGTTAGATCTCAAGATATCATGTGGATGCATTGCCATTTTTCGAAATGCAGAATTAAGGTACATATTTAATGTAATATATTTCGTAACAAATGAAACGTTTTTAAAAATTCTACTCCTCAGTATTGCATAAATGCGAAAAGAAAACCATTAACTTGCATTTACGTAGTAGAAATAATCATTTTCCTAAGTTAATTGGCACACTACTCTGTTGACCAGTTTAGGTGTTCATGCAAAACTTCCTGATAAAATTGGTTCCCCGTGCGATTAAATTTAATAGCCAATTTATTCGATCCTGATGTAAATACAAGTACACTCGATCTTCTGTAGAAATCTAGACGACGGCTTGAACGATTTTATTACACGGATTTTCTTGCTCATAAATACAAAATAAATACCATTTTGGCCAAAGGCAGGCCAGTTCATGGCCACGGACGGAAGAAGAATGAGGGAAACAGTCCTCAGGACAGATGAAAAAGGTTGAAGAATGCGATGAACAATATGCAGTGTCACAAAAAAAATAAATAAAAAATAAATAAAATAAAATTGAGGCTGTTTCTGTGGACTGGCTCCATCCTTCTGCCCGTCTCAAGTATGATATAGGTTCATCTGAGGAAGCATGTAGGCAAGAGGAAATTCCAGATGGCACTGTTGAGATAAAGGCTGAGAATTGACTAGAGCTAGAATGTGGGCCACGTACTGACTGCCTTGGGATTGTGTCCTGCAAAAAGACATTAAGATAATTAAGAATTATTATGACAATATTGTAATAATTTTATGTTTTTATAAATGAACAATCCACTCTTATTTTAAACTTTGAACTTTCAAATGATTTGTTCCCAATAGAAAATATAATTTAAGTGATGCCACCGCACGTTAAATGCTACGATATAGTATTTCTGCATTAAGCAAGTAGAGCAACCTCTCAACAACCCCTACAATAACAGCAAAATTCCATACTGCTCATTTATCAGGGTATAGTTATTTTAATAATAAATAATAACTGATAACTCTGCCTTTCAAAGATAGGTCGTATCACTAGGTTATATCTGATAATCCTATCATTAACTCGGTCACAGGATTTCACAAGCTGCCATTATCAGTTTCGCACATGCTCAGTTACACAGTATAGTTACTAACAATGGATGCAGTTAACCTAATAAAGTATCAAGGCAGTAGGAACATAATATAAAATACTACAAGGAAACTAACTGTATTAAAAACATAAACAAGAGTTCACACTATGAGGATTTTCATGAAAGAAACCTCAAAGGGAACAAGAACGTAGTGCGCTGCATTTCAGGCAAATTCAGTTTTTATTTTAAGTTCCTCGAAATATTTTCTTTTCGGTGATTAATAGAAGTGAAAAGTAAATAACTAATTATCTTGTTACCAGTTAATTACCAATGAACTCTATAATAATATACGGAAGTAACTGATTTCACTTCACTGCATATACCTCACAATGTAATATTCTCAGTTTTTGGGATTTTAGTTATTTACTCTTGGCGTTTTGTTAAAAAACGAAATACAATATGTGTTTCGTGTTCTGTTATTTAATAAAATAAACAAATAGCGGCTGATAAATAAAAACGTAATATGCAGTCAATATTTCTGTAATGTTATTTATTTGTTTCGTTGGACCTTAATAAATATTAAAATACTACGTTATTTCCCGTTTCTGCTGAGATTAATATACTGCAATAAACAAATGGTAATAATTCATGATTATTACTATTATTAATATTATATGTTTAATGAATTTATAACAAAAAATCAGATCTTCAAAAAGCAACGACTTCCATATGCAATCTCCTTTAAAATGAGAATTTCTTTTCTGTGCAATCGCCATATTGCCCATTCATTCTTATAATCGGCTCAAGGCAATAAATATAGCATCCAGTACTTTAGCTACAATATACGGTATATACGTAGCCTATTGTATGAAAAAAAGGGAAATACTAATTGCAGGATTTATATTTTTATGATTTAATAAAATCAAACAAGTGGGATGACTCGACAAATCTTTCTAAAGACCCAAATAAAACAAATTCATGAAAATACTTCCACTGGAGTCGAGTTGTTGGATGCGGATTACCTGATGGACAGACAGACAGACAGACAGACAGACAAACAAACGAACGTGAACACAGTAAGTGTTTCATGCATATGCACATAAAAATTAAGAAAATAATGCAAAATAGCTTCTATAATTCAATTATGTAGTCTGCCACACACAATGGCTGGATCTTTTTGAATACTTCTTTTACACAGAAATCTGCTGGGATCATGTACGTTAGATTTGCATGTCTAGCAGCCATCCGCGAGTAAGTTACTATCTAATATTAATATTTTAAAAATAATAACTTGGTTGTGCTTTTAACTTGTATGTTTTGCATGTAAATATACACGGAGAAATGTGAAAATTTAAGCACTTAAACCAGTAGATTAAAATCTGTCTTTAAATTCTTAAATGTTGTTGTTGGTTTAGGGATTTATTAGGCCCGATGACAATTGGGGGGGGGGTTAGACAGCCGATTTTGCAGCATTGTCAACTAATTCATTTCCTGGAATTCCCATATGTCCAGAGAACCAGCAAAGGTGTATGCTTTTTCCAATTTCGGAAAGTGTATGCAAAGAGTAGTTTATATCCTTTAAGGCTGGGTGGTTAATATTAATGGTGTTTTCCTGGGCTTGAAGTGCACTTAAAGAATCTGTAAAAAAATATACCATTTTCAATACCGATATGCTTCAGTGCAATCTGAATTGCCATTAGTTCGACAGAAAATATACTGAACTCATGGCAATTCATAGGCCAATGAGATGTTCGGAAAAACTGCGGCAATTCCACATGGGCCTCATTCTTTGATCCGTCGGAATGCACAACCACGAAGTTGGAGAACTGATCCACTACTGCATAATAAAGTTGTAAGAAATTTTCTTTATGTAATGTAGATTTATTCCATTGATGGAGGGATAAATCGCATGAAGGTGAACTAATGTCCCAAGGAGCACAGGAAATTGGAAGGGTATTTGCAACATTATTTAAAGACAGATTAGTTCTTTTGAAAGGTACTTTATTCGCATACCTAATGGTCGGTTAGCAGAAGGGTGGTTTCGGTATAACATGCTGCGTTGGTGGGTGAAAAGTATCTGCCAGTTTGGGTGTTCAAGCATAGAACTAATTTTATATGCATAGCGTAATATAAGTTGTCTTCTGATAGAGATAGAGGGGGGGTTCATGCGCTTCAGCATATAGACTATGTATTGGAGACGTGTGATATGCTCCTATGGCAATGCGCATTGCAGTATGATGGATATGGTCAAGCCAGCGAAGGAGAGTAGGTCTTGCTGAGCTCCGTATTCAAGCTTTGATCTGATTAAGGCTCTGTATAATCGTATCAGCTCTCCACTTAGTTAGTGGGAGAACCCGGATTATATTTAGCTTTTGCTGACAGGATATTCTTAGTTTTTTTAATATGCTCTAAAAAGGTAAGTTTATGCTCTAATGTATATCTAAAAACCGTATGTTGGGATTAACATTAACTGCTATTGGTTGCCCATTCAGTTGTAGTTCAGGATGTGGGTGAAGTTTATCTTGGCGGCAAAAAGGGATGTGGACAGAGTAGAAATCCATTAGTTTGTGCCCATGAACTGATCTTAGTTATTGCCCCTTGTAACTGTCTTTCAACAGTATTCGTGTTTTTTGCATGACACGAAATTCTAAGGTCATCTACAAATAGTGCTGTATCAATAGAGTTTGGAATTTGTTCGGCAATGGTGTTTATTGCAATCATGAAAGAGTGTAGCGCTGAGTGCATAGCCTTGCGGGACTCACTCTTCTTGTAAGAACACTTGGGATAATGAAGTTTTAAAACTAACCTGAAAAGTGCGTTTATTTCTTAAATGAATACAAATAATTCTTATTGTGTTACTTTCACAGAACTTCCTCTACCAATTTGAAGCGGTACAAGAAGAATCAGAAATGGCCGAAAATTATCTTATTACTTTAAGAAATTAGAGGCAGAAAATTTAAATACTTCAACCTTCTACGCAGATTGAAATATTTAAATTTTTGCTTTTCTCCAAATGTTTTCTGGATCTGCTGTAATATAAAAGTGAGTCAAAATTCGCACTAACTTACATTAGAATTTTACTTTTCTGACTGTCCAAGCATTGTGGCTGTCCCGAAGATAAACAGAATCTAAATTGCTTGTATCAGATCAGCGGTAATAGTTTTCCTAAAATCTCATCCACTTTTTCATTCAGCTACCTACCAATGGTTTCTGTTTTATCAAGGTATTGCTGATGTCTCAGTTATTGTGAAAGGTCGTCATTAACTATTTGTGGCGACATGCACTTTTGCTTCTTCGATGCGACGTGATACAATTATATTTTCATCGAAATTTATAGGCAATCTAAAATTTTTCCAATTAATCTTTTAAAACTGTCATCTCATTAAGGATTGTTGTCGTTATGGGCGTTTTACTCGGCAGGAACAACGCAGGCCATGATGTGTATAACTTTTGAAAATCAGTTGAGCAGGTTTCTACTATTACATAATTTATTAGGCTTCAGATTGAATTATAACGTCATCTGTTTTAAGAAGAGAATATCCTTGACAGTTCTGGTTCATTAGCTAAAATTTAACTCCCGGGATATGCAGAATTTGTAGTAAATTTCAAGAATAAAGTTGCTTGTCGTAGTCTGTCATATAAAGAGCATTCTAAAATGATATGCCAAGGCAATAAGTTCAGTCCATACAATTTGAACATTGGGGATCAGAAGCTTTAAGTAGATGCGGCCCACCATTAGTCCTCTAGTACAACTGCTTCATATCTACTGTTTCGAAAGTGTTGGTTTCCCAATATTTCAGGCTTGGTTTTTGATGTTTTCAGAACATATATTTTTATAAGATAATTATGTTTTAAATTTTATTGAAGTAATTTTGCTATGAACGACGCTCTCTTCCCCTCCAAATAAAAGGCATTTAATTCTTTTATAATTGAGTTAAATGAATATATGCAAAACAATTTCTTGCTTTTATGCATCCTTTCAAAAGATTCTGTTCTGTTCCTTTCCATTGGGTAATAACTATATTCCAAAGTATTGACACGTGTCTCAGTCCTTGCCTATTCTTCTACAGCTTGTATCTTAAGCTTTAAACAAATCTGCTTCCTACATAGTGCAAGCGAAAACATTTTTTTAACTCTATATTTGCTTTAAGTACCATAATTTAATATTAAATACATATTTTACCTTATATTTATGTATTAAATGTCAGAATGTTTGTTTTTATAGCAAACAGATCGCCGTGTTTCTTACATTCGTAGTAAGAATTATTTTAAACGTTCTCTTCATAAATTTCAGCTTGATTCACTCACTCAATTCCAGTCTTTAAAAAAATACTAAAAGTTAGATGTATGAAAAACTGTATTCAAATTTTATATGCTAAATTATTCGAGGACATATATTTTTCTTCTTTCGTACGTGTTTACTTTTTAAGCGAGCATTCTGTATATTATATAAGTATACCAGACATATTACTTGCATTAAGTGCAAATTTTAGAATATTTCCCTTTTTTGGGATTATTTTAAATAAAGTACAACCGAAATCAAATCCCGTTGCCGACCCTTCTTAGAGAACGGTATTTACATCATTTGGGGGCGCGCAGATATTTCGTGATTGAGTTATAAAAACTCACCAATGTTTTGATAAATTATGCTCCAGCGCCTTCGTCCTCTTCGGCACCTCTTGTTAAGAGTTGAGCGAACTTTTTGATGTCAATCATGCCTTCCTTGTCAATTGGAGCCTCATTGAATGCTTCAATGGCCTATTTTTTAAAAGAAAAATTAAATATAATATATATGCTGATCGTCTTTAATGATGCAATTTTCATATTAAATTAACAATTATTTAATTTTACACTATTTTATAATAAAAAGGGACACAACTGGGATGAAACAGGATTGTTGAAAAATCATAATATTATTCGATTTTTGTTTCGCTGGCGCAAAAGCGACTAAGGCTACAGTGACCGGCCGAAAAATAATCAAACACGACAAGATCACAGTGGCAGAAAGGAGGAATCTGGTTATAGGAAAGGAAAACAAGTTCTAATTCCATTTTTGTTGATGTTGACAAGAAGCAAGAATAGCCAAAGGTTCTACCGCAAATCAATTAGCAGCGGGTGCCCTACATAATAACGAACTTACTAAGCCAGGGAACAACTAATTCTCTCATCGCAATCAACAAACTATCCAAAATCTAACGCCATGCTCTAACCATTTCGATGGAATTTGTGGTAGCAGCACAGTCTTCTGACTGTGCTGCTACACATAGTTTGCTCTTACTCGTGGTTTTTACTGGGTGTACTAAGCTTACGAAATAACTGTGCTTGTTAATAACATTAGCGTTATCCACAGGAACTACAGAATTACTGGGGTCGGTTATTACTTAATACACAGGTCAGTGTTCATTCAAATATTATTGTTTAAGTGACAGAGTGCCCTAGGTGCTAAAACTACGGTTCTCAGTCTCATAAAAAGACTGCTTTTTAGTAAATGTTTTTGCTAAGTAATCCACTATATTTTGTAAAGTGGACCTTGCAATTTGTATTTAGTTCTCGTGGAAAGAAGCTATTAATATCTCCCTTTTTTAAAATATTATAAATGATCCCACGTCGTCTAAAGGATATCTACTTAACCAGTGACATGCAATAACATTCAACGATGTTCAATATATCAAATGTTACAAAGAATAGCTGGTTAATAATATTTTAATATTTCCGCTGAAATGTGAATATTTAAAACCATTTATAATACGTATAATATAAACGATGAGGCGGCCAGGTAGGAATAAAAACATGGAGAGATGTACACACACGAGCGCTGAATTAGAATTACGCGACCTGCGTACTTCATAATTTTGAGACCTACACTGTGCTGCCACTTTATTAGGTACACCCCCCTGCTGTGCACACATATGGTTTGTCCCTCAACGTTGCAAGTCACATGACCATAGTTGTGGATATAAATGCAGCAGAACAACCTTTGTAGTATCTGTTGTTTGTTGTTATTTGGTTTTTAGGAGCATTAGCAACTAAGGCCACATTGCTCCGTGAATATGCGGTGGTCATTCCCTGACCTTTCCGCATCCTCCGTATTTGGTGGTGACGGGCTCGAACCCCGGTCTAATCAAGAAGCGTGTGCTACGCACTGCTGCTTCTTCCCACCTGGCTACGGAGGCGCCTTTGTAGTATCAGTCAAGCGTTCAAACCGTAGCAAGAATGGGGAAAAGGAGTGATCTAATCGACTTCGAACGTAGCATGGTAGTAGGTGCAAGACGTGCTGGACAAAACATCTCTGAAACGGCACTTCTCCTGAGGTTTTCACGCACCACAGTTGTTTCGAGGGTGCATCAAGAATGGTGCAACGAACAGAAAACATCCTCTCAAACAGACGGGCTACAATATCGCACATCACGTCAGAATACAACCTTAGTGCGCAGAACAAAATATCGCAACGGACCACTAGTCGCATTTTGTCGCGAATGGGCTATAACAGCCGACGGCCACAACGCGTACCTTTGTTATCAATGAAGAACAAGAGGGCACGCCTCCAGTGGGCACAGCAACACCAGCACTGGACTATTGAGGATTGGAAAACAGTTGCTTAGTCTGACGAATCGAAGTTCCTGGTGCATCATGTTGATGGAAGGCTCAGAATTTGGCGAAAACAACATGAGTCCATGGACCCGTCATGTCTGACGACTACTGTGCAAGGTGGTGGGGGCAGCGTTATAGTGTGTGGAATATTTTCTTGGCACACATTGGGTCCATTGATTCACGTCTGAATACCACATCGTAGCTAAACATCGTTGCTGACCAAGTGCATCTGTTCATGTTGACATTTTATCCTCAGTCAGATGGTTACTTCAGGCAGAATAATGCGCCGGTGCACAAAACTCGAATCACTGTTGAATGGTTCCAGGAATATGACAATGACTTTTCTTTGCTGCAGTGGCCCTCAGTCCACGGATCTCAATCCTATTGAACATCTTTGGGATTATCTGGAAATGGCTGTTCGCTGCAGGCCTACACCTCTGTCCAATTTCAAAGAAGTGCGTGACACACTCATGCCTGCACGGTACTCCATTCCTGCAGAACGTTTTCAGAATCTTGTTCAATCCATGCCTAGACAAATTCAGGCTGTTTTGAAGGCAAAAGGAGGCTCAACACGCTGCTCGGTAGGTGTACCTAATAAAGTGGCAGGACAGTGTATATTATGATAATGAAAGAAGACAGCCCTGTTTAATTGATACGGGAATTAAAATAATAAAAAATAGCCATTTTAATGCAGCATATTAAAAGCTTAAATTTCGCTAAGCAAATTATAATTTTGCTTAGATTTATTTTAGGAAGCCTTATTTGCTCAATATGATCTTACTTAACGAAGAAGCTTATCCTTACCTCATCTTCGCTGAACTTCTCTCCCCATGTCATCAGCGCATGCTTGAGGCTGGAAAAAAAAAGATTTTTTTCTTATAAGAGTACGTAATTCTGTAACGCCTAAATCAAATATTAAAATGTACTTTTGTTTATGAAATTACTTTTACAAATGCTATCAAGATTTCATTACGCGATAGCATGTTGGAATTTTTTTTTAGTTGTTCGAATATGTTTTCATTTTCCTTCAGTCGATTAGTTTTTTGTAATTCATTCTACAGTGTCGCAACAAAAAAAAAAACTATGCAGCATTTCAAAATCAATAAAATTAATTATTATTTACAATTAAGAATTAAGTGCGTACAATTTGTAATCGTTTGCTGCAGAACAAGCAAGTTTATAACAATATTTATAAAACCGATATAGAAAATGTAGTCTAAAACCAAAATGCGTTATATGTTGAAAATGAAAAATATGTTAACGTTATCCTTAACATTACAGAAAATCAATGCGTAATTACTTTTGGGACACCCTGTATATTTATTTATTTTTAAAGTTGATTTCATGGCTAACGCCATTAATTCAAAAATCATTTCCATTTTACTGACCGGTTGCAATTTAAGATTCTGTATACAAAATATAAAATACTAATCAGGCAATCATTAAATAAATATGTAAAAATATTTTTCCTAAGTTATTTGAAACCGTGTTAAGATCTTTTATTTATTAGTTTTCTGGTAAATATACTAAAAGTGATTTTCCAAAGAAAGGAAGTCATTTTAATTAGTTAGAATTTAATTATTTCTCCTCCAGAAAATAGCTTTAAAGTTATCATTACCTAAACTGAAATACTGTACTTCTCGATTCAATTATCTGACTGAATTGCCCTTCCAAAATAAATAGAATTCTGCTTTTATACTCCTATGATCAGAGATTAGAATTAGTTATGTTCAATAATTGTATTCATCAATCATGTGAGCTTCTAAATACAGTCAACTCGACTCGTGTTCTACTACAATCTGGCACTGACCACTCGGCTAGTTAAATATAGAAATGAGATACTCACGTTTCCTCCTTGCATTTCCCGTCACCCTCATCATAGAGGTTGAAGGCCTTGATGATGACTTCCTCTTCATCGGTACCTACAAATATTACGTTCATTTTAATTTTATTATCTGTAAATAATGCTTCTGAATTTCAACCTTTTTTTATTTAATGTGAATTTGGGATTTGGAATAATGTATATTAGAAATACATTATTATTTAAAACTAATTGAAAATTTAAACAATTAAGTTCTGTAATATGGTTTTTTTTATGATATTCGTTCAAGATAGCCGTATCCGGGGCTGGGATATGTTGTTAATTTTATGGGATCCCTTTCTTTTGTTTTAGCTGTGCTGTAACCCTTTTGGAAATGATCGTTGCTCTTTTGTGAAGAGGTCCGGGTGAGTCACATTGCGCACCCTTACTCCTATCTGCGCGATCCTACTTTTATTGCTCCTTGAAGTTCTTTAAAGCTAGTCGGAATAATTCTTTAGACTGAATTGTTATTAGGATTTAAAAACTGGAGTTAAAAAGCAGGGGGAGTTAACACATCAACCTAGTTGAGGCTTGGCTGCTGTGGAATAGTTAAGAGTTTATATAGTTGTAGCAGTTTTCGAAAAAAAAATAGGAATTACGAGAGTTTTGTGTTATCACTATGGTAATGATAATAGTTCTTGTATATTCGAGAAAAAACAAAAGTAGAAGTGCGAGGCATTATTGTACACGGCATACTCAACAGGTATATGCTGTACAGCAAGTTGTGAGGGGCAGTGCGTACAATTTGTAGAATCTTCCACTAGAAAAAAAAATTAAATTAAAGGATGTGTGAGCCGAATATGCCCCATTCCGGGCTCTAGCTAGGTACTTTTTAAGAACAGCTTAATCGAAAAATGAATAACATTCCCTCTTTCAAAGCGATCGTCAACTCCACAACTGAAATGGCCATTTGGTGTATTGGGTTTGCAAGTTAGTATGTTGGGCGCGCAACTCCGTATAGCGAATAGATTCTCATGTACACTGCTGTTGATGCTTGGATCTGCGACCTCACTATTTGCAAATATGGCTGGCGACAGTTCCCTTGTACCTCTGTGTTAAGAGCGGTTTTTATGACCTCTGGACTACATCGCAGTAAGGTTAAATATATTCCAAATTAACAGTAGTTTCTTATGCTTCTAAATAAAACACTATATGCTCATTAAGGCGAATCTTGAGAAAGTGAGCTCAGTAGTTTCATGTACTACCACAGTTATGACTGCAATATCGGGGTTTAATGCAAGATGGACTGCAAAGGAATTGAGAATGTTCTCTTGCGTATGTTTAATGTGACGAATGTGGAATTAAATTTAAGAGTGGACTGCAAATGACTATTAATGACGAGGACTTATTCTTAACTGATTGAGGAGAATAAACCTGCAATGCAAGACACTCACTTTGTAAGGTATTTTGCCTCACGTTTTGCATTCTGTATGATATTCTGAATTGTAAAGTAGTACCATAATAACTGTGTGAAACTGTACTGTAATTGGTAGGGCTGGTGAACGTTGGCTGAGACCACCTAATTAAATGAATAAAAACATGTAGAGATAATGTAACCACCAGTCAAGTCCTACTTCTTAAACTATCTATGTGATATCAGCTTATTATACAGTAATCATGGCTCCATAAGGCCTTATAGTCATCTGGGTTATACCGGGAAATGTTTTAAATGGCTTAGAGTATCATACATGAAATTGCAAATATGTACTAAGACAAACTGGTTACTTCAAGGCTGTCTTATAATTAGACAAATACATTTAGCTTAAGAAATACATACTCTTATATCATAAGATTATGGTTTAGGCATCTTGCCTGGACACCTAATGAATACTTAGACTTGACAACCAATTTGTGATTTTAGAATCGGACGCTGACACAGGCTGATCGCTAAACACAACCAACATAACTCATCACAGCACATTACGCTAACGTATTCGCCTACTAATTGGCTTTGCTGATACAGTATCCTTTGGGGTTGCCAAAAGTTAGCCGGAACTACCTCGTAAAATTACAACGACCATACTCACATAAGAATAGCACAGAAACAGAATTACAGATTGCATGGGAACGTGTGGGCTACTGTAAAAGCTAGAAATCTGGAAAAACACAGGAATTAACAATTTGCTTTGGGAAAAATCACCGAAATTTATAATTTTATCAAGGCAATTCGGTAAAATTTCGAAAAATCAAAAAACATCTTTCTTTCGCACTATTACCACTGACACATTAAATCCTATTATTTGACAGTTCGCTTGGGTGAAAGCCCATTTGTGAATTTCATTATAAGTGTTTCCATTATAAATTATTATATCGGGAGCTTCGAATATAGTGAATGTATATTCCAGACAACCTTGCGGGGAAAATATATCCCCTCCTCCGTGCCCTTGTTTAATAACCGAAAAAATAACTCAAGCAAAAAATTATCATTGCTTCTCTTTACCGATTTTGAAACATTTCCGCAGGGTGGGATATTCACTACATTCGGAATACAGTGAATTATGTACAGACAACCTTGCGTGGATAAAAGATATATTTCCCCTTTGTCATTATTTTAAATATTTCCCCATATTAAATACTAGGTAATACAAAGTGCCACGGATTTGGAAACATAACACAAATAACGTATTTGTTGTTATTATATAACATTAAATCATAGCTGTTTATGGTGTGAAGATAACTTTTCTAAAAATAAATAAATAGCTTTACTTATTTTGAGTTGCTAGTTATTAGAAAACATTTTCATTCTTTTACCAAAACGAAGCTGGATTATTAGATCGGTAAAAGTCAGAAATAAAGGGAAAAACTGTTCATATTTGGTCGGACTTTTTCCAAAACAAAAAAAGTCTTCAGACTTTGTGTGTCCCTCTTTTAAAAATCTCTGCTGCTTAAAAAGTAAATTTTAGCATGTGCGAAAGTGAGAACTACCACTTCTATCATTAGAGATATCTGTATACTACTTCTGAGAGGCCAGTGTATGTTTATACAATTTTCCATTTCAGGAGTTCCACAAGGAATTTGCGACCCTAATCTTCACCGAGGGGTAAAGTTACAAATAGTGCTGGTCAGGCTTGGTATTTTGTTGCGTATAATGGGCACCAAAACTTAAATTTTCAGAGTCCAAGATCTGATAACTGTTTATCTCTCTCAGAGCAAAATTAAGCACTGCCCACGTATAAACGTGAATACAATTTCTATAGCACTAACATAAAATTCTAACTTGCTCATATATTAGAATTAGTAGAGCTAAAACAGAAATAAAAATTAACCTCACCAAACATCAGCAGAATTTTGCACACATTAAAATGATAATATTCCATCCTTATGCTTCAAAATGACATAATTATTCGTTTATAATGCATTTAAAACTAATCGCTATTCGGAATATTATTAGAGAGTATTATTTCTGATAACTCTTAATTTGTTCTTGGGCTTATTAAATTAGTACAGCACAAAGACGAGTCAACACCAAGACAGCACCAAGCCTAGCAAAATAAACTACACGCGATAGAGAGAATGTCGTGACATTTGTACAATTACTTTAAATGTTTTCTTATGTGAACAGTAAGCTTTCCATATATTTGAACACATTAATATGTATTGAAATGACATCAATTGAAAAGTAACTTTCCAACGCATTAAAAATCTGAAAGCCTGATAACGAATCCATTTGTGATAAGGAATTTAAACAGTTCGAAATTAATTTCAAAGAGATAGAAATATTTCATCAGTGATAACGTGCTATCTAATAATGGTATCCGCTTCATCAGTATTGACTTCTTCAAAGGCAGGATAAACATTAAATGCGCATTACCAACTGATACGTGAAAATTCGATAAATGATGAGAATATGAAGTGCAGCGACAACTAAAAATAATGTTATAAATGGCAACACATTTCTGTGATAACGCTAAGAATGTGTGGTTCTACTAACCTGAGATTCTGTCACCAAAGATGGTTAGGAACATAGTGAAGTTGATGGGGCCAGGGGCTTCAGAAACCATGGAATCCAAATCTGCATCGCTTACCAATCGGCCTATAAAGATAATAATACAGAAAATTATGAGTGATTAGCTATGCATTAGAACGTCAACAAGTAGTTTAAATATTACAAAGCTTACACTTGTTAATCAAAACTTACACATATAATAATTCATGTTTAATAAAAAAAAAAAAAAAAAAACCTTACAAACTACGGAAATATCGACTAATATCAACATTATTATATCCGTAGCTATACAACTAATAAACTTCATAACCTACTTAATAGATAATTTGAAAATTTTAAGATCCTCTTTTGAACTTTGGCTAACATCTTCATTCATTAACAAGAAATACATGTAACTTTGGTTACGTTCTCTTTTAAATTCAATCGCCATGCATTTAATTATGAAATGCGCATGATTGTCCTATTTTTAGTTCTGTATTCTACATTAATTCCTGAGAGTTTTAAAGTACTTTATATTTTTTTGCAAAGAACCAAAAAAAATAAAGGTTGTTGAATGGAAAAGCCAAAAAAAAAAAAAAAACTCCACTGACTGACACGTATGTGAAAACCGATACATACGTGGCGTAGTAATACATGTTCTACTTTTCTAAGCTCCAGTTATAACATAAGAGCTTTCAGACACAGCGGCGTCCCATAGGGAAAATACTCGCCGAATATTCACCTATTCGAGGGGGAGGGGGTAAAATGCACTTCTGCATGTTTAAATCGCATCCGCCCACATCGACTTAAAAACATTTTGTGAGTACCGTACGATGTTAGCTTCTCTTTATTGTGAACAACAGCTGACAGTTTCTGATCACATACACGAGCCTGCTATTTCAATATCCAGCTTTTTTTTTTTGTTATTGTTTGTTCGTCTCAAAATCTTTATCAAAAATCGAAGCCTTTCCCTTTTAAGGCTAAAAATACAGTAAAACCTCATAAGACCGCCATCCTCTGGAATACAGCACGTTCCATTTTGAAAATTCCCACTTCTATAAGGTTATATAAAGTATTCAGGGGTCATTTGTTATTTTTTTATTAGATAATACAGTAACTCTGATCTCTATAATCGCCACAAAACGCCATTAAGCAAAATTTCAACCCGGATTGATCTAGTGAGTAATGTACTTGCCTATAAAAAAAGTGTTAGATTATTTTTTAATGTGGGGTATAAATAGTGCGATATGATTTCAGCAATTGAATCATCTTAAAAACGAAATACATACCACTGTACTATTAAGTACGATACTGTGATAATGTCCCGCAAAACAGAAAGAAAAAATTTTAATAATCAGTTTAATTAATAATCATTTTAAATGGTCTTTTCATAAAGTTAAGGATTTTTCGGGTTTACTGTAAACTTTCCAATTAACCAAAATTTTACTATTCCCGAATAAACGAGGCATCTGTTTTTTTTTTTTTTTTTTTTTTCAATTAAAATTATCTAGGGAAGTAAAGTTTTGTTGCTTTAAGGCTGAAGTAACTAATGTCACAAGAAGTAATTTGAAGGCACGAGCTGGTAAATCTAAACTTCTTTCAAGGACATTTAATTCATTGGAGGCTGAAAACACTGGAATGAAAATTCTGCAATAATTTAAAAGGTTAACCCTACCTTAAAGAGAAACTTTGGACGTTTTGTATTAGGAAAGTGAAAGAATTTAATGATAGCAATATCTCTTAGTTGGTATCAAAATAAGAGATCATCATATAGGTATATGAACAAGAAAGAAACGATCATTATTTTCTTAGAAGAATGCATGGATTTCTAAAATGAGCGAGGTCACTTTCGTTTCGCTATTAATTAAATTCACACGCATTTTCATCAGTGTTGTGTCCACAATGACATGTTCAAATAAAAAGGGAAAAATTATTAAGGAGATATGAATTTTAACGAAGTAGAATAGTTGTGCAAAAGAAAAGAGAGGTAGCCAAGCATATAAATAATTAAAATCTTCAGTGCCTAACAGAGGATAAGGTTATGTTTTATTTAATCAAAAGCGGTTCGCTTCAAGCAATTTGTCTTATCGTTTAGTATCCCTTTAGACACTTACCTAGGGAATCAAATGTTGCCCGGATGTCATTCTTGGAAATGAAGCCATCTTTGTCAGAATCGATCAACTGAAACGCCTGGAAATTGTAAAATCATCACACTATTAAAATCAAGAAAGAACATATTAAAAAGACAAATTTTTAGAAATTGCTTTTTTGGATAGAGAAATGTAATTGAATCGTAGTACAGATATTCCATGTATATCTCCATTTTCATTGAGAATGAACTAGTGAATAAAATTCTAAAAACAATAAAATTTGTGACTGTACCAGTAGTGCAATAAACATCTGAAATGAGAAACTTAATTTCTATAGGATATTTAACATTAAAACGAAAAAAGCATTAAAACGAAAAATTATAAGCGCAATTTCGAGTCATTTCCCTCCGATGAACACTATCGAAAGAGTTTTAAAATTGCATATTTTAGGGCCATTGAAGGTTTTATGATAAAGTAGTTAAGTCATCGAAGGAATAGTTTTACAAAGGCGGATCAATAAGTAATACACAATTACTCACACACGCGTTTGGGATGTGCAGTTCTTACTACCAATTACCCATTAACATAATATTATTTTGCTGGTGTTTTAAGATCTGAAAATATGGATGGACAAAGTGACAGCCTTTTCCGGCAGTGGTGTGTGATGGAGTTCCTGTACAAAGCGTGTAATCAATGGTTACATCTATCCATAGAAAACTCCTGGCAGTCTACGGGGACCAGAGAATTGATCGAAGTAATACCAGAGATGGCTCCAACATTGGAAGGCGATTTCGACATAGCAAGAGCTGGAAGGCCAACGTCTATCACAAATAGTGAAAACGAACTCATTGAGCTGCTCATTCGAAATAACAGTTGTATAACCACGAGCCAAGTGATATACGCTGCGAAAATGTGAAAGGGAACAATGTTGACCATCATCGACAGACCTGTTAGAGAAAAATCTGTTCTCGGTGGTTGCTTAAGCTGCTTACACGAGCAATTGCTACGAAGAAAGAGATTTGTGAATATCTTCTGGAGAGGTTTGGTGCTGGCGGTCCTGAGTGTTTTAAATTGATCGTCACACGTGATAGAGCATGGCTCACAAACCATGAAATGGTCACAGCCGACATCACCTGTAAAAGACAAGCCAAAACTTATGGCGACCATATGGAATCAAAATGGCATAATTTTTATCGATTTCTGGTAAAGTGCAACAATACCAAATCTTAATCGAGCTCTGAAAACCAAAAGACCTGACCTGAATCTGAAGGACATCACGATTCATCAAGATAACGCAAAGCAAAAGGTCGCCCAGCTGGGTTCCTTAAGGTGTTTTAGAGCAATGTGGAACTCATTTCAGACATTAAACATTGAGTGTAAACCTCAGCCTCATGATTTTTACCAAGTCCATGCACTGACTGGAAAGAAAGCTGGAGAAAATGCAGCGAGTGTGGTGATCCTTACACTGAGTGATATTTTTATTGAAAGATTGTATTTTATGTCAATTATTGTTACAATATCTCAGATAATAAAGATGCTGCACCTTATAGTGCGTTACTCATTGAGCCTACCTTGCATATACAAATATATCTATATATATACACACGCACAAACGCCTTTGAGAGACTTATAGCGTGAAAGATGCATAAACGAACTTTTCAGACTGCTCTATTAGTGGAGGTTTATTTGGTGTTTTATTGCATTATTTATTTCTATTATAATGCACCAGTTCTTAGGATTTATCGTGTATTAATAAACGACAGTACATCTTCAAGGATCGGCTTGCATGCTTTCCACGCTAATAAATTTAGAAGAACTAACAGGAAAACTATTCCTTCCATTTGTGATTGGTTAACCATTTCCTCCATAGAACAATCCATTAAAATTTGATCGTCTCCGGTAGAGTATGAACCTGGACTTTTCCAAACGTGTGACACATGGAGAGCGAACTATACTTTCATGGAATGTAATGTGAAAAATTCTTTTAAGGTTGTGGGGGTATTTTTGCAAGTAGTTTTGTCAATTTCCTACCTATAAGATCCGCCATTTGTAATTAGACGCGGTTTGACAGCTGTTTGGATACGTTTATACTGGATACTATTACACGTGTGTGTGTGTGTGTGTGTGTGTGTGTGTGTGTGTGTGTGTGTGTGTGTGTGTGTGTGTGTGAGAGAGAGAGAGAGAGAGAGAGAGAGAGAGAGAGAGAGAGAGAGAGAGAGAGAGAGAGAGAGAGAGAGAGAGAGAGAGAGAAATCCTTTACACTCCAGCAAACAATATCTTAAACTGCTAATATTTCTTTCTATATGACCTATGGCACAAACTCCTGATGCCGAAAGACAGACCAACATGGGTAAAGAATGCAGGTAAAGTGTAATCATA
Organism: Mastigoproctus giganteus; assembly: GCF_048544385.1. NCBI lineage: Eukaryota > Metazoa > Arthropoda > Arachnida > Uropygi > Thelyphonidae > Mastigoproctus > Mastigoproctus giganteus. The sequence goes on from NC_143579.1 coordinate 161,691,287, forward strand.
AACCGTAACTAGCACATTCTACTCATCATTACTCTGCAACCTCTCTTTAGAGTGTAAAGGACACTTATCCACAAAAACTAGTCAACTGTGGACCTTCTCATCTTGACACTCCAAACTTTATAATCTTCCCTTCTCGAAGGTTATCTGTTGAAACCTCCTTGACATAGCTTTATGTCAAAAATAAAGAGAGTATGCACTGCATTATCGTTGCGTTGCAATATATGCTGTCAAATTGGCCGTGCGTTTAATATTGCCGCCTCTTCAGATTTATCGTGATTAAGAATGCACTCTCCCTTCGTGTAATTAACTGGTCAAGTTTTTTTTTAATTAAGTACTGTATTTAGTGCATCGTGTAACTAATTATTTTCGTATCCGATAAACCTGTTGCCTCAGGTGTAATTTTGTAGTCTTCATGCTTTTTTGTTCGATAATTCTTTTAACTGTTCACTAAGTGCCTCGAGGCTTATTTTTTGGTGTTTCTATTTAATATTCTACTTAAACTTCTGTTATATATCCTATGTAACGCCATAGACTTAAAGGCTGTGATGGTAATGAAGAAATGCAAATTCAAGCAATGTATCGTGATGTCTTCCGAGAAAATTAAACGGCTTACCTCTTTAAACTCCTGCACTTGATGTTGGGTAAACATGGCGAACACATTTGATCCTGACCTCTGGACCCTTCTCTTCTGAGACGGGGCTTTGGGAGCATCTTCACCTTCTGCTTCCTTCTTCTTACTCTTCTTCTTCTTTTCCTTCTTTTCTTCGTCTCCCTGTCAGCAATAAATATGAAAATGCTCTTCATTAAAAGTTTATAGATGTAAAGGATAACAAGAATAAAGGTATGTGCGTAACTTAATTAGCAGATTACACCAAACCATATTTAAGGTATTTTTATTTAATAGCATATTCAACCGAAAAGGGTGGTAGAATGAATCCTTCCCCCCCCCCTTCCTTTTCCAGTGAATATAGTTCACCTCTTGCACTCGGTTTTGTCTTTGGGTGCCGAATTCACGTTTTAAAGGAAGTTATCCATGTTTTTATGTTATCCATGGTTTTATGTCTTTTAATATATATTTTGTATATTCCTTAGTTTATATGCTCTTTATACTAACTGGATAAATATTTAATTTTTTTTACACGGTTTCGGTCGGTCGTGGAAATTATAGCCTGAGCTATTACAAACAATAGAAATAAAAATAATGGAAATCAGCAGTAACAAACAACCCACCAAAAAAGTTGGGACATTTATATTCAGAAAGCAAATTCAACTTCTTAAGTTAAATTATGCCATATTGCAGAAAATATTTCCTGGAACAGATTCAGGAAAGAATGTGTCTAGTCTTCAATGAATCTTGTGTCCAATATTTATAACTATAAAGTATCTAAATAGAAGGCAGAAAATCTCCATAAATAATATCAAAAAAATGATAATAATATTACCTATGGAGCGCAGGCATTGGATAAAAAAAAATTAGTTCTAAATACTTCAGAACAGAGAAGCCACTACAGATAAAAATGCAGTACTTGAGAAAAATAAACAAAACAGCACGAAGTTTAGCTCAGAAGAAATGCAAATGGACAGACAATGACATTAAGAAAATATTCATGCTAACCATCAAGAAACAATTTCTCAATTGTTTTCTTGACGGTTAGGCGTTAATATTTTGTAAATCGGTAACAAGAATATCAATTTTCTAAAGAAAATTGTTAACCTCAGAGAACCTTGAGACCGTACAATATAAAAATGGTTACCCATAAAGCAAAATGGTTGGTATGAGGGCCTGGCGGAACTACTAAGGCAAAGATGCGTTATCAAAGTTGACTTTGCATGCTATCATGAGACGGTCTTATGTTTTAGATATCTGAAGACATCATCTGGGTTTCTGTCATTCCTTTTTAAATCGATAATTTTAATTATCCCTCGACAGAGATTGTACAGTAGTTGTCTGGTTAACGAACATACTTAACAACGATGAGCTTAGCTATACTGTTTGTGATACAGTATAGACATTGGGAGGGGGAGGAGACGTAATTTCCGGGTAAAGACGGGTCAAATATGTATGACCGAAATGTGCCCTGGATTCAACTACTACTTATCGATTTTGTTTGAATCTGGAGTGTCAAAATTATGGCTTCTTCTTAATCGAGAAATTTATTGGTTAGTGTTAACCAAATTTGTAACCATTTAAAATGGCCGGTCTTTTGTAATGCTATTTATAATTTTTTTCTATTATTATTTTATAATTTGCATATATTGTCAAAAATTCTGGGTTAGCTTGGTCTACAAGGTCATTCCGTGAAATGCCAATATGGCCTTGGTTACAACAGGATTTCACTTTTATTATTATTATTATTACTACTATTATTATTGTCCTAATCGGAATTAAAAGTAGATACTGCATATACGGGGTAGATAATTTATCAACTTGTTTCAGTGATAGCTCGACACAATGCAATTCTGCAGCATAGAACATGTGGGAAATACCGCTATCCCTGTAGCATGTCTGTTTTCGATCGTAAATATGTATTTGCGCTCTCAGAAATGTCAACAGAAAATGCTATTGTGATGCCTGGATTCCACGAGCATCTAGTGAGTTCCCTCAAATGTTTAAATCAGTCATCATAGTGATGATTTACAAGTCAAAGTGGATCCATTCGATTCATTTCTTGATGTATACTGTGAAGGTGTATGCAGTTGGTTTTCAGCAGATCTTGCTGTAGGATTTTTGTTGGTTTTTTTTTTTTTTTTTTTTTCCACTGATTTTACTGTGGTTGGACTGCATTAGCTGCACATCACAAAATTTGGAATACGATAAAGGAAACTTAAGTTCTGTCATGTAATTCATTATCAGTAAAGGTGAAGTAGAGGTTCGTCACCTCCTATTACAGACTTTGAACAGTAGATTGTACACAGCTCCAAAGGCAATAACGCAAGGCACTGTGTTATTTAAAAGTCGGTGTATTATGAAAGTTTTTTCTGGAGGAGTCAAACCTGGGGAAAACATCCAATTAATGAATTCCAGCAGCATCTAATTAATGCAGAGCATAAAAATGTACAATGAAATGGTCAGAATCAGATGTCATTAAAGAGATAATCCCGAAGGTGCCTAATTTTTTCTAAGAACAGAAAGTTTTAAAGTGCATAAAGTACAGGGCTATTACAAGCTTCCCAATGCCACTGCATGTAGGAAAATGAATATATACAGGACATCATTCGAAGTTCTACCACACGTCTTCATAAAAGCTTGGAAATCTGATAACACTGTATACAGGGTGTCTCAAAAAATACACGGCATAACTTCAGGAATGAGTTCCTCATATGTAGGCAATAAAAATATTTTATATCAACATAGTTCCGGAAGTGCTTAGTTTCCGAGTTCTGAAGGTCTGTTTAAGACACTTAACTGTTCACATCACCTTATAGTAATTGTTCAAAATGTCCACCTCACATCGACGTCTCATGGACTCGCGAAGACGATGCCAAATTCCCGGCATGTTTTGTATTGTCTCACAACCTGCCACAATTCGATTGCGGAGAGTTTCCACATCAGTTGGTGTTCTCGCAACACTCTCTAAATAGTAGAACGTTGAACAGCCAGTTGCATTGCTATTCTGCGTGTTTTGATTCCAGGAGTGGCATGCACAACATCCAAAATCTCCTCCTCTACTTCAGGAGTCGTAGATCTTGGTCGTCCTCTGTCGGCAGCACGAGGTCCCATGTTCACAAAGGCGGCGATGGATACCTTCAAACGTTTTCCTGTCTGGATATCTTCGTTCTGGGAACCTTTTGTGGTACAAACGACGAGCCTCCAGAGCATTGCCGTCCGCCAAACCGCACATAAAGTGCATATCCGCTTGCTTCTGATTTGAGTACATGGTTGGGATGGAAAACCACCAGATTCTGTCAATACCTTGTGATGAAGGAAATCACCTGCGGGAGATAAGACATTCGGGTTAATAACTCGGGAACCAAGCATTTCCGGAACTATGTTGATATAAAATATTTTTATTGTCTACATATGAGGAACTCATTCCTCAAGTTATGCTGTGTATTTTTGAGACACCCTGTATAAGGGAGTATTCATGGACTAAAAGGATTCCTTCGGGAAAAATGCTTTTAACAAAGCATGAGAGTAGTTATTTCTTCTGTCACGAGCCTGGGTGGATAAGCATTAAGAAAAATCTTTCCATTCATAGTGAAAGCCACTCAAGTGTAGTGGAAAATTATGCAAGAAAGTAAGTTTATATAGAATCAGCCAACACACACACATCAACCATCCTTACCTTCCAAGAATCGGTCTAGTTCTTCCTTGAATTTATTCCAATCATCCACTTCCACAACAGATGGAATCCTGTTCCAAGTCAACAACTAGCTGGCTGAAAGCAAACTTCTACACATCTAATCCTGAAAAAATCCTACCTCAATTTGAATTTATGCCCCCCTCATGTGTGTAGTCTCAGAAAGAGAAAGAATGCCATTCACATTCAACTTACTCAAACCATTCAATGCCTTAAACATCTCAATCAGATCACCCCACAGGTGCCAGGTCTTCAGACGCTGCAATTTGCAGAACTAAGCCTTCATAGTTAAGAGCATCTTTTCGGATCTGGTTGCCCTTCTCTGCACTCGGTGTAGCAGTTCTAAATCCTTCCTAAAGTGAAGCTTCCAGACCTGTATACACTTTCTTAACCAGAGACAATGTCAGGTCTTTTATAATACGAGTGTCCTACTGCAACATTGTAAAAAAATAACGATGGAGCTAAAATAGCGAAGTTGAGTGGGTGCAATATAACATATTTCACTTCATTTAAATTTTATTTCTTTCCTTACAATTGCTAAATAGTTAACAAAAATGTAAGCACCTAAATAAAAGCCACTGTTTGCAATTTTAAAGTTCCAGTTGGAACAATATTTTTATTGTTAGTTGATATTCAATTTATTTAAGAGCAAATTGTTTGAAATTTAGCTAACCGCTTTTCCCTTTAATAATATAATGTAATACGCAGCTAATATAAACTGCATTATGTTGTGACTGACACCTTACAAAACATTATTTATCAATACTACTTCTCATTCACTAATGGTGTAATTTCTAGATGTGAGGAAAAGTAGATTAACAGAAAAACTGTCCTACAACTTTTAGTCAAATAAAAGAATCTACCAGCAATCACAGCTTAGACTTTTCCTGCGCGTGTCAGGGGGAACTCCTCGAACAACAAAGATGGAAGAACAAAATAGCTTCCAATTTTCGAACTCTTCAGCTTTCTAACTTTCAGACAAAAGGCGAAGCACAAAGCCATGTGACATCAAGACAAATTCTTCCGAAGTGTGAGGAAGTGTACTTAATGTCCATGACCTGAATGTTTCAATGAAAGAAAAACTCCCAATTTTTTTGTGTAGTTATTTATACTTTAAAATGTATCGCTTACAGAATACATTTTTACAGCGTAGAAACGCAAAAATAGAAAATGTGGATTACAAAGTGCATAATACTGCAGTATTTGGAGCATAAAATATTATCTGTGGACTTTTGTTAGGATTCATACTGGCAGGTTCTTAGCTTCATGTAGGATATAATCCCGTTTGCATTAAAGAAAGATCCATGTAATGGAAGAAGGATTTAGAACTGGTAAAAAAAAAAGAAGGATTTAGAACTGGTAAATAATAGAACAATACTACTAGACCCACAGGAAAAGTTAACTTAAACGCACCATAAATAAACTATAGACATGGTAGCTGCTATTAAGATTAATATGTATAATTCCTATTCGATTATATTGAGTTTAAAATGACTGAACTACCACATTTTATTTCATTCAGATAGTGTATATTTATTTATGCGAATATTCAAGTAACTTTTTGAGGGATACGGAAATAAAATTGAAGCGGTTGGGTTAATTGCCTCTTTTATAAGTATCCATGAGCAGAATTAAATTTTCTTATCAATATCATGTTGTGGACGCTGCTCACCAAGAAGTGCCTTTATTGTACTACGCATTTTAAATAAAAATGCACTGCTCCAAATGGAAAAGAGTATAGTATATTTAGTTAAAACGTTTACCATTCACAGAAAACAGTTTGCTTAATTTCGTACAAGCATCAGCATATTCTACCTCACCTTTTTTTCAGACTTATCCCTCTGATTGTGATATGTGCAATGAGTTGCTCTGATACTACTACTTCTTGGATTTATCCTTTTTATCAACAGTTATCCTCGACTTAACTTTTTTTTTATAATTTAATTTTGTTTCTCCACTCTTTTCTGTCCTCCCAGTCTCTATTCTTCAATTTCCTCTTTTCCATAGCTACCCTCACTCCCTCCATCCATGTGCTTCTAGGGTCTTCCTCTCCTTTTCCTTCTAGGGGGTTTCCAGTCCATTGCTTTTGAAGGTAATCTCTTTCCCACCATTCTCATAACGTGTCCATACCATTATAATCTTTTTTTGTTCCATTTCGTCGATGATTTATTTGGGCGTCCATTGCTTTTCTTATGTCTTCATTCCTAACTCTTCCTAGTTTGGATCTTCGGGCTGATCTTTTCTAAAAAATCCGTCTCGACAGCTAGCAATTTCTTTCTTTGCCTTTCCATTATAGTCCAAACCTCATATCCATATAGTAAGATACTCTGAAAAATTGCATTATATAGTAATCGTTTGGGTTTTGGGAGAATATTATTACTCCATAACATTGGATTCAACATTCCCAAGACTTTTCCTCCCTCCTTGTAATCTCATCTTCAGATGAACCATCCATCTGCACAATAGCTCCTAGATATTTAAACTGCTCTGATACTACATTACATATAAACGGTCCCAGAGGGGAGACGAGAAGTGTAGCTGTTGTAATATGTTGCCCCGAACCAGTCAGATGGTTACGTTCGATTGTTATTACTAACTCATGTTTCGAAATCGAGTTTCTGTATTGGCCAGATATATCAAGTTGTGCTACTAGTGTCGCCCTGATTATAAGTATGCTTGCAACTGATTATCATCATCTGCGATCCAGTGACGATTTAACTCGCAAGATGAGAGAATACAAAATGTGTGAAAGAAAATCAAATCTATAATTATCGTAATGTAATGGGCATGCTCATTCACTTCTAAACTTGTAACAGATTGGAAAAGTTTGGAATTCTGTTTTATCAAAATGATATTCCATCAAATATCTCGAATCGCTGATGGAATCTAGCCCAATCTGAATTCTGTACATTAACGAGGCCAGAGAATATTTCAATCGGATAATTTGGACGAAATCTTAAAGCAACGATATTCGAATGTTAAAATAAAGATCCTTCGTATAGTTCAGGTTTGACATTAATGGGAGAAAAAAAAGGAGAAAGCGCGTGATATGTGATGATCTAAATAATTATTTGCATGTAATTTATTAGCATCATCGATATTAACGCATATATTGATTAAGGTAGACTGAAGCGTTTTCTACCTAAACCATTCACTTCTGACCGAATCTTACTTTCTAAGGAAACAATGAAAACATTTGTTTCCTTACTTGGAACTTCGATAAGTCAACTCAAGCGACGAGGCACCACCATCATGCCCTCTATCTCTAAATTGTGAAAGTTTTCATTCAGACCTGCATGAGAAATTCCCGCGGAGCCCTTAATTGACTGGAATTAAGAGTAATAATATATATTCTAAGTAGGTTTGCAAATATCGAGTGAAAAAATTACATCTTCCTTCCGCAAATAGCGAATCGAAAAAGTCTACACATAATTCTTCAAGTTCATAGTAAGAAGTTCGCTTCAGATGTCTTGAAATGGATCTCAGAATGCCACCGACATCATTTTGAAAGACAATTTTCATTGGAAATACACGGTGTATATGAAAATAATCGAAAGCTGCTAACTTTAAGATTGCAGAATACTTTTTCAAACTTGAATTAGAAAGATGTAACCACGCCCCGGTATTTTATGCTATTAGAGGAAGCAATTCCTCACTGTCAAATGGAAAATCCAAGGATTCTCTTCAGGTGATTTGCGAATAGAAAAATTTTTTTTTATGATTGGTAAAAAAAGTTCAAGGAAACAGGATATGCCACCGGCGACTGCCAAATGAAGACGTGGATGTGTAAGAAATAATGATAACAGGAAAAGCATTCTTACTGCTCTCTTAGAAAGCCCTGCCAAGAGGCGAACCTTCTTGGATTCTGACACAATTACAATGTTTGAAGATTTATCGTCTCCCACTGCTACATGCTCTGAATGAGGATTACTCGAAGCGTTTTCTTCCAGAACACGAGCGCAGTGAATTTTCTGATAAATGTTTCACCATGACGAAATTCGAGTTTTTTTGATCGATTACAATTCTTAGAAAGAGAGCATATTTCACTTCAATAAGAACATCAATAGTCATAACTGTGTCCACTAAGAGCCTTCTCTACACAAAAACTCGCCACGAGAATGCGCTTCCCTTTGGGGATGAGAATTCTCTCATGATTTCAGTGCATTGAATGCACAGAAACTGTCTTTGACCTTGGGTACTTCTTCCTTTACGATTACTTAAAAATGAAGTACATTCAAACAAAGAAACCCTCGGAATAGGTTGTGCTCTCTAATAATTTATCATTACTGCCTAATAAGAGAAATATAACCCATATAATTGAATATTCCAATAACAGATATTGACTGTCATATTCCAAAGTGTGGCTAAATAGTCTATCATTTTGTGAAAGGGATTTCAGAAATAATCGGCAAATCGACTGGTGAATCTCACTCGGACATAATATTAACAATATCATGTGAATTGGAGCAGTTTACTAAAAGGAACGATATACAGCCAAGGAACAATACAGTCACTGGCCTAAAAATCCAGTTTGTCTATGTTTCATATTTTATATGACATTAATAATGCAGTTAGTTTGTATTTTAATATAAACAGGCTGATTATTTACGAAAAATTTCCGAAATGGCTACGCCACAGAACACCTACTTAGATTTCGGAGAACTGATGGTAGTTTGCAAGTTCTGAAGTTTTGTATAGCAGTAGCAATTTCAAAGTTGGTTTAAATTATGTGCTATAAGTGCAAGCTGCAAAATGGAATGTTTGGAAACTTTGTTATGAGCTATTCCATAAATTCCAGAGGTTTACGTACAGGCGTGTTTAAAGAAAGCTGAAATTTAAGTAGTGAAAGTGCATTAAAGAAGGTCGAAAATCTGTGGCTGAATATTCTTGGCTTAGACAGCCAAAAACCTCCACCATTCCAGAAAAACTGCAAAAGCGCAGATTTTGGAAGACCAAAGAAGAATCACACTCCATCAGCTAAACAGCAGAATATCCATACCATACAACAGCGAACATGTGATTGTTGGATTCCACGCTATTTGACATCTGATGAAAAACAAATCCGCGAGAATGGAAGTATGCAGAAAATGCTAACACGAAATTCTTCACCGCGTCTTGAAAAGAAACGGTTAAGAATTTATTGATTGTGTAATTGTTTGTGATGAGCCAGGAATCAGTCATTATGACACAGAAACAAACCAACCTTCAAGATAATGAAAGCATGAATTAACATCTGCTTAACCCGGGACAGAAGGGGATGAGGTTTTTTATCTCATTGCTGATAAAGCGTGTAATGTCCTTAAAAGGAAATTACCAAAACAATGAAACGCACATTACCATATACCTTTGGTGTTTTGATGTGTTTGTGTTTTTTTTTAATGTGGTCCAAGGCTAATTGTCTTTAGATGACCGACATGTTGCATGACTGGGCAAAAATATTGAAGTCATCAACAAAGAGGGCACTGTTCAAAGATGGAAAAAGTTATTTATTTAATAGAATTAATTTTGCTAGCAAAATGCGCAACACTTAGAAGAGATCTTTGGGGAACTATGTCCCCTTGATGGAGAGAGAGAGAGAGAGAGAGAGAGAGAGAGAGGAGAGAGAGGAGAGAGAGAGACGAACGCCCCACACGAACTCAGAATATATGCATTGACAAAGAATATTAATAAAAATTACTAGGTGGCCCGACCAAGTTTATGAATGTATTCTAAAATGTCAAATCTCCAAGTCGTGTCCCATGCTTTTTCCATATAAAAATAAAAGGACCAAAACCAGATGATCGCATTTAAGGAAACCATCTCGGGAAGATGATCCCTGTATTTTTAAATGATCTAGTGTTGAACTGTTCCTTCGGAGGCCACACTGTCCTGGAAAGGAGGCCACTTGATTTTAAATCCTACATAATGCGGCCATTGACTATCATTTCCAAGATTTTTGCACAAGTCGCATACCAAAGCAACAGAACGGTAATTATTTGGGATGTTTGTATCTTTTCCCAGTTTCTGGAAGGCAAGCACGATTGCCTTATGTCCTACTCCCGCTCCCTATGAATGCCTTTTATTCCAAAGTTAACCATTGCGCTGAAGAGCCAGCATTTCCTCAGACAAGGAAGTCCAAATAACTACAACGACCACTCTCAAAGATTTACCAAGAAATGATCTCAGTACTGCTTCTACGAGTTGGGTTTGTCAATGGCACAAGTGTACACATTTCGAATGGGATTTCGAGAAGAGGAAAGCGCTGGAAGACTGCAACAACTAAGATTAAAATTAAGGCAGGACTATTCCGTGGATTAAATAATCAGTCTCTTATTCTTAAAGCCAAATTACTGCCCAATGTGCAGACAGATGGAAATTGGAATAGACAGGATTTCTTAAAGAGAGAATAACTGAAAAATAGTTATAAAACGAAACCAATTTTTACACAGTGAAGTGCGTGTTTAGCTATATGCGTATTTTCAACTTTGACATAATCAAGAATTGTGTTCAAAGGCGATTCTTCCAAATTGATATTATTTAATTCCGATGTATTGTTTTATTTGTGGGTCAGTTTGTAAGATTCTTTTCGCTACTACACTTAAAGAAAGGAACAACTGAAAATTTGATAGTGCGAATGAAAATTAGAGTCAGGGCACCTGAATAAAAATGTGCAAATGTCTGCAATGAGGAAATCAAAAAGGCCTTCACAGCATACAGATAAGTTACCATCGGTTTGTTTTCTACTCCTTTACTGTCATGGGTCGCAGAATGCACATTCCACCTTTCTAAAATTATCGAATCTAGGAAGTTGGCTTCGTTTTAGTTGGCTATCTCCCTATCCCTCGTTCTAGTTGTCCCTGTCTAAATGCAGTGTCTTTCGTCAGCCTGTATTTTTATTGTGACGTGTCTGAAATTCTTCTCTTCTCATTACTCACTGGCGAAGGCATTTCTTAAATAAACACAAGGCAATTCACTTACAGTGCAGAGAGAGAGAGAGAGAGAGAGAGAGAGAGAGGAGTTATATACACAGATGGAATAATTAAAAGAGAACAATTTAAAATAATTATATGTTTCCAAAGGTTTAGTATAGAACATTGAAAAGTGAACTCGAATTAAATTCCTGTATTTTAATAAGTATTTAGCAAGATATAATCAAACAAAATAGCAAAAAAATTGATCAATAAGCATAAGTGTAAAAATATATAACGACGAAAGGACAGTTGGAGCATGATGGTAATACAGAATATGAGTACCCCTCACGGCATTCTCACGATAAACAAAGTCAGAAGAGGTTGGTATATTTTCTGTAAACTGCGTGTATTCTATGAACGGTTTCCTGTTTCTGGAATGAGAAGTGTGCAACCCACTCCAGACACTAACTTGGCCACAGTGTATAAAGAGTGGACTAAAGTTCCTCCTTCGATGGCCTCTCACAGCTACTGAGAAAATAAAAGTATCAATTAGTGATGAAGATAAGTAAAGCACCATTTCGTATACGATCCCTCCTAAGTTCCCATATGGAGTAGATGAACAGCCAGCACGACTACAGTTCTACTTCTAGTATTAATCCAGGCGTATGCTAGGGAATTAAGCTTAAAAGACACAGTGCGGACCAGTCCATAAAAATATATCCGTATTTTTTACTTCGTGGGTACTGATCAACTGTAGGGATGCTTTATGTGAGTGGCATTAAAATGAGGTCGAATTATCACATCAGAGATGTAGCCCATAAGGTTTGTCGATCTCATTTCGAGACAATCTTTCTACCCCGAAGATGCTGAGCTTGCGATCATCGATTTTCGACCACACAATCACCTGAAGCCATGCTATGTACTATATTCAGTTCTATATTAGATCTGTCCCTTAGCAACATGTTACAAGGGTTTTAATGACCCCTGCATTCTCTCCAGCTGAAGGTAACTTTTTAGGCCGCACTTTATACATTTTATAATGAACAACTGACTCCATTTTATCATCCCGGATCAAGCAATTCAGTTCGAGTGGGTCTCAACTCTCTTCTGCGAGTGGGAAGGAACACGTACTAATCTGAGCCAACGGGTAGTTGGGTAGTTTTCGCGAATTACCATTTTTGTAGTATATTTATAATCCTGAGATAAATTATCTCTTGGAAATCCATGAATAGGTCTTTGTTATGTATTTTTCTTTTGTCCCCTTAGGCAATTACTAAGTAGTGCAGTGACCATTAATGGCTTATCACCAAATATGCCTTGCTCTCATTCTTCATGTTATCCTCATAGAATCTTTTAAATGGTGTTGCCGTAACAAATGCAAATATATATACACGCGTCACATTGATAATTGAAATTCTGAAGATGAAATAAGCAGATTAATTTTAAATCGTTTTATATAATCGCTTGACTGAAATGCTAGAGAAAACTTATATTAATTGGTTCAGCCATAATATTCAACGCACATTTTTCTACGACATGTACTGCGATTTCTATTTTATTTACGAACGATTTCATTATGGGGTTATTGTCTTTTATCAATAACTCCACAATGGGTTTGTTGATAAATGATAACAATATTTGACTGAAACTATTATTCTTCCTAAGTACAGAAATTAAATAAGCAACAATTTCCTAATTAAGATTTTAATCAATAATTCTTAAAAGTATTTCTGTAATTTTAACTGCTAATGACTTTAGGCCGGGAATGTGATGATATATAGGTATTATTTTTGTTTGTCATACTGAAAGCAGTTCTCAGCATGCTATCTGAAATTGAACTTCTTTCAGCCATAGCAGAATATACAATTACTGCCAGCGTTACACAAAACAGCGTAACTGCTTCAGGAAATGGATAGGTTCTAAATTTGGCAGCAGACCAAAAAAGGCTCTAGGGACTGTGGTCTCCCTCTCTTCAACACCAAACAGAAAGAAGATACTGGTTGAGCTATTTTCGGCACGCCTATGCTTCTTCTCGGCGTTTCCTTTCTCAGCTCCCCCCTTTGTTTTCCTATTATTCAGATAGAGGGTGCATTTTCGCATCACTAGCTGGTCCGTGTCTGCCCTCCAACTCGTGTTAAAAATACCTTGGTCGACAAATCAGCAACCAAGCACTCGGAGCAGGTTGAATTGCCAAGAATAACATACTTCAGAAAATAGTTGATTCATTCATTTCGACTACTTGAATATCTGATATTTAAAACACTTAATATCGCATCTGCTATTTTATGCCTCCGAAAATAAATTCCCTGTACAAGTGATATCTTTATATGGACAAAAATGAAATTAATATTATGACTTGTGAAAACAGCAGAATAGACTGAATAAATAACCATTACTCTATAAACAGTTAACACGCTTTAGTGACTGTTATCGAAAAATCCATGATGGTCGGTTGCTTATTTTTTTGCGAATCAAATTAATTTTGATCTGGCGTCAGGTCATGTCAGGTATATGTTCATGGGTCGAGTTGGAAGCCATGTGGGTTGAAATACCCAGTAGAGAAATTCTAGTCTCTTCATCGACTAACTAAAACCCATGTCTGACTAAAAATCCCTTAAGAATTACTCCTCTCCTAAGAAATTTGACCTGGATTCCTCCAAACGAGTGACGAGTCCACTGTTCTGTCAGAGATGACAAAATCTAATGAATTTGAAAGTGATGAGTTTGGATAAATGTAGAATTACTCGAAGATAACTGCTTAGGTAATAAATTACAGAAATTCCGAGTGCTGCACGCTTTCTCGAGTGTTCTGTAAAAGTGGAGGACAGTTTTTACATTGCTGTATTTCACAGCGATTTGAAAGAATTGTTTAATCTAAGAGAGAAGTCTTATGCTTTAATAAAAATAAAATACCTAGATCACTGCCTCGGAATGTCAGTGTGATATTAGTCTCAAATATTGAAATATTTTATACACTAAATATTTTAAACCTTATTGAAATATTTTATACACTATTATACAAGTTGTTTATCGGATTAAGGCGAGAGAGTTACATAATTGAACTAATCATAGGCGACGAAGCTGACATTAAACAAAAGTTTTAACATTTTAAAATTTACTATAATTGACTGTAAATGGATAACGAAGATATATCAGCCTTATGCGATAAGACTTAATTATTCTCTTCTTAATCTTCCTTTTGCGATACGTGCTACAATGGAGAATTCCTTAGCTTATACTTTACACGGTATGAAAAGGAATTACTTTCCGATTAAGTGATTTTTATTAAAATATTCAACAAAATAGTTTATGCTCTTTAGTAGGCTCTAAAATGACTATTTTATTTTAAATAAAAATTTATATTAAAAATTCATAAAAGTAAATTCTATTGTGAATGGTTTGGTTTTGATTTTAATGGCGCAGATCTGATGAATAGAATTTCTGATGCAAAGAATAGGTGTATCTGCTACATTTTGTTTATTAAAATGAAAGAAAAATATTATAATTTAAGTAAAGCGGAAAAAAATAGGCCAAGTCAAACAGACACTGTACCAGTTATCCAGTAGGACATGTTGCTGTGGGGAACCCAGGGTTCCACATTAGCCACGCCAGTAGGACAGAAAGGAAAGAAATATGGTTCTTTAACTTATATGTGGAAGTGTTTATTGGGCAAAATTTGTATGAGATTATAACGATAAGTACATAGCGCAGACTAAACACTAACCAAGAGCAGAAAAGTTGATCAAATGGTATCGTCCAAACCGTGAACATGAAGAGGGTTGGGTGTTAGAGTTCTTTGGCAAATCTACTTCACTGATACCATTAATTTCGTCAGATCAGAAATGTAGAGAGGGCCAGTGTTTTCCTTGAGGCATAATGGCCGACCAACCCAAATTTTCCTTCTATAAGTAGTAGTCCACCGTACTGATTTTAACTATTGGCTGAGAGCGTAGACCCTATATTTTTGGCTGTAAGTAGTTTAGTGTAGACCTCCATTTTACCAAAAAAAACCTGTGCTAGTGATTAGTATTAGCCATGCTGTGTAAGAGAGCTAGGCGTTGAACCAAAAAGAAAGGTAAAGTAAAGACATATCATATTTCTTTCTTTCTTTCTTTCCGTTGGTGACGATACAATTGGCCTTTAAATTTATCCAAGTCGCCAGCCTGAACTACATTGGGGATAAGTTATTCCAGTGAGTAACAACTCGGTGGTTATATGGGAAACTTCCTATCTACAATCCAGGCTATAACTTTTCTCAGTTTTGTCTCCTGTTTTTATATTCATTCATTTTACTGTCCCCGCTCAGATTCTCTCTAAAGTATCTGGTTATCAAAGTAAACAGGAAATGGACAATTACAGCCCTTTGTTTTATATCGCGTACCACTCGTTTGGAGAGCTGAGTGCGATTCCCACCGACAATCAGAGAGATTTCTAAAACCCTTAATTGAGGATGTAGTTATCCAATGGCGGAGGGAGCAAGATCTTCACTGCGAGTTATTTCATTTTTAAGCCGGTTCACAACATGCAGGTTCGTTCGTGAACACACATTTGCACCGGAAAAAAATACAAAGGCAAATACATGGATATGACTATAAGTTCTGGTGCAAATATTGCTTTGCATGTTTAACTAACCTGATGATAGTTTCAGATTAGTTAATGAAGATTTTCCTTTACGAAACTCTGCTGTGTTCCCTTAAGGAGGGGAACACAACACCAAAACCATTAATTACCAGAAACAACATGACAAAAACCTGGCATATTACAAACATCTGCTTATAAAAATAGTTGTTAGAAGAACTGCCCTCAACTTCATTCGTTTCGGTTAGCCCTTCCAATATAAGGAGGAAGTGCTGGACGTGATGTTTCATGTCGTCACCGCTAGCTGTTTAGTCCGAAATAAATGCAAAAATTACTGATACTACCCGAACACGAATGATTAAGTTATTACATATTATTATCGACAACAGATATCTTACTCAAATAGGGTGAGGCGCATTGCTATCAGGGTTACATCTCCCTCTATTTGCAGAAAACATTGCTCTCCAAATGAGTATGTCCACCTGATATGTCGGGTCACAACTACAAACTGAGTGATCACCCCTAACTACACACAAACTGAATAGATATTTCCAGTACTCTTTGGCCATGGAAGAAAACGTTGAGGTCTATTACGGAAGCTCAAGAGAATCAGTAAGACCAACACGACATTAAGAGTGTTAATCAATACTCGGTTTTTCCACATCTTATTCTCAAAGTAACTTTCGGGGGGGGGGACCCAATCCATTTGATTAAGAGCTGATAACTACAGCCTAAAGTGAAGAGGAGTTCAGAAATTCTTCTAGTCTCTGACAGGAATCGGACCTAGACCTCTCCAAACGACGATGTGCGGTGCTGACTAAGTTGATGTGGACGACGATAAATCCGATGACTGCATGTGTAGGGAGGTGCAGCAACATGTGTTATACTGGAGCAGAACATAAACACAGTTTATTTTCTGCTACAAAACACGAACACAGTACTGCGCAAAATATCATGAACACTTATGTCATTTATGTTTGCTGTTAATTAAAACCTGTTGTTAATATCAGCAGGTTTTAATTAACGTTTTGTGGTTCCTAAACGAAAAAAGTAATTCCTAACTCTTGTTAAAAAATAAAGTTCACGACAGTTCAAAAGTAATTATTCCTCTGAAAAGTTTTCCTTTACAACAAAACATATTTTATGAGAGAAGAACGGTGCATGCGCAAAAAATTTATTTTTAGGGTATGCTTTTTTCCGCTAATGAAAATATGGAACGAATTTTCTTTTACTCCGTTAATTTCAGACTTTCTACTACTGGAATATTAAAACATTAAGCCATGGCTCAGCTCATTATGTTTAGTTGCTCTCACATTTTTTCTCACTTCCAATTAGCCAATAATAAAGCACGTGTCCATGGTGGCAAATCCTCTTTTTATTAGCTGGTTTTAATAATTATGCGCATAAATTTGTAGTCGCTTTGAAAGTGGAATAAGTTTAGGAGTTTTAAATTTGGTCTGCCAGTTCATACAGTTTTTATTAAGTTTGTGTTACTAATATTGCGGTGTAATGCAAATGCAACTTAATCTTAAAATATGAGAAAAATGTACATACAATTAATAATAATGCCACAAAACAGCGCAATATTAAAAATGGGCGAAGTGCAACGCGTGTGTGTATGAGTTAACAATCTCTCGTTATTTTAATACTATTTGCCTTCACAACTTTTTGTTCCTGTAATTCTTCCTCGGTCACGTTTACCAAGTCCCATTTGTAAAGAAAAAAAAAATTTAAGTATTTTGATTTGCAGGAGGACTGCTTTTTTACAAGAATACCTTTTTCGTTTGAAAGTCTGAATAAAGAGTAAGCGACTCTGTTTTCGTCTCCATAAGATCTCCAGAATGGAGTCTTTTCACTATTTCAGGAGTGAAAACGTTTGCAATCTGTATAGGAAATGAAAAGAGAGAGAGAGAGAGAGAGAGAGAGAGAGAGAGAGAGAGAGAGAGAGAGAGAGAGAGAGAGAGAAAGAGAGAGAGAGAGATTGAGTAGTTTTTGAATGTAAGATGAGAAAACGTGGCCAAATCCTTTTGGAATCCTGCAGTTCTGTAAATGTGCACGTGATTTGTAATAGTCCTATTTGTAATAGTCTGGGCAGCAGCATGGAGTCAGAAGCGGTACCACCGAAGACCCAAGCAGCGATAGAGCAAGTTGCCAGAAAGTTAATAAAAATACTAAGAAGAGAAAGGCGGATTTCCCTTCTGGGCTTGAAAAGAGCACTATCCAAATCACATCGGAAAATCGCTTAAATACTTTGAAGTTAAATCTAATAGAATGCCTTCTTTAAATGCATTTGTTTATTTATTATTCAACGCATTACAGGCCAATGAATATCTGTTGTTGTAATAGGGTTTTAGGAGCATCGGCGACTAAAGACATATTGCAACATGTATACTGTCTGTAAATTACGTGTGTAATTCTGTTTGATGGACGAAAGACACGAGTTTCCGGAAAGAATGACCAACTCAATCACGATGGGAAAAAGGCCCATAAAAATTCCTCACATATTCGACGGGAGTCGAACTCTGGTGTTTTCCACCCCGTGTGGGGAGGACGCAATTCTACCAACTGTTAACCACGAAGGCGAATACCAATTAAAAAGTAATATTATTAATTTAATTCGTATTACGATAAATTAGGCAGATTGTTTAAAATATGAAAACACAACTGTTTCAAATATGAAAGCAATATAAATATAAAGGAAATAAAGAAATGAAAAAGGACTACCTAGTAATTTAATTTTTACCATTTAGAACACTCTCATTGAAAGAAACTGCGTTATAGTTAAATTTATAGTTACATATAGCAGACTGTTCTCTGCAAATAAGTACGTTAGTCTGCGTTAAAGCTTTGTTCCATCTGTCTTTTCTTGGAAACATAAAAAGCTATGTGCTATAAAAGCTCACTGTTCATAACAAAATTTTCTTTTCATACCAGAGAACGATAAGAAACTTTCATGGCTACTCATTTTAAAACGAATATTATCATTTACAATGTTCAGCAGTCGCGTAGGCACAAATCACGGTAAACTAAAACACGCATCTAAGAAAGATGAATAAAAATAAGAGACGGCCATTGACAAGAGAATGACAATTGCAAAGATCCAAAGAATCATTATAATTAATGAGCACACCGGAAGCAAATATGTTCTTGAAAATATTTTGGTAAATTTGTGGCGGATGAGGTGAGAAACAACCTGCTGTACTATTTGAATTCATTCAGTTTATAGTTAGACCTAAGATGATCGAAGGGAAATGCATTTAAGTTGAACAAAAATGTTTCTGAATTTAAAATTTTCATAATGAAATTATTTTATTTGAAGCTCTGAGTTAACGTCAAGGATAGGCTGATTAAAGGAAAATATTTGGATGAATCATTGCAAATTTTGGGTTTTGTCTCAAGTTTTAAGATTTATTGGTTTTACTTCCTAAATCCTTTTAAGTTTCCGGGAATATTATAATCAACACATTCCATAAGTACGAATCTTTTAACTTATACGTAATGGGTTGGAAAATATGTGCTCGCAATGTAGTAAAAGCCCATAAAAGAGTAAAATAACATTTTACGCTTTTCATGGAATTTTATCTATCAGTTGTTTCAGAGAAAATCGAAAGCAATCAAAAGGAGAGTGGATCAAATTATCTTAACAAAAGAATAGCAGTATCATTTAATCATTATTCATTTTCGGTAAAGCTTACATATTTGCTTAACTACGCATATCTTAATTGTGAACACTTCAAGAACATTAAAAAAAATAATAACAACAAATAAAATAAAATAAATAAAAAATCGTGAAAAGCGGCTACTTGGCATACTCGCATTGCTCTGCAGAGAAGCTATATTTAAAGTGATCGTATAATAAGCCTTGAACCTTCTAAACTAAACACGGTAGCGTGGAATGCTCACTAATTGTAGATGAGCCATTAAATTACACATATAATGCTAATACATTACTCTGCACGTATTTCTCTATGCAATAAATAAGAAACCAAATAAAATGAACTCCAGAGTAATCATTCAGCTATGTATTTTTGGTTCAATCATCGCTATTAAAATACTATTGGTTTGATATTCTATTGTTTCTTTCTTCCTTTTAATGTCTTTGGCTTAACTACGTTAAACTAAAATGCATTAAACGTTAAGCTATGCATAAACGTTTGAAAACGTTTATGCATTTACAGCATTGAATATAATGGAATTGGAATATGATAATATGAAAATATCACATTTAAAATGTGTATTTATGATTGTTCATGCAATTATATGCTTTTAATAGTATATACTATAATAATATATTAAAATGTAAATAATTTTCTTATTTTAAATACGAAAAATCTTATTTTTTTTTATATTAAAAACAAACTCAACCTGATAAGCCTCTTCTTTTTTAAAGAACTGACCAAAATGTTTTCAACATTAACGTCCAATTCCGAAAAATAACATTTTCCAATTCAGTGTTCTAAAACAATTTTATTTAACACTAAAACGTTTTAGTGTTAACTAAGACATTTAAAACTATAAAATATACATAACGGAATCTACAAATAAGTTTAAAATCGGAAAGTTTATGTAATTATTGTGAAAAACGTTTCTTTGAACTTCCTCTATCAAAATTAGATCATTACTCTAGCCTTAAGTTTCAATGCGAAATCTCAGAAGTCAGTTTCTTTTCCAAAACCATTTTTTCACTACTAGAATATTAAACACTTATTCGCGCATCATTATGGAACAGATAGGGGGAACTTATAGGAGAAAGACTATTAAAGCTTTCTAGTATACTAAAAGGTAATTTTATCTATTAACGAAATCGCGCGTGGCGTTACTGAAAATGTTCCAGTAGGAATATTTATACTTGAGTGTTTATAGCGACTAGACGGTTCTTAAAATTTTTGAATCGGATACGAAATTTGGATTAAACATTATCGTTTTTATTTAACTATTTTGAACATATTAATAACTTTCCTACTGAAAAAGTTGATGAAAAATCGAAACGGTAATATTCTACCAATTTAAAAATGTATTCAAAATATTTTGCACAAGCATCACCAAAAAGATATTGACGAACCTCTCCTAAATCGAAATATAAGCAAGGGCGATTCGGGGGCACCTTTTTACTTTAATGATAAGAAAAGTATAAGGGATTGCGGTATATTTTTTTATTTTTTTGGCAGAAGCAGAAAGAGTCCGCTTTTTTGCTAGATTTATTCGCTCCAACACTAATATTAATTATTTAACTCTGTACATCGAATATTTCAAATTGTAACATCAGATTGTAACTTATTCATATTAAAGAAAATATAGTTTGCGATTATGTAATAGCCTGAAATTTAAATAATTAATAAATATTTGAAACAATATTAAATCTAAATATGCTTTTACACTTTATTTTCTAAAAAAATAGAAAATAACTTTCTATTAATCGAATTGGCCACAGTTTAAAGAAATAATCGACATTTGTTAAAAATCTGAATACTGTATTTAATTATTCTAATCTGATTATGGGGGATAAGTGAATGTTTTAGTTTAACGGCATTTTTCTGTACAGCAGCGTACCAGTTCCAGTTGGACTTCATCCAACTGCAAACAACTGTTTTGGTAGTCAGGAAATATTTCAGTAAATTCGTCTCAAAAGACAGAAACAGAAAGCAACAGTATCCAATGACTTGCTTTCAGTATTTACACCCTATATGAGAAATGTGTTGTCGGGTGTTTATTTAGGTGAGGCATTTTACGACTTTCTCACTTAACTCAACTAACTTGGTCATTTCCTCTACATTAGACAGGGAATGCCACTTGAATAAATTTATTACCTTCAGTATTAGGATATTCTTGACGGATTTTCACCTGATTAAAACAAAAGAATTATCAGAACGGTAGCGGTGTAAGATGTGGTCGCTGTCAAAGGAGTACATATTTATATATTTCCTTATCATTAAGCACATAAAGCAATTTTTTGTACAGTTGCATTTCGTTAAAAAATATTTAAGTGAGAAACGGAAAGAGGCACCTATTAAAAGAAAAAAAAATCCAGAGTGCTCAGAATCGTTTTTCTTCTGCACTACTTTAAACGTCAAGCTTATTTGAACAAGGGCCATCTGTAGTGCAATCAAAATAAACGGACTTAAACGCACTTCAAAACTACGGGGAAAAACTTTGCCGCCACATGAAAGTACAACTAAGTTGTTAAAAGAAGGTTTTACTGGTGAATATCAGTCAAGATTGTCATAGAAGTGATATTTGAGTGAAGTACATTACTGAAGCCCGTTAAGGGGCACTGAACACAGGAAGGAAAGAAAGGATGAGGCGGATAACTACTCACCATGGTGATGCTTTACCCTGCCGTGCGTCCCAAGCAAGAGAATGAACAAATGCGAAGGATGGCCCGGGAGTAAGAGCAGTTTTAGGCCCCTGAAGTAGCCTTCAGGATATGCCGCATACCTCGTTGACGTCACTGTCTTGTGCCAATAATACCCTATCGTAACAGTAGGGCTACTTTTATGGAGGTGCGCCAAACCAATAAAATAGCGTCATTATCTTCGCCCAGCATTCTTCACTCGCTTCGAGACGATGCGATGAAGCGCATATTTTCATTCAGAGGAATTAGAGCACACCTAAAAATGGCGCTCCCACAACGGAATACTAACTGCCTTTGACAGGACGATGGAGGTTCACTGCCGGAGAGAGAAAGAGAACAATTGCCCCACTGCAGCACTGTGTCAAAAACTGTGTACCGTCTTCAGTAGATTGAACTCATCTGAGTTGTTTGCACGAATGGATAATGAACTTATTGACAACTTTGGATTATACTGAAACCAATAGCAGATATGTGAACCGTGTCAGCTTAGTTTGTTTCAAATTCATTTCTCTATAAGACGTCCAAAGTGTGCACCGGAAATTTTAGTGCAGCATCCTAGAGAAAAATATATATTTGGAAATAGGTTTAAACCTAGGATTACGTTTCTTTAGCATATACTGTATATCCTTTCAAAATTTGGACTTCAGATTTGCAGCGTTGATGAGTGAAACTGTTCAAGACAATTTTTATATAATACTATAAAAATCATCATTCATGCTTAATGAATAGATAACTAGAAACATAATACGAACATATTTAATAATGGTACATAGTACATCTGACTAATTTATTTTGGATGCCTTTGATGTTTACACCACCATAAGCTAACCAAAAAGTTTTTGATGAGTAAAATAGTCGGAAAGTATAATTTCTTAAAGCGGGATGCCTTAAAATACATAATGGAAATTCCAGTTCCCAAAAGATCACACTGTCAAATCCAGTAAGTTCAGACGATAGATCTACAGATGATGATCACAATCTTAGATGAGTTATATGTGAAACAGTTCAGCAAAGTCTATTTCATATGAACAATTACAACAAGGGTAATCGTACCAGGATATTCAAGATATAAAGCCTAACTATTTGTGGTATTTCTCTAGAGTCATACATACGTACATACATATATAAGGAAAATTCGGCTTTTTCATTGCAAAGCCGGGATCTTAATGTGATTTTTTTAGCTTAAAACTAGTAGGTTCTTTTTTGGCATAAAACTTGCAAGCCTGTGTGAGTGGGTGGGTACGGCGTAAGAGTTAGGTCAAGATCAAAATCAGATGTTGACACCTTATAAAAGACATTCTGTGAAACATATGCACGAAGTGGGTGTAAATAAAGTAAGAGTACACTTCTAGCATATTAAAAAATCAAAAATAATGTCCAAACACACCTAAATTGCAAAAGAGCGTGCTCCAGATGATTAATACTTGTAAAAGGTTGCTCTATATAAAACCTTTCAGAGGCCATTCCTAACTTACAAATGTTTTAGTACATAAAATTAATTACTCCTTTAACTAAGTAGATGCGGCACATTGAAATGTGTTTGATGATAGTTATTGCAAGCGGGTGTAGAATGAGAATAGTCTTGGCTGTTTTAGAAACAAAAATTAAATGAACCGTTATAGTTTAAGTATAATAGTGATACAAGCATAAAATCTATAATCCTAGGAAAATAAGGGATTCTCAAAAGAAACTAACAGTGAATTAAAATCACAGAGCGAAATTTAACTAACCAGATCGCACATTTTTGTTTCATTATATCTTTTATTTTGCATCACACAAGTAAGGCTGTGAGGTGTCTATTTATCACTTCTATAAATTGCGTGTATCGCAATGCCTATTTTGCTGGATGAAAACCAGATTTTCTGAGTGAAAAATGCTCAGCCCTTTCGAGCTGTGTGTGAAAAAAATACAAACGTTCCTCCAGCCTTTACAGAAATAAAAACCAGGCGTTTTATATGCGTTTAAAATGATGACGATCGTTGCTACTATAATAACTTCTAACGTCTGAAAGCAAAAGTGAAATTTAAGTGTAGAAATTGTTATATTTTGTATATACTGCACCATAAATTTGCTGGACTATTTCATGCAGTAAGTTAGATGCCGAAACTTGTTTGCATCATAAATTGAGCGGTAAAAATAATTATTTTCACCCCAATTGACAGAACAGTTAACACTTCAGTTGAACGATATTTTCTTCCAGCGAAATTGCGCCCATTAAACGTCTCAAATATTTCGGGATGAAACTGAGGAAGGGTATCCTGAAAACCGTTAAATGCCTGAAGGTCACCTAATTTGGCACGAGTCAGATAAACAAGTTGAACATGTGTTACAGGTAACACGGTTGTCAGTAAGAGTGGGTAATCTGTACCGCATATTACTAGTGTGGGCGGTGATAAATAGGCTCGGGCGGAGAGCTTGTGAATAATGCACGTTCGTTAACGTTTACTTCCTCTCTCACTAAAAGACGAAGAGGCTACCAGAGTTGCCATGATTTCTTAACTCATCTAATTTGTGCAGCCGTTAAAGAAAAAGAAAACTCGGATAGGGAAGTTTGCTCTGCAGGGACACTTAAAGTGATCTTCTCTGAACTCTAAGATAAATCTTCCCTACGCTTCCATTTCTTCTGTGCAGATTAAAACTTAAATCAACAGGTTTTCTAGAAATGTATGGCATTTTAAGGACTTAATGAGATAGTGATTGAAGTCCAATGCTCAATGAATGGTACACAACAGTTTTCTTGAAATATACGAAGTCCAATTTAAACGGAAATTTTGTATATCCGTAAACGAGATAATAGTTGAACATTCCCGTTTTATTGAGTCGTGTGAACAATAATATATTGCATGCCTTGCCTTTGCCAAACAGTTAATGAATGAATTGGAAAGTTGGTTTGTGAGACTAAAGGAAACACAAGATTTTCTGCTGAATAAGTTTCAGTTAACGAATTCCTTTTTGTGTGTGTGAGCTTGCTAAGACTGTTTAATGGCACATAAGCGGTAGTGTGCCTATTCATGGGAATGTGCTAGAAAATAACTAATAACTGAAACCATGACTTTCATATTCACAAACATATTCAGAATGTTTGTTTCTGAAAACAAAAAAAAAATTGTTAATGTTTGCCTGACCGGCAATGCGCTGTAATATCATCGGTTCTCTAAAATTATCCAGAGAATGAAGATTGAATTTCTGTCCTGTTGAGCAGTCAATCAAAGTTTTGACTGTTAGATGTGCTGAACAGTGTGGACAATGAGGAGGATCATCGCCTTTGAGTAGATGGAGGTAAACCAGATAGATATGAACTATTCTTGGCCGTGCAAGCACCATTTTCTTCTCAACGTACTGTCTTAATGCTGCATTGCTAAATATTTCGGTTCTGTTCCAACTGATAAAGTTTACTATTGGTTCTTTCCATTTTATATGCTGATTGTGTGGTGAGATAATAGTCAAGGATTAAATCTAAAGCTGATGCATTTTTAGCAGCTTTATGGGCTAGTTCATACGCCTTAATTGATGAAGGTTCAATCCTGTTTTTGCTGGGATCCAACAAAAGATCACTAACTAATGATGTTCTTCAATTGGCAATAGCAGGTTCCAGATTTGATTTAAAACAGCGCATACTTTATAGGAAAGACTTTGCATTGAGCTGAGAAAATATGGGTATAACACTTGTATATTTTGAAGACAGGTAAAGGCTCAGGGTTTCTAAAACGCTACTTTTATTGCATGCAGTTCCGCTAAAAAGCTAATGTACTCAGGTGGAAGGAAAGCCGAAAATTGATCTGAGGGAAATACTGCCTCTGCCCCAAAGCAGTGGCAGTATTTCATCTTTTCCAGTATTAACCTAAATTAAGTTTTAAGTTCTATTAACCTAAAAGATTGATTATAGAGAGAGGAGGCTGTGGTAGTAATACTGATCTTATAATGCTCGGCACAAAAAATTATAATGTACTGAAAAAGTATTTCTCTGACTCTTGAGTTAGTTGTGCTTCTCGATGAACACCCCAGTGATGTTTTATTTATTTATTTATATATATATATAGACTTCTCACCCACAGTTAGTTATTTGGTTTTTAGGAGCATTAGGAACTAAGGCCATATTGCTCCGGGATATGCGGTGGTCATTCCCTGACCTTTCCGCAACCTCCGTATTTAGTGGTGACAGGCTCGAACCCCAGTCTAATCAAGAAGCGTGTGCTACGCACTGCTGCTTCTTCCCACCTGGCTATGGAGGCGCCCTCGCCCACAGACCCTAGATAATGGTGAGAACGCTGAGAGTTACAAAATCAATACAAAATTAGAATTAAAATATATACAAAATTTAGATTAAAAAAAAGAGTAAGAAATAAATTCTTATACATAGATGAATTAAGTGTAAATATCAATGTTGTAATTATTCAATACTGGAAGAAAACGAACAGAGGACTGCTAACTAAGTGCTAAGTACGAGGGACAGGCAGTGAAAAATTAGTTTTATAACTAGAGTTCGAGCGGGGTACAGTGAAAGGCATTTATTCAAGAAGAGATGGAGAACCGATAACAGAGTTTATGATATTGTAGACAAAAAGAGACCCATGGAGTTGTCATCTGTAGTGAACAGGAACGATTCTGAAGCGACCATTAAAAAGATCCTTAATTTTAACAGTGAAAGACAATGCGATTTCGATAGTAAAAGAATTTAACGAATTTAAATTGACCTCGCCAGCAAATGGAGAGGTCAGTTGCTGAGCTTGACCCAGAAGGTAGATGAAAATAAGTGGTAAATCAGTATTCAGTTGTGTCAGATAAAATTTATCTAGAAGCTTTTCTAATATTTTCTTCCTTTATCGTGTATTCTATCACCCAACAGAGGATTATGTGCATTAAAATCTCCAATGATGCAAAAGGGAGGAGGAAGCTGAGATACTACAGTCTCAAGATAAGTGTAAGAAATGGCTTGGTTAGGAGGAAGATATGAGAAGACAATGGTAAAAGAAAAACGAAAGGATATTAGAGCAGCTACTGCTTCTAGATTTGTTTGTAACATTAATGGTCGGGAAGGGATATTGGAGCTGACTACAAGTGCAACTCCCCTCCATGAGCCGAATTGTTTACATGAGGAACTCGATCTTTTCTGTAGATAACATGATGTTTAAGTGAGGTAGTAACAGAAGCGGTTAAGTTAGTTTCTTGGAGGCAAAAGGATTATACTGGAGAAAGAGATCCCGAATGTCATCAAGGTTGCTGCGATACCCTCTACAATTCCATTAAAGAAAACTGGGCATTATTTGGGTGAAGTGTGGTCCTCAGTGTCTGTCCGAGGGGCTGTTGGCTTAGGGTGAACAGATTTTCTTTTCGGGAAGTACGGTCTTCCTGTTTCCATCTATTCTTCTGGAAAGAGGTAGAGGACGGGTTCTTCGCGGACAGTGTTTCCTTCCAATGAACCGCAATTTGCACAAGTGACTAAACCTTTACACACGTTTTGGGAATGACCAAATTTTTGGCATTTAAAACAGCGTGTTGGATTAGGGATGTACAATTTTATCTGAAAATTCAGATAGCCTGCCTTTGATGGATGTTGTAGGTTTGGGGCAAAACTTAACCCTCTTTTACGAAGAAAGGATTAAGTTTTGCAAATTACAGTGTCTGGAGACTAGGCACCGGCGAGGTAATCTGACAGAGGTGTATAAAGCCTTTAATGGTTTGAGCATGCTCAATGTCGATGGGATTCTTCCTCTTGTTCAGAATAATCACCTGAGAGGGCATAGATTCAAATTGAGGAAAGACAGATGTAGGATAGACGTGCGGAAATTTGCCTTTAGCCAGCGGGTAGTTGGTTGGTGGAACAGACTTCCATCCCTTGTTGTGGAAGTTGATAACCTAAATAAATTTAAGGCTCAGCTGGACAGGTATTTCGAGTGAACGGAGGGGTGAAAAGGCAGTGGGGTTTTTTTTTTTTTTTGGCTGACGCTGCATAAGCTTGCTTTCTTGCATCAAATGCCTCTACTAATGCTAAATGTTAGTATTATATTCCGAGTTGGAACTAGAGCATTGTCTCTTTTGGTATAAATGCGCGTTACATGCACAATTCCCTTGTCTTATAATTAATATAGACCCACTATATAATGAGAAAAGGTAGCGTGAGGACTATCAAACATCACGGAAGGGATAAAACCCCATAATGACAGCCAGTAGACTTGATTATGACCTCAAGATAATGACCAGAAAATAGGACCCAGACCACATGCAGTCTGGAAGGATGACATTCCAGATTTAACCCCCTATTAGTGTCCCACCTAGATGAGACTCAACGGCCAGCTTTTTAGGGCCTGCAAACTGATGGAGACGACATACGGTGGCACTCTCCCGCCGGAACAGCCTATTGGCGACCCAAATCCGCACTCTCTTGAGCGGATCTTTCTTTCCAGACTCCTGGGGAGGAGAGGCTTGCCTCTCCTTGCCTCCGCAATTTTCTCACTCTGGTGGGGCACGGGCATGCCTCTCCTTGCCTCCGCAATTTTCTCACTCTGGTGGGGCACGGGCATGCCTCACTACCTGCAGGGGCTATCTACTATGTCGGCCCCTTATTTCCAACTTCTTCCTTCCCCCAAACTTTTGTCTTGCATAGCGTTTAGCCCTACATTTCAAAATCAAAAGAGAACATCAAAATTCTTGTCCGAACCTATTTGGTTTTTAAAACTCACTTTCACCGCACAGCCCCACGTCGCGTACTATTAATACTAACTTGCTAAGTATCACTAATATCAACCTCGATTTATTTATTTATTATAATTATTATTATTTATTTTTTTATTTTATTTTATTATTTTATTTTTTTTTTTTTGGTCCTAGCCACTGAAATCCCAGGAAAGTAAGTGGCAAGACCAGCCAGAGTACAAATATTGGTAACACCCGGCCGGCCTCCCTGTGGCAGGTATTGGTAACGTCGGGTCTCACTAGGGGCCCGGTGGCTAACAGGCCGATGAACAATGGGCACAACAAACTACACAGTACATATCCGACACACTTTTAAATCTCTGGCTTGTCCGATACAGAGAACATACGCGGAGATGGGAGAAATCCCAGGTGCCGTCAGACCCCGAACTTACCTAATACCCCTGGTCCACGACGAGCGCCTGAACCTGGACCCGATCGGGGCCCAGGCCTTTGCGGACGACCTTATTCTTACCATTGAGGCTGACTCAAGAGCCCAACTGGAAACCACCGCAAACCAAGCTCTACAGAAAATACAAAATTGGGCTACAAGAGACCAGTTAAAAATTTCACCGACGAAAACCACATCTATTCTACTAACGGGAACCCTGCAAATACGGCGTCCACCCCAAATTAAAATAGAAGGTGTGACCATTAAACTTGCCAACTAAATGAAATATCTAGGAGTTATCCTAGACAAAAACTTATCCTTTCAACCTCACCTACAATACATAAGGACGAAGATAAGACGTTACTCGGCACTGGTGGCGAGGGTTACGACAAAAGACTGGGGATTAAAAAAACAACCCTGCGATAACTTATGCTACTGCAGTGTGGTACAGCAAAACGACGCTTGCAGTCAATAGGAGAATTCTGGATATGATACAAAGGACCATTTTATTAACAACCACACGAGCATGCAGAACAGTAAGCACACCGGCGTTGCAGGTGCTTGCTGGAGCGTCCCCCCCCTCGATTTTGAGACTGTGAAAGCTGGCTTGCTCTTCCTGCACGACAGGGGGGGGGGGGGTTGCTGCCACCTTCCAGGATTTCATAATTGACCCAGCGAGTAGTACAAAAACAGAAAAATCCGATTACAGGCCTACCTACTTCGGGAGTGGCAACAAAGATGGACCGATACAACAAAAGGAGAAATCACAAGAAAATTCCTCCCCGACCTCAGCAAAATAAACCCCAAGCAACCGGCCTGGTACTTTCCGGGGAAGCACTTGACTTCGCTCCTTACTGGTCATGGCCCCTTTAAGGAGAAGCTGCTCGGGTTCGGCCTCGTTGAGGACACCAAACTGCACGTGTGGGGAGGTCGAGAACTGGAATCACTTGGTCTACGGCTGCCCAGAATACGAAGATCTCAAAGATGCACTATCTTCCGAAAGGACTGGAATCCCACTTCATTGACACAGAAAAGGAATACAGAGCACTTTCTCAATATGCGCAGGATCTCTTCGAGAAGAGAAAACTGCTAATTACCATAAATCGTGTCTGACGAAAGACCACAAGTTAAACTGTACAAGACCATAAAATACTATCCAATGGAGTTACTACAGAGAAAAACCTTGAGACAAGTAATTGAAAAACACAAGGACGGAGCTTACCCCATGAGCGACTGGACTGAAATCGACTCGACATTGGAGACTTAACGCAGCACAGCTGCCAAACGCCATTTGGCGACTTGAAGAGGGCGCCCTAGCCTCCATCTTTAATACCCCCTATCCCCGGTGGGGGGAGGAGACGGTCTTACTGTCCCCTCCCCTCCTCGCCCTTCCCACTTTCCCTTCTGGTGTGGCATGGGCATGCCCCACTCTGACTTGGGGTTGCCTCCTCTCTCGACTCCATACTTCTGTCTTTTTCCCCAGACTTCAGTCTCCCCACCCACTCTACCTACACATACGCAAGCGAATGCCCCACACGTCGGAATTGATTTAATCATCTCCAAATTACGTTTTTCGCCCATACACTAGGCCTTCCAAAATTTAGCGTTATTCCTCATCGAATTTACCAAAAAATATATATATATTTATATTTTTTTTCTTTCTTTTCCTTTTTTTTTTAGGTCCTAGCCGCCGAAATCTCATGAAATTAAGCGGCAGGACCTGCCAGAGTAAATCTTAGTCTACTGGTGTTTCCTGGTCTGTCTCCAAGGGGCGAAAGTGGGGCAACGTTGGGCCTCAGTAGGGGTACAGCGGCTAAACGACCAGATGAATAACGGTATAGGTATGTTGAGGGTCTGACGGCTCCGGGGATTTCTCCCATCTCCGCGTATGTTCTATGTATCGAGTGACAGTACCCTGTCTATGCCACAGGTTTAAAAATAATGTATGGTCATGTGGTATGTAGTTTGTTGTGCCCATTGTTCATCCAGCCTGTTGGCCGCCGGGCCCCCAGTGGGACCCGGCGTTACCATACCTAGCGACGGGGAGTCCGGCCGGGTGTACCAAGAGATTAATTATACTCTGGCAGGTCCTGCCACTTACTTTCCTGGGATTTCGGTGACTAGGACCTAAAATAAAGGTTGGAGTTATCGCTGTTGATTTAAGTAAAATTGCATTTAGAAAGCGCTTCGTGGGGTTTTACGCTGAAAGAACTATTTCTATAGAGCCTAAAAGGTCGGGCAAAATGTGATGTGATTTAAATTTGGACATGTGGGGTAATCGCTGTACAAGAGAAAGTAATGGGAGGGAGAGTGTAGACGGGGGGGATGAAATAGGAAGAGGGGGTCGGATAGGAAGGTGGTCCCCCATTTTCAGTGGGGCATGCCCATGCCCCACGACATGGGGAGGCGACGAGAGGAGAAAAAAATAATAATAAAAAAAAATAAAAAATGAACAACGGTACATGACGCTACACATACAATATCCATACACTTTTAAATCTCAGGCATTTCCCAGCGAACTGGTTCACCCACAATGAAAGCAACGCAGAGATGGGGGAAACCCCTGGTGCCGTTTGACCCTAAACACACTTTACCCCTGGAGGTATGATGGGGTTGAGTCAACTTTGCTCTTGCACATCTGTTTGGAAAGTTAATACCACCATCTTGTTCCCGGAAGTCGAAAACCTTTTAAGGAAAGTTTCACCGTCTCTCTAGGGGCATTTTGCAATTGGGAGTTCCACCTCCAACGTGATAGTCAGCCCAAATATTCGCCGACGGACTGTTCGGCACCAAACTGACCTACAGTTTCCACTGCACAGTAGTATTCTGAACGGACTTAAAAAGGGAAATAGCAAAATGTCCGATCATCCGAATAATCTCGTTGATGTGACTCTGTGAAATGCACAATAAGACAAACTGCACAACAGCAGTGTAACTTGTCTCAGTCCCCAGAAAACGCCGACATCACCAGAGGTCAACTCCGGCCTACAAGAAAAATTAAGAGGATGGTCATCCCCAAATCTGAACGACAAACCAGACTGAGCCTAACGACTCCCAGGAAGGTCCTGGTACACAAAGAGATGCTGATATTTCACCCAAAAAAGGCAGGGGACCCCCACCCTGGCTCCATTTCCAGAAGGGGGATATTGTAAATCAGGTATTGGTACGGCGTACCAAACTAGAATACATCATGAAGGATAATAACAATAGAATCGCCAAGTCAGTAAGAGTGGACATTGGGTCCATATGGTCTAAACTCGAAGCCATATTAATCGCCGAGCACCATGTAAGGGAAAATGCAATGGCTAAATTAGGAGCCTACTTGGAAGAGAGAGAGAGACAGAAACAAAGGTCACAGCGCTCTCTCTTTCTCTGCCGCATAGAGGACACCTACAAATACATCTCGCACAAATTACAGCACAAGCAAAGAAGAAAACACTCTTCAAATCGCCAAACCTGATCATTCTTAGACCCAAGGAAAGGGAAGCAGCAACTAGCAAGGAAATCAAGAATAAGGTCATGGACACTAAAAGAGATGACTTTAGAACGACAACAATTAAATTCATACGGAAAACGCGAAGCGCAGGAATCGCCATTGAAACTGAAACACAAGAGGAAATACAAGGAATAATGAAAAACTCGAAATTCACGACATTAGGCCTAACTACTGAGCCACCCAGGAGAAGACGGCCAACTGCTATTATCTTCGATCTGAACAAGGATACAAATCCGCAGGAGTTGACGGAGGAGATTTACCAAAAGAATCTCAGAGAAACCCTACCAAATCAAGAACCGCGAAACCTCGCGAAGAACCTAGATACGTAACGAAGTCTAGGAAAGCAAACGCCTCCAACTGGGTGGTGGAATTCGCTGAAGACTCAATCGAGAATCTACTTTCAGTGGATCTGCCATAGATTCAGGGAATACGTGGTCGTGCCTAAGTGTTTTAGGTTTGGCCACACCACCAATACCTGCGCACAACAGGCAGCGACCTGTGGCCACTGTTCTGAGAGAGGGCACATGTACAAAGACTGCCCAAATAAAAATAAAGAACCCGTCGGTGCAAACTGTAAGTCAGCAAGAATGGAAAGCAATCAGACTCAAAATTCCCCTCATACCCAAGGGCAAAAGGAATATACTAAGAAGGAACAAATTACGGCGATACGAACTAAAAAGTACAACACCACCGATATTAAAAATTTTAAACATAATGCACAGGGGGCCACAGCGGTGGCCGACCAACGCCAGGTAAACGCCGAGGAGAAGGGAGCCGATATCCTCCCCCCTACAAGAACCATACGCATATGCGAAAATTGTCAGGGGATACCGACTGGCCTACCAGCTCATACAAGCGGATGAAGATACCCCTCGGGCGGCGATACTGCTCCGAAATCTTTATCTAACGGCTACTAAAGTGACTCAACTCTGTACGCTCTGGGCGGCTTATCCTCTTAGCACCTTCTTTGTGCTTTTCCTGTACTGCAGATCAAGCCAGGAAATAACATATGCAATTAACTACTTTCAGCATGTATTGGATGCACTCCGAAACAAAAATAAAATTCTAGTTGGAGCGAACATCAACTGTCGTTCACCCATGTTATTTGTTTTTTTTTAGGAGCATTGCAACTAAGGCCATATTGCTCAGGGGATATGCGGTGGTCCTTCCCTGACCTTTCCGCATCCTCCGTATTTGGTTGTGCACGGTCTCGAACACCAGTCTAATCAAGAAGCGTGTGCTAGGCACTGCTGCTCCTTCCCACCTGGCTACGGAGGCGCCGTTTCACCCATGTGGCATAGCACAACACAGGACAAGAGGGGGACCAAAAATGGACAACTCCTGAAAGACTTCCTAGCCGGATCGAGATTCACCGTGTTAAACAAACCGCACCACCTCCCGACGTTCTGTAACACACTCTGGGAGGCAACTATCGACAATTTCCTTGCCATAACGAACATGGCTGCGCACTGCCCTGGCTGGAAGGTGGAAAATGCGTGAACGACCTCTGACTACCTGGTAATCACCTACAGGATTACAAGAACGCTAACAACAGTACCGATCATCAGACAATTGCAACATAGATTAGCGATTGCTAAAGCAAACTGGGGCCTCTTTGCGCGACAACTGGAAGCAGCTACATCTGGTGGCCCAACTACAACTGCAAGAAAAATGAAAACTCAGATGGCAATTAGGAAGAAAAATCCCGTCCCCGGCGAGGTGTGCTGGTGGAATCAGGAGATCCAGACACTCCGAAAGGAAGTTACAAAATGAAGGAAGGATTTCCAGTGAGCACATAGGACCTGGCCAGAGAATGGCGTTGAAGTCTTGAGACAAAGGTATAGAAACCAATATACAGATAAAATTCGCAAGAGAAAAAAAGAGTGCCTGGGAGCGCCTGGTGACAACAATGGGAAGTGAGAACCCCTGGGGGATGGTATACATGATAACCACCAACAAACTCCCTAGGGAGAAAAGTTCTCACAACCACCAGAACTCCACAAAAACTACTTACAACTACGTGGGAGCAGTCCATTAACAATATTTTGGATAACATCTTCAAGGAGGCGGTTACCCCCAAACAGAGAAAAGCAGCAAACCCTATGCAAGAAAAATGAAAACTACGAGACGGAAGCTGTGGAGCAACCATTCACATTACGCATCATTGAGCCATGGATGCTAACGCCTTGGACCAACTTGCACAAGACTTGACTAGCAGTGCAATAAAAGACAGGGTCCGCACATACCTTGACAAATTCCTCATCATTGATTTCTGGACAAACTTCTCTCGCCCAGATGTGACACATTTCATCAAGAAGAGGCCTAGCATCGATCCCTGGACTTGACCATCAATCTTGGACTCCCGGTTTTGACCCCCCCCCACTGTTCGTTCTGATGGACTACTGGACCAGCCTTCAGTCTGGATGCGACATAGACTCACCAAATGGAGCCCCAATGACGGCACCTGAACTAGACCTTACTGAACATGACCCATCCACCATAGCAGCACTCACACTGCTGGATTTCCAGCAAGTTGTCGGCTCCAACTGACTGGCCGTGCTAGCTGTACCTACCCTGAACTTGCGGAGTATATCTCTCTCTCCTTTTTTTTTTTTTTTTTTTTTTTTCGGCTTCTTTCTTCTTCTGTTTCCTGCCATCCGTTCTTTTATCCCCCCCCCCCTATTTTTCTCTTACAGAATGATTTTTTTTTTTTTTTTTTTTATATTTATTTATTTATTTATTTTATTTTATTTTATTTTTTTTTTTTGTGGGGTGGTGGTTTTCGTCCACCCGCCACCCCACTCCTCTCTCTGGTGAGGCACTGGGCATGCCACACTGTCATCAGGGGCCATCTTCCCTATTGGCCCCTTTCTTCTGTTTCCTACCCTCCAGTCTTCTGCCTTCCTCCCTTACTTTTCTCTTGCACAACGTTTTTTTTTTTTTTTTTTTTTTATTTAGTTTATATATATATATATATATATATATATATATATATATATATGTGTGCGTGTGTGTGTGTATATACATATATTTATATATACACATACACGCATTCCCCACAGGTCTAAATCTAAAAACATCAAAATTACTGCCCGACCTATTTGGCCCTAGAACAAGTTATCAGCGAACAACCCTACGCTCTGTTAAAATTACAACCGTTGCTCAAGAAACAGCGATCAGCTCATTCTCAAATCTGGTCCTAGCCACTGAAATCCCAGGAAAGTAGGTGGCAGGACCCGCCAGAGTACTCTAGCTACAGTGGTACACCCGGTCAGCCTCCCCGTGGCATGGTGTGGTAACGTCGGGTCCCACTAGGGGCTCGGCGGCTATTAGACCGGAGGAACAAAGGGCACAACACAATATACAGCACATGACCCCCACACACTTCAAATCTCTGGCCCCGATACAATGTACACCCGCGGAGATGGGAGAAATCCCAGGAGCCGTTAGACACTAACATACCTTATACCTTATACCTTATTAGAGGAACTACAAGAAGCAGCAGCACAAATCCGTTTCAAAAAAATGCCAGGGAAAAGATCTACTAGAGCAGGAGTTTGTTAAGCGAGTTGTCCAATTAGCTCCAAACTTACTACTAAAGCTGTAAAATCAATGCTTGTCAGAGGGATACTTCCCCAAAAAATGGAAAATGGCGACTGTAAAACTGATTCTCAAGAACCCCAGCAAGGACCCACAGCTACCGAAGTCGTAACGGCCTATCCCCCTCCTTTACCGTCATGAGCAAACTACTGGAGCGACTAGTAACACAAGCGGATTCAATCCTACTACTCTGCTGCCCTGGAATCACCCAATCAGTTTAGCTCTAGGCCTGGACTATCAACTGTGGATGCCATGAGGAACCTTTTGGTAGCTGTTGAGGAATGTCAGAAAAAACACTACCTAGCCATAGCAGTGGACGTTGCCGGGGCACTCAACTCCATTTGGTGGCCGAGCGTCCTGGGCAGACTCCGACAAGCGAAAATCCCAGGCAACTTTTACAGCAGCATTAAAACTGACCTCTTCCCCCCACGAGCTATAGAAGTAGTGATACCATACCACCGAATCATCAGAACAGTACACCGAGGATGTCCGCAGGGGTCTGTCCTAGGTCCGCTGCTCTGGAACATAGTCTTCGACGAGTTCCTGCATATTAATCTTGGGGAAGTGCACTCACAGGCCTTCGCTGATGATTTAATCCTTACAGTGACTGCAGACTCAAGAGCTCAGCTGGAGGACCAAGCAAACAACGCCCTAAAAATCCTGCAGAAGTGGGCAGAGAACAACTTACTTCGAATATCAGAGAAAACCAAATGAATCCTACTGAAAGGAACCCTCAATGTCAGAAGGCTACCCCAAATAAAAATAAATGGCACCACAATGAATTTTTCCACTGAAATTAAATACCTTAGTGTCGTTTTCGACACAAATCTATCAATCCAGTCCCACATCAAACATTCAGGAAGAAAATAAAGAAATACACTGCCATGGTTGCAAGGATCACGCACCGCGACTGGGGCCTCAAAAACGCTTCCTGACGTTGTATTAAAAGACCACTTTTATTCCAATGATGACCAACGCGGCCGCCATTTGGTACCACAAGACTACTATGGTTGTCAATAGAAGAACACTAGAATCAACTCATCGGTCAATCTTACTCACAGTGACTCGAGCCTGCAACACAGTTAGCACGGAGGCCCTCCATGTGTCGGTGCTGGTCGATGTTCTCCCACCCATTGGGCCTGGACGCAGTCCGACGCGACCTAATCGACTATTACTCCAAAGGGATCCCTATCATATTCCAAGGATATAACAATCGAACCAACAAACGGAAGGAGCATGGAAAAACTGCGACTACAAAAACACCTCCAACAAGAATAGGAACAGGTGGAAGACTTCCACCAAGAGGGGGAGAGGTCAAAAGGAAATTTTTACCATACGTTGACAAGATCTACCCAACATCACCGATTTGGCTTCAGCCAGAACGGGCAATCACACCTTTCTACTAACGTACTACGGTGAGCTTGTCAATGAAAGGCCATAAGCCTTTCATTGACAAGCTCACCAGCCTAGGGCTCCTTGATGACCCACGCTGAACCTGCGGAAATGTTGAGAGCTGGACACATCTTATGTATCAGTGCCCAAGGTACGTAGATCTGCGGAGATTATTCTACACGAGATTGACATACATCCCACAGGACCAGAAACATCATCTTTTGGACTCACACGATTAATACAAAATCCTCAGAAAATATGCCCAGGACCGCTCAGCGAGGAGAGGAACCCGATACACGGTGATAAACTAGCAAGTGACTGGAAGCAGTTGCATTCTCATGCCACTGTTCCTCTAACAGAAAATGACCATTAACCAGACATTCTTCGAAGAATGATTGCAGCTCTGAACAATGCCTACAACCCAGATTGAACCCCAAAACCTTCAAAGAAAATCAAAATTAACCCAATCAACAAGCTGGATGGGTTACTCTCCGAAAAGAAAAACGGAATCCCTAACAAGACAACTCGGAATGGACTCTGAACTCTTAAAAAGGAAAACTTTACCGAACTTGACCCAACTACTGGATTCCTACAACAGACTCAGATAGCAGCTCTGCTGCACATGCGTCATTGGAGATCCATCGTAGCGACCACTATCTGGGACTGACCTATGGAAAGGGATAAGACTGACCTTCTAGACAACACATTGTCCTACCTTTGGCCAGACCATGATACTGATGTCACTGGACTTAAAGGAAACGCATCGGATTTAACCAACTACAGCCTTGCTCCCTTTCTGGATACCTTTATTCCTCTTTCATGCCAGGGGGAGCCATACTCCTTCCCCCCCTCCCCATTGCCGCCCTCTTATTTCTGGTGGAGCATGGGCCTGCC
This sequence comes from Mastigoproctus giganteus, assembly GCF_048544385.1. NCBI lineage: Eukaryota > Metazoa > Arthropoda > Arachnida > Uropygi > Thelyphonidae > Mastigoproctus > Mastigoproctus giganteus. The sequence goes on from NC_143579.1 coordinate 161,729,871, forward strand.
CCACTGTCACTAACTGGGAGCATCTTCTCTATCGCATTGCACTTATTCTTCTGACTTTGTCCCCCCCCCACTCGGTCTATACACTAGAGTATGCTCTACACGTCAAACAAAATTTAATCTTGCCCATTGACTTTAGGCGTCCAACCTACTGGACTTTGTTTTTTTTAGGTCCTAGCCCCTGACATCTCAGGAAATTAGGTGGCAGGACCTGCCAGAGTATATATACGCTACTGGGTTCATGGTCCGCTTCCACGGGGCGTAAGTGGGGCAACGTTGGGCCCCAACAGAGGAACAGCGGATAAACGACCAGAAGAACAACGGTATATGACACTAAACGATCCAAGACCCACACACTTAAATTTCAGGCATTTACACCGTACTGTAACACACCACAACGTAAACAACGCGGAGATGGGGGAAACTCCTGGTGCCGCTCGACCCTAAATACACTTACCCCTGGAGGTGTTGAGAGCAGCATGAAAGGAGACAGTGATCGATAATCCCCCAGAGGTTGTTAGTTTTCAGAGCCGTTGTCATTGCCGTTCGTCTGAGACCTCAACGAGCAAGTCATCAGATCTCAGACGCTTGGTTGTTTTCGGAGATCCTATTAGATTTTCTAGGTATTTATGAATTTTAAAAGGTGAGAGATAACCTAGAGACTGTTCTTGGGTAGAACGCAATACAAGGTGTATTGGAGCCCTTCTTTTAACAGTGTTAGTTTTCCGACGTTTAGGACTACATGAGATAGTCTTCTATCTCATGAGTAGGCTCATGAGATATAAAGGGTTTAGAGGGTAACAAGCATTCAGTGTGTTATCAGACACTCAGTCTAAAACAGTGATGGATCCAATATCTTTCTATTACAGAAGATTTAGGAGTAGTCCGGTTGGCCTGCCTCCCTAAACTTCACTCATGCATACCTTATCGATGGTAAGCCCTGTTACCTCACTTAGGTGGCAATGAACATGTAGAGTGGTTCTCTTCAAGACGCCTGGTCCGCGTGAAGAGGAAAAGACCAAACCCTCCAGCACATGACAGCACGACGAAACAAACGGCCCTCAGTCCCCAGCAGCTTCCACTCCTCCTCTTATGGCAGCGAGAGGATCAAGAGTGGAAGCAGAGGGTCCTAGGAATCTCTGTGTACGACCAGGCTGCTATGCACGGAAACTGAACTTGGCCTGTTACAAGGTAAGATCGCTCATCGGTGAAGACAGGATACTAGAGCTGGAAAAGGAATTAGAAAATGTGAACTGGAATACCATCGGTTTGGCTGAAACAAGAAGAAGAAATGAATCACTTAAGTTTATCAAGTGGAAATCTGCTGTACACCAATGGAAACAGTGAAAGGAGCGAAGGTGGAGTTGGCTTTTGGTCCATAAAGATATAAAAATCAACATTTTGGAATTCAAAAGTACATCGCCAAGGGTGTCAAGACTAATACACAGGACTTCTAAGAGGTACAAGCTAAAGTTTATAATTATTTATGCACTAACATCCAGCCATGATGATGAAGAGGTTGAAGAAATGTACACCGAAATTGAGTCTTCTAGATGAGCAGAAAACCCAATACACTATCACTATGGGGGAATTCAATGCTAAGGTCGGAAAGAGACAAAACAGTGCTGAAAGGGGAATTATAGGAAATTCTGGAATTGGTGAAAGAAATAAAAGAGGTGAAAGACTTGTAGAATATCCAGAATCTCTATCAGTAATGAACACTTTTTTAAGAAAAGGGTGAACAGCAAGTGGGCATGGAAGATTCCAAATGGATTAACAACTAATGAAATCAACTTCATCCTCACTAACAGAAGATATATTGTGAATGATGTTACCGTCCTGAATAAGGTAAACGTTGGAAGTGATCACAAAATGGTAAGATGCACACTCGATATAGATGTAAGAAAAGAAAGGAAAAATAACTGACTCGAGTAAATAATACAAAGGTCTTTGAGATAACAGAAGAGGAGAAAAAGCAGTACGTACTGGAACTTCAGAACAAGTTTGAGCTTCTGCAGACTGCTTAGAACCAAGATATCGACGAGGTATATTACAACTTTCTGAAAGTGATAAAGCCCACGAAACCTATAGGGAAAAAGAAATCCAAAGAAGAAAAAATTAGTCAAGAAACACTTGTCATGATGAACCGAAGACGACAAATGAAGAGCAAGATAAACACTGACAAGAAAATTAAGTATACTGAGTTATGCAAAACCATTTGAAAGAGACTCAGAGAGGACATAAGAAGATTTAACACAAGAAAGGTAGAACAAGCATTAAGGAAAAACAAAGAACTAAGATCAGCAGCCATGAGCAGTAATACAGAGAGACAAATGATACTGAAAATGATACTAAAGAATAGCGATGGTGTACTTATAAATAGCAGAGAAGACATAATTCAACTAGCAGAAGACTACTATTGAGAATTATAAAGGGGCGAGGGAATGACGCCAGTAGTGGGGAAGATGGATCGCAAATTAGTAACACATATGACATACCCGATATTCTTCCTGATGAGGTAGAACATGCTGTTGTTGTTATTTCGTTTTTAGGAGCATTAGCAACTAAGGCCATATTGCTCCGGGATATGCGGTGGTCATTCACTGACCTTTCCGCATCCTCCGTATTTGGTGGTGACGGGCTCGAATCCCAGTCTAATCAAGAAGCGTGTGCCAAGCACTGCTGCTCCTTCCCACCTTGCTACGTCGCCGGTAGAACATGCTTTGAAGAAAATGAAGCATCGGAAAGCCCCGGGGAAGATGAAGTTACTACAGAGTTGTTAAAATTGGGAGGAAGAGAATGGAAAAAAAAAAAAAAAATGGCAAGCCTCTTCACAAAATGCATTAGAAAATTTGTGACGCCTAAGGAGCGGAATAATGCAATAGTAGTTTTGCTGCATAAGAACGGAGATAAATCAGATATTGGAAATTATAGACCAATTAGGTTGTTATTCCACATCTACAAGTTGTTCACAAGAGTCATTACTAACAGATTAGAAACAATACTTGATGAGAATCAACCAAAAGAGCAAGCTGGCTTTAGCACAGGATTCTCAACTATGGATCACCTTCACGTAATATCGCAGCTAATGGAGAAAGCAAATGAATATAAAACACCATTATGCCTCCCATTTGACTCCAAGTGTGACGCTTAAAATAGATCCTTGAGGTATTCCTTCTTCTTGTGTGTGAATTGTGGACAGCTCATTCTGGAAACATACTTGAAAGGTCCTGAGATGGAGAAAATTATGAATGAAACAAGGCATGTGACCTTTCAGTCCAAGGTTGTTTAAGTCTTGGAGGATTCCATATCTGCAGGTGGTGTCAAATGCTTTGGTAATATGGAAAGCTATCATTACTATGTGTTGTTTTTTAACAAAAGCATTTCGAGCGTGAGCTTCTACTTTAACGTGGACATCAGTTGTAGATCTGTTACGGCGGAAACCAAATTGGTGCGGTGTTATAGCGTCTTTAGCTTCAATAATCCAGACTAGTCTCCTGTGAACCATCTTTTCTATTATCTTTCCTAAACAGCTGGTCAAAGATATAGGACGATAACCGTTAGGGGAGGTAGTATCTTTCCCAGGTTTTGCTATGGATACCACTATTGAGTGATGCCATGTATCAGGGAAAACATTCTATTCAAAGATTCTGTTGTAACATTCAAATAGCGTAGATTTTGAGTTGATTGGGTGAAGCATTATGTAATAAATGTCATCTGGTCCAGTAGAACTATTTTGAGAAATCTGGAGAACTTCAATGAATTCGATTATAGTGAACGGAAGGTTAAGGATATGATTGGTTTGTATTAAAGTTAATTTTATACTTTTCCATAGACGTTTTTGTGCGTTTGAATGAGTCTTCATAAGAGTCAAGGGATGAAGTGGTAGCGAATGTTTCACAATATCAATCGGAGAAGATATATCCATTCCTTTCCAAGACAGGATTGGGGCCGAAGTTTGTTGATACTTTCTACTCAGTATACGGATCTTTCTCCATATTATTCTGGGGTCAGTTTTTCTGAAGATGGTGGAAGTGAATCGAATCCACGCATCATGTTTTTCTTTTTTTTTTTCGAATTCGGCGTGCTTCAGCTTTGACGTTTATAGTTGATTAGGTTCTTCATTGTAGCATTTCGGCGAAATATGTTCCAAGCTTTATTTTGCTTTCTTTTAGCAATAAGGCAATCTCTCGTCCATCAACCATTATATCTTCGTTTGATAACGCTTGCTTTTGGTATTGCTCTGGCAGGAGTTCCAAATATTTCTCGTACTATATGCCTAGTGGCATTATTAATAGATGTAGTGAGGATCAAGTGACTATCAAATTGGATTATTTTAGAACACATTTACCAGTTCGCTCGGTGAAAATTCCACGTAATTTGTTGGTTGGAGTCATAATTTGTATCCGTCTGTATTTTGGAATTATAGGATAATGGTCACTGTTGTGAAGATCAGTTAATAATGTCCAATCAAGGCTAGGATAAATGGATGGGGAAAACATGGATAGGTAAAGAGCAGAACTTGATCCTGTAGGTAGGTGAATATACGCGTGTATACCAGTATTCAGCAGTTTTAAGTGATGGTTGTGAAGTATGGTTTCAATTATCCGCCCTCTCTGATCCATGTTAGTGGAACCCCATAAAGGATGATGAGCATTTAGATCACCAAGTAGGCATACAGGTTGGGGCATTTGGTTTAGTAAATCATCAAGTTCTGCAGTGGAATATGAAACATTTGGTGGAATATAAATAGACAATAGTGAATGTAATGCCAAGAACAATGCGAACGGCTTCTTCCAGAGTGGTGCAAAGCTGAATAGATTTGGATGGTACGTTTCTACGAACTAGAATTGCTACTCCTCTTCTGGAGATTCAGAATAACTGTCCCGTCTGTTTAGTGTATATCTTGAGAAGCGGAGAGGATAATTTGATGACAAGTATGTTTACTGTAGACAACTATTTGCAGGATCGTGCTGGTGCATTAAATATTTTAATTCATCTAGATTGCTTCTTAGGCTTCTACAATTCCATTGAAGGGTTTTTTGCATTATTTGATTTTAGATTAGGTCCTGTTTATATTCCTGTTTATATTTATATTCCCTCGGTCCTGTTTATATTTCTCTCGTTTTGAAAATGCTGGACGAGCAATATCCATCTCATCTTCTTCATGTCGTAGGAGAACTGAATCATCATTATCCAACTTCTCGTCAATTTCCATACTTCGTTCAGTTCGTTAATTCTGGGTAGGATTTGCATTATTTTCGTTTGTTAAATTCCTGATTTTGGAGCATTGTCTTGGTGCTGCTTGGTTGGCTTTGTATTAGCAGAATTTTACGTATTCTTCGTCTTTGTTGCTGTCAATATCTCATCATTTGTGAGGAAAGATCTGGCCCATTGAGAAAGAGATACTTTAGAAATAATTGTAACACTGGTCTGTATTGAGAACTCTTTAGTATTTCTGACTGCATCAGAATAAGATTTTGGTGGCATCACGTTTAATATCTGTTTTCTTTCTTCTTGGTATGAGACATTTCTCTACAAAGTAGAGAAATGTCTCATACCAAGTATTTTTCTTTCCCATTTTCCATGATTCACAAGTTCTGGAATATGCAGAGTGAGCATCCTGACAGTTGGGACACTTTGGCGGTGCTGCTGAACATTCAGTTTGCGAGTGGTCTGTTGAGCTACAGATGGGGCAAATGACCTTACCTTGACATGCTGTTTGAGAATGACCATACTTCTGGCATTTAAAACGCCTGAGTGGATTTGGAATATAGGGACGGATCTTACAGGAAAGGTAGCCAGCTTTAACTGATGCAGGAAGATTCGGTGTGTTGAAAGTAAGGGTAACATTTCTGGTAGATGTAAGGACGCCATCCTGTTTGGCCATTATTCTTTTGGCACTGATGACGTGTCGTGCCTTAAGTTCTTCAGCAATTTCTTCATCAGGAACATTAAGGAGATTCCATTCTGAAATGATCCCTTTTGAGGTGTTTAATATTCTGTATGGGGTTACAGAAATGAGAAGACCTCCAAATGTCGTTTCCTTCAGGAATTGTCTAGAATGACTGGGATTGGAAGTTTCTATAAGAAGATCTCCTGAGCGAAGTCGTTTGACAATTTTGGGAGTACCTGCTACAGCCTCTATGCTTTTCTGCACAAGAAATGGAGATAAGCGACTAAGAGGTTTCGTTGATAACGAGTGTAAAATTAAAAAAGCAGGCAGGTCATGTGAAGAATCATCTTTTTTGATTCTTTTTGCTTCAGATCACTTAAGTTCATGCGAGCACATGGGCTCTACAGTCGGTGATATTAATCGATCCCTAATTGCTACTTTTCGCTCTGAGTATTGAATTTATACTCAGGCTACCAGCCTCGCCACGTGGAGGCAGGAGCGGTGCCACCAGTGACCAAGCGATAAGAAATTAATGGTTAGTGTGTTAGAGAAATTGGGGATATATATATGTACACACACACACACACACACAAAAGAAAGGCGTCTTTCCTTCCTTGATACGAAGCTTACTTCTTTATTTAGAAAAAGCCAAAATTAAATAACTTTACAAAGGAAGGGTTTTAACAATTTCTATAATCTGCCGCTTAGAGAAAAGACGCTTTCAAATCACTTTGGAAATATCGCTATGATCCCTCGCTTGGCACTCCGGAACTGATAATAAGCGTCTTTAAGGGTTTACACCAAATCTAGAGACATCATATCTCTTAACTGGATATGGCTCCATCAAGAAGGAGTCATATCCAGTTAAGATGACCAATGTTTCTGTGGAGAAACTGAAGACTGGTAACACTTATTCTCTTTTTGCACCATGTATCTTAACCTCCGGCAACGACTACTCACATATCTTAACCTGACTACCATGCGATCTGTTAGTGCACTAATCAATTCTAAACATGCTTTCACAGCTTTTTTTATATTTGCTACTTCGCTCTTCGAGCGAAGACGCCTTATCCTGGAATCATCTCCTCCACAAATTATTTAAAAACAAGCTCTCTTCTCCTTGCTGATCTGAATCCAGATTAGATTTAAGTGAAAACCTTGGCAAAATGCAAACTCGGGTCGTCTCTCCCGAGTAGGATCTACTGACGACGAGGTCTTCGTCATGGGATTTTTACGATGTCATGCTAACCCCTTTTGGGGTTAGGATTGATACTTGCCATGTGGACTTCATATGGCCTTCCCATCGGAACATCTGTCTCCCATGACTTTCACCCCCTGGGGCCGGTTCCCCTCCCCACTCTTCGCTGTTTCCAACATCCAGCAGGCCCTATTCTCCATTGCCTGCTTTTTCCCCTTTATTTTAATTACTTTGTACCCTACAGTCCCATTTCCTCTAATATCTTCACTATTTCCTTACTCATTTCTTCCAAACTTTTTTTTGTCTCTGTCAGGAAGCTCAGGCTACCTTGGCAGAGGCCAGCCATAGTACAATGCGTAGCCTCACTTCCCAGCGGTGGTGGCGGGCAACGTGGGGTTGCACTAGAGACCCTACAGCCAAGCATCCAGGGACACAACAATAGAACATAACACTATTTTGGCACAAACCAGACTACACTTTTCTGGATTTTACAGAGGTTCTGCAATTCTTCACTAAGTACCACCACGGCGCAGGTGTGGGGACCCAGTGGTGGCGCCACATCCACAAAACACTATGCACCAACCAAAGCGAGGAAGCGACAATGGTCCTGATAAAGATCGCAGTGAAAGAAGACATGCTCCCAATATTCTGCAGAGTCACAAATACAAAGTGAGAACTGTGTAAAGTTAAAAGGTAGCCAGTTTTGCATTAAGAAAACCATAACCAATCAGAAGGTAGGGAGTATATATAGGTTTGGATGAAGCCATTTCAATGTGGGTTTTTAGAAATTAAGGACTACTAATCCTTCCAGCGCCATTAATCTGTTCAGAGTCTTACCAAGGTTAGTAAGGAGAGAAAACGGTCTAAAAGACTTTGCAGTTGAAAACATTTAAGTGTTAAGTATCTTCTTGCGAAGTACCTTTTTTCAAGTAGCAGAAAAGACTCTTTCATTGAGACATTTATTGTAGAGATTCAAGAGCACAAAAAGAAGAAATTGATGCATGCAACCTTTTTTTATTATAAAAATTACTCTCTCTAAAACGTCCTCAATCAAATCCAACCAGGACAGTTGTAGCCTTGATCTTAAAAATAGCCAAGCCAACTCAGCTTGCGAAAAACGTAGAACATATTTTGCAGAACATATGGCCTTGTCTGATTTCGTGATGAATAGGAAACTGCTCAACAAAATTAAAGGAACAAAATGTTTTTCATTAATATTTTACTGTAAACAGTATCGTCGAAAGCAAATATTTGACATAATAGGCCTCCTGGCAACCAAATTTCGAGTATTTAAGAGAAATCAATCTACCACCTTATAGATCCGCAGATTAAAAAATTATTCGAGCCGATAATAAACGGTTTGCGGCCATATCACTGCATTCCCTCGTCGTTTTTTTTTTTTTTTTTTTTTTTTGTTTGCTCAGCGGGACAGCCACATTTCCAGTAATCAGGATGACGAGTCATCGACGTTTAGTTGAGTCTTTGAAATGAAAGGCCGTTGGACAACTTGAAGCGGACAGTCGCAGGCGGCCCATTAGCTTAATGTGTCAGGCAGTATCGTCTGTGCACTATGGAAGCAGTTTCGGGAGACAGGAACCATTAAAAGAAGAGCTGGCCAGGGTCGCCCCGGGGGCTACGTCAATCAGAACAGACCGCTATCTGGCTCTAACAGCAAGACGGAAGCGTACGATGTCCCGTAATCAACTGTCTTTTGAGGTTACTCCAACCACATGTGAAAACGTTTCCACCCGGACAGTGTTCAAAAGGCTCGATGCAAGAGGACTCTACGCAACGAAGCCATTGGTTTGTATTCAATAACCCCTAACCACAGCAAAGTTAATCGAAACTGGTGCCATGAACATGTGACTTGGAGCCCTGACAATTGGAGTGCAGTTCTATTCTCTGATGAGTCCTGTTTTAGCCTACAAACAGATTCGAGACGTTATCTCATCTGGAGACAACGAGGAATGCGCGACTGTCCTTCCAACAACAGTAAAAGGGACTCAAGGTAGAAGTAATGTTCTCATGTGGGGCGGAATAATGATCAACGGCGATACCCATCTTCATCGCAGATCTTCAAGAACAGATCTGCGAACCCTATATGCGACTTTTTAGGGGTGCGGTTGGCCTTGATTTTATTTTCATGCACGACAACGCCACTGAAAATAGATCTCAAGCGGTGGAGGAATACCTTGACCTGAAGATATTCAACGACCAGTGTCCGGCACGATCAACAGACTTAAATCGGGTCGAACATGCATGGTACGTCCTTGTGCGTCGCATGGCACGCCGATATCCAACTCTTCGATCACTTAGGGAGATAAGGTCTGCGCAGGTGGAAGAATGAGATTTGTTGCCACAGAATCTTATAGACGCCCTTATATTGAGCATGATTCACTGCTGTCAGGTCTGTTTAGCTGTTGGGGGATTATATGCAGTACTGATGTCATGTGACCATATTTTCGAGCATCTTGTATCGTTGTGTAATGTAACCTTTTTAGTAATTCTTATACAAATCCTATAGATGTCCCTCTCCCTGTGCGAAGTTTCTCGCTGTCTTCTCATCCAATGGTACACCACCATACCAAATTTTGTCCCGCTTCATCGCAAGCAGCACGAGTTACACCTCCTCTTCTACGTGTTCGATTAATTTTGTCGAGAATGTCTACGGCATGAAAAAAAAATTCCATAAAAGTTTCGCCTATTGGGACGGAATTTGAACCCAGGCCTCTTTCACACGGTGTGGAAGGGCAGCAGGTACAACCAGTGTGTTTCGTATGAAGCCATTTTTTAATGGTATATTGTTACAAATGATTGTTTTTTGTGATTGGATTGTCCGATTTTAAGAAAAAAAAAAAATTCTTCACCAGAATACAACTCACTCGGCCACGTACGAAAATCACATAACTGTTCATTCTATCAGTAAATATTTCTCGTCATAGCTGAAACCAGAAATAGATTTCGGGTCATTGGATAACAAGAACAACAGGGGCAATATGTGGAGTATAGAAACTTATTCCCTGCACTACACACTGAAGCAATTTGAAACAGTCGAAAGTGAACTTACTTCAAGATATTGTTTTGGCTAAATCACTATCTTCAATTTATGCATAACCTTTTTTTCACCCTTCAAAATTCACAAACCTTTAATATAGCCTTAAGATACAACTACTGATTTTTATGTTAGTTACTACACTGAAGATCTCTGTATATTTCCTACAATATCAAATACGTTAATGATGACCACCTTGCAAGAGTTTTTTCAGCAATCATTCTGATAGTTTCTTTGTTAGTAAGGCACGCAATTTAAATGTACATTCCGAATGTGCCCTATGGCGCTAGTGCTCTGACCAAACTTAAAGAACTTCCATGTCAGGTGAAAAAGCCAGATCTCAGTTACTTACTCGAAAAAGTCCAATTCCGAGAGCTTCCTTCTGAAACAATAACTACAGCCAAGAGATGGGAAAACAATCGTTCATTTGAATTAGCATCAGTAAGCTCAAGTTCTGAGGCTCGATGTAAAAGAGAAGATTTTAAATCGGGCAACTTTTGACCGGATTATATGAGGGTGGGCATACTGACATACGGTTCGACTAACTGAAACCACCGTGTCTTCTTTCTAAACATTTACTTCTCAAAAGTGTTTTTATATATTTTTGTATCATCTTTTAGATTTTAGAATTAAGAATTCGAACCCATTTCTCACTCTCCATTCCCAAAACATTGCTATTCCAATTGGAATATTTTTAGGGAGAAAAGCGCACAGCCTTGGGTGACCCTCCAATTAGAGTGCCGCCTGAAGTAAGCCTGTCCTGCCCAGGTTCTGTGCATTTTGCTCCCCTCTAAGAAAACATAATTTGCAAGTATCTCTTTCTCTCGCATCAGACCTCAGAGCGCTGCATAGTTGACCCCCGCCTTCCCGAACAGTTGCCGCTTAATCTGGCTTTCCTTATCCGGAATTCACGTCCTTGAATCTAGAGTTAGTCACTTTCTTTAGGATCATTCACACTCCTTTGACAAATAGCCGCCATTAGAATTGGGTAACCATGGTGTCGGGCGTGCGCCATTTGAGTTTAAAATTTCTACATGAGAGAAGATCAAACTATCTGTTTGTAAAATTTAACTTCCTTTTTATAGAATAATAGTTTTTCTTTTATTTTTAATTTCTCATTCGCGATATCAGATACTTGATTTCTGATATTGAGAATATCATGTATTTGAGTGTCTTTAAAAGAACGATGGAAGCAGCCAAAGACACAGGACTTTCAGTTAGTAGAAACGTCTGTCATATATTGCTCCAATACTCCCAGTTAGTGATCACATTACCTAAAATCTCTTCTTCATTGAGCTACAGAATTCGAGTAGTTCGATGTCAATAGCGTGTTTGTCTCGCATTTGATGTTATTCCTTAAGTGTTTCGTGGAAGACGGACAACTAAGGCTATGATGATCTACTCAGTACTACCTTGTGCTCTTTACTCTTGTTTTGTAACAGGCTTGCTGATTTCTGAACGCCTTTATATTTCATTACATGCACACGATGGAGACTAATTATCTATGTTTAATAGACATGCTAAATACAATCCTATTTTAGAATAGAAAAGGCATTAAGTAAGTCATTCATTTGGTATAATTTTTAAAGTCATTACAAAAAAGTCAACTACAATTTTTGAAATTTGATTTTTCAGTAAAAAATGTCAGTATGAATATGATCACAAATTATGTTAGCAATATAAGTAGTGAAACAATTCATTGATTTATTTATTATTTTTTGTTTAAATTACATTTTTTAGTAAAACGAAATCAGTAAAATTATATGAAACTTATTGGGCTAATATTTTTTTTTTTTTATTACAGTTGGGATGATATAATCGGAGTTATCTGGATGTAGTGTATTTCCTCTGAGAATCCGTTTCTCCGTCGGGAAAAAAAAAAAAAAAAAAAAAACAAAGATGGGAAGAAACGCAAATTTAATTAAGACAAAACTTGCATAAAAACAGACAGGTAAACTTCTTTAATCTAAATTCCCTCTCCATTCCAAAAACATTGCTATTCCAATTGGAATTACATTGGATTACATGACGTAATCCAATGGACATTACGCCCATTGGATTACGTTATTTTGAAAATGACGTAATCCAATGGGAAGGTATTAAGAAAAAATTAATTCAAAAAGTACCCAATCGAGTGCGTGAGAGCTTTAAGACAAAAACAACCACAAAAAAAAAAAAAAAAAACTCTTCTCACAGATGGAGGTCTATAGTCATAGATTAAACCATCTGGTGGATTTCCAGTACAAAGGAAAATAGTCTATCTAGATTTGCATGAGTACAGGCTTTGACCAACAAGCCCCAAGAACATTGCTCCCAGACGTTTGGCTCGGAGATAACACAGGCGAACATTTTGATTGGGAAGATTATTTTTCTCTGCTGCATAATTGTAGACAGTCCATTCGGGTGAAGCTGCTCACTACGCTTATGGCCTACTCAGCAGCTTTAGGTGAATCTGCTGAGTAGGCCATAAGCGTAGTGCGTTGTTGGTCGGTGCTGAAGAAAACGATAATACGGGACCGAACTCTCACTCCCTCTCCCAACTGCTATGTGGGCCATTAGGCAAGAGCATACCAAGTTTCGTAATCCGAATCTGATCGTGCAGTATCTTAAGAGTTGTGATACCACGTAGTTCCAGCCATCACGTACGCATCGGTAATTTGGTCATCTGCCCCGCCCTTGCATTTTAAACGTCACCTTGTATTAAATATTGGTACTTGTGTTGGTTGAACTGCCCACAAGGAAATCCTTCACGATCTCCAAGGAGGTACTTTTCTCGAATCTAAACCTCATCGTCATACGAAATATCATAACACTAAAACAGTTGCTAATACACGCTTTGAATTTCCGCTTCTCTTCCTTCTGCACACGATAATGCCATCAGAATAAAAGGTATCAATACCAAATCAACTATTCAGAGAAACGTACTTCAAAATCCAATGTGTACCTCATATATTTTTTTTTCCCCACACCACAGAAACTTTTTGCAAACCTTGAAAATGACCTAAGAAATAACGTTTTGAGAAGAGTACAAGAATTCAAATAAAATTCAATTGTAACAGGATTTTTGGTTTTTTTTTAGGAGCATTAACAACTAAGGCCATATTGCTCCAGGGATATGCGGTGGTCATTCCCTGACCTTTCCGCATCCTCCGTATTTGGTGGTCACGGGCTCGAACCCCAGCCTAATCAAGAAGCGTGTGCTACGCACTGCTGCTCCTGCCCACCTGGCTATGGAGACGCCAATTGTAACAGGAAAGGACGCATAAGAAACTGAACTAAGATGCCCATGAGAATTCCATATGTAATTGCTTTTTATTAGCAGACTTTCGTAGAAGGAAGTGATCATGTAAAAACCATGCCCACGTCTTATGATATTCGGAACGGACCACAAATAATTGAATGTCTCTCGCAAATAGTGTTTTATACTAATTGTTTATCTTAATTTGATTTAAGGATTTTTTTTTTCAAAAAATTGTTTTGAGAGATATATTCACAAACATCTTGGCTTGCGCAATAATTATGTACTGTTAAACTTAAACAATCACGTGTAAATGAAAAATGAAGAATTTGAAAAAAAATTGCGCAAGAAATCTTCCTATATCCTTGATTTTCTTATCCACTGTGGTATGAAACTTCAGAATGCCAGCTCACTAGAAGAATTTGTCTTCAGGCATTGGAACTTGTGTTGTCAAGGCTACAAAGGTCCTTTAGCAGACTTCATTTAACATTATCAAGTTACTGTTTACAACGAAGGATGCCTGCCAAACAGGATAATGTGACTGTTAGCGGGAGGAATCCTCTTTTTGACAATCAAGAAAAGCTATCTCAAAGAGTTTCACATACTGTTTCCTCCATAATGCCATTTGTCTCATGAAACGTCTCCATGCGCTCTTGAATAGCGGACTCTGAAGTCGGATTGTTCTGTATTGATGGCAGTCCTAGTCTGTAATCACAGATTCAGCTAGGCACATCATATATTTTATCTTTTCCTGCTTCTTCGCCATTTCTGCATATCGCTAAGAGCAGTGCAGCACATCTGGGCATGCCAAATGGACAAACAAAACCGTGCTTGAATGATATGATTTTGAAGGATTCAGAAAAACCTTCGTTCTTCATCACTATTTTGTAATGACAAAGTCCAATGTGCAGAGAGAAACATTGTATGCTGTTGGCCTGTTTTAGCATAACAGAAAGTGAACTGATTTCTTTTCTTTTTAGGTTGAATGGCAAAATTAGGTTAAAGGTTCATTTCTGTCATCTTGTTGTCTAGTAGACCATAAAAGTCTGCATAATCCTAGGATACCAAATAAAGAGTTGCATGTATTAGCGATATATTTTAACAGCATAAATATTCCATTAAATTCTGCATTTCACGATGCATTTATGTATTGTTTATGCATGATAGCTTCTGTACTGCAACTGCGAATTTCAGTTGAGAAATATTTGCTCTTTCCCTCCCTCCCTCCCCCTACTTTGTACCAGTTTCATATTACGACCAGACTTGCACAAATATATTATTTGAGTAAAAGAAAAAATATATCTCGTGAATTTCCGCAGTTTTTTTTTTTTTTTTTTTTCAGAATAAACTACAAAAGCAGACTTCATTTGTAGACGGATATTTCAACGTGGCTTTGACACTTATAAATGATGTGCTGGCTTTAATTGTGTTGCTTTTGTCATTGCTGTTGCTTTCGCTGTGAAAAACATCCTGTTCGTGATTGCTGCATCTTCTACTTTTCAAGGTCGTATCTGAGCCTTCACAAATACCGTAGCTGTAGATGACACAATTAAAACGAAATCATTTCTCATCTCTACATGTGCCTTTCTTATTAACTACAAAGAAATTTAATATTAATGCGATTTATGAGTGATCGTTAAGCAATATACTGTATATGAAACATTGACATTTTATGCAATGGCATTTTAAAAAGGGCATAACACAAATCTCTCAAACCCTGCTGCTCAAGTTGCCGGAACTTGTCTTAGGGCACAGCAGGATTGAACGCTAGGCGTACGCAATGGGAAGCTCTTTTCTTGTCTTCTAAGTATGTCAAGAGACGCTGTGACAAGCTTTACACGCATGTGCGTGGTTTCCTGCTTGTCTCAGTTACGGGTAGAATCATAATATAAAAATAAACTCGCGCTTATTTTTTGTTTCTTCCACTCGTGCCTCTGTTTTTAGATCGCCTCGGCCTGTAATACAAGTTACGAAGGTCCAGGGTGCAGCATCCCTTATCCAATTGCTTCCACCTTTAAAGTAGGTTGTGCAACAACTGAATGGAAGAGAGAGAGAGAAAAAAAAATCAACGAGAGATCAGTCACATTAAGGTAGAGTGAGAGTACTGTTTTGCACATTAATCATGTACGCAGCACGTTAGTGGATATATCTAGATATTAATGGCTGAGCACGACATTCTTTATATCTCTTAATATACTTGACAAATATTCAAGTCATTTGCAAAGGAGTAAACTAACACCTTTGCGGTAATTCTCCTTATACGTTGGAATGATGAAAGCTTTATTAGAATATTATGATAACAAAAATAAGCCGAAGCTTTATATTTTTTTCTGTGATTCTAGAATGGCATAATTCTTATAAATAGCTGCTATCCATAGACGAGAAACGTGGAACATACATTTTAGAGAACAAAATCTTCAAAGACACTGGTTAATGGCAATTTTTTTTAATAAAAGACCTGAATAATAGTGAAACGTAGTAGTTATTGGAGAGTAGTAGATAATAAAACTAAGATAAGACTGTTTATATCACGCGAAAATTTTGTATATGCTATTAACTGCAAACTTACCAACTCAATCTTAACTTAATACAGATGCACTATGTTTGAGGTTTCCAATAAACCCCATCGGGATCTAAACCACCATGAGACTAATGATCAAAACGTCTAGAAGTAGAATTGTTCTAGCGTTATGAAATCTTTGAATGGTTATTAAACGCTTTAAAATAAGTAATATCATTAGCATAATATATATATATATATATATATATATATATATATATATATATATATATATATATATATATTATGCTAATGATATTACTTATTTTATATATATATGCACATCATCAGGGCATGAGCTGAACATTATAAAATCTCAGGGGAAAGATGCTGATTTGTTTCATATGTTAACTGCACCACTATATAACCTCGTTTCTTTTCTTCTCTTCAAAATAACCAAAGTAGAAAATGCCTAGGTTCAAACTGTATACCCGTTCTAAATTATACTGAACGTATGGATAATACAGTACTTGCAGTTCCACCTTGTGTTTCTTTTATAAAAAAAAGTTAGAGAAACTGGATTTCTCTCTCGACTAGAGATCACATCAGGTTTTGCCCAAAATGGGTTTAACCACAAGAGTTTTCCTTCTTAAACAACACCATGTAACTTTTTCCCCATCGATTTAAAGCCTTTAACACGAAGTAATTTAGAATTATCTAATGTTAATTCATTCAATTAATGTTTTCATAAAGCTTAAAATGCAATTTACAATATTGCAATTGAAGGTGCATTTTCGAAGTGCATGAAAGGCGTTAGTTACTGAATTATTTCAATACGAAAATTAATGCATCCAAAATGAAAATTTTGAAACTACTAGAGTTACATTCAAAAGATCACTTGTTACCATTAAGAGATAACATACAAGATGGGTTATGTAATCTATAGTAAATTCGAAGAGTCCAAAATCTTTACATTTCAAGGAAGAGACGTCTTATCCTGTTCAGAAGAATTGGAGGGTGGACTGGAGTAGACTCCAGTCTACAATAAGACCACAAAGTGGATGAAGAAACAGGAGAACAAATATATTAGTTTCACATTAGTGGAGAACCCTTCTGTTCTTCTGAAACAAGGCGCTACAATGATTACGAAAAATATTGACACCTAGAGAAGAAACCGATCAAAATTACACTCAATATTGGCTTAGAGAATACTCTGCTGGCCGACGTAAACAAAAGGGGCAGCAATGTATGCATTTATTTCCTTTCTTTACAAACCTGACATAACAGGCCAAAGAATTATAAAGAACAACGTGTGTTATTTGATCTTGTTGCAAAAATAAATCGTAAATACTAATCATTTATGCATCAGTAAAAATGAAAACATTAAATTAATTGTATTAGGACACTATTCTTAAACTTAACAAAACAAAATAAAATAGTCGCTCTGCTTTAAAAGAAAAAAACAATTTAATGCGATGGTAGTTTAAAAAATCGTTTGCTGAAAGTACTTAAATTCATAAATAGATTCTACATTGCAGCAATAAAAATGAAACTCCAGGGGTACAAATTCAAATTTTGGATGCATCTTTTGAAACTCCCTCAGATTTTAGTATCCGTTATGGCATATGCACTATTATAAAACTAATACTTTTTGCGTTTTCTGCTTCGCTCTTGGAATCGAAATAGGTTACGCTATAAGCGTCCTTGTGTTTTAGTCTAATTCTGGGAGCCGTTTTAATTCGGTAGAGATCAGCATTCCTTCTGATTAAGTTCTCAGATTCGCCCTAACTAAGCAAATAACGTTTCGCTACTTTTGGGAGTTAAGAAGGAAGCTTACCTTTTTCTGCTATAAATTCTTTTCCAGATAAAGGATATTTGTTAAAGTGATGAAACAGTTCCGACGGAGAGGGAGTTGAGTTATTTTTGGCAAAGGCACGAAGGGCATGCCACGTGGTACACATTTTCGTCTGCCAAGTACCTTTACAAGAGAAAATGAGAAGGAATAGGTATTAACACGTTGTGTATATATACTTTAAAAATTGTTGGACGCATCCAACAAAAAAGACAGACATTGGCTGTTTTCTAGCCAAAATAATGAAATATTCTCTAAGGTGTTCATAATCGGGTTTTTGTTTGGCATAAGTGTTATCCAGCGAGAAAAAGACATCCAAAAGAGCGCTTTGATCCACTTTATTTTTATTGTGATTTATTATGTTTAAGATAGAGTATATTTGGGAGTATAAATCCAAAATCGGTAACAAAAATTAATACCATTCTTTATTTTATTATTCTTTATTATTATTTTTTTTTGGAAGCGATAGCGAAGAAACAAATACTATATACAAACACACAAAATGTCATTTAAATTGAGATTGAAATGTTACTAATTCTTTCAATTATTTAAATTTATCGTTAGCTATAATGTATTTATTGTCAAAGACAATGAATTTAAATCTAGGAAAAAGGACACGTGTCATTATAAATTATGTTATTATTAAGTTTTGTAAAAGAATCAGATTAATTTATAGTATCTTTTTAATGATCATATAACACACACACTTTTAAAAATATTATCAGAATTCTTTTATTTTATTCAATAATAAATACTAATCTGCGATTGGCCATTCGGATATTTTGAAACTGTATGGTGAGTCATTCAAGGACGTGGCACAAGAGTTAGAGGGACAATATTCTCTTATATAACGACTATCCTTTACACATAGCACATATATCCATCACTTCTAAAGCTTCTTAAAAGCTTTTTTTTTTTTAGGGACGGGAGATTTCAGATATTTTGCTCTTCTGAGTCTATGCCTTCTAAGATAGTGCAGGTGATAACATCGCTGCTTTCACACCGTTCTTTTCCATTTAAAAATAGAGTATACGAGAAGAAACATACAATGCCTGGTAAAGGTCTTTACCACAGGGCGTGAAAGGAGCTATGTTGTTTTAAATTTTTCTCGCTGACCGAAATTAAGAAATACTTCCCTTCCTGTATAGAAAGGCGTTACTATTTGGTTTTTTGCTGAGTGGGTTAGTTTCGGGTAAGAGTTCCATAACTTTTCCACCAAGTAATTCGTGCTTTTCTTTTTTTGCGCTTTTTTTTAAAATTCTTATTCCACAGATCAGCCCAGACAGCCATCGAATACACACAGTTTAGAGTTATGATATACTGACGACACATGGCCTTATTTGCTTGGACACAAATTGAAAACAAAGAACCCTAGGCACAATGTTAATTAGCTAACCCGCTAGTTAATACAAGTATGTTAGTTGTAATAGAAACGTGTTTCCCATAAAATTGGTTGATTTTATACTTTTTAATGGCGTATTGGCATCTTAGGCCACGATGTGCAAAATCCAAGGAAAAATATATTAAACAGCGATAGGTATTATACATATAAATACAAAGTGAGTACATCAAATGCATATAAAAACCACAAACGCGGTAAACAACAATAAAAACAAAGGAAAATATATGTGTGTATATTATAAATATGAAGAGCTAATTTGTGTACATTAATGCAACATTACTGCTTCTAAAAAAAACGTATTTTGTCTCAATCGGATAAAATCATTGAGTGCATAAGGCTCAGCAAGGTGGCTAAAAGACCTAAAACAAAATAGTAGTGCATTAATAAAATCCTGGCATGCAATAGGAACAGAACAATCTGATGGTCAAAATAACTGAGTACACAGGAGAATCACCAAGCCCCAGCAGAGAAGAATGTAAACGGTCCGACACAGAGTAAAGCAATAATAGCATCATTTTTTAAGACCGTAAACAGACTGGGATGCTATGGTTTGATTAACGGCTTAATCTGGTATAATTTATTTTTATCTTGTCAGTGCAGTAAATCCTGCCATCGGGAATACAGTTTCTTTCGTATCAATTTCAGGAAGTCAATTCTGCAAACTTTTATATCATTCGTTTAGGGAAAATCTTCTGCTTACATTTACTTGCGTTCGGAAAAGAATGGCAGAATCCACACACTTTCCGACTTCGTTTCGTTAGAATACATTCTGTTCTGCATGCTTAAGAAAACTACAGATACACAGCAGACGGGCTATCAGTCTTCACCCACTAGAAAGCTGGTACATGAGCATCTTGACAGGGCGTGAAGGATTTTATTGGTGACTGACCGACCATGTCTAGTGTGATATATAGGTCTTTGTGTTGTGTTTGAACTCGAAAGCGTGGTAAAAATGTTCTTTCGATATATTCTAATGATCTATATAAGGCATATGCCTCAATTGGCTTTATACAGATATTGGCCTCATTTTATATCAGAAAAACGTTGTGTGTAAATATACATCTGCGCATGATTCTTGGTGCAATCTGTGAATGTCCCGAACTTTCGACAGTTGGGATGTGTTCTTTCACTTGGCGGTCAGACTTCATGCTTTTTTCTATCATTGGGAGTATTCGAGTGCTAAATGTTATTATCAAGAATTTTTGTGGATATTATATTTTATCGCTCCAGAAATTTAACTTGCTTCCATTATTTCTTTGAGTTCACTAC
Organism: Mastigoproctus giganteus; assembly: GCF_048544385.1. NCBI lineage: Eukaryota > Metazoa > Arthropoda > Arachnida > Uropygi > Thelyphonidae > Mastigoproctus > Mastigoproctus giganteus. Next base: position 161,750,275 of record NC_143579.1, read on the forward strand.
TGCTTTCTTCTTAAATACAATGTAAGATACCATTCATGATGATTCCTCATGGGAAGTCCGATGACCAAAGCTAAACTTTAAAAGATCAAATCTACTGTTACTTCCTAACATTTCTAACATTTTATCATCTGGATTTTGCCTAATAACCAGTGAGAATATGCTTCCCTCATTATCTCATAACTAACTCATCTGCCAGTGTGCAAATATTGCGTGTGTTCTGTGGTCGACTTCTCTGCTTTATCGGAAGAAAAAGCTGAGCTTCCAGGGTGGAACACATTGCTGTCCATATCTGACAACGACTAATTCAGCCATAAAGTCACGAAAAAAAAACAAAAAACAAACATTTTTCTCGTCATTGACGGATTCGAACCCGGATATTTTATTTTTCATTTAAATCAGCTCCGTAGCTACCAGGCTCTCGCATATCAGCGACAGATTTGTTATTACTGTTTCTCAACATGTAGTTGGTTAAAAGAAACACAAACTAATAAACAGAGACCCATAAGTCAATTCAAATTACAAAACAAAATTAAATAAGAGATTATAATAACGACTATTTCGCTTCATGGCAGAGATGGGCCGTCACAAGGAGGTAGGTGACTACCATATTACAAGAGATGCTTTTCTCTGAAACAGACATTTAAGGAAGATACAAAATTTCGAGGACTCTCGAATAGAGCTCTTAGAACACCTTCGGAGATGGAGAACGAGTCTCACTCGCTCGAGCCGGGCTTTTAAGTCCAAATAAGCTGGACTAGTCAACGTGATGTGGAGCCCGGTCTCCGCAATAGCCGAATTCAGAGTCAGCCAGGCACAACTGACAAAGCCACTCAGGACACAGCAAGCAGAACCAAAACTGGAGCCATGGCCGAAGGCCCACAATGTGAATGGAGGGAAGGAAAGGTGAAAATAAGCTGACAACTAAACAGCATCAGAAATAATAGAATATCTACGCTGCATATAAATCTTAAGAATATTTGCCATACATTTTGTTGTTGTTTTTTCCTGGTTCAAGTTAACTTTTATATTTGTGGGTTCATTTTGATACTATTATTCTTTAATGTGTAAATTAACTGAAGGAAGAAATGCTTCTGGAGTTTTGTCTTGATCTGAGGCAGCCTCCATTTAACATGATGTTCTTCCATGAAGAACCTCAAATTAAAAATCCTAGAGAAGTCACTATTAAAAAAAAAAAAAGACTGGACCGTATAAATAGCATTTTATGTTAATTACAAATGGTTAAAAGTAATAAAGTCAGTAACGCACGTACGATTACCGACTTTATTACTTTTAAACATCTAGCTGTAGTGAATGAAATAAATATATTCAATTTCATCATGTGTTAAGATGATTTTATTAGATTATTTACTTAGTTTACTATAAATATATTTCCCCGAATTTCATTGACTATAGCAAAACTTTTCAACTGTATATTTTTGTAATCCTGCAGAAGAAAACCGTTCGTGAACTAGTTGGAAAAGACTTTCTTTGGATATGTACAACAGAAAATACCAAATTACAGAAAATGAAGTCGAATCAGGAATGTCGTATACAAATTCAGTTATTAAGAATGAGATATTTTATTAAATAGAATTCCTTTTCAATTTTGTATTTCTGAGCTGAATGAATATTAAACAAGAACGATCTGAACCTACTGCCAATCTGAAAAGGAGTTTCAATTCTCATCTATCTTTATAAAATAGTTTGAAGTAATTTACTTATTCCTTTCAATGTTGAAACGATATAGGTTATATGAAACTTTCATAGGTTATACGAAAATGTTAAAACGATATGCAGAAAACATTTACTTTTTTATTGAAGAAATCCATTATTAGCCATTACACGAATACTAGGGAATGTACAATGATTTTTATCCGATAAATATGAATCAAAGTATAAATGTTTAGGAGCAGCAAGTTAAATTAAATAAAAAACAAAAAGTGCTACAAGTAGTTTGCGTCTTTCGGTGGAAATTAATTCATTGTTAGTGACATACTTCAATATACTTTTTAACTTCATATGAAAGAACGAAAGTTGATTTATTTATTTAAATACATATTTGTTAACTTAATAGCGTGAATAGCAGTAAAGCTTAATAATTGTTTATAGTAATAACCTTATAATAATATCTATAAGGAATTATAGTTAACAAATATTTGTTAATTATAATTCCTTTGCATTCGTTTAGTTTCAAATGCTACCAGTAGATGTCACCACAAGCATGGCAGTGACATCGGAAAAGTAATGGAATCTAGTACTGTGCTACATCAGTGAAAGAGTATAGACACTGAGGGTAAAGTAATAGTCAAATGCAATCTCTCTCTTCTCTCGAACGAACGAACGAACGAACGAAGAGATTTCAAGTTCAAAAGTTATATAAAGCAATGTTCTAAAGTTATATACACGTGAATTAGCATACGCTAATACTGGAAGTTTATTTATTTATTTATTTTTTGAAATATGGATTAAATAAAGTTTTCGGTGGATACCAACACCGAGACCTTTCAAAATATGTATGTACAACTTTTAGGGACCTGTATTAACCTACAGGTCCCTAAAAGTTGTAGAAAAGCTTGATAGTTAGCGGAAAGAAGAAGACTAGTTGGAGACCAAAGTTTACCCTGAAAGAAAGAAAGGAAAGGAGTCACATATATTTTACTCACACTCGCCCATTAATACCTCGAATAAGGAAAGCTGTCCTAATATAGAACACTTATTACTTATTCTGCAGTCTCAGTAAATACCACCAAAACGGCTATCTATTTCATGGCTATTTGTCCCTTCATGGGTGGGTGGGTATGCGTACCTTGATGGTGTAATAGCTGACAACTCAGTTGAGAAATTAAGTCCACAATATGAGAGATACAAAATGGTGTTTAGTAGTAGAATACATAATAAAAAATTCATGGCAAAAGCCTCAGGCTTCTGAAATTTTACAGATATACATACCAATGCATCAGTCTATAGGCAGTAAATTAACCGAAGTTATTATAGTGGATCGTTTCAGTACATCTCCCGCAGTCTAGAGGAAAAAACAAGAAAGCTCCTTCTGAAGCGAACTTTCCCTTCATAATGATTAAGCAAAAAAAAAAAAAAAAAAAAACTCTACAGATCTTGTTTATTATAAGAGGTAACTTGGAAAAAGAAAACTCATAAGTCGTTATTAAAAAAATATAATAATAATAATAAATACTGTTGGAAGGCTGCTCTCAGGCACTCAACCAATTCATCATCGACTGATCTCTTCGGTCCATTGTGTCCCCATCAGTTTCTATACAACTAAAATAATAGCATTCTATCTTCAAATATGTACAATGTACGAATCACTTCTTAATGAATAAAGTAAGAGAAATCAAAATTTCGCACGAATTATATACCGAATTATCCATTCTCTGCAGTTATAATAAGAAAATTATAACCCATTCTAGGTTCAATCAAAAAATGAACAGGGCACAGTCGCAAGTTCTGTAAATATCCAATCTGCAGAATGCAGCACAGAGTAATATCACAGAGTGGTAGGCAGAGCACAAAAATTCTTCCTTTTTGTACTCTGCCTACCAGCAGCCTATGAATCGTTGGTTCCAGGAAATGCAGATGCCACCACAACACGTTTTTTTTTCTATTAAAAACCGCCTTAGCAAAAACGTGCCAAGCATTCACGTTAAGAGTTTTTAAATTAACACAGATTCCTGTCGAGGAGAATCTGTCAAAACGCATACTTAAAGTTTGTCCTGATCTCATTGTAACATGTAAATTTATATAAAATATGACACCAGTTTTATATTCGCCCACAAAAACAATCCTAGTTTCTATAGGATCCCGTTTAGTGACCCACATCAGTAATTAAGACATATAAATACTTATAGAAAACCATAAATTTCTTTTTTTATTCATAAAGTAAGAAAGTAAAGTGGGATGAACTTCTTTGTCATTAATTAGAATTCTGCTGTATCCCATCGAGTTTGCCAGGCATTAATCAACTCAGTCTAATATCGAGTTTTCTCTTTCTTCACATCTCTACTCATGTTAATTACAATGCCAGTAAAATATGCTGGAACCTATCTACATATCCTGTAACAAAGCTCTAACACGGCATAGGTTCCCAGAGGGATGAAGGAAAATGTGATAACATAAGCCCAAAGTTTTCCTTGAGAGCCCATTCACCTCTTCAGATTCTACATATTGCTCTGCTGAACTTCTTAATTTTCTGAGACAAGTGAGAGAGGTGTGAATTAAAGTTAAGTTTGTAATATATTCATCCTAAATTATTTCACCTCCTCAATTAAAGTAAGCTACTGGCCATTAATTTCCACTTGCTGTGGTCTACTGAAATCTAACTTGTTGGAAATTTTGGTCTTATCAGAACGGATATTAAACTCATTCTGGAGGATCGAGTATTAAGATCTTCCAGAACTTCATTAGCCACGATCTCCAAAGCATTTCGAGAATTCACTTCAACTAAAATAGTTAGATCGTAGGCGTAGGCTATGATTTTCGTCCCTGGGTATGTACGAGCCAGCCAAAACCGAATTACGGTGCTCCATATAAATGGGCCAAGAATTGAGTCATGAGAATATCCACGTGAAACATACCTCGTGGTCTGAAGGAATCTTGATTTAACAATTATCTGTCTCTGAGTAAAATAGCTTTTTAGCAGATTATATAGTTACTGGGGACATCTAGAAAATCGTAGCCTTTCAAGAGAGCTTTCTTACCATAGGGGGAATCGAAAGTTTCCTTAAAATCCACAAACTACAAGTACATATTTATTCTGTGAATTCTTAATGGCAGCCACAAACTGAACTAATGAATTTTCACATGACCTTCCCTGACAAAAGCCATACTGTAAAGATGATATTAAGTCAGCTTCCTGAAGAAGAGATATAATTCAAGGCCATGAGACATTCCAATTTTTTCCAAAATTACCCAATAATGCTATTGTTGATTTTGGCATATAAGAGTTTGCCTTATTTAAATATTTGTTCAGCTTACGGATTAATTTAAGAAATGCTACCTTCGAAATTTCAGGAAAACAAATTCTCTGTTAAACATTTATTATATATAGCGTCAACAAAATTCTAGGTCTCAACTTAATTAAACATAAAATGAATATATTCTCCAGCATGTTCATTTCAGGGACTTTGTTAGATTAATTTTTCTGACTCCAAAACGAAGCTTACCCAGCGTAAATAAATCAGAATTATACCAGTTAGATAACTTTTATTAGCCAAATGAAGAGAAGAGTGAAATTCTGTGTCCATCTCAACCGCATCTAGAGGAAAAGAAGGATTTAGAATTAATTCAACTGTTTCCGTCCAATTAGAAGTTTAATTTGCTAACAAAATAACTGTTCCAAATACCGCCCGAGTAGGTAATCTATTTCTCGCAATTTTATATAAAAGTCCCCATGGATCACCATTCCCATAAGAATGACGTACTCTATCCAAGAAGTCCATTCACTATCTCTTTGGCGCGAGTTCTTTAACATACTGCAATTACTGTGCAACTTCTGGACCTCCTGAGCAGGCCAATGCCGGCGACGTTAATATCTTCTAGCAGTAGTAGTAGTGGCATGTGATGCAAGAAAGCAAATGTATGAGCTTATGCAGCATCAGCCAAAAAAAAAAAAAAAAAAAAAAAAAAATCACACCATCCCCTCCAAATGCCTGTCCAGTTCCTCCTTAAATTTATTCAACCTATCAACTTCCACAACGACAGATGGAAGTTTGTTCCAGCAATTAACCACCCGCTGGCTAAAGGCAAATTTCCGCACATCTATTCTACATCTGTCCTTTCTTAATTTGAATTTATGCCCCCTTAGGTTCGTAATCTGAACAAGTGGAAGGATCCCATCAGAATTCAGCGTGCTGAACCCATTCAAGGTCTTATACACCTCAATCAGATCACCGCGCAGGTGCCTAGTCTCCAGCCACTGCAATTCGCAGAACTTAAGCCTCTCTTGATAAGAGGATCCCTTCATTCCCCTCACCAATCTTGTTGCCCTTCTCTGTACACGCTCAAGTAAATCTACATTATTCCTAAAATGAGGCCTCCAGACCTGTACGCAGTACTCAAGGCGTGGCCTGACCATTGCCTTATACAGAGGGATAATCACCTCCTTTTCCCTGCTAGAAAAATTCCTATATATCATTGACAAAACCCTACGACCTGCCCTGGCAGCCTGTCTGCATTGCTCAGAAAACTTCATATCTGCCTGCACAATTACTCCCAGGTCTTTTTCATTTTCTACCACCTTAAGTGTAGTACCACACAGTTGGTACTTTTCTCTGGGGTTACTTCTACCCATATGCAGTACTTTGCATTTGTCAAGGTTAAACTTCAGTTGCCACTTCTTAGCCCATCTGCCCAAATTATCTAGATCCTGTTGCAGTATGAACCATTCTTCTAATATTAGGAAGTTGAGATGACCACGGAACATATTTATATACCATCCACTTTTAGAAGCTGATTTATAACACAGTTTAATTAGTAATTCTTGAATAAATTTTGCTGATTCAGAAAAATTTTCTTATAAAAATCTATGAAACTGGGAAAATTATGATCAAATGATTTTTCTAAACACACCCAATTAATATTCTTAATAAAGCATCTAATGAACTCTGGCAAAAAAAATATCCACTATTGTAAGTGTAGATCTAATAAAGAACAAAGCTCTAATATAACAGACCAAGTAGAAATGGATACCCCAAAATATAAAGTTGCAAAATTCTCGTCTATATTTGATTCTCCTGTAGAACTACTACAGGAGACTACTACTATATGTCGAAAACTGAGAGGGTTTATTAAGCAAATGCAGATTATGACCAAGTAAAAAACTTCAAGTAACTGATCACGAAAATCAGTTATATCATTAAACCAAAACCTAGATTTAGCATCCACGTATGAATCTATAAGAATATTTTTAGTTCCTAAATAAAGTAATGGCATATTCTAAAAAAAGTTTGAGGAATCATTGAAGTCTTCAGAGGGTGGGCATTATAATGGCAATAAATAAAAGGAAAGAGAATGGTAATTAACATGGACGCAAGGAGCACATGTATTCACTAGTGCTGGTTGTATTGCTCGTGATCTTATAGAAAATCCCATTACACTAAAAGACAACCAAACTGCGCCTTAGAAAAATATGGTTTCTGGATTACAGCAATATCCACTGAATTCTCTTCAGCAGCCACTCTCATCTCATACACAAATAAACCTTAGTGTTGGCCATTTAAACTGCAGAATTTATTTTCATACCAACAGTATTAGTGGTATCATCATTATCAAATTCGTTCCGTATAAGATTACACATCTCTAGTTCTTATCCGTACTAAGGCTAAAGCTCATTTTTATTCGTTGCAAATTTTATCTCTGATAGAATGATGGGAATTTCTTTTATGTCTCTTACGTGTAGCGCAAGAAGCAGATTCCTTCTTGTGCAGGCATTCGGCATGAATTTGGACATACGAGCACAATGTCCACATGATCAGTTGTGCAATATTGTGTCGTATGCCCATAGCCTAAACATAAGAAATCCTTAGTAACTACCACAAAAGGTAGTTATTAAGGGTTTCCTATGTTTATGAGAACTGAATGACAGGACAATCCTATCCATGGTGGAAATAAATCTGAGGAGAAACGCTAAGAACCCAATGACTAGTAAGGGAAGATCGGGGTTGTAAATCTAAACATAGTATCCTTTTTAATCTCTTAATGGAAATCCATAATTCATTTAATTTTTATTCTACAGTTTCTCCACAATTTCTTAATTACCTAACTCCTTTGGAACATAATAAATCAAAATAGATGGATATCTTCTCTTGGAAACTCCGCTAGAGATAACAGCAAAAGATAGGAATTCGATGTTGAAATACTTATGAGATCTGATTTAGATGCAGTTTTCAGCAATATGCCTTCATTCCGGGCCAGCTCGAGGGAGTTGATTTTCAGAGTCTTGTTTTCTTATTTTCAGCGTATTAGTCATACGTATACTTCCATATGACTTTATTTTCTCCTGACTAATTCCTCTAGAATATATGAATTCCCTTAACTTTCTAAGTTCTTATTGACATTGGGGCTTTAGGTGGAAGCAGTTGGAACTGCATCCATCAGATCCAGCTGTAAGTTTTCTCATAGTCATTCATTCATTCCTTCCATCCAACTTACAATTAATGTATTCGTTAAGAATGTTTTAGATCTTTCTTTAATATAAGCCACTTAACTCTAAAAACGTTGGGGAAGAGGACGACCTCCAGCTATAAACAGGAAAATTCCAACTATATTGTAGTTTCTCCTTTTAACTTCAAAAGCATTGAAGAACTATAAATAATATTCTCCAGATCCCAGCTTATTTCCAAAATCAAAAAACTGGTAATTCTGAACCTATTCGAATTGCAGTAACTCTAATATGAGAAAAAATTGTATAACTCTAAATTAACTGGTTAATTATTCTCTGAATACAGTTTCCAGAAAATAGTAATTTTGCAATAAACTTTATTAGTAGAGAAAAACAATCGATTAGGACATGCGTGGCACACAACCAGCGCAGCTACTGATGCTCAATGACTGATGGCCAGTGGGATATCGGCCTATGCGGAGTGTTCTAGTAGATTATCGTCAGAAAGGCCAAATACTCACAAGGGCATGATATGCAGGAAGAGTTATTTTTCACCAAGAATATGCGCCTGCCCACAAGACTATCATTTCCATTACTTCACTGCATGAGTGCGACTTTGAAATCTTTGACCAAACCCATATTCATCAGATGTGGTACCAGCGGACTTTCACCGATTTCCTAATTTGAAATATACACCCTTACCTTGACCCAAAGTTTTATCTTGGTCCTCCAAGAAAGCATCCTATACAGGCCCAAGAAAAAATTTCATCGCAGTTAAAACCACAGCATCGAAGGCATAAGTGTGCTGAATCCAAAGGAGACTATGTTGGAAAGTTAACATATTACCAGATTCTTCAAAGAAGCCCTTTCAAACGCTACTCGTATACCTCATGTAGACTTGAAGACGACGTTTGCCAATCACAAAATTATTTACTTCAATCATTAGAAGCAGAGAAGATAACGAAATATCTATACAATAAAAATGAATCCTTAAGGTATTAAAATATATACTACTGCTGAATCCTATATTAATTACCGTGACGGTTTTATAAGGATATTGCGGAACAGTCGTATTTACAAAACACCTACGAAAGAATTGTATGCTGCACTATCTTTTTGTTCGCTTGCGAGAAAATTAGGTCACGTTTGCTCTCCTTTCTTATTCTGAAGGTGTGCTTAGACGTAATTGGTTATTGGACAATCTTAGTTATTAATCCTTCGAAATCCTGGCGACCGTTCTATTGGGATTTAAGAGAGGATCTGTTATCAAGATAGAAAAATAAGTAGTCTTTATTTCTGTACTTCGGCTAGTTTTTTTCCCCTTTTCCTTTAATCTATTGTTTTTTTTTTTTGTTTTTTTTTTTGTGTGCCTTTATGATCAAAAAGAATACAGGATTTCATTTTCTATATGGTATTGTCAGCGATTATATATATCGAAAAAACCTTAGCTGTTTTCTACCACTAATCGCAAGCTTACATTAACTACAATAAACTTTCATTTTTTTTTTGTACATAATCGTTGAAAAAAATAAAATAAGCCATTAATAAGTCTTTATATATAAGAACGCTTCACTTGGAATCTATCGAGTGCTGCAGCGATTTCGAAATGTGGCTTGTGGGGTGGGATTTTTTACGGATGAATAAACAGCAATTAATGTTTTGCTCGTCTCGTCAACAAAAATCTGTTTATAAACGTGTATAAGGCTGAGATAGACGGGTAAAACACAAACAACGACCACCATTAAAATATGAACATTCAAATTAAATATGCCGGACTGTTTTAAAAATGATGTCAATTTCTACACATGGGACGATTTTCGGCGTTCAGCAGACATCAATGTAGTAAGTGACAATGTGCTATGTGGAACCGAGGTAGAGTTAGAAGAAAAGTAAGCAGCTAATTGTCTGCTTTATCTTTAGCTGAGGTGGCAATATAACCATCAGTTTTTAACAGATGGTGGGAGTATAGTTGGGAAAAAGTTGTGGCCACTAGTTTTGACAAGAGACTAGAATGTTCGACTACAGTTGGAGAAGCAATTTTTTTATTCTTACCTTGTTCAAAATCTAGCTTTGGACTGAATAATAATCGATCCACAATTCGTGTTAAACCATCTTATACTCCTTAAATTTATATGATATTCTATAAAAATACGATTTATTAAAAAAATGCTCGATAAATACCAATGCCTGGAGAGAACCAGACCAATGATTGGTCTGGTTCTCACTGGCCATTGGGATGTTGATTGGCGCTCTTCCATTGTGATCACACTGAAAACAATTGTTCAGCCTTCATGTTCGTCCCTAGGCAGGATAATCAAACTATCAACTGGAGAAACACAGATATCAACGGGGAAATTTTGCATATATCATAACTCCTCCTTCTACCTCAGAAATTGTCCAATGCGAACTGTCCATTTATGATAAAATTCTATATCTTACTCCTCTGCATTCAATACTGTAATTAAGATTTCATTATTTATCGAAAGTCTCTCATGTTTATTTTCTTTAGATCATCAGCCCTGCCCTCCCTCCCTCCCTGACTGCTCAAGCCACTCTCTTAAAGAGCCCTCATTCTGTGCATATCTCTGAATCTGTAATACCAGATAATTTACTTATTTGCTTAATACCCCTTCACTAATGGGCTGCATCCAGCTGTCCTACAGATTTTTAAAGCAGTTCTGAAGGGTTCTGTTTTGTTCTCTGCTTAATCCTGTATGCTGCTATTTTAAGAGTAAAACTGTCCACTTTCCGTTCGCTTTTATGCATACTTAATAAAGATGCTCAAGGAAGCTCTCAAATTGAATTTGGTTAATATCTCCATGGAGGCGAATTCATAATAACCATGTTATTATGATTTCGATTTCATGAATAATTCAAATTATATCTCAAATATTTATGAAAGGAATAAATCATAAATATTCAGAGTAAGCATAGGAATGAAAAGTAAAATTAGGCTTTCTCATTTCGTTGTAGTAACCGACAATTATCCACAAATTTCTGAGACTTTTTCTTGTAAGTTGTTTTTTACATTCTGAGTATAAGTTGCTACATTTTTTGAAATAAGTATAAAGAAGTACTATCTTACTTAATTTTATTATTTTAAGCCTTGTTATTGGGCAGTTATGCTTTAAACCTTGATGTTTCTTTCTTTCTTCCAAGACAAATGGTGTTTTGCTTTGCATGCCTCATAAGAAATCAGGAGAGTAATTACACAACTCTAAGTCATAGTAGAAGCCATATAGTACACGGAAGCTAGAGGCTTTTGCTGCACTGTCCGCAAAAAAAAAAAAAATAAAAAATAAAAATCTAAATTATTTGCTTCCCTCTCATATAGTTAAACTATTCAGTTGACCTTTGATTTATTCTAACTGTCAGCCTCACCTAACTGTGACGGCAACCTGTTCCAGCAATCAAAGACTCGCTGACTAAAAGATAACTTCCTACAATCTAGTCTAAACCTCTTTCCCCTGTAATTTGAATTTACGCCCTCGAGTTCTGAATTCTTTATAACGTTCAAAATTCCATATTCATTCATTTTACTAACCCCACTCAGACAGAGCCTTATAAACCTCAATAAGATTATCTCTGAGGTGCCTGGCTGCCAAGCTCTGTAGCCCACATAATCGCAGTCTTTCCTCATGCGGTCGTCCTTCTGCCCATCGCATCATTTGAGTTGCCTGTCCTTGGACCCTTTTAAGAAGCTCAATCTTTTTTTTCAGATGAAGACTCCGTACTTGAACATAGTATTTCAAATGTGGTCCTACAACTTCCTTATACAATGGGTCCTCCATATCTCTACAGGATGATGCGTGATAAATCCTCGATCACCATGGGCTTTCCTGGCTGCCCGTATTATAACTCCCATATTATAACACAATATCTACCCGTATTATAACTCCCAAATCCCTTTCTTCCTCTACTGTTTTAAATTAACCTCAACAAGTGCATAATTTATTTTGGAGTCGTTATTCTCCAGGTGTAAGACCTTGCATTTTACTACATGAAAACATAGCTGCCACTTTTCTGATAATTTTTGCCACCTGTTCAAATCATCCTTCAGGATGATTTGAACAGGTTGCAAAAATTATCAGGCTACTTTTCTTTTAAATGGCATTTTACTTCACTTTGCAGTAGTATTGGTATGTTCACCACTGTCGCAAAGGCCAATTTATCTGCCAATTTATATTTCATGCAATTTTGCTGTATCAGAGGCGTCAGGTGTGTTGCTTTTAGAAATTAGGGGGAAATCGTGGCCAAAAATCGGAAAATCGGTCGTAATTGCGAGACTTGTAGGTGAGATATATATACGATAGTCCACTAGGATATAATTTAATTGTAAAGACGGTTGGAATCGCAATGACGACGGGTTCTGATTTGCATTAGTTTATTTGATGGATCTTCGTTTCACATATTCTGCCATTTTAATTGAATTTTGTAGTATTCCAAGGGTACTTTCGTGGTTCTCAATTCCTGATCCTTATGTTTCAAGGCTGATTCGCTTTCTACCTTGGGCACTTTATTTGGTATCCCAGAGGGTGCCAGAATCCAGCAGAAAGTAATGATGTTATTGTTTTGCTGAGTTTGTTTTTATTTATTTTTTTTAATGTCACTCAACAGAGGATGACGAAACGATGATATAAACTTTCTGGAGTCACTGGTTTATCATTCGCTCGATCACTTGAAATAAGGCTGAACACCTAAGAAGCCATTTATGTGAGAAAAACGTCTCTGATGATGTGAAAAAAAAAAAAAAGATTTTGTATTTATCTTTTAGGAATACCTTGCGTTTACAGAAATTTTCGCATTAATTTAACTCATATATTAATCCAATAAAGCAAATGTTAATTAAATAAAATTGCGGAGTATTCTTCAATCCGAAGTGTTCACACACCGATTTCTGCAGTAACAAATTCCATCGATAAAAAAATAATAATGATAAAAAAAACGAAATGGTGGCAAGCTTTATTTTTACTGCCTTAAAAAAAGGCTTGTGCAATTTTTTTACACTACGATGTACTCGTTATAAATCGTTCCATATGACATAAGATTCATTGTATAAATTGTAAGCGGAGAAAAACGATAAGTCCAACAAGAATTTGAGATGATCTATTTTGTAAGAACCTCCTACTTCACGGAGAAATTGCCTGAGATAAGTCATTTGCGTCCAAACTATTTGTTAGAAGAATTAATCACTGTCGACCGATCGAAGTATCTTATAGATTGCTTAAAGTTAAACCTGTCAACTGGAAGGGTTTGTAGATTTAAGGTGCGACATGCATAACAAGTAAGAAAATCTGCAAAAGAAAAATAAATGTCTCAAACAATAGAGAGAGAGATAATCTTTAATGCCCTCGACGGCCAAAAAGCCAGGGGTTTACACTTTTACAGCCTCCCGAAACTTCCGGGAAACTCGAACAATTATTTACAAAAAAAAAAAAAAAAGTAATTTTACAAAAGTTTGATTGAGCTGACTTAACATCGAGGTAAGAGCACCAGCTCAATCAGACAGGAACAGATGCAAGGTACACATAAGTCATTGCTGATTATTCCTACTAGTCATAATTTTTTTCCGGTAAGTCCGGTCAACAGCGAATTTGTTCAGGTCAGCGTCAAGTGCCTGGGTTTGCTTGAGAATTTGCTGAGGGAGGAACCTGTCCGAGAAATGGAGTCGTGCTGAATGCGGGTAGAGCCCAGGATTGGCCCTAAGGGCAGCAGGGGGGATCCTCCAGCCACAGGTATCCCAGAATGAAGGTGTTGCGATTATGCCTGTTATCATCTTGACTGTTGCTAGGAGGCGGTGGTCGTCGACTAAGGTGGGAAGCCGTGGAATCCCGAGAGAGTTGGCAAGCTGCGTGGTACGAATCAGAGCTGGAAGGTTGTGCTTCCTGTTGGCTCACTTTAGGAGCCAGAATTCTGTGGCAAAGAGTGGTTTCTTTATTGACGGTTCCGCTGACACCCAAATTTCAGCAGCATAGAGTAAAGGTGGAAAGATAATTGTTCTTATGTACCTCACGGTTGTCTTTTTATCTCTGATATGAAGGAGATACTGTTTTGCTATCCACCGGAGTCTTGAAGCACGTGTGAGGAGCATGTCTATGTGGGAGTTGAATCGAAGTTTGGAGTCGAATACAACGCCCAGATCACGATGGCTGGACACAATTGGGATGAGGGTGTTGCCGACCGAAGGCTGGAGATAAGGAGTTTGCTTCAATGAATACACCATGAATTAGGACTTAGCAGGATTGATCTTGAGCCCAAACTGGCAGAGGTAAGATGAGACTGCAGCGAGAGTGTTGTTAATTTCTGTTTTTACCAGATCGAGGCCTTGACCAGGGATGATGGGAGTGAGTATCTTGATATCATCTGCATAGCTCAGTAGACATCGAGAATGTGCAAACAGTGGGAAGATAATAGATGAGAACAGAAGGCCGGCAAGGACCCCTCCTTGTGGGACTCCTGCTGTGACGGATCTAGTAAGGGTGCGATCTCCTGTATGAAGCTTTATAACTCTGTTATTCAGAAGAGAAAGCATAATGTTCCTGTGATCTGGAAGTGGCATTCCAGTAGAGTGAGTAGTTGGTTTACTTGGACGGCATCAAATGCAGCCTCAATGTCTAAGTAACAGATAGCTCGTGCCCTTTCAAGATGGCATTCGTGGTGGCTAGCAGATTGGTGATCGTTGATCTGTTTGGAAGGGAGTAGTGAATTTGGGCTGGATTACTGGGCATGATCTGCTTGGTGAGGATGGGGAGTAAGGTCTTCTCCAGGAGCTTCAGCAGGCTGGAGGAGTTTGAGATGGGTCGGAAGTGTTTAGGTTTCGATGGCGACTGAACTTTGGTTAAAGGTTTGATGGGATAGTTTGTCCATTGCTGTGGGAAAATCTGGTTCGAGAGTAACTGGTTGAAGATAATTAAAAGTGGCTGAATAATGTATAGACTTAGGCATTTGAGCATGAATAGGGGAACTCCATCATCACCAGTGGTTGACGAGGCAGGTAGAGAATTTATGGCGACGATCAGCTGTTGTTTTGTGATCTGAATGGTGTTCAACACTTCTTGCTGGGTTGGCTCTATTAGTAGAGCCAGATCTGAGTTTGGCATAGGATTACGATTAAATCTTGTGACGAAATCGAGCCACGATTCAGGATCAAGTTGCAAAGGAAAATGAAGGTTCACTTTCATGTATGGAATTTTTCCTTTAGCCAGATCTCGGTTAACGTATAATTTGATTACCTCAGATTTCAGGCGATTAAATTGAGCCCGTGCCTTGAACAATACTTATTACTTCTCTCTTATTTCTGCATAATTTAATAAACCGTTCGCTTCTCTTGAAAGAACGTGTCCAAATAACACATTTTAAATATTTAAAATTTTCATTAAAAATAGTTAACTCGTTGTATGAACAATGCGAATATATTCCAAGCAATTCGAATTTAGAGACAACAACTAAGAGGGCAATCCAGGAACATTTAGAGATAAATCACATTCCGAAGGACATAGCTTTATGTTCTTCAAAACACAATAGCTTTGTTTTGGGAAAACCGTGTTTAGCTAACTTAGTAGGTTATTTTGACACATAAGCTCAGTGAGAACAATTGTGACATAGTTTATTTGGGTTTTAGCAAAGCCTTTGATATGTCGTTGATCATCAACATCAGCCATTTTCAATCCACTGCAATATGAAAGCCTCTCCAGCAACTTTCCAGTTCCTTCTGTTTTGTGCAATGGCCATCCATTTACTACCCACAAACTGATGAATTTCATTTATCCATCTCGGTCTCCTCATTAGAGGTTACTGTATAAGCTTGGACAGTTTGGGATTACTGGTAATATTCTAAGATGGATTGCTGGGTGGCTGCAGAGTAGAAGTTGTGATTAAGTTATTTTTCAGATTGGTGTAACGTCAGGAGTGGGGGTTCCCTCGAGGATTGGTTCTTGGACAACTATTATTCCTCATTTTCATAAATGACATCGAGAAGGGCTAGAAGTCGTGATGTGATGTCAATGTTTACAGACGACGTAAAGATTGGCAGTGTCGTTAATTATCAGTGCCAAGCATCGCTCCTTCAGGATGATTTTAACAGGCTGCAGAAACGCTCAGAGTAGTGGCGGCTATGTTTTAATGCTGTTAAATGCAAATTCTTACACTTAAGGAATAGCAACCTCCTAATAATTTATACACTTGTTGGGGTCAAATTAGAAACAGTGGAGGAAGAAGAGGAAAGGGATCTGGGAGTGACAATACGTGCAGAGATGAAGTATTCTGAAGAGTGTAAACCGGCAGCCAGGAAAGCCAGGAAAGTATTCTATCGATGATTTATCGAACGTTATCCTGTAGAGATAGAGAGGTCATAACCTCAACTGTATACGGCAATTGCAAGACCACATTTTGGATAGTGTGTTCAAGTATGGAGACTTCATTGTAGTTGTCCGTCTGTGGACCCTTACAAGGACGCTACGCTTCTTGTAAGGGTCCACAGACGGACAACTACAATGGTAAGATCGGCAAAAAACCATATGATGGAAGACTCCGATTATGTGGACTACAGAGCTTGGTAACTAGGCACCTCAGAGGTGATCTGCTTGAGGTTTATAATGCTTTGAGAGGGGCTATTAAAATGCGTGAAGGCAGAACTTTCATTGTTATAAAGAATTCCAGAACTAGGGTTCATAAAGTCAAATTACAAGGGTTGAGGTTTAGATTAGATTGTTGGAAGTTTTCTTTTAGTCAGAGTCGGCGATTGCTGGAACAAGTTGTCCTCGCAGAGGCTGACAGTTTGAATAAATTCAAAGGTCAACTGGACAGTTATCTGTGTGAGGAGGAAGCATATAATTTATATTTTCTTATCTCCTTTTCTTTTTCTCTCAGTGCAGCAAGTCTGTGGCTTCCATAAATAAATAAATGGCGCATACTATTAGTATATTTTGTTAAATTTGCAGTTACTATGTTATGGCAAATCAAAGGCAGGATATAACATCATTTGTGAAAAAAAAATGTGTATGCGGAATATTTTGCAATTAAAATAGGTGAACAAGATAAACTTGCACCAACCTTCTCCAAAGTGCGCGGAGGCTTGAGATTTTGGAAATGTAGCAGAATGAAAGTCGCAATATTTGCCATTCCCATGGTTTGCAGGGAACCTGGGGATTATATTAATAAATGCTACTTTTTTTCCGTAAATGTAGCAAGCAAATCATTGTGTTGCCAACATTACTTCAGCTGTAAGGACAGTACTACCCCATGGACCTGAAATACCGGCATCACCCCCACCAATTTTTCTTGAACATATGCCATCAGGATCACGAATCTGATCTAGAGGATATTGTAATATCCAATAGTTTATAAATTATTGTGACGAAGGAAACTAAACTCTGGACCACAGCTGTTGCACAAACTCTACGACCTCATGAGAGATTTAAAGTTACCAAAAATGCTTTTAACTTACCTAAAGATATCAAGATTTAAATCCAAGAATCTACTGCCCCCAAAAAAGGCTCAATGAAATATTTCAACAACATTCCTGCAGTTATAAACTTTTTTTCACCAACCAACGAACGATTATATTGGTTGTTAGAGAATTCTATGGCAATACTGAAAGACAATTCTTTTTCAAGGCTTGAGAATATGATAAAAAAGCCTAGTCTGACGGCTACAACGATTTGTAACTCGGGGTTATTTATTGGAGAACTTAATCAGTTTTCCATCTTCCAGTTTGTCCATCCTAGAATCCTCTGCCACATTTACAAAGCATCATATTCGTGTTCTAAACCACATGGTAAATCCTTGGACTGCTGAGTCGGCAAAAGGAATAGGCTTTCGTAAAGTTGTGTTTTACCTGTCTGTTAATTAAAATGACTTTTGATATGAGTATCCTCCTTTTGAGAAACGGCACACTGATAATCTAACTGCCTCAATTTATCACTTTTAAAGGACTTGCACCACATGAAATAATAATGGCATGATTCGAAATTCAATGATTATGTCCAGCACTATTTCAAGCATTTCTGTGCAGATAGTTGTCTAACGAGAAAGAGCACCACTGTTATGTTGTTTACTGTATTGCTTGGTTTCCTGGTATCGAAAAACAACTGACTAGCGTTTATTTCTGTAAAAGATAATGAAACTACTCTATGACAGAGTCTTTCATACAAAGCAGGCTTATCTCTCCCTCAGGCTTACTGGATTTCTCAATTTGTCTCCAAAAAAAGAATTCAATCCAGAATTTCATTAGCATGAACCACTGGTTTCAGGCAAATGCCCAGTGCTACTAGTTTTGCTTATTTGGTGCAGATGATTTCTAGCGGATACTATTCATTCACTAAGGAATGGATTATCAGATTATCTGTGTTTCATCTACACTCCTGTTCCGTTCCCAGAAACGATACTTACTCAGCACAGCCTGCACTTAGATTTTGTTTACCCTTCGTAATCTCTCTACAGCAGATTTTCCAGCAATGGCCTAACGCTTATTATTACTGCTCGCATCTTCACCTTCAACTTTCTCCACAGCGCGAGTGTACATGAACACGTACACACGTACGTGATGGGTTCTTCAGCGGAGACTTCCTCCTAACTGTGCATGCAATAAATATGAACCATACGTGAAGCAGATCGTGCAACTAGAGCTTAGACTCAATCCTGCTATTAAACTGAATACTCCCATTCCACACTGCCCCAACAGACATCTTTACGTTGCCATAAATATATTCTCCGGAATATATTGATTCTATGTTGGATATTTTAGGTGGATAATTTTACTGTAATGATTACATAGATTTCATTGATCTTTAGACTATCCATGAAATTTTCTGCATTATACATCTTTCATATACTTTATATTTAAATGAAGACTTAAGAGTAAATCTATAAACGTGACCTCTGTTCCCATTACAGCCCATATAAATATCTGAGGGGCGAAATGACGTGCTTATGTCAACCTCAGAAACAGCCATAGCTGGTTAGTGTGAGGGTTAGAAATAATGTAATGTTTTGTACTCTGGACGGAATATTCAAACCTTTTAGCAAAGAGAATTTAAAACCGTATTAATCATAATTTATTAACAAAACCGAGCCTTTTGCAGTGTGTCGGTCCTTACCATTGTCTCAATTCTCATATTTGCATGCATCCTGCCGGTACATTGATTTGCCACATAGAAAAGCACAGGCAGCTCCTACGGCCCTTATATTTAGAATCTGACAATCTTCGCCATTCTTTTCAGTTCTTCCTCTTTTTATTTATTTTAGATGCCGAAAAGAAAGAATTCCGATAAAGAGACGATGCTTAAACAATGAAAGCTGTTGAAGATAAAATGAAGGGGAGTTTCAAGTACCTGTACTCGAACTTAATTATTTACAAGATCGAACATTTCGTGTTTAAGTATGAACAGAACATGAACCATCCTTCAGGTCTCAAAACGTTTTAAGTTTTCATTTAATAACATGACGAAATGGAGCTTACTTTTTATGGATTGAATACAAATAAAATGAAGACATTGGCATTTAAACTTGTTATAAGAAACAACTTCCTACATTCATACAAAATGACGAAACCGAATACTCTTTGCAAGATGTACTTACAAACAGCAAAGTTTGGAAGTACATCTCACATATATTTATGATTTGAAAGCTGAGGCTTTCAAACAAATTATATTAAATTGATGACAGCATTCTTGATTCTTTTGATTCTTGATAATTTGTGCCCTTTTACGTAAACTTTCATCATTAGTACTACTTAATTTTGCCTTTTATTATCCAATATTCATTTAATTAACACGGTTTATTTTCTTATATTTTACTTTAATATTCCGAAATAATATTCAAAATCGACAACCCTGTTCTTTTTTTTGTAAATTTTTGATTGTTTCTTAATTTCAGATTAAATAATACAAAAACGCATGGCAGTGTACGCAGAAAATAGAACAAGAACCGTGTTTAGGAACTTTCCTTTAATAAACAATTATGGAAATGTAGCAAAGTAAAGTGAAGCTTTACAGCGCTTCTTCCAGTTGTCTAGAAATCAAATGAAAGTTAAACCGTTTATTTAAGGAAGAAATGGATAAACAAGATGCGAAACCATGTCGAAATTAAGTGGAGATAAAAACAGTGAATGTGTTCCCAAAGCTGTACAGTTGTCAACTGGACGCGATTGTCTTACTATTACAATTATTCAAGGTTTTGGAATAAATTAATGAAATAAACGTTTCTGGAAGTTTCCGTCCAGAACACCGATATGCAAACATCGGGTTGAAGGGTTTTAAATAGATCAGAGTTAAAACAGATCTTGACTTAGATCTGTAATTAATGAATAACTGATAAAATGTTCCAATTAAGAGAAAGTGGACGTGAAAGAGGATCTCACTCTTGGAAAATTACTGCCCTCTCTTAAGAGATCCATATTAATCCCTTTCGTAATTGAAGGATTTCTCTCTTCAGTCATTACCGAATTACTTAGACTTCGGTATTAACTATGTGATTTTACTCCGTGATTCGTATTTCTTCCTGCCGAAAACATACCATCTGTAGTCGAGGAAAGAAAATTAATTAGCTCACAGAGAAACAACAGACGGTGTTGCGCTCACAAACCGATTGTAAAACTTAGCGAAAAATACAGCAAATGGTAATTAGGAGCAGAAAGAAAGACAAAAGAAAAACACGACATACGAGCAATAAACGGGGTGATTGCGAACGAGATGGCAGATACCTTCAGTGCAATTCATAAAAGTGAATGACATGTGGTGGTGGGGGGGATGACATTCACGAAATGGCTAAATCCGATCCAAGGAGAATGCACTAGATATGAACTTCTGGATCCAAGTAATTTAGTTTGAAGTGAGGTTTCAAAGAAATTTCGTAAATAAAACTTCCTGAATGTCACTGAAATACTTATACAGACGCTCATCCATAAATAACGGATAAACGTCCTACATCAAGAAAAGAGCACGGTCCTACTAAAAAGTGCTATTTTGTCGGTTTTCGCTTAGTTGCCTTGCAAGGATTTTATATCATCATGAAAATAATACTATTCTTGCATAAATTCGATCAAGATGTGCTGTTGCACTGTCATCCATAAAGTGGTCATCACCTCCGGGTTAAAAGTGTAACATTGCAATGTGCAATAGATCTGACACAAAATTCAGATACTCCTTCGATGACATTCGACCTTCCCAGGTATCAACTAATTCAGTCCATGCCAAAAATACCTTGATATCACTTCCAGATGTTTGGGTGGTTTTACTAAGGCAAGCAGGGCCCATTGTTCAATGAGACTCGTGCCTCTCTCTCTCTGCTTACCATCAGTGCAAAACAAAGTTATCGCGATTAGTCTTGTCACATGTCTTTCTTCTTTCGTTTCACTGAGCAATCATCATGTACTCGGCACCACTGCAAGAGGATGATTTTCTGTTTTTTCTCAGAAAAAAAATGGCTTACGAACAAACAGGAGACTGGCAGTAATCAATTTCTTCAATTCCCTGAGCATGGTATGGGTTGAAATCGGGCAGTTCTGGGCTTGCTTGAATTAAAATGCTATTTGCTGCACAGCGGATATCCTATTTTTTTTCGAACAGTACTCCTGCTTTGCATTGAGTACGACTTCTCTCTTGAAGTACTGTTTTTCTGTCACATTTACGCCTTTGAAATGTGGAAAAACCGCTTTTTTCCCAATCATTTAAAACCTTTGATATGGATGCTTTAAAAACTAGTTATGTCTTTCGTTTCTTGAATCACGGCTCGTGGTAAGTGTGAACCCATGATAGCCATTTTTCAAAGTCTGAGAGATCACTCATTTTCCCCATTCTGGCTCTAGATTACTACAGTCGAACATGCTATGCAGTTTTTATACCAATGAGGAAACACGTCATCAACCCACATCACAGTTTTCCTTGCATCTTATTCGCATCTTTAATCTGTGTCGCAATACAAAGGTTCGTATTTTTTGTCAATGCTTGTGTAAATGGAACTTTCGTTGGCTAGTAGGTGATCGAGCGTAAAACAGCCTATTATCAATCTACCAAGTATTGCTTCTGTCAGCAGTTGTGCGAGCAACCTGGTTGCCCAACTTTTAATGTGACGCTGTTTACAATAATTCGCAGCTCTTGCTCTCGACACTTCGTTTACTGATAATTTATTTAACGACATTTCTTCATAATGATATTTACCATCCTTTTGCGATGCCCCTCCCAACTAAACGTACCCTCTATAATTTTATAAGTTCTAGTGAAAAGCGCTATTACGTCTGAGTGGATTGTGATTTGACAAATGTGGAGAGAAAACAAAAAATAAAATGGCTTAGAATTTGTTTCGAGACTACTACTCTATTCGTCATGAAACAAATTATGATTATGAGCCATGGAGCAAGCGTCTTGTTGTCAGTGGTTCTCCTCCGTAGGTCAATCCAGTTGTACTATTGGGATGCGATCGTTGCCTATAAAGCCTCGGGATTATGGGGAACCAACTATGTGACTGTGGATAAAATCAGAAGAAAAGAAACAATTCCAACTTATCCGATGAAATGTAATTTTATAGATAAACTCAATAATATTGAAACGGAACAAAACCTGTTATTGTTATCGCTCGTTTTCAGTTATAATCAATCATTCATGAAAAAGTAATAAACAAAACAAGACAAAGAATAAGTGAGCTGAGCGCTTTAAATCCTTTGACACAAAAGAAAATTATTCGCCAGTTTGAAATTGCTATTCTGCTTCATGTATTTTGTTTACATTCGCGACTGTAATTCTAGTTGAAAAGAATTACGAAGTCGTTTAAGCTCAATTCCACTGAGGGGAAAGGAAAAAACTGTTTACAAGCAGAAAAGTCGGCGTTCGATACGATCATGAAATAAATCCCACATTTATTCTTCGGTAACTCAAAGCTTTTCCCCAGTAATTTTTTAAAAGTTTGGACTGCGAGATGCTTGGGGCATCTTGAAGGGATACAAGTTGTTTGATTACTTTCAAGGATTTCTGTTTATTATCAGATGAAAAGAATGCAACTTCTTTACTGCAATGATTTTTACTACGACGAAATTGCTTTGCATTCAATAACACCGTCCCCTCTCCCTCAATTCTCTGTTTTCATTTTGCTTAATCCACGGGAATATTGGAAAGGTGATGGAGAAGCGTACAGAGACTCGCTACAGAAGTAAAAGCATTACTGCAAGATGATACCGATGAATTCTTCATGCACTAATTTCTGTTTCCTTAAATATCGATTGAATCGGACATTTTCGTTATGGAAAGAAACGAACGCCTGCGTTACTGAATGTCACGTGTGACAATTTATTTCATCGTCCCGTTTCGTTTCGCGAAATGCAGATGATGGAACATTTTAGTGTCCAATCATTTCGAGAATACGGAATGAATTACCTCACATCGATCTGCTTTATGTGAATAGTCTTAAGTTTCCATGCCTTTATTTTAATGATGCTACCGCAGAACTATGGTATGCTTGTCATCAGGGGCCTACTGTAAAAGAAAAAACTGAAAGTAAATATTAGTACTGTAGTACCATTGCGCAGGTTCCTATGCTGGTCGCTTCCCATGCGCGAGAGTGTAGACACTTTTAATAATTTCCAGTTGTTAATCAATTAGACTTTTGTTACACGGATGGACGCTTCCCCGCATAATGAAAGCATGAATTAACGTTGATTTTAATACGAGATATCGCAAATGCTTTCGCCACGCCAAAATTACAGAATCCAATTTTTTTTTCTCTGTTTTTAGAGAACTTTGGATTCTCTAACTGGGAATAATAATGCGATGAGTTTCTTAACTTTAATACTCTAGTTAAAAGTAGATTTATTGAGGATAGTTTCTTTTGTTTAAGATGGCACTTCTAAAGTTTAGGAACTGTACGAGTTGATAACGAGTAAATTAATTACAAGTTATTTCTCGTAGCTAATTCAGATAAGCGAGTTGTTTTAGATTTTGTTCAAAGGGAACCAAGTCCATGGAGATTCAGTATCACGCATCTGAAAATTTTCTGTTTTGCTATTTGAAAATCCGGGTTTTCCGAAGAAGAAACACTATGCAATAAAAAAAGAACATTTCCCTCCATCCAGGTTGAACCCCAAAATTCATTCAAGGGATGTGTGAAGGATAGTGATCTAAAAAACCGTGCTAACTGAGGGGGTTTTAAATCGAATAATTCGGTTTAGACAGAAGAGAACAAAACAATATAGTTCTCAATGAATTAGATCTTTCGAAGATAATGGAAAATCATTAATATGGATTCTCAATTGTCAGCATGGAACGTCTCAAAATAAATTAATGTCTGTTGTAAAATATTTACCATTTCTTTGTAACTTTATTTTTAAATGAAATACTATAAACTTTCAGTATAAAAATAATTCTTACAGAATTTTTGTCAAAGATCGTGCTCTCCTGTAACTATTTATTTTCTCGAAAATTAAATTTCCCATTTTGATTTCTTTTCAAAGCCAAAAATTATAACTTAGCCCTTTCTTAAATTATCCTGAAGGCTTTGAATGCAAAGATATTGTTCACTAGGAATTAAGTGATATTTGAAGTGGCAGAAATTGCCTAACACGAAAACCATCTTCCACTAATTTGTTTACCATTCCTGAAGTGACACTAATAGATTTAAATATAATTAATGATGCATCGTCACGTGTGGCTTTGTTTTCTATTCTTGGTTTTCTTGAAGTTAATTCATTCTGACAGGAAATGGGTAGTAAAAAAAGTAGTTCAGTAATCTCGGCCTATTTTAATCACGCTGTCATTTTTCTTAATTTATTTGCTGGCACACACAGTAACAAACATAACGGACTGTATTAATTCCCTTACTTCAATATTTATGAACTAATTTTAGATTCAGGTTTGCACACTTAATTCTGTGGAATTTAGAGTGCATTTTTTCATGATGCCATTATTCGCCGACTGACGTTTAGCATTAGCAGTGGCAAATTATGCAAGAAATCAAGCTTGTACAGCATCATTCAAAAAAAAAAAAAAAAAAAAAAAACGACACCTCCCATTTCACCTATTCATTCTCTTCAGTAGTTTGTCTAGTTCTTTCTTGCATTTATTTTAGCTATCAACTTTCACAACAACAGATGGAAGTTTGTTCCAACAATCAACCACCAGTCGGCTAAAGACAAACTTCCGCACATCTATTCGGCACCCGTCCTTCCTCAATTTGAATTTGTGTCCCCCTCATGTGTATGATCTCATCAAGAGGAAGAATCCTATCAGCATTGAGCTTGCTCAATCCACCCAAAGCCTTAAACACCTGAATCACATAACCTCGCAGCAGATGATACCTAGTCTCCAGACGCTGCAATCTACATAACAGAAGCCTTTCTTGGTAAGAGCACCCCTTTGCTCTTCTCTGTACTCGTTCCAGAAGTTCCACATCCTTCCTAAAACGAGGCCTCCAGACATGTACTCAAGGTGTGGTCTGACCATTCCCTTATAAAATGGAAATAATCATTTCCTTATCCTTGCTAGAAAAATTCCTGTATATGATTGAAAAAAAAAAAAAAAACCCATGAGCTGTCAGGACAGCCTGTCTGCATTGCTTAGAAAACTTCATATCTGACTACACAATAATCCCGAGGGCTTTCTCATTTTCCACTACCCTCAGTACAGTACCACACAATCGGTAAGTTACTCTGGGGCTACTGCTACCCCTATTCAGTACTTTTCATTTATCAATGTTCAACTTCAATTGCCATTTATAGCCCATCTGACCAAATTTTTTAGATCTTGTTGCAATAGTATACTGTCACGTCTGTCATTAACCATCTTGCCAACCTTTGTATCATCTGCAAACTTGGACATTAAGCCTAAAATGCCTTCATCAATAACATTGATAAATATAGAAGGATTATATAACGTTACCTCAATAACAACCAGGGAGCAAATTTTTGTTTCAAGGATCGCTACTCAGCCTGATAGCTAAAATGATGCGCAAGAGGGAGTGTGGTATGGCTGTTGAGGTCAGTAAGATAAACACTTGTTGTTCACATATTCTATTAAACTTGAATACTGTTGGAAATACTCTTATCTTCGCAATCAAACCCTTCAAAGAGAAATGTGGCCGAGACCTTTTAGAATGCCATGGCAAACAAGGAGCGTCTTTTCACCTACAAGACACACATCTAGATTTGCCACAAAATATGACCGAATAAAAATTATTTTTGACTAGTTATTCCAAAAATTTTGTAACGAAAAATCGTCATGCGAAAAGCGTTACAGAAGTTACGTCATCGTCAGCTTCCTCGAGAAGCGAATTATTGCTTCTCGAAAAATAAAATCTCTTCAATGTAAAATTTATATATCCTACTTTAGTCATCACAGACCAACACTTTAAAAAGGCCTAACAAAGTCATCGTATTATTATTGTGATTCGAACCCGGATTCATCCAAAATAGCGTCAAGCAATAACAGCCGAAATCCCGCTACAAACCCCTTGAGGTCAAACGTTTTTAAAGCCTGTAAAACACGTATGCTAGCGGCAGGACACATTATGTACCTGCTACAGAATTTGTATATTTTTTTAACTAGACCTGCAATCTAAAACTCATTAAAAATTTTAGTTCTCTTTCATCCTGCTAGGCCTAAGATACAAACGAATGGAAGCAATTCAGTACAGATTTATATGGCTTAAATATAATATAGTTTAGTATACGTGAATTCATCGAGAAGGTTTGATTTTATTTTTGTTTAAATATTTTTGGAAACATCGGCGATTTAGACCTTACTGAGTCAAGACGAAATGCCAAAATTAACTTATAAGTTATCATGTCAGAGTGAAACACAATAAAAGTAGTGAATAAAATTATAAACAGCTAGTGTTTTTAAGATTATGTAAATTAACAGATTGTAAAATTTAAAAGCGACAGACGTATTGCCTCGGTTAGATAACATTTTAGTGTAAGTGGTTCGACCAAATGGTAACAAGAAGTTAAGTATACACGTTGTGCCTTAATAAGCGAGATTGACAGAAAGGTCAAACCAAGTTGACACATTTGCCGGATTTCTTGAAATGTATTCACCGTCAATAATTTGCTGTCTTGTTTTATCAATACTTGGCAAGGTGTAGACAATGTCATCAATGTATGCAATAAATTCTGTTAGGGACGCAAAAATGTCGAAGCGAACAGAAACGATGATAGCGAGTCGTTAAGTGGAATTCTCATCTCCATATACCTACTGCTGTGGTATGCAAACGTTACGCACCAGTACAACTAACGGAACGAATGGCCAGTAAAAGTTCGGTTAGCAAAACAATATATTGAACAAAAAATCCTGGAGAACACAAGGAAACCCACTAACTTGGCCACGTTGTAAATAATGACTATAAAACTTTGCCGATACAAAACTCTCAGGCGCTTTCTCCACGGTGTGGAGAAAGCGCCTGAGAGTTTTTTGGACGGATGGCAGTAATATCATTCACTCTGCCAGCCAATACCAGTGACGGACGGACCGACTGATGATTTGACTCTTTGATTTTATTGGCGCAAAAACGACTAAGGTTATACCGCGCGAAGAAAAGATTAAAATACCAACAAAGATAAATTCTAGTAACATTTAAAAAGGTTACCTCGTCAAATTGTTATATATATATATATATATATATATATATATAAGGCAGTATAAGTTTAAAAGTAAATTATCCAATTTATATATGTGTATATATATTAATAGCTTGTATAAACTAAACTTAACTGCTGACACGTGGTCGTTTTCTGATAAAATCT
This sequence comes from Mastigoproctus giganteus, assembly GCF_048544385.1. Classification (NCBI taxonomy): domain Eukaryota; kingdom Metazoa; phylum Arthropoda; class Arachnida; order Uropygi; family Thelyphonidae; genus Mastigoproctus; species Mastigoproctus giganteus. The sequence goes on from NC_143579.1 coordinate 161,778,114, forward strand.
GACTGAGTGTATAAGGCCCAGTCGGATGAGAAAAACCGGTAAGATATACATTAATTTTACCCATGCGAACATGGGTAAAATTAACGCAATCTATTAAAATATGCTTTATTGATAAAATGGTGGCGCAAGACTCGCACATAGGAGGGTCATCTGCCCTCAGCAGAAACGAATGTGTCTGATGACTCTGTCCTATGTGGAGTCCAGCAAGAACAACTTCCTCGCTCCGATTCCTGCGCAGACTGGACTGCCATGTTTCTATTACAAGCTTTATCTGGTATAATTTATTTGTTCTCTCTCTATGCCATAGTTCTTGCCATTGGGAATATACCTTGTTGCATATTATTTTCCTGTAGTCTGTATAGGGGACTGACAGGCAACGATTATAAGTGGGAGCTGCTGATTTGGCTGCAGTGTCAGCCGAATCATTTCCCCTTATCCCAATGTGGCTAGGAATCCAGCAGAAGCGGATATCAAACTTGTATTCATGAAGAGAATGTATCTTCTGCTGAACCGGACAGAGAACTGGATGGGATAACGATAGTCAAGTTGTGTCTCAAAGATAATAAACCCTGTAATACACTCAAAGAATCAGAATATATTATTGACCTTTGGCATTGACAGGTTCGAACGTGATTCAAGGCTGATTCTATAGCATGCAGCTCTGCAGTGTACATGCTGGATTCAGGAAGAATCTGCTGAGATATTATAGTGTCGCGAAAGACAGCAGCATATCCTACGCACGATTCAGACTTCGAGCCGTCTGTGTAAACTGGCAGGAAGTCGAGTGCAGAATAGAGCTTCTGGTAGACAGATGATGGAGTCTCAGACTTTACCCATTTCTTAAGGGAAAAGTCGCACGATGGGGTTTGAGCATACCAGGATGGAAGTGCTTCTTTTGGTATTTGTGCAACCTTGTCTACCATGATGTTAAACTCCCTGAGTAGCTCTTAGACACGAATAACTAAAGTTGGCAGTCTGACGAATATTGTACAAGTTTTCCCAACGTGTTTCAAAAACGGATGTACACATAGGATGGTCTGGCAGGGATTACAACTTAAAAGACAACTGCTTACGTCGAAGGGATAACGATAGTTCGTTTGCTTCGACGTATAAGCTCTGGACAGGAGATGTTCGAAATGCTCCAGTAGCGATACGGATAGCCTGAGGTTGGACAGGATCCAGCCATCGAAGGACACTGTCTCTGGCTGAGGAGTATACCTGGGCCCCGTAATCTAATTTGGATAGTACAAGTGCAAAATAAATACGTAGTAAGGGGCACCTGTCTGCTCCCCAACGCGTAGAGGAGAGAGAGCGAAGAATATTTAGTCCCCTCGTGCACTTCGTACGAAGTTGACGAATATGTTCTAGAAAGGTCAAATTTTTATCAAACAAGTCTCAAGAATTTTGTGTCTGACACTACTGGAATAGCATTTTGTCCGAGCCTTAATTCAGGTTCAGGATGAAGATTACGCTTACGACAAAAGTGTACGCAAACGGTCTTCTCCGGCGAGAACCTGAATCCATTTGCATCCAAGTGCCCAGGAATTAAGGCGATTGATGGCTTGTTGCAGTTGTCTTTCAATAAACCTCATGTTGCATGACTGACAAAATATGCTAAAATCATCAACATAGAGCGCGCTGTTTACAGTTGGAGGAAGCTGTTCTGTGATAGAATTTACTTTGATGGCGAAATGCGTGACACTTAATACTGATCCTTGTGGTACTCCTCTTGGCAGAAGGGACGAGAGTAAGGATCCCATACGAACTTGGAAAGATCGATTGGTTAAAAAATTTTTAATAAAAATTGGGAGATGGCCTCTAAGACAAAAGCTATGCAAATATTTTAAGATAACAAACCTCCATGTTGTGTCATACGCCTTTTCCATGTCAAAGAACATTGACACTAAATATTCGTGTTGGGACCCCCAGAAGAAATAGAATTTAAATTACTCATATGTGTAAGATAAAAATTTCCGATGCCCTAAGTACCTCATCCACAACGGAGCCCGACGAGGGGACGCCCATTTGTGAACTATCAGATACTGCCTACACGAATGGGACGCCAAGTTCCCTTAGGAGCACCATACCCATGTTTCCAATAAGCCTTTGTCCCGTCCCAGGACCAAAGGGAGGGAGACGTATTGGAACGCAGTTAACCCTAGCAGTAAGAACCACCCGCCGATTGATCCCACTTGGGACGGTCCGGGTCCACCCGTCTTGTCGAAGCAGGGGCCAATGTGGTGTATTAAGGCTGGGCCCTTCAGCCACCAGGATCCCCCTTTCCAAATTCCACGGGTCGCGGCGCACGGCTGCACACGCCGGATTCCAATGATATAACCCTGGAACCAAGGTATGGGCGTTAGATCCCAGTGATGCTAATCTGGAAAACCAGCAGCATTACTGGGAGGTCCCCTCACCACGTACAGGTGCCCTCGTTGAGAGGCCGACTTATGACTTTATTGGCCAAAAATCAGGGAGTTCTTCCAGAAGTAGTAGAGCTAAAAATTTAACCCATACGCCAAAATGATTTAAGTAACAATGTAAAATACGACTCCAACAGAACCAAAAGTTGAATTTAGATCAGTAAGTATTACATACAATACTTGGTTCGGTTTGAGAGTCAATGATGACAGGATTTTGTGCATCAAGGAATTAAACGTTAATAAGTAAACGCTAATCTATTCTCCATTGCATAATTCCGACCTACCTGATAATACTGAGAACGTACTTTGAAAAATACATTTTACTAAGCATTCAAGAAACGATGTGTTATGGAGGTGGCCTATAACCTGCAGGAATTTTTGATGTTGCATGGAAGCATTCGTTAATTTGTTCAGACTGTCGAATTCTTTTCCTCTTTGTTCTTGCTAATATAATTTTCCTTTTGCTTCATGGGATACAAAGTCGGTGCGGTTCGTTGATTACATGAACAAAGAATCCCATATAAGAAAATTCGCCAAAGAAATTCAATTTAAACATTGAATAATTCTAAAAACTTCATGATTACACCGATGGAAAGTTTAGCTTCTCTAAGAGTCTATTACAAAGAAGTCTTAGTCTTAATGATGTCTTTATTATCCATGCCTACATATAAGTGGCAAATTATGCAAACCTGAATTGATCTAATGAAAATGAAAGAGTGGCCTCTCAGTTTCTCGTGTTAAGATTAAAACAACTGAAGACGAAAATATTTTTTGTTTGTTAGAAGACGATTGCTCTCACAGAATAATATTTTGAAACCTCTCATTCTAAGTAAAACAAAAGTAGCCTTTTTGAACCGTTAAACACCTCAGAAGAACAAGAGAAAAAAAATTCAGGTCTAACAAAGAGTTCGGCATTCACTCAATTTCTTTTAAATGAGCTGAGTCTCAGTTATACTCACGTCAGCCTTTCATTAAATTTACCATTAATAAAATCATACAGTCGTGTTTTTTAAATATCGTTACCAAATTAAAGGATAAGGTTTAGCCATTGTGTTAGCTTCGTTGCAAATCGAGTTGAAGATAAAGCGCTTGTTTGTAGAATGAAAATACCCTTGGGGAAGGGGAAATTCAACAGTACCGTAATCATTTGTTAACTCAGTCCACTTAAAAAGGCCTCAAACAAAGTCATCGCATTATTGTTGTGATTCGAACCCGGATTCATCCAAAATAGCGCCAAGCAATAACAGCCGAAATCCCGCTACAGACGCCTTGAGCAATCCGAAATAATATTGATTTAATTGAAGGTTTAATGTTCAAGAATATTAATAACAGTTCCGGAACTAGACGAATTAAATCAGTCTGTTATCTGTTTAAAAAACTCGTGGTACGTGGAATGCTGTAGGCTAAACAGTCAACTTTAGGATAGCATTAGCGTGTGATGCGAAATGAAGCCCAAGACTTTTGCAACACCAGCCAAAAATTAATCAATTAAAAAAAAAAACAATAAATAAATAATAAAATAAACTATATACCTGACTCATAACTTAGGTGTGTGTGTCCAGCTAACCACTGAATGTCTCCAAGCTGTCAGTCTCAATCACACAGGAAGGTAATTTATTCCAGTAATTAATAACTCACAGGTTGGACGATTTTAGGCGCATCAGCAACTTCGGCCCTATATAATGTCTCTAAATTAGATGTGTTTTCTGGTCGATTTGCTGTTTACTGGACGAAAAATACGAGTTCCCAAGATTAAAAAAATCACGCTACCGTCGCCTGCGACTAACTCAGTCACTTTGTGCAAAGAACCCATAAAAATTTCTCGCGTCATTGTTGGGATTGAACAGGTCTTTCCCACCTGGCGTATGGAGGATGATGATTATATACCAACTGGCTACCCACGAAGGCTAACTCGCAGACTAAAAGAAAATTCTTGCAAAGCACATATTCAACGTCTTCCTTACATGGCTGCTCTTTTACTGATCGCACCAAATATGATCTTACAGAGTGGATTAGAATCCTTATCTCTAGAGGCGCATAGTCGATAAATCATCGATAGGAAACTTTCCTTGCTGCTTGCCTATATCGTCGGGACTTCACGTCCGACAGTATCATTGCTACGAAATCTTTCTTCCACCACTGTTTTTAATACAACTCCAACAAGGTGTCAGTTATTTTGAAGTTGGTATTTCTCAACCTTTCATTTTGTTGCATTAAAAGATAGCTACCACTTTTCTGACCATCGGAAGAATGGGAATTATAGTAGTGACCCTGTCACTACTATAATTCCTATAGTCATCTAACCAGTTTAGTTAAGCGTGATTTTTCCATTATAAAACCATACTGTGTTTCCTACTAATTCCATATCTGGATAAATGATCCTGTATCGAACTCTTGATCATTGCCTCCATGATTTTCCCAATTAACTCTTTTAAACGCCTCTCTGCATTGGAGATACATTAGCTAATAGTTGCTAATTGGAAAACATTATGGAAATCAATAAATCTCGAAACTTCATAACTCTTCTTAAATGAATAAAATTACAAAAAAAGAAGACTTTAATAACATCGCTGCTAGTGTCTTATACACGTATAATGCATTTGCATGTAAAAGTACTTATATACGGGCTGATTTGAATATTATGTGAGATTAAAAACCCGGAATAAGTGAAGGAGGAAAATCACACTCTTCCTTAAGTCGACTGAGTACCAGTTCGACTGAAGAGGACTTGAAATGGGTGGGAAATGATTATGTACCTTTCCGACTAAGCGGCTAAGGAGGACCAATTAAAAAAAGGCAAAGTGAGATCATTTCTTCTGGTGTTCGTAACTATGTCACCATTTTGACCGTTTCTTTTCCCAATAGTGCGTAAGCTCTTCTTACACTTTTTTTTATTTTTTTATTTATAGCGCTCAGTGTTTAAATTCCCATTAATCACTTCTGTATTAATTTAGCTGAACTAGGTTTCATGATTTGGCGCACAAACTACAACTGAATCACATCTTTCGATTAAACTTCACGATCCTTTGAGGAGTTTGACAGCACTATTAATAATTATAGTATTGAATTAGAGGCCGGACAGAAAATTTCTCTTTCCTGTATAATTTGTGTACTTCGTTAAATATTAAGTAGCCTATCATTACTCATTTTATGCTCTGTTGGCTCCCATCTTTAGTAAATGAAGAACAAAGCTTGTATTAATCATCTGGAATGGAAGCATTCACAATTTTCAAAGAGGATAAGAAAGGTGCTTCTAAAGATGAGCAAAGCTCGAACTACTGATGGGACGTAATTTACTTGCTTCTATTTAGGTGCTTCTACCAAAATGGTCATTAGGCATATTAGCAGCCGATATTTTAATCCGAAAGTGTGCATAATGTAATGCCTCCATCTGTTCACACGCAAACTAAGAGCATAATAAAGTGGAGTAATAAAGAGTTAATTCAGAATGAATTAATGAATAATCTGCAGACTAAGTGTACCCAAACGTCATTACAGGGAAAACCTCGTTAAAGTGATATCGGTGAAGTATACACTAATTCGAAATTATCGCAGCGTCACTGCAAGAATGGTGGAGATTTTGTATTACGTAATTCGAGACATGCTTTTGTGCATGACGTAGAATCAGAGAGCTTTACTAATTTCTAAATTTTCGTAAGCTATGAATGATTCAGAAATTTTAAAAATGCCCCGAGTCATTTTTGTTCTCTTTTATATCTGATTCTTTGGGTTGCGCAATTCACCTAGCAACTTTGCAAACCTATTGGAAAATCTGATACCGTTCCTTCCACAAAACAACTGTAGAGTATTCCATACAATACTGCGAAACCAAGTAGTGGAAGGGTAGGACATGAAAATCAGCCCAAAAGTTTCGAAATTTGGCATAGAATAGGGAAAAAATCAAACAACTACATTTAGCTAATCATTTTAATATCAGAAAATTAAGATTTCTGGCAGATTTACGATATCCATCAGTGCGTCTTATTTAAATAAAAAAAAATAATAATGATAATAATAACAATAATAATTAAAATTTAGAACACACTGTTCTCAAAAACTGAGGTTGGGCTAGAGAAAATTTGACATCGGATTGATTGAATAGTCCATCCGGCTCACATCTCTTTCCAAGAGAGCATCGATTACAGTTGCGTACCTTAAACGTTATGATTGTATCTGTTCGTGCAGCCATTCCACATAGAAAGTGGCTACAATTATCCTCGCAGAATTGAAAAGTTCTGAGTTCGATTCCTGTAAACGCGTTATTTAGTCTCGTGTCAAGGGTTATTACATTAATTTTTTTTCCTCCCGAAACCTAGGTTTTCATCCATTCCATTTATATACTGCGCAAAAAGAGACAAGTCTCATAGCCTTAGCTGTTTTACCGTTTAACACATGGGGTTATCAAACTTTATTATACAGCAACCCCCTAAAAAGGTAAATGAATTTGTGCGACCTGCACCCCTTCCTCCATCAATAAAAACTAACGTTACATTGAGTCCAACACTGGACAAAAAATAAATATCCCAAAAACTTTGATAGCTAATATTTTATTGGAAATAAACAAAGAAATTTCGAATCGTGTATTAAGAATATATAAATACGGTTAACTAATAAACAGATGTCCAATTAAATTTCATTAACCTTAAATTTTTTTTACCACGACTACACGTGCGAACACTGATAAAAATAGAAACAAAACATAAGCATGTGGGTGGAAAAAGGGGCGTGTGTCTTGTAATTTCGTTAAATGAAGCTAGTATAGTGTTATCTGGGATTTAACTCTTATTTTTACTATAAACGAAGGTGATTTTTTTATTCATTACGCATTCAGCCGCGGTCTACTCGGCTAAGGTACTTGCGACCGCAACGGGGGGTCGCGCCCCACAGTTTGAGGGACGCTGGTTTAACATACACATCTAACGCGACTTGTTCGTAAATAAATTAATCTAATTCAATGGCAAATTCTGAAATTTAGGCGCTGTGTTTGTTTATCTGTATTTGTTTGATCGTTATGAATAAATTCAATAATAAATATATTTGATTAAATTTTCCTGTGGGCCACAAATAACCTCATTGTCTTCCCCCTTCCCTCAAGACGAATATCAAGACTGTAACCCATTTTGATATAAAATAAGGGCAACTCAATTTAGATATCAAAAACGGCATTAATAAAATCTGGAATGGTTTCTCCTGAATAAAGTCATTTTATTTATGGGACATTTCCGTCTCTGAGTCGTCTCTTGACTTCTCTCGGGAGACTACTTAGAGTCCTATCTCCATGCTCCGCTACTCTGAACTTAAGATATCTAATAAAATTGTAAATTCATTCGGTAAGTTTCAATGGGTCTATAAATCACTTCCAATTGGGTTTCTGTTCGCTACCGAAACATTAGCAGATTCCTTATGTGAGCACGGCGTTAAACGATGTCATTTATAAATGCGAAGGAAAATATTGAGAGCTCTCCCTAATCATTGCTTGGCGTGTGGATATTTCGTCCAATATTTATATACTGCGCATTTATAATATGTTTGTAATATAATTTCCCTTTAAATTTTAGAGAAAAAATAAGCGCGGATTTCAACGTACAATTGTATCACGTGATGTTTCCATGATTGTTGAATTTTACGAATATTATCAGCAGGTTTCACAAAATTCGGTCTCACACAACATGCAGATGCTTGCAATAACAGCAAGCAGTCCTTCACTGATCTGTAAATCTTTTTCAAAGTACGCATTAAGAAATAAGTTATAGCAGCTAAATACAAGACAACGGAAATACTGTTGAAAAAGACTAACTTTGGAGATTTGTAAACAAGAGAAGAGCCATTGGCGACAAAAGGTGAAATGCTGAAGATACCGAGATGCTTTTACATCTCGCTCCTTTCTCAATTATCCTTTATCTAAATATAGGTTTAGATAAAGTACACAAAATCCCAGTTCACCGTGCGAATGCATATTTCCCCGGCTTTAAATAAATGAAAATCAATAAATACGTGTCAAAAGTTAACTGAACAGAGAATTTACTGGGCGTGATGCTGATAAGTATCACAGCTGTGTGCTTTGAGGCTTTTCACAAGGATCGGTGAGATTTGCTAACATGAAAATAAGCTTAGAGAGGCACGAAATGTCTATGTCAACTTTTAAGTCCGTTCTCGTTGTCAGCTTCCACCAGGGAGCGCTGAAAGATGAATATCGATCTTTAATATTATTCAGCGCGTAACAAAATACGCGTTATCAGCTACATAAATCCCTTGGAAACGAAAGGTGGGTTTTTCAGTAATAATACAAGACTCAGTTAATATTCACTGAAAACAAAATAGATGAACAAATCAAAAGGAAATGCATGCAACTACGTAGAATTTTACCTCTGATCCTCCTCCTTCCAATCCAAAATTTGATACATTTGCTAGAGCAGAAGTTGGAAACTTTATTGCCATCATATGATTCTTTGCTGTCTCATTTTTTTTTATTTATTTTTTTACAAACATATCCTTATCTTAAATAAAATAGAAGAGTGGCAGAATTATTATACTTTTTATTATTAAAAAACATTAGTAAATTAAAAATGAATTAAACCTCAAAACAATTAGAATCAAACAATCATTTCATCGGATTTCCTCATTGGTTTTCTCCATAAAATTATTTCTAGGCACAGCGATTGACCAGTAAATAGAATCCAACATTTGCGAGCATTTCTGGAGAGCCTGGAAGCACTACTTTTGCGGGCACCCGCAACGTGAGAAGTGCACCTCCTTTAACACGTTGTGGCTCACTTAAGCATTTTCCTAAGTAGCAACGAATAATAAAAATACGTCAGCAGCTGAAAATTAATTTAAAAGAATCAAAAGAAAACTGTCGTATTGATTTTTCTTTCGACTCATTCTCGGATTCTGAAGAACAGCTGTAGAAATATTATCGTTTGAGCGTGGCCACGAGTTAAATTGCCGCTGTGCTTGATTTAATTAGGACCTTTTTAAATAGTGGCCCAACTTTAAAAAAAAAAAAAATCGTATTACTTTGAATAGGAAACACGATGGTCTTTTAGTTCTTGCTTTTTAAAGGAAACTTGCAGTCCTTAAACAGGATAATCACCTTCCCCTCTCTCTTTCCATAAAATTATATTCCGTTTTTATTTCGCAGTCCCTTATTTGATTAGCGTGATGATGTTTGATCAAAATGTCAAGGCGTGAGAGAACATCTTTCACACTTTTCTCTGATATTTAACCACCTAGAAGGTCTGTATTATACCGGGATGCTTTACAATCAAATAAAATTTAAATGTTCTTATTCTTACCTCCAATGTAATTCATTAACTATGGAAAAAGAAATTCGTCAAGATCCTATTTCTTAAACATTTCCTTGAGAAATAGGATCTTCATTTTCCAGGATAAAAATTTGAAAATGCTTTTTTTGAATAAAAAATTAATAAAATATTTATTTGATTTATTTATTCAGATTTAGGTTTGTATTTTCTAAAGAAATTGAAAACTTCAAATGTAGGGCTCTGTTAACCACGGTGTTGTTTTTTTATATAATCCAATAAGCCAGAGAGGATTAATCTTTTCTGGCTGCGATATTCTTTTGCACACCCAAATTTCCTGCGAAAACCAAAATCTTATTATGAAATTTTCTTAATAGCTGAGGCTCTTTCGTGGAATCTCAAAACTCTCTAGAAATAATTTTTGAACGCCACTGCTACACCACTTAGAGGTTATACTCGCAAAATGCGTTTCGCATTCTCACAAGGTTCTGGGCGAAATTTGAACGACAAAACTTTGTAAGAAAAGCAATTTCTTTGTAAGAAAAGCAAGCAGATATGGGCTGAACTATAATTATGTTAAACGCAATGGTATATTTCTGGAGAGGAATTTGGAGTTTAATAATATGGCTACTTCATGTGCAGTATAGGTAAAAATCCTATATATACATATACACACACACACACACACACACACACCTATACCACTCTATACACTGCCCTATCATTAATATCCAGACACCAGCCTTCAGACAGAAAAAAAAAATGAGCTTTTATTGAAATTTTATATTTTGCGTTGAAACCTTTTGCTTTTATGACAGACTTAAATCTTCGCGGCATACTCTCAACCAGCTTTTTTTTTCTTTTTTTTTTTTATAAATATCAGGTGATATGTTACTCCACTCGGCTTTTAAGGCAGCCACCAGTTCGGGCTTGTTCTCTGGGCGATCCAAAGATGTTCGCTAGGGTTCAGATCAGTACTCTGGGCTGGCTAATACAACTTTCCACACCCATATCCTCAAACCACTCTGTTATATGACCCGAGAATATGGCATGGCGCGTTATCTTGCTGATACAAGTATGGGTTTTCCCCGAAGTATTGTCATAATGTTGGAAGTGCATAACTGTCCAGGCTGTTCTGATATTGCACAGTATTCATGGTTTTGTCGATAACAACTAATGGGCACAAGCCAAACCATGAAAGGAGCCCCATACCATGACACTGCCTCCACCAAACTTCATTGTTGGGAGGATACAATCAGGAAGGAACTGTTCCCTGGAATTCGCCACACCCACGAGCGGCCATCAGACTAGTAGAGTGCGAACCTTGACTCATCAGACCCATAGAACTGTTTTCCACTGCTCTACAATCCAGGATTCGCGCTCCTTACACCATGTTAATCGGCGTCTATCATTTGTTGTGATTATCAGCTCTGTTGAACGACAGTATCGTTGAGGTAATTCTGTTCAACGTGTCATCTTGCATACCCACTTTTGGAATTGTCTGTTCGAAGCCCAGTGTGTATGTTTATAAAAGATTTTGTGATGTGTTGCATGCATAGGACCTGTTTCCCCCACCCATGGAGAGGTATCCGAATATTAATGGTTTACAGTATATGATTATATAGAGTGATAAGAGCTATATCTGTAGCGACAGGTTTTCTTCTTGGAAGATGCCTACTGGACTACACTGAAAGGACAGAATTCATGGGATAACTGGTTCCTGGGCAACGCCATGCTGTCACCCCTCTCGCTAGTGGACGCAGTTACCGCTAGGCAGGTAGATATGAACACCGCATCCACGTATACGATAATTCGATGTCAGTATGGATAAATAGATTTTCAAAGAGGGGTGATAGTGGGTGCCCCACGCATGGGTCACTATATCGCGGAGGTAGTACAGAAATTGCACTATCCCCGTTCGAGAGTATCAAGAGTGTATCGGGAATACGCCATTTCCGGAATAACAACTAATCGTGGATAGCGCTATGGACGGAGAAAGGTGTTGGATGAACGTGGTCATCGAAGTATCTCGCATTGTACAGCCAATCGGAGAGCGACAGTGACACAACTAACTGCCATCTTCAACTAGAAAAGTCTCCACGAAGACCATCAGGCGATCATTAGCTGTAAAACGTTATGGGAGCAGCCAACCCACCCGAGTCCCATTGCTAACACCACGACACAGGACTTCATGCCTCAACTGGGCGAGAGAACATCGGCACTTTGTCTTAAATGATTGGAAACCAGGTATTTCGAGCTGACGAGGGGTGCGTATCTGGCGGACACCGCACGAAGCTGTGCATCCGTCATACGAACAAGGAACTGTTCAGGGAGGTGAACGGTCGGTGTTGGGATGTGCACAACTGGCACACGTTGGGACCTTTGGTAATTCTAAACGCATCGCTGAACGGTACAGGTTACGTGTCCATCCTTACAGACCATCTGCATCCCTTCATGGTCATCTGCACCCACAGGGCAATGGACTCTTCCAGCAGGACAAAGCGCCTCCCCACAGAGCCGTGGTGACAAGAACATGATTCGAAGAGTATTCTGCAGATTTTACCACAATGGAAAGATCTCCCCGTTCACCGAACATGAACCCTGTGAAGCATCTTTGGGATTCTGCGAAAAGGTCCGTTCGAGCTTTGAATCCTCCGACAAGGAATGCGACGGAATTATGGTGCAGCAAGCATGGATGGAAATACCTGTGGAACCCTTTTGGGAACTATTGGACTCAATGCCTCACTTTTTGTGACTGCCCTTATCCCCGTGAAAGGTGGGGATTACTCGTTATTAGGTAAGTATCCTATGTTTCTGTCCACTCAATGTATACCGATTATTCAATCCAAGTTTGCCATCCATTGATACTACTATGAATACTATTGGTGTCAGAGTTAGTTTGTTTATGAAAATGTTTTCTGTTTAAAAAGAAAACAGAATTTTTGTTTGTCCATTTTTTTTTTTTTTTTACTGGGAAAATGGAGTGTCTATATCCTCTGCCTATTTGTATTTTTAAAATAATTTTATTATAGAGATTGGTCGTAACGCCAACCTCGATGTATATTAATAATTGGAAAGTTGCCTTCGCTAAATGTGGTCCCTTCAGTAGACAGTATCGTTATCGTACGACTGCTGGGCATAAGTGGATAGTAACTTGGTTGTCCATCAAAAGGCCAGGGATAAGGTAGTCCCGAACCAGTTTGAATTAGATCCGATTGGAATCCCTAACAAATTCCGTTTGCAGCCGCATATAAATATTTTGGATCACTTTTGAAAATTATTTCCCAACTTAGTATCCTGATAGGTTACCTTACGTTCCCTACATTTCTGAATATTATTTTCACAATCTTTTGGATCGCCTAACGATTTGAACAGATTATAGTCTCTGCTGTATCATTTGATTGTGTGCGTATATTCTTTGGCTCCACAAAACAACATCCACACACAAGCAGACTGTATATGGCTTGCCTACATTTCTGGCACTCGAAACACCTTATACGATTTGGAATGTATAATTTTATACATTTGAAGTATCTCGGTAATACTCATGGTAGTGTTAAAGTCTTTTATGATTCTTCTTGCCCTCAACTCTCTATTCCTGTGTTTCCTTCTTCATTGAATGGGCAAATCCTCTTCAGAGAGAACACCTTTCCTTTCTAGTATTTAGAGTGCCACACTTACAAAATAACACTTACTGGATACCTGCAAGGTTTAAAATTCTGAATAAAGATTCAGATTGTGTATAATTCGCAGAATCTAGAAGAACATCTCCAGAATGGAGTCTTTTCGTATTTTAGACGGTTCGATAACATTCTCGAGACACTTCTATATAAGAAATGGAAAAAAAGAGCCTATAAATTACCTAGCTTACAAAGGGACGACGAGAAAAGATAACTTCTTTCGAAATACTTTGCTTCTGTCTTTTTGCATGTGATATGTTGTCATGGTCATTTTCTGATGTCCAACCCAAAGGCTTGAGAGAGAGAATTTTCGCGGTCCATTTCAGCCCTGGGAAGGTGACTTTCAAGGTCTAAAAGGGGACAAACCGGAGGAGCCTTTTCCCAGGTTTCCGCCCCCCCCCCCAACGTAGAGACAGGAGCGGCGCCACCAGTTTTCAAGAATTAAGAACATTGATGGTTAGTCTATTAATAAAGTTTCACACACATACACTTTATTTCTATTGTTTTCTATTACTACAACGAATAAACTTTATTTATTATTATTTTTTCTTAAGATGGTGCTGTTTATATGTAGCGTTAATTCTACTGCTTTAGTTAACTATTAAACATTATACGCACATCATTTCAACAGGCTGCATGGTCCTAAGTAATTTAAGATCTGTTTTTGAGTTGCGAGTACATATATAACATGGATGCATTTCGGCCTAATGGTGTGACTAAAAATTTAGTGTTAGCTGCAATTAGTTCGCATAGATTTATAATTATACGAATTATAATTAATAAATATAATTATAATTCTTAATTATATTAAGAATTATACGTTAATTCATATAAACCTATATCTTAAATAACTAGGTTAAACAGCAAAACCTTAACAATGTAATATTAATACTAACTTAGTTATCCACTGGACAAGGACTGGTATAGCCTATCTACAGCATAAAGGTCAAGGCATGCCCATTGGGGATATATATATAGTAAGAAATATAACAGTTAAATGTGAAGACGGAAGTGTAAGTTACACAGAATGCCAAAATCCGAGAAGAAAATGCAGGTTGTATCATAAAGACAATTAAAAAGGAGTAACCTGTAAAAAGTGATTAAATAAGAATGAAAAATAAAAGTAACGGTCGCTGGCATCAGATAAGGAAGGGTTTGGCTATAATTCAAAAGGGGGAAGAAAAGCAAATTTGCAATAAAATCTGATAACAACAAATGTAAAAACTTGATACATGATCAGGTTCTGTATTTCATCAGAGGACTACACCTGAACATACAAAGGACTGCGTTTCTAAACTTGCAAATAACGGTGTAAAAGAAGAAATTTTTAAAAAAAATGGGGTCCCATTTTCTTAAAGGTATATCTATATATGCACATTTAAGAAAAAAAAAATATATATATATAAGATAGAAGTAATAAATCTACTGAAAAGTGCGTAGATGGAGGGGTGAATTACAAAAAATCTATATATGCACATTTAAGAAAATATATATATATATATAAGATAGAAGTAATAAATCTACTGAAAAGTGCGTAGATGGAGGGGTGAATTACAAAAAAATGCCAAAACTAATAGAAGAATAGCAGAAATCGGAAATACTGAAGATGGAAGAAAGTGAGAAACAATGCGAATATCCTATATGATATAATGAATTAAATAAAATTATAAGCTGAATTGGAAAACCAATTAGCGAGAAGGGAACTGTAAAGCAAAAGTTATTAGTTAAATATATGAAATAATAGCATCAGACAAGGGTGGAATAATTTAGTTAAGTCTAAAAAGGGGAGAGAAAATTACAAAATTTAAAATGTGATGCAAGCTAAAATAAATATTGAAACATAATCAGGTATTTCTTCAGGGGACTACACCTGATCATGTATCAAACTGCGTTTCTATATTTATTCATATTTGTGGAAGAAAAGGAAATTTAAAAATAAGTGAGAGTAAAGCCGTAAAACTTCTACAAAACATACACTAATAATCTGTTGGGACTACTTTATTTTTATTTGTTAATTTCAAGGTTAAATAAAATTTCATCGATGATTAGTGAAGTGTTTTTATAGATGTTTTTAAGTTTAATCTATAAAACATTACGCTATTATACTGGCAGTTCTTCCCTATTTATTTATTGATTATATTTTACACACACCCGTTTATTTCACTTGACCAGTAAACCTATTTATTTTTTGAATTTGTTTTCAGAGAAGTAAATTTTCGGCGTGCTTGCATTTTATATTATCATCATTATCACAACTTCCACTTTTGCTCTGCCTAAGCATTCCACCATCTATAGCTTCGCAGAGCACTATTCATACTTCAATAAAGCTTTTCATTGTGATATGATTCCGCATTCTTCTTCTTGCTCTCTCTCTCTCTCTCTCTCTCTCGTCCTTCAAATCATTCTCTTCTGATAGCAGCCCGCATGCTTGAGACCGCGGATTATGTAATGCTCTTTCTAGGTCTTAGTACGAGATGCTGTTGTTAAGTATTGGTGCTCTTTTAGAGTTGCGTGTAATAAACTCAGCTGACCCGTTTTTATCTGCGAATGCAGTGGAGCGGCTGAAACTGTGAGAGGGGAAAAAAAAAAAAACTTTTAAAACAGAAATAAGGCAGACGTCAAACCAAAACGCTGTCAAAAAATTCGGGGCATGTATAAGCTATTCCTGCCAAAGTCACTGCGCGAAATACAATAAGCACATAAATTACTCAAAGTTTATCAATAATTAACCTTGGTTATGTAATTTAAGGCAATATTTATAAGACCTGGAAAAAAACATTAGGAATTTTTAACACTGTAGAAACCCGAGAGGAATATACAGATATATTACTTTAAGAGAATTATGAATCGAAGGCTTAAAGTGGTTTGAGTAATTAATACATAATTAGTTTTTGTTTGCATTAATATTTATTAATGTAAACAATCACTATTAATTAATCAGCGCCAAAAAATAGCGCCTTTCTTTCCAAACTACAAAACAAATTTCAGATTTTGAACATACTCCATACTCGGTAAAATAACAGTTTTGGTTATTTTACTCGCGAGATTCTGTTTTTCTTCAGAAGCACGTGGTTATCGCATTTTAATATTTTTAAACAATTCTTTTATTAGGGTGTAAAACGGCTGCCTGGATTATTTCACTATGGCTGCATTCTTAGTATGATAAAAGAAGCGAATTTAGTGAATTAAACGTCTTTCCTTTTTGCTTTTCAAAAAGTTAATACTTCTCTAAATGAAAACAAATTTATTATCACTGTATATACAACTTTGAATTTATTTATAATAGTGTATTGAGTTTTAAAAGATATTTTTAATTGTGTATTGTGTTTTAAAAGATGTTTAATGGTGTATTGAGTTTTTAAAAGTTAACGGTTTTGTCATTATTCTTCATCCGGTGAAAAGACCTGAGTAAGCACAAGAACTTTTTTGTGGCTTCACGAGACAAGGAAAATAGTGATGGCCAAGGTGTATCATTTTAATGCTATTTAAGAAGCAAAAGTGGAAAAAAACGGGATTTATGTTATATTCGGTCAAACAAAGAATTTTTCTTTAAGTAATTGAAGATATCGCTCAAATTTGCTATATCCCCAGTCGGATCGTAACTCACAAAGAAAAATTTTGGATGGATTCAAGATATGGGCAATCTATTATGAAATGTTGCACGGTAAGCCGAGTTTGATGGTCCAGATATAAGGAAAACTCTCTTTCTAGGAAGAACTTGTCTGTTTCACATCTTGACTCAGCTTGTCGGTCTTGAGCAGGGGGCTAAATTGTGCATGTTTCTTCCTCCCAGAAACTCGGGGTTGCTTGATTCCCCTAACAGGCAAATCAAAGAGATTAAATTAGTGCTCTGATTGGGCCGAAGGGCATTCAAGTTTATCTTTACTTTTTAAAACTGAGTTCAAAAATTCTGGTCATTAATTTTCTGCTTTAACTTTTGAAAAAGAGATTTCACAAAATGCTCAAGTGGTCATTGCCAATTAATGTTCCAATGTCAAAAGCAATGAGAACTGATGTATAGTACTTTTTTCTAAAAAGTTCAGCTAGCATATGAGAATATTATTATCTAGTTAATCATACACATAATTAGTGTTCCGGTTGTTAATATTTTCCAGTCCAAGCATAGGGAAGACGTGCAATTTATAGACACTATATGTTGAAATCTAACGGCGTTAGCACCTACTTTAATCGCATCACCCAAACCTATATACCACCCCGGTAGAATCTGTATTTCTTTCTTTACTTTTTACCGATCAGAGGATTAAGACCGCACTGGAAATTGCTTCGACAGGCCAATTAGTGGTCAAGGAATATGTAAGTGGTAATGCTAACTTAGTATTACCCATATAGCGCAGGGAAGCGTCAACCTTCTGCTGCACCAGCCAAATACAAATAAAATATATAAAAATAAATAAACAAACTACCTGTGAAACACAGGTAGTTTATTTATTCTCAAGTAATCCCTATCCAGCTTAACTCTGAATTTTCCAAAGTGTCAGCCTGAACTACCCACGGAAGCAATTTATTAAAGTAATTAATCTCCGGCAAAATGAAAACTTCCTGAGGTCTAGGCTAAACCTCTTACCCCATAAATTTAATTTATGGCTCCTAATTCTGGAATCGTTTGTAACAGTGAAAATTTAATCGCTCAGAGCCTTTTATACCTCGATCAATTCTCCTCCGGGGTATCTAATTTCCAACACTGTAGCCTGCATACTTTAAAGAATCTCGATGGGTTTTTTTTTTTTTTTTTGGTAGTTGTTGGCGCATCGGCTTCTGTGGCCATAATGCACCTCCCAAGGATTTCGCAGTACTTTGATCAAAGCCCGAGGTGGGAATAGAACCCGCGACCTTTGGGTTGCCAGGCAGGCACTTTACCCACCCGGCTAGTCCGGCCGGCAATCTCGATGGTGTTTTTTTTTTTTTTTGTATTTATTTTGTTTTTTGTGTGTGCTTTCCATATATAGACAGAGTGTTCCAAATGTGGTCGTACAATTGTCTCGAACACTGGGATTGCGATTTCTCCATCTCTGAAATTAAATAAATCATCGATAGGACACTACGGGTCTTCCTTTAAACGGTCTACACCGCTCGAGAACATTTCGTCTGCCTGTATACTAATTCATAAGCACTTTTTTTTTTCTTTACTGTTTGAATTCCATCCCAATAAAGTGTATTTGTTATTTCGGGGTTGCTGTTCCCTAAGTGCAAGATCTTGAATTACGCTGCATTTAAATATAGGTGTCACTTTTCTTACCACCCCGAAGAAAATACAAGCCATTCTGAAGGGGTACTGCTTGGCGATGATCATTAAACACTTAACCAATCTTGACATCGACGACAAACTTTCACCTCTTCCCTCGGTCCTTTGTAGATGTCATTTATGAAAATCAGAAACAACAGTGGTCCCAGAACTGATCTCGGGGCCACACTTTTACCAGGCCACCTTCTGTCTCTCTTGCTTTACAGCTGTCCTGCAATCTATCTTAGAATATTATCCATGATCTCAACGGATTCCAGCATACACAGTAACCTCATGAGTGACTGTGTCAAAATAGATTAGTTAAACATGATTTTGTCTAACAAAACTGTATTGTGTATCCTTCACAACTTCATTTCTAACTTAATGTTTCCAAATATTGCACCTGCTCACTATCCATGGTGAATTGCCCTCCAACTTTCTCCAATCATTAAGAGGAATGCATATATTTTCTTTAGTGGCCCTTAACACTTCTGTCCAAATCCACAATGTCGCTGTTCGTTATAATACATATCCCGTTCCCAGGTTGTCCAAACCTGGAAGCGAGCAAAAAAAAAAAAAATAAATAAATATATAAAATAAATATATATATAAAATTTCGCACTAGCAACGATAAAATTATGTTCATTACCGGCATTTA
The DNA here is from genome assembly GCF_048544385.1 of Mastigoproctus giganteus. Classification (NCBI taxonomy): domain Eukaryota; kingdom Metazoa; phylum Arthropoda; class Arachnida; order Uropygi; family Thelyphonidae; genus Mastigoproctus; species Mastigoproctus giganteus. The sequence continues at coordinate 161,797,379 of NC_143579.1, forward strand.
ATTCTGGTGTCTTAAATGCTGTCTGTATTCTGAATATAAATAGCAATCATACAAGATATGGTGCCAGGTTTCGCCAGCACCACACAACAATTAGGATTCATCACCAATCGAAATTTAAACAACTTATCGTTCAAAGAAGCATGACCTGTTAGTACATAAGGTAACTCCATATTTGGATAAAACCAACTACCCTTTTATTTGTTAAGCAAATTGTACATTAGGGATAAACAGCGTTGTCGCACTACCAGTTTCACTGGTAATTCCAACGGCTTTGCCATAAGGATAGTTTTGCCATAACATCTTTTTTTTTTTTTTTTTGGATCTACAAAATCATTTAATAAATTTAAATGAGTGAATGAGATTCCCTTCTTAAGATAGTAGCAACATGCTCGGTAGATAATATAATAATCCAAAGATAGATGAATGCCCAGCAGCAATTACTTGTAGCGGATTATTAGTAGATATTGTTCTACAAGCTCTACACATCGCTAACAAAATTAATCTACGTAAGGACAAAAGTTTATTTCTTAATTTAACATTGTCTAATCTTTTAAACCAAATAACCAAACTATATGAAACAATAGGCAGAAAAATAGCATTATAATATAATTAATGTTAAAGCACGCTATTTTAGATCCCAGTCTGAAAGAGTAATTCTTATAACAGCCGAGGTGAAATTCTTAATATTCTTCTTAAAAATTCTTAATACTCAAATATGATAATGTTCTTACTCAATAATTTACTGTCCAAGGTAATCCCTAAATATGTGCTCTATGTCACCATCGGGATTTTCTTCCACTGTAATAAAACCTTATGTGGTCTATTTAAATCTAATTTTCCCCTAAATAACACCATAATTGTCTTTGATTGGGATACCGTCGGATTATGCTGTCAAGTCCACTTGACTAAACTGGATAGAACAACTTCAGCTCTATTTTCCTAGATTTATCAGATATACACACTGCCAGATCGTCCGCCTTGGTAACCTTATAAACACAATTCCTGAATGGTGACCAACCATTGACGTAACAGTAAATTCCAAAAGATATGACCTAAAACTGTCCTCCAGATATAATTTTTTTTGAAAACTTTATGCTGCAAGATAAATATTAATAATTGACCTGCTGCGTATAGAAGATTTGATAAAACTCTTCACAATCTTGTAGTCTGTAGTACACACTCCGCCATTCTCATGTCACCTCTTTGAGTTATCTCAGATCACAGAAATCAAAGGATAAATGCATGTCCGTATTAACCCACCCCTACCTCCAGCATAATTATCAGTTTCTATAAACCCTTAAGACCTTCTCAATGATATCGACTAATATCGTGCCTCTCATAGCAAATTACGACACATTCAGGCTAACAAAGTTGGAAGTTCTCCTTTCTAAGATGTTAATTTTCAGGAGCATCAATAACTTACTCAAAATTGCGCTATTTTTTTTGAGACCAAATACTATTTATTATATAAAGGGTGTCCCAACTGAATCGGAAGCACAAAGGCACGTTCTTTTGCTTAAATAATGGTGCAATTACTACTAGGCGCAATATGGCCAAAGTAGCTCTTGCGCCAAAAAAAACCAACAGCAATTACTACTGGAAACAAGCCCTCCCAACAAACTGCAACCAACTAAAAAAAAAAAAAAAAAAAAACATGGGAAACTTTAGGGGATCCTCTGTGGACACTTCTTCAATGATGCGTCGAAAATTCTAAAAACACTCGCATTTCTGTCATGGCCTCTAACAGGAAAAGAACTGTGGTGGTTGTTCCTCTCAGATCAATTCAAACTTACACAACAAAAATAAATCTTAAATATAGTTAACTCGATAATTACGACGTGGAAATTTACGAAATGCAAATTTTCACAACGACCGAAGCCAATCAACAGACCAAAAGCAAATTGAAAATATGCGACAACATAATAAGATTACAAATCAAAGCCAAATAAAATTAAAACAAAAAAACCGCCGGAATGAAATTAAATACAGTTGATAAAGAATCTTATTATTATTATTAAATAAACTATATTAGAATACAGATAACTATACTGAAGGAAACCGTGAAACGCAGATAAATAAAAGAGAACGGATTGTAACAGGTTTGACATAACTGGTTTAACGTAAATTAAACGTGGCGTAATTTAATGGTTTACACAATTAAACAGTAACTATACAATGCCAAAGGAGCTGTTCTAAACTGCAATAGTAATTCTGAAGATGTGCCAAATGCTGCTGTCGTTCAAGAAAAATAAAATAACACCAAGACAAGCACGCACAGTCTCCTGCTTGAAGGATAGCTGAACTCCTGCCGAATCAATCAAAGGGGAGATTCTCTTGGAACTGTTAGGGGTAATTCCAAGAGAATCCTTCCCCCCCACCTCAAGTGAACCTAAAACAGGAAGATACAGACATCCGCTTAAGAAGAAAAACACAGGAAAATTTAATTAAGCCGCGGTGCCCACTGCTGTTGCTCAAAGAGGGATCAGGAAAATTTAAATGAAACATCAAAGAACGAAAGAAGCCAACTAATTCCTAATAAAATTAAAATTGGATAAGGTGACAAATTTCATGATAGGTGGTACGAGAAGGGAATAGTGTCACAGCGGTTTTCCCATTTACCCTTCAGAATATTAGGGAAAGAATTTGAAGAATGATTATCGAAGATATAATTATACACATCGCATAACAGAATTATAATTAAGGATTTCTTCGCGCTGCTTTTCTGATTCACGCAAAGTGGTAAATAAATTAAAAAAAAAAAAAAAAACGATATATTATTGATTTAAATATATGACGTGGATAGGAATCCTTAAAATTGCAAAAGTTTTAGATGTGGGTAAATGCAGGAGAATTTGTAATTAATACCAATACATATTCTACTTTAACTTTTACAAATTCAAAAAATAAATAAAAATAATGGAAGTAAATGATTTGGAGGGGATTTCCCCCCTATACTCAAATGGAAAATTTAAGAACTAGGGTTAAGTACTGTTCAAAACTTACCTCAAGAATGTATGATTAAAGACATTCCATTCCCTTCCATTCCTTTTGGTGTTTGCGTCACTAAACCGTATTGCAATTTTCGTACCAATTCTGTAATGAACATCACATCAGATATCAAATCCCAAAAACGAACTGTAAGAAAGAAGAGCCTTGTAAAATATTTTCGGAATAAGAAATAACAGTACCATAATTCTCAGCTCAGTGATAAATACAGGTTAAGCACACTACACAGAGTAAGAGAGATCATTGATCATCTTTTGTTCTTTTAAGATAATAAATGATACAACTAAAGTGGCAGCGAGCTCACCTGGCCGCAAATGTAAAGCTTGGAGAGCGTCGCGTTGAGCAAGCTCAACGGATTTAAATTACCCATAAGCACACGAGAACAAATTTTTTGACATGTAAATGCATATTGAGGCGGGACTTCTATAACACTTGTTGAATCAGCTAAAGCATACAATTACCAACGTATAATAAACATAATATGAATAATTTCAGGATTACAGGTTAAATGCTTACTACGTTTCTAAATTATGAATTCTCTCTGGATAATTAGGCAGATCACTATGGGATAAAATTTAATTGATGGCGTAAGGCCCAATCACATTGCTCAAAATGATAAATTTATGCGTTTGTATTAAACAGAGGCAAATTAACACACGTCTCATTGTTAAAACGTTTCCACATTAGCCAAAGTAGGGAATGTTTATGTGTCGAATTCTTATTTAGGGTTAATTTAATACCTTTTGATTTAAAATGAATACTACGAAAAAGAGTAAAAGTATCATTTTCATCAAGAGTGGGAACTAGAATACTTTCTTGTAATGATAAGAGAAAACTGTTGTTGTTTGATTTGCGAAATATAAACGGTTTCTCATTCTGAATTACACATCGAGATGCGTTTAGTTTGTTGTGCTGCTACTGCGAAGCCTGTTCTTCCGACAAAAGTTATTCAGAGTGGTTTCTCTGAAAGTTTCGATTTTATTTCCATGAAGGTATTTCCAGAAAGCGGCCTAAACTGATATTTAAGAACCTGTCCGCTTTCTAAATCATGTTGCATTAAAAAAAAAAAAAAATATATATATATATATATATATATATATATAATAATAACATTAGATAGTTATCCAATTAGTTTCTGTTATTGAGCGCGTGACTAAAAATCTAAGAATAGTGTCTCATACGGCTTGTTTGTATTATTTGAAAATATTGAAATAATCTGATATGAAAGAGAGATCATGATAGGGTCTCAAACTATCATTAACACTCAGTGAATTCCTGCTATTCCGAAAGCAGTGATGAGCTCAGATGAGATCGCCAAGAAGTGGTTTTAAAATCGGCAGAACACGATTAAAAGTCTTGGTGTGTATAGATCCTATGCGCTTGGCAATTACAAATCAATACACAATCCAGCAAACTGAAAAGCAGATTATCCTACTGCAGTGATGTTGAGAACAGGTTTGTTGTTATTTGATTTTTAGGAGCATTAGCAACTAAGGCTATATTGCTCCGGGATATGCGGTGGTCAGTCCCTGATCTTTCCGCATCCTCCGTATTTGGTGATGTTGAGAACAGGAAAATAGAGTTTGAAAGGGTTGATTACAGTGGCAAAAGTGCGGTTACTCTAACAAAGTCATCAACTGATTCATGAGAAATACGAATAACATTTAAGCAAAGAATAGTAATCCAACTACTGATCATCCTTTCGCAATAGCTCCCAGTAAACTAAATATCTGACAACGCTCCGCATATCCGGACAACGCTCCTTGATCTGCCCTGGCAGCCCATCTTCATTGCTCAACGAACTTCATATTTTACTGCACAATTACCTCCAGGCCTTTTTAATTTTCCACTTCCCTGAGCGTAGTACCACACAGTTGGTGCGTTTTTCTTGGGTTATTGCTACCCATCTGGTGTACTATGCATTTGTCAATGTTGAACCTCAATTGCCAACTTCTCAACTCATTTGCCCAACTTATCTAGATCCAGTCGGAGTAGCATACTATGTTTACTGTCATTAACAACCCTGCCAACCTTTGTATCAGCGGCAAACTTGGATATTAATCCTGATATACCTTCATCAATATCATTGATGAATACACAAAACAATAATCAGCCCAGCATCGAACCCTGGGGAACCCCAATAATAACATTTGTCCAAGAAGAGCAGTGTCCATTGATAACCACTCTCTGTCGTCTCCCACTCAATCATCCCTTTATCCATTGTAGCAACTTATCCTTAATGCAATACCTCTCCAATTTGTACTGCAGTCTTCCATCTGCAACGGTATCAAAGGTTTTCCTGAAATCCAAGCATATGATATCAAAATTATTTTTGGCATCCAGTGCCTTTGTGACCACATAGCATCCAAACAAATTGGTCAGACCAGATCTCCCTTTAACAAACTCATGCTGTGTCTTAATTATTACTGCAGTCTTGTCTAGATGATCCTACGATGCTTCTTTAAACAGTGACTCCATTATTTTCCCAGTTGTTGTTGTTATTTGGTTTTTAGGAGCATTAGCAACTAAGGCCATATTTCTCCGGGAATATGCGGTGGTCTTTCCCTGACCTTTCCGCATCCTCCGTATTTGGTGGCGACGGGCTCGAACCCCGGTCTAATCAAGAAAGCGTGTGCTACGGACTGCTGCTCCTTCCCACCTGACTCGGGAGGCCCATTATTATTTTCCCGGGAACACAAGTTAAACTAACAGATCTATGTCACCTTGTGTCACCTTTTGAATCCCCTTTGTGAATTGGTGATACATTTGCAAACCTCCAGTCCACGGGGACCTCCCATAATTATGGCTAAGGGATTGCTTACTTCCTTTGCTGCCTCCTTTAATATACTGGAATGATCCCGTCAATCCCCAGGTGCCTTCCTTATGCTTAACTTCAACAATTTCTCCTCCATTTTGCTCTGTTATTAAAAAATCACTTAGCTCCATGTTAGAATTTGATAAACTTCTGGCATTCCCCTTATTGAATAACTCCTCATGTGTGAATGTAGATCAAAAATACTCATTCAGTTTATCAGCTACCTGAGCATGATCATCAATAGTTAACCCATCTATGTTAAGTGGTCCATTCTGATTCATCCCTTTCCTTCTAAAGTTTACATAAGTAAAGACTCTTTGCTGTTTTTCTTTGCCAAAGATTTCTCGTAATCTGCCTTCGCCTGCCTAACCTCCTTTGTCTTGATTACAGACCAACTTATATGTATCATAGGTTCTGTGTCACCTGATATGCATCCTATACCTTTTCTTCTCTGCCACGAGCCTCATTAATTCATCTGACATCCATTTAGGCCTAAACCTTGAACAGTATTTCTTAGTTGGAACGAAAAGCCTAGTAGCCTCCAAAATTAAGTGCCTGAAGGCTTCCCATTTAGAATTCAACGTTGGTAACATTAGTTGATCCCACTGCACAGAATTTAAAAACTGTCTGAGACCCCTGTAGTCAGTCACCTTTACGAAAGCAAAAGCCCTTCCCTTTAGCCTTAATGGCAGTTACATCTTTGAGTAATTCCCACATCAGTACATTATTATCACTATTACACAATGGTTCCTTTATCTGTAAATTCTAGATGCATGAATAATCACTGCTGATAACCATATCGAGATTATTACTCCCCCTGGTTGCCTCTCGAATATGTTGCTGTAGAAGACCGTCATCCAATAAATCCACAAAAGTCTTGCTAGTGTGCGAGTGACCAATCCACAAGTTCAGTCAATATCTGTAAAGTTAAAATTCCCCATTATAAGACATTCTGATTTACTGGCCCTCTATTTCTCTGCACATTGCTCATTATACTCATCAGATTCATTAGGCCTATAACACACTCCTACTCTCATTTCTCCTTTCCCAGTGCTTATGTCACACCAAACAGACTCAACATTGCATTGTCCGCCAACATCAATTGGATGCACTTCCTTAGATTTTATGTCTTTCTTAATTAAAAAAAAAATAACCCCTCCTCCCTTCCTGTAGACATTGTACTCCCCAAATTCCAATTCTTCACGACTTATGTCTGTGTGACACACCACGTCTCTGATATCCCAACAATATCTGCCTTTGATGTCTCGACTAGCACTTCAAGCTCATCAAATTTATTAACTATACTCCTAGCATTGGTGTACATGCAAGTATACATGCAGCTGTTTCTACTCTTAGTTACCTTAACACAGCCCATGCATTTACTTGTTCCACTATGACTACCAGCAGTGCTGGAAATCTCCATTGCCTTGCTTTCTAGGCTGCTGCTGCTTATTCTAATAGAACCAGTGCAAGAATCACTTTTGCCTCTGCCTGCGGCCACTGTTAAACTTTTAGTCTGTGCACCCCCACCAAGCTGGCAGTTTTCTGACCCACCTAACACTGCCTCGATAGCATCAGCAAATATTCTTGCACCCTTTCTTTTTAAGTATACCCCATCCCTGTTTAAGCAGTCTCTCCTGTTAACAAGCACAGACAGGGTTGAAAAAAAATTCTACCCATTGAGCCTTCGGAAATCTCTCCAGGGCCGGTTTGATCAAAAGGGCTCTCATCATATGCTCCCTCCTATCGTGTCTGGGCAGAATTGCAGACACTTTCACATTCAACCGCAACTCCCGACTTTTTTTCAACATTGACCTGTACTTGAGTAAATCTGCAGGTCTCTTACTCTTAATGTCATTAGTTCCAACGCGTACAACAATATCACCTTTTGTGCCCTTGAAAGATGATGTCTGCTCTCAACGTCATCAACTTTTTCCCCTGGCAGACATACTCTGGTCCTGTTCCACCTATCCTTCTTGCATAGCAAATTTCCCGTCTCCCTGACAATACAGTCACTAACAATAACTAGTCCCGTGTAGTTTCATTTATTACTTCAGCTGGCATGTAAGCAAGGAATTTTCGGATAATCATTCAACCCACCAGAGAAAGCTTAAAAGAATGAGGATCACGTACACAAATTCCTTTAAGATAAACCCAAACATGGATTACATAGAAGGCGTGCATTCACATATGCAGTATATTAACGGTTTCATCAAAGATAAGAATAGGAAGATTAGTTTAATACGTTCTTCCTACCAAGATTCTTATTTAATCCAAGCTACAGATATTATTAAAAGAGTATCAAAATACAACAATGAAATCCATCGGCCATTTTTAATCTTCCTGTGTACAAAAAAAAAAAAAAAAAAAATGTTGAAATAGTCTTTGGGGAAAAAAGGTCACAAGATCTATATTTATTTTAGTTTTTCATCCTCTTAAAACAGATTTTTTTCTCTTTTCTAGTAATATATATTTTCTTGTTTTTTTTTGTTTTTTTTTTCGTTTGCTTCCATTCTTGCACTAAGCTGCACGCTTTTATCTCTTTCGCTTTAAGTAAGAAACACCGGCTGCCCTTGTCTCACACATTAACTCAGCTTGACCATAGCTAATCGCCCCCGGGGGCTCCTCGGGGCTTCTTTGTTTCCCCTGCTCCGTATATGTCAGAACCGTTTCTGATGTAAGTGCGACCTACAAACTGTCCATTCTAATAGTTCTCTTACAATTCTCCATCATTTGTAACATATCTGCAGTTATTTTATCAGTAACTGTGTTTCTCGCTTAATGTACTGAGCTCTCTGCCAGCATTTTACAGTTCTGTTGTACACACGCATTCTCCTAGCTCTAACAGGAAAATACACTGTCTGCCACTTTATTATGTACACCCCCTGCTGTGCACACATATGGTTTGTCCCTCAACGTTGCAAGTCATATGACCACAGTTGTGGATATAAATGCAGCAGAACAACCTTTCTAGTACCAGTTATGCGTACAAACCGTAGCAAAGAATGGGGAAAAGGAGTGATCTAACGGGCTTCGAACGTGACATGGTAGTAGGTGCAAGACGTGCTAGACAAAGCATCTCTGAAACGGCAGTTCTCCTGAACATTTCACGCACCACAGTTTCGAGGGTGTGTCGAGAATGGTGCAATGAACAGAAAACATCCACTCAACGGCAACTCCTGTGGAGGTAAATCGCTTGTTGAAGAGAGAAGTCAGAGGACGATGGCTAGAATTGTGCAAGAAAACAAACGGGCTACAATGCACATTACGTCAGAAAACAACCTGTTGCGCAGAACAAAATATCGCAACGAACCACTAGTCTCACTTTGTCGCGAATGGGCTATAACAGCCGACGGCCACATCTCGTACCTTTGTTATCAATAAAGAACAAGAGAGCACGCCTCCTGTGGGCACAGCAACACCAGCACTGAACTATCGAGGATTAGAAAACAGTTGCTTGGTCTGACAAGTCGAAGTTACCGGTGCATCATGTTGATGGAAGGCTCAGAATTTGTCGAAAACAACATGAATCCATGGACCCGTCATGTCTGACGACTATTATGCAAGGTGGTGGGGGAACAGTGTTATGGTATGAGGAATTTTTTTTTGGCACACGTTGGGTCCATTGTTACCTATAGGTTGACCTCTGAATGCCGCATTGTACTTAACGTTGCTGACCAAGTGCATCCATTCATGTTGACAGTTTATCCTTAGTCAGATGGTTACTTCCAGCAGGATAATGAGCCGGTGCACAACGCCGGAACCACTATGGAATGGTTACAGTAACATGAAAATGACTTCTTTGCTGCAGTGGCCCACTCAGTCCACGGATCTCAATCCTATTGAACATCTTTGGGATGAGCTGGAAAGGGCTGTTCTCTGCTGGTCTACACCTCCGTCGAATCTCAAGGAACTGCGTGACACACTCATGTCTGCATGGTACTCCATTCCTGCACAAGGTTTTCAGCATCTTGTTCAATCCATGCCTAGACGAATTCAGGCGTTTTCAAGGCTAAAGGAGGCTCAACACGCTACTAGTTAGGTGTAACCTAATAAAGTGACAGCACAGTGTATATGTGCAATGTGCGTAAATTTTATTTCATTATATTTGTGTTATGTGATGATTTGTATCATCACAGAGTATCACGGCGGAGTTGAACTAATGTATAGGGTCGGTTCTACATAAGATAACAACATATGTCCACACATCTACATTATTAGCCGTATTATTGTGCAGCCGTATGAATTTCTAATACAGATAGGTGTCCACAGCACCCTTACGTAATTTTCCGAAATTTACATGTTCTAAAAATTAATCATCAAATGTGAAAAAATATCAAATAATAATAATAGCAATGGAGGGCAGTGGTGACAGGTAGCAGTAAAATAACCAGTCATGCTAACCGGATATGTTCAGTGAACGAAAGTCATTTGGGTGACGGATTTCGTTCGATTAATCAGCCAGACATGTCAGAACATGTTCGATTAGTATGACCGGTTATTTTATTAGTACCGTCCAACATCAATAACCTCTAGATAACCTACGAGGAAAATATCAGGAAGTACACAGACCTTAGACTGGAAACAAATGTGGCATTTTGAACAAGTAATGACCAACCCGATCACCGTATGAACTACTGGCATGATACCAAAGAGCCAACATAGAACCTAGCAGAGAATTCTGAACACCTGCAGGGTAGTCAGAATTCCTCGATCAACGGACATAACAACACCCATGTACCTGATACAAGTACACCTCGCCGGGTTGAGAAACCCATAAGGGGAAGAAATATATGAAATAATTATAAAGATGTGTTATAATTTATTTAAAAATGAATGTCGATTCCAGTTGGATACGTTGTTCAAGGGAAGAATAATGCATAATCTAGAGAATGTTTCCTTCGTATTCATAAGTATCGCAATTTCTCATTACTTCTACTGGTTGTATATTTTTCATCTACTGATACCATTAGTATAATAATAACATTCAAAAGAGTATTCAGCGAACTCCTCTCATTGTCAGCTTCCTTTGTGCAAATACTCGTGATGGACGATTTTAATTTAGTGTACTTACAAGACAACATTTAAGCTTTAAATATTATCAACGTTTTATTTAGAGAGGAATTCGTATGTTTAAGTTAAGCTCATTTCACAATTCATGCATTTTATGTGGATTTCCTGTTGCTGTTATGCATAGCTTTTATTATTGATGTCATTCTAATTTAATACATAACCATAGTTTTATTTAACTCGTTTCAAAAGAATTTTGTGCTGTAAATACGGAATGTATTCAGTCCCTGTTTTGTGTGAAAATTAATAAAGAAAAGTTAATTACGTATATGATTCGCTGGCGACGGTTCGGATACTTTTCAGTTAAGGTTTGAAATCATCTCTATCGAAATTTTAATATCACTGCTGAACACCTTAATCACTTTTACAATTTTGAATCGGAGTGGACGAGACTTTTGATGAATAGGAATGTCATCAGAAACTGTTCTCGATCCGAGATGTTTATTACACATTCAGAGTATCGTATCGGAGTGGGATCCAATCAAGGTAGAAGAATTGTACACTAATTAAAGATGCACTTATTTAATTTCTCTTAATGTCGCCTTATAATATGACCACAGATTAGGAAAAATCTTTATTGTTTATGATATTGCTCATTCAGACATCACCTTGCTACATCGGAGTTGTCTTCTAAATGAGCTTATAATTGAGACGTTCCAGAAATATTTTGCTGGGACTGTTCATCCAAATGTAGGAAAACAGCTGGATGGAGAGAGGCTTTTATTTGTTTCTGCTTGGATTCTATGGATTACTCGCATGTATTTCAATGTGACACATAATGAGGTTTTAGAGGTGGTGCAGGTTGTCATGTAGCGGGCAAGTCCATTCGCCAAATAGCAGACAGAGTGGGATCCAATCAACAGGTAGAAGAATCATACACTGATTAAAAAGCAACGGTAACATGATATGCGTTCCAATCCAGGTCGCTCAACTGTGGAACCTTCTCGACAGAAGAAAAGGATAGCGAAGGGAAATCGCAAAGCCATCCATAATGAACTGACTCGATAGAGCTAACAAAACTACGAAAGTGTAGGACTAACATCATCAGAAAATGCTTCATGGAATTAGTTCCCATATTCGCACTATTGTTTTGGAAGCCGAAGAAGAAAACAGGCAACAGATAAACCACCTGTGAATGCCCAAATAATGATTTCACCAAGATTGTAATACACCACAAGAAGTTCAGTGCGGTAGTCTATTGGCATGAACTATTTGGATTAGATTTACTAGTTGAATCAATGAAATTATGAATGAAATTCTGCCTTACCCACACATAATAGAAATTCTTTGGAGATGGACCGTATTTGTATTAGCATGAAAATGCTCCATATCCCAAATCACGTTCAGTACAATGGCTTGAAGAGCAAAATGCAGTAAGCGTGCCATTTTCAGGCCAGTGATGTTTCAACACTATTGGAAGGTTTTACAAAAACTATCAGGAACAAGGAGTTCTAGTTCAAGCATTATTAAGCGAGAAGTGGAGCAAGATATTCCAGCCTCTGCTAAAAACACTTGTACAAAATTCTCCCAGACTGTTATTGATGTCGGTTGGTCGTACTCGATACTAAACATTTTTTTTTTCTAAACAGATATCTTCCCATTTAATGTTTCAATAAAAGTTGGAAAATAGTGTCCATAAATAACTTATGTAACGTGCGGGTGTCCCCGCACGTTACGCGAAAGCATGAATAACAATAGTCAGACGTTTGTTTTGGTGAAACATGAAAAGGTTTTTTGAAGAATTTTGGTTTGTCTGCAGTTTTCAAAGCAAATGGCTTTACAATACAAAAAAAAAACATTTTGACAGATAACGGGGATGAAACTGTAATCCACATGGACCTCCGACAGCAATGACAAACGCGAAAGTCTCCTGAAAGCACTTTCGTGTTTTTCAAAGGGGCAAATCCTAAATATATATCGAACCATTCCATAAAATTTAAAGATACATTTCCTTTTATACAACTTACAAGGTAAACAGGTACTTTTTTCAAACTTATTTTTTTTGTTTCTAAGTGGGAATCAAAAGAAGAAACCAACACAGTTGCTTCGTTCTCACAGGATGTAGAATCCATTTCTAGGTCACACTTAAAACGCAAGTAAAAAGTTGAAAGGAAGTTAGCAGCATGCGAAATGAGATGAATTATGAAAGTAAATAATATATTTTGGTTCATGTAGTAATTTGGACATGGACATAAAATTAACTCCGAAAAAATGTCTATTGCGAAAGTTACTAATATTATGCAATGAAGGAGACCAGGAAAACAGACAATCTTAAACTGTAGCTAGGAACTGAAATCATTTCCTATCGCACTGTTTAGGATGTCATCCGCATTTATTATTAAGGATACAAAGAGCAAGTTATATTTGATGACTATATTGTCGCGTACAGTTGAAACAGTAACTAAAGTTTATTAATTATAAAATAACTTACACGCTACAATTCATAGCGTATTGGACATTTTTGGTGGCTTTGTTGAATGTCTAAGCTATTCAAGGCAAAAGCAGTAAATTGAAGTTTTTCTGTAATTGCTATGAAAAACTGCAGACTTCGTGAAAATAAAGCAATAGAAATTTCTAGTACATCAGAAACAAATAAAAATAACTTGTTTCTAAACACGTAAAAATGAAAATTGTCGTTTTCGCTCTAATTGTGTAGTTAGACCCTCCGTCCTTACTGATTATTATATTGGAAACTTTAATTGCAAGTACTGATATATTCAAGAATTTAGACATGCTATTTCGGTCTGACCTTCATCCTTCTTCCCACGTTGATCGCGAATATCTCAGACCTCAACTTCTTGGATTAATCAAGCGTTTTTCCTCTGTTTTCAAGAGTGACAAAGTTATAATCCTTCTCTACAAGCAGCTTATACTTCCCATTTTTGATTATTGTGATATTATCTGGTCCCCACAACAGGAACATCTTTCTCACAGACTTGAGATAATTCAAATTAAATTCATTGAATCCTTGTGCTGTCGAAATCACATTGTCTTCCACCCTTGTTGAAATTATGGAGTTCTTTGTGATCGCTTCAGAATCATTCCTCTTAACTCTAGGCGACAACTCCATGGGTCTCTTTTGTCTACAAAATCAAACTCTGTTATCGATTCTCCATCTCTTCTTGAACAAATACCTTTCGCTATACCCCGTTTGAATTCTCGTTATAAAACTAATTTCTCACTGCCTGTTCCTTGTACTCATCACTTACTTCGTAGTCCTCGGTTTCGTTTCATTCAGGTAATGAATAACTACAATATTAATTTTACTCTTATTCCATCCATCTGTAAGAATTTGCTCCTTACTGTTTTTTAATGTACATTTTGTATTGATTATTACTGTTTTGTATTTTCTATAACTCCTAGCGTTCTCACCTTTATTTAGGCTCTGTGCGCCCTGTGTGCGAGAAACGTGTATATAAATAAATAAATAATAAGGAGCGAAGATTACCAATAAATGTAACTGTTTATTTTCTCTAACATTGCAATTAGAGAAAAGGAACTATTTGGCCTGGCTGCTCTCGGGTTTGAATACATATATTGATGCTCAAAAGCTAGGAAGCAAACGTAAATAAATCAAAAACCTTTCATTAGATAAAATGATTTGTTTTAATATTTAGATAATTACAAAACATTGAAGACATTAATTCTAAGATAATGAGAAAATATCTAGAAAGACGTTAATTTTAATGTTGTAATAAGGCAGAAAGACCGGACAAATTTCAATCTTCAGAGTTACGCAAATGGCCCATGCGTATTACGTTGATAATCGATGTGAACATATCATAATAAAATGAGAGATCACTGCAGATAGTAACGCGTAGCATCGATTCCTCAAGCTGATATCGATACTATAGTTAGTGGTGAAGGTATCAGCTCGTATTGTTATGTAAAGTCTTAAAAAAGTCGACGAGTTTGGGAGGGATTGGGCCGGGATTAGCAACCCTGCTTTGACAATCCCAGGCATCTCTATTAATTATGTCTGCGGATCTGGATGGTCATTCCAAGCTACACGCCCCACTGAAAAAACTGGCCATTAAAAGAGCCGTGCCAGAATATTCATTACTGTCCATTAAAAGAAAGTTTAGAACATGCTCTTTCAGAAGGGCTAACGTAAGATCTCATCTTGATACCTTAGAGAGGAGACAATTCTTCTAGTGAACACATGGAGATCTGTATGCCTATTAGTTATTGCAGTCCACAACATTAAACACATCTATCTATGTTAGCGGGATGGAATTATTTCCTCGTCCCTTGCTGATGAAAGTGCGTCGAGAATTCTGTTGAAGACGATATATCTCGATTCATCGGTAAAGAGTACCATAGTCTGCTGCTACCAGTTGAAACGTGCTCTTTTGAGTATTAACGTCAAAGGAACAGAGATGGTTTAAATTTTTCAGAAACCGTTGTATAATCTGCTTGAAATTCTGCGAGTCACATTCTGCTATCTTTTAACTTTGGCTTGGCTTTTTCTTACCTCAATTCTCTTTTTCTACTGAACAGTTCATCTAAACTGCGTCTTTGTGCCATTTTCATAGTGATGCACACATGTACATCATTATCCGTAGCACAAGCTGCAAACACGAAATACAGAAGTTCAGAAAACAGGATTTACTTTCCATCACTGGAAAAAAACATGAAAAGATGAAACAATTTTCAAAACTGAAAGTAATTAGTTCCTCAAGGAAGCCTGAAAAGCTATGTCACAACAAAATTATTAAATTTTAAATAAACAGTCAGTGGAAATAGCCACCTCACCAGCCCAATCACTTGAGATGCACTTTGTTTCTTTTGCGCAAAAGCATCCTAAGTTGTGAGAAATCAGCGTAGAGTGTATTTAGTGTCAAATGGCACCAGGGGTTTCCCCCATCTCCGCGTGCTATACATTGTGGGTGTGAAACAGAACACTGTCAATGCCAGAGATTTAAAAGTGTATGGATTTTGTACATGTGTAGTGTCGTGTACCGTTGTTCCTCTGGTCATTTAGCCGCTGGGCCCCTAATGGGGCCCAACGTTGTCCACACTCTGCCTCGTGGAGGCAGACCAGGTACACCACTATTATAGTTATTTAATCTGGCAGGTCCTGCCACCTAATTTCCTTAGATTTCAGTGGCTAGGACCTTAAAAAAACCGTTATAGTTATGCGTGAGCCAAAAAGAAGTACTATTTATGCAAATGTTAAGTTTTTGGGTGTAGGGCTCAAGCAATTTAACAATGGTTCAGACTAGTAATTACAATTAAAAGAGGGAGAGAGAGAGAGGGAGAGAGAGAGAGAGAGAGAGAGAGAGAGAGAGAGAGAGAGGTGGGGAGACTGAAGGCTGGGGGGGAAAAGACAGAAATAGGGTGTCTCAAATTGTATATTATCGTCAGTTCCCTTAATTTGCTGGAAGAAATTCCAAGCTTCAATTCGAAACCAACTGTCTCAGTCGCAGTGTGCTATAAAAATTTCTTTTGAAGGAATTTCAACCCAGGCTTTTTCCACACAACGTGAAATCGTAACGACTATAAAATTCTAATATGCTGCGGACCTGCGTGGCTCCGCATATCCCTGAGGGTGAGAAGAGAGAGACGTGGTGCTACTAAAACATACGCGATTCGAAAATTATTATTATTTGCTTATTTCTCTTTCAAAACACCCGTAAACAGCATATAGCTAGAGGGTGTGATTACTGTATTTCAATATTTAGAAACTTATTTGCAAAATCGTCATTTACAATATTTGAAAAAACATAAAACACGTGATTATTAAATTGTTATGCGTATTATATTTGAATCTGTGGGTACTATACCTTCTCTGGGTCTTTGTTTATAGTATTAAAAATCTCCCCAAAGAGTCTGTGTATCCACTTTAGGCGTATCCATTCTATCTGTTAATAACTGTGCCAGAGTTAAAATTTGTCTTCTTTTGATGATTTACATCCAAGATGTGATGTCCAGGTTAACACACAGAACGGCTCTCTTGAGACGGTAGTTTCCCAACAAATCTATTTAGCCATCTCAGGAGCCAGTATTCTACGCTTATGAAAGCCTTGATACTACTCTCATTGGCCGATAACCAGATAGCTGATGCATACAACGGAATGGATGTAACTCATTTAAGAATGTATTGGATCATTAGGTGAGGGCTGCTGAGGCCGGTGAGCTCCTGTCTAGTGAACCAGAGTGGAGCACTTTTTTTTTTCTCATATTCAAAGTGAGCTAACACTGACCTAGCAAAAAATATGCCGGTTTGAATCCTGTTGATGGTGCAAGAAGCGTCTTCAGGATTTTTACCCAAGGTCAGTTGATCAATATCAGTAGGATAGAGGATTTATTGAACACCAGAAGCTGTTTCTTTCTAAGAATTCAATGGAATACCAATAGCGTACTTTTTGAGGTATTTACGTTTTCAATATTAACCAGTATTCAAGTTTGATGAAAACACTTTTTAAAGTTAATTGTTCATTTCATTGATCTATCCGAAAGGGTTCTTTTAACTTTTAAAAATCAAGAGTAGTATTTTATTTTCTTTTTTGCTTTGTGGAAACCTCGCTTTAACGGTAAACAACCTGAAACAATTTAAACCAAACTTTCCATATAAAACAAAATCAGAAAACCGATTCCATTCTTGAAGGCATAAATAAATTATAAGAATTGTTGGACGGGTGCACATTCAGGGGCTTGGGGTTATTTCAAGGAAGAAAGAGCGTCTCTCGGGAGATGCTACCTCGCTAAGAACAGGTTACATTGACAAGAATGTCCTGTATTGGGTGGAAAAAGCGCGTCACTCTCATGTGACAAAGTGCTCCACTGTATAACTTAAAGTGGTAGTTTGTTCCCACACGCTGCCGGAGTTGTCAGGTCAGAAACAGACAGGTGATTCCATCGAAGTTCAGGAGTGAATATAAAAGAAAATAGCTTTTATTTTTTTCCTATTCTAAGACATTTCAGACAGCCAAATGAAAACAAAAAGAAATCCTTGGAAATGCTTCAAAACATAAAAAGAACCAATGGTGTTTTCAGGCACGCTTCCTGAGTAACGTATGGCCAACTATAACAAGCCGTGAACAAGATTCGTTTAATGTTATTAGCCAATACCAGGAAAAATAAATAAGGATCTTTACAGAACTGCGTGTAAGATAAATATGGGATCAGTGAAGTGGAATATATCAGACAAGACACGCACTCAAAGTACTGCAGGAAATAAAAAAGGAAAACGAAGAAAGAGAAGAAACATTAATCATGCGAGGTAGATGTGTTACTGGATCTATATGGATTACAGTCGGAGTCGAACCTATTGTTATTTACCTGGGGAATATTATGCAGCCAACCATTTTTCTTATTTGGTCTTCGACGATACATCATCCATGTCTTGGCAGGGGAAAACAGTATTTTCTTGTCTCTGCAGGATAGAGCAGAAAAGTGAGGGCCACAGCTCTTTCAAATCTATGTGTGATTTCGACGAAGCCCCCAAGCTTCTGCAAATAGTGTATTCGCTAATTTATTTCGATTAAATTGTCATCTGCCAAAAATATCAGCAGCTTTCCGAAGCATCGTATTTCTTGTTATTTTCCATGTTATATAAATTTTTAAGTCTATTAAATAAAACGAAAATGCGCTACTTATAAAAAGCAAATACCACTTTCTTCATTTACTTTAGTAGTGCGAATCTGTTTCTCTAACCCGTTAGTAGCTCGGATGTTTGTTCTCAGAAAAAAAGAAAATGACTGTTTCCAGACTAAAGATCAATTTCATTGGACGTAATGCAGTAACATCCAAACTGATCTACGTCACCACGTTATAGAACTGACCAAACGATTAATTTCTAACAATTAGCGGTCCGAAATCCGTCTGACTACTGGCTAAGGCCCTTCTCCAACATTATGAAAAAGGTTTGGGTCGATTCCTCTCCGTATGGGAGCAGCTGTCCCGTAAAGTACTGGATATCTAGGGACAGTGCATGTTTGTTCTCACCCAAAAACCTGTTTTTCATCCCTCAGAATAGGTAGACCGACCACAGAATACACTCGCACTACTTGATGGCCGTAGAGATCTCGGTACTCGTTACAAAGAACCAACCGACAGCTTCTCTGGTCTTCAGAAACTTCTTCGAGTTAAGACATGAGAGATGGGATATTATTTTTTGAGTGATCATTGAAGTTTAGCCGCACGGCATCCTCTTTCCTCAAACAGCTGCTGTGAATCTCAGGATATTCTGTGAACTGAATAAACCACGATATGTGCTCTCTTCTCGTAATAAATAACCTCCTTTTCATCAATCAAAATAAAAGTTCATTTCACTTTGATTCATTATAATAATATTTATCGTAGCTAATCGTTAAGTACAGCAACTAATAAAAATATTT